>NC_139224.1:175545479-176145479 GCF_055691185.1 Crinia signifera | reverse complement strand
CGCCACCTACTGTCTCTCCAGCATAACTTCTCATGTAAAGTCTCAGAATAATCTGTACATTTTCTGTATGTGAACCTAACATTAACAATGTTACCAATATTTATAAATATAAATTATGAGAATACTGAAATATAAAGTCTCGTAATAGGCTTAAAATACCTGCTTATCATTCTCTCAATCAATCTTTCCAATACTTCCCGTTCTTGCAGTTGCTCATCATATTACCTATTATCCGCATTGTTTGCATTTAAATTGTAGAAAATGTACTTTAATGTATAATGTCAGGAGTGGGTTTGACGTGACAAATGTCATTCTACAGCATATACAATAATTGGCAGCTGTTCTGTTACACTTGTGCTCAATCCTCTGTTTCACTTGCGGCACAGATCTGTATCAATCGTATTCCCAGAAAGCTGGAATGTCAGTCTCGTCTTTACCTCGTTCTTAATTGTATGCACAAATATACTGAATGTACTTGTCCGTCCAAACAGTCAGTAAATCATTCCTATAAGTACTCTACAAGTAAGTACAGATGCCTGAAGAAATATAGTTTTCCTCTCATCCTTCCATAAAGAAATTCAATTATTTGAACCCATTGTATAAAAAAAACTAAATAATAATAATAATTTTTATCTATACATTTTTTACAGAATGTTGTGTATTGTATAATATATGTTGTGCATATGTTGTAATTCTTTGTAACTACATCCTAAAAATACTGAAGCTGTCTATGCCATCCCCAAGCCTTATGTTGGAATATAAAAATGCTTTTTTTGTAGATACTGAATTAGTAGAAAACCAGTTATACTCCCCATATGCATTCAGTACAAATACAGGATCTGAATTCATTTGAACTCCGTTCCCCTTCTATGTACCCCCTTCTGCACTCACACACCTCTGAATTCTTATTTCCAATTGGCCAAAGCCAATCTTTAGAAAGTCACATGGGCCCTTATTCTAGTTGATTTGGTCGGATGCGTATTTTCGGACAGGAACCGAGTGTTCTTAGCCCCGCCTTCCGTACGGAGCGCTCACACCGTGCGTATGCGGTAAGACGCCGACCAAATGGACCGCGAGTGGATTTTTCATGTGAACACCTCCCCCATCCTTCGATGGTCGCCGACCATCGAATGCTGGACCGAGTGGTCAGGCAGCACTGAGTGCTCCAGACCACTCGGACATTTCTCCATGCAAAAGTGGGGATATGGGCCGGCAGCTGGCATCCGGCTATGTCATATGTCCGCCCCCACACGTGCGTCACGGCGGGATTACCATACGTACGCCCAGCGTTTTCATCGGAACGCCCATGAAACCGGGGCATACGCATATGGTAATGAGCCCAAACAGCCCTTCACGCCCCTCTCCACCCCCTGTTCGGATTGTGCAGAATTCACTCTGTATTCGGACGTGCGCGACATTCACACATGCGCAGATACGCCTCTGCACATGCGCAAACACCAACCATCGGCCACCCGTCCGCATTCAGAGCCATCCGACTCAATCAGAATAAGGGCCATGGTGCTAGGTTTGGTGTTTGGAGTATGCTCTAGCACTGCAATCTGTTTCTTGGCCAAAACGGCATCACAGAGAGAGTTATGTTTGAGGGTACATCGTCCTGATGGAGGATGAAGCCATTTTTCATTCTGGCCTCTTTCTTCCGATTCTTTTCCACAAAGTTTATAGAACATTTTTGTCATAATTTTAAGTCACTTTTGCGCCACCTGGTTCCCAGTTTCCCAAAATAACCGCCTTGAAATCAAAGAAAACCATTAACATGGCTCTCTGGCATCGAGTGGTGGCATCTTATAGTGGAAGATACACATTTCATCACTTTACTTAAAAAACAATAACCGGTTTTAAGTCCAGGTAACTTTCTGTTGTAACCAGACTCGTCAGATACTCTGCCGACGCAGCGTCTGACACAGGCATTTTATGAACATTATAATACAGTTTATTTTCGGTGCAGAAATGACTCCCCGGACAATGATAAACTATAAAATATTGATGTTTTTCCTCCTGCAAATGTTCAAAGAGTTTTGCCTCTCATTTGTTTTCATAAAGAGATGGATTTTATTCACGATCACAGCAAGACGGGCTTGATCCGAGATTGAGGTGTTACATGCAAACATTTGGGAAATAGAACTATTTTCACTCGTGGCTCATCTCCGCGGGAGGCTGGGTTTGAGGTTTAATCACAGCGTATACAAAAGCAAATCACAGCCCAATCAGGGACAACAAATCCTGATCTATATTTAAAGTTTTCCATTTTGCTGCGAATAGTTTGGACTCATTTTTGCTTATTACTTTCAAATACACTGTGGACGCTAATATGAAAGGGTGCCATGGAAACAAATCACAGAGCCAAGCGCATCAGGACGGAGCGCAAATCACACAAAGAAAAGTTTCAACTTCAATAACAAAGCGACAACAGATTACCGCAGATGAATGGGTCCGTTACTATCTCATTCCTTTTATTCCAATATGTAAAATGTACTGGAAGCAGAAATATTACTGGCGCTACATAAATGTTTTCCCCTGCTTACAGTAGGCGCTTTGTGCTTGTATGGGGAGACACTGTAGCGCAGTGGGGAGCATTGCTGCCCTGTAGAATTCACTTCCAGCCAGTCAGCTGCATGGAGATTATATACTGCAACCATGAAAAATGCTAGGTCCGGGGATGGCGTGACCAAGGGCATGGCGTAGTGCCTGGACCATGGTTCTATTCTGCATGGCAGAAATTAGATTGGCTACATCTTATTTGTGGTCTGGTTGGGTCACTCTGACAGACCCATTTTCCTAGGCCCGCAGTCTGTCCTGAAACACAGGCTTTGAACATCACCCATCTCTGTTGGTGCCATTGATCATAGTTCATATTCGTTTCTACTAGACCACTCAACACAACAGATAGGTCATAAGCACATGATCATGCCCCCTAGTCCAGAGGTCCGGCTTTAGTTCTGCCATTGTTTGCAATCAATTCAAATAGCAGAGGCTGCACGGTGAAGTTGAAAAGGGCATGTTTTGGGGATTCATGCAAAATTGAAGTATTTCCAAGTTGCCGCTGCCCCTTCATCTCCAAGGACAAAAGCAGCCACAAGTCTAAATATAGCGTCAGGCCATAGTACAGATGTAGCCACGCTCATCTACCCTCCATTTGGCACATCGATACACGAGGTGTACTACGTCTTGTTGCAGGGCAGCATATTATGTTGCAGCGTGGTTTAGTGTAGCATAAGGAGGTTCCGGTGAGTGTGATGCTTATGTTTGTCCAACAGTACCACTTTTGAAAGTCACCATTGGTCACGTGTGAGGTCTCCAATGAAATACAGCACAGTAATATAGTGCAAGAGTTACTTTACTGTATATTATATCCGGTATAAAGATGTTGCACGGTGGTAAAACATTTTACAGATGAGCGCTGGACTACAGGATTGCTGAATACAGATTAAGTGCAGTAACTACAAATAGGAGACGCGGGGTGCTGAACATGTGCTGAGCTGAACTCACTGTGTGAAATGCTTTGCGAGCGTCTCTTCTGCAAAAAAATAGTTTTTTTGCCACTTTACGATCAGGCAGTTTGCGTCTTTCGAAAAGAAAAGGAGGTGCACTTCAAAGTCAATAGCCGTTTAGCATACAATACAGTTGAGAGGGAAAGCATAGACATGAAAGTTTGGCTGTACTGTAGGTGCCTAGCTATGGTGAAAGTTAAGCAGAGTACCCGAATATAAGACATTTGCCATCACACATACTGTAGATTGCCCTCTGTCTAAGGCTGTCTGAGCCTTTGTTTCCCTCAAAAATTATGTGTGCCAGTTTGCAAAAAGTAAACATGTAAACAAAAAAATAGATATACTTAAATGTAAAAACAATACAGTAGAAAAAAAAAGAAGCAAACTCCTGAGTAAGAACAAACCCCAGGTATTGCACATGGGACATTGTCACCTTAGCCACTAGCACAGGCAGCCCGCTGTAACACAGGCCTATCACACTATCTTCACCACTTTCTGAAAAATAAAAAATAAAGTTTTCTTTACTATGCTATGTTGGAGCGGTGAATTTACGGTATAAAGTGGTCCTGGAGCCCGGCAATCAATTGTAAGGTAAGTGAAAAATGACGCTCGGGAACAAATTCACAATGTATGCAATATTATTGTATTAAAAAGGGGCCTGTATTTACTGTAATGTACACGGGCCACTTGTCAGGCCTTGGATCATAAACATTTTGCTTAAGCAAGATTGCTCAGCTCACATCGCGGCACACATGCCGCGATGTGAGCTGTGATGTGTGCTGAGCGATCTGTGCTGAGTGGAGGTTTGCCTATGCTTATAGGCCAAACCCCATGTTCTTTCCCAGCGGGCGATGGCGATGCGCAGGACTGAGCACACACATGGAGCGATCCGTGTTGCATTCCTAAGCATTCTAATCAGATCTCTTAGAAAGGGGGCAGAAATCGCTCCAATGTATTCATTAGTACATATCCAATCCGGGGCTTCTGAGCACTGTACTGTAGCTTTTATTGGTAGATCACTCGCCACCCAGTGGTAAAGCAGTGTAATTACATGCTTTGCATCCTCTTACGCCTTAGTACGCCTAAGTGCACCTTAGTGTGCCTTAACACGCCATTTTTATGGCGTGACGCTGATACTTGTATGTTACGAGTGCAGCAACGATGAGCGTGGTGATAACTGTATCCTTAGAGCTACTGCAATCAACAGGCCCCTTAGCTTGCCACACAACATCGCTACAGTATGAAGCATCCTGGCCCAGAATATAAGCATGATACCATGAGCACACCATAATATGTTCTGTGTTCCTGTTTTAGCCAAAAAGTTTATTTTTTTTTTATTAAGAAATCTCCATTCTGAGGAATTCTGCATTCTGGAAAAAGGTATCTCCCCCCCATGCATTATTACAAATAACTCTCTGTATTAGGAGCTCTGCGCCCTGCCGCAGGCTAACTCCTCGTTCCCTGCTTCTCATCTCAGCAGCGAACGCCTGTAATGTATGCAACATTTAAGGAATGGAAATGGAATCTTCAACCGCGCAAATCCCAGCCACCCTTTGCCTCGTTCTCCTAAAAATATCCTCTAGCAGAAACGCCGACGTGCGCCGGGGCTGCGGTATTTGTTTTGCTCCCCTCGTTCGCAGTCCATTCTGAATAATGATGCGTTATTAATATTCTCGCTGTACAAATGATATCAAATGAGGTACATTTATTAATTTAGATCTTATCTAAATGCTTTTTCCATCAGCGAGCTGTTTCTCATCAGGGGGCACTAATTAGCTGTAATATGTTGAAAGATGGGACATAAATACAAGTAGATAAATTGTGTCTTTTTGGAATATTAGAGGGAAAGTTAAATAGTCGCTGTCTGTAATTTACTTTTAATGGGTATTTCGGATAGGCGGAGTGCTGGCGATTGGTTTGTGACTTTTGTTTTCCAAGTAAAATGATAGAGTCTATAAACCCGTGTCACGTCTTTCTCACCTCCCAAAATGTCTATTATAAGGGGGCGGACAGAACTAAATGGGCAACATTGTAAGTCGCTGGTTCCTGCTGGCGTCACGTAATGGACTGGAGAGGAGCAAATGACAACTAATATTAGGGTAATCACCGCCCGTCCGGGATAACGTCGGACAGACCAGAGTCGGGAATGGTGGCGTGCGTGGACTCTACAATGCCTATTCCCAGACACGCCACCCCTCCGGACTCCGCATTTATCAAATAATATTTGCGGCTAAATCCCCGAAGGGTTAACCGCAAATATAAAGTACCCCCCTAATGCATCACAGGGGACTCCGATCCCTGCTATGATCCCCCCTGTACCGCCACCGGCCGCATCCCCCATAGGTTCCTATGGGGGATGCGAAGCTGCCCGATGTATCAACATCGGGCAGCCCAGCATCGCACCCCTGGGCTATCGCCATTCTGATATCACATCGCACTGCCCGAGCGTAACCGCGCATGCGCAGACCCCCCAGCTTCCGGCTCCGGGCATCGCAGGGGCGGGCTCTTTTCGGAGATCTCTAAACCGGGCCGTAATTTGGGAGGCCTGGCCTGTCGACGATGATGACGCTTTGTCTATATGATATATGAGTATGATTATATATATATATTGTCTCATGGCATTTATTCAGTATCTCCTGTAGGTGACACCGGCAGAATCTCGTACAGGAGAGACTCGCAGGACCAGCCGCGCACTCTCCTGCTTAATAAATCTCAGGGGTGATACCTAATAAGGGGACGTCTGGGCACACACAGGATTTCCCCGGCACTGCCAAGGCGACGGCTTATTAGCGCATCCAATTCGGAATTTGGCTGCGCCCGATGTCGTCAGTAACTACCATAGAATGGAATTAGTTTCCAGTCCTGAGCGGGACGCCAATTCTGCACAAGGAGTAAATGAAAACAACCAGTTCTGCTAGATAAATCTATTACATTGATCCTGTTAATTTCCCATCCAGATGAAGTAATGCGCCCTCATTGTGTTCTGCTAGCGGCTGCGGCGAGGCGCTCTCCAAGCCTCAGATCGCTTCTCATTAGGGAAAACATGTTCTTTTACAAGTAATTGCGGCTGGCAGCTGGGACCGGGAGAGTTTCATATGCAACAATGTGACCTCACCATGTATTCAACTTTTTGGAGGACGTGTGAAGTGATTACGTATGCCTCCCGCACCTTCCATCCTCATCGTTACTTCCCCGTGTGCGCACATTCTCATCATTTCTCCATTCGTGATATAGAGAATTCTCTGGGCTTCTGCCTAATAGTCATCAAGCTTCAGGAATTCTTGCTCTGTTTTATTTCAAAGGGAAATAGTTGTAAGAATCATATAAAACAAACATCCGATAACAATAATGTCATTTGTGTGTTATGTGACTGTATGGAACAGTCCTGCCCCGTGAAGTCACTTTAGGGTCCCAGACTTTGTACACGGTAAAAGGTGACAAGCTTTTTCTGGCGTTACTCCGTAGAAGCTTATGGGGTTATTTCTGCATTCTTGGTTGAAAGGGATCCAATCAGATCCTTCCCAGCATAGGTGCCGATTTATGTTTTTGCTGGTGGGTGCTCAAGCCAAAAATATAGGGGAGTGGCTTCATGTGAAAGGGGCGTGGCCACAAAATAATTCTGATTTATATTGCGCAGCACAGTTGTCTCCAATATTCAAATTATGGCAACAGAGTTCCACATACATAAATGCCTCCACAGTGCAGGTACAAAAATCCCCCCCACAGTGTCAAATACATAAATGCCCCCACAGTGCCAAATACATAAATGCCCCCACAGTGCCAAATACATAAATGCCCCCACAGTGCCAAATACATAAATGCCCCCACAGTGGCAAATACATAAATGCCCCCACAGTGCCAAATACATAAATGCCCCCACAGTGCCAAATACATAAATGCCCCCACAGTGCCAAATACATAAATGCCCCCACAGTGCCAAATACATAAATGCCCCCACAGTGGCAAATACATAAATGCCCACACAGTACCTGTGCCAGCGACGAGGGAGGGGGAGTGCAGTGGGACACGGGCAAGTGGGCCGCTGCTGAGCGGGTGGGTGCTCATCAATTTACGTGGGTGCTCGGGCCCTCAAGCACCCACAGAATCGGCACCTATGCTTCCCAGCAAACCCCCCCCCCCCACACCCCCGCATACTTCTGTGAATGTGCAGGTGGACTGCTGGGTCATACACCGGGGAGTCCAGAGACTGGCGCTGATCACAGGGCTGCTCTTATCGGGGCAGTTGCCCTTTGCGTTACTAATCGCACATGTTAGGACATATGAGATTAGTATTTGCATGATGTGCGCCGGGATGTACCACAAGAGGTTAGTACATTCCACCAATAAAGTGGAGAGAGATACAGTATCGGCCAATTTAGCTCGTAAATGTCATTTTTAAATGCAGCCCATGGTGTGACAGTTATGTAGGGTACACACCAGGACGACCCGCTCACGATGCACATCGTGAGCGGGTCGTCAGTGGCTCGTCCGACCCGCTCACAATGACGCGGGGGGGGCACGACCCGCTCACTATGTGCACCGTGAGCGGGTCCGATCCGATGGCGACCCGCACCCGGCTGTATGGTCGTCATTGAGATCCTACCTGCAGCAGGTAGGATCTCAATAACGACCGACCAACCCGCGGGACCGCGCATCGGATCGGTATCGGTCCACACCAGGACAGAAAAGGGCCCAATCAGCACACAATCTACATCCAATTGGTCAGAATTGGATCTAGATTGAGGGGATCGGGCCCTAGTCGTCCTGGTGTGTACCCAGCATTAGGAGCTGGATGGTAATTTGGGGGTTCTGATTTACTCGCTATATAGTGAGCTCAGCCTTATCCCGATGTTTTGGGACTGTGCCTGCGTGTGGTGTATTATACCCATGTACAGCTCCCTTTTGTGAACAGCATCGGCGAATTCGGTGGCAGGCCCGGGGCAGACAGTGGGCCTGGGGGCTCGCCCATGGGAACGCTGGCTGATGTATATGAGTGTATAATGCAGAGCTTTCTCCCTGGTAACCATACAATGCAGAGCATTTACCCTGTAACCAAGTGTACAATGCAGAGCTTTCTCCCTGGTAACCAAGTGTACAATGCAGAGCTCTTCCCTATAACCAAGTGTACAATGCAGAGCTTTCTCCCTGGTAACCAAGTGTATAATGCAGAGCTTTCTCCCTGGTAACCATACAATGCAGAGCATTTACCCTGTAACCAAGTGTACAATGCAGAGCTCTTCCCTGGTAACCAAGTGTACAATGTAGAGCTTTTACCCTGTAACCAAGTGTATAATGCAGAGCTTTTTCCCTGGTAACCATACAATGCAGAGCATTTACCCTGTAACCAAGTGTGCACTGCAGAGCTCTTCCCTGGTAACCAAGTGTACAATGTAGAGCTTTTACCCTGTAACCAAGTGTATAATGCAGAGCTTTTTCCCTGGTAACCATACAATGCAGAGCATTTACCCTGTAACCAAGTGTACAATGCAGGACTCTTCCCTGGTAACCATACAATGCAGAGCTTTTACCCTGTAACCAAGTGTACACTGCAGAGCTCTTCCCTGGTAACCAAGTGTACAATGCAGAGCTTTTACCCTGTAACCAAGTGTACACTGCAGAGCTCTTCCCTGTAACCAAGTGTAAAACAGAACTTTTTCCCTGGTAACCATACAATGCAGAGCATTTACCCTGTAACCAAGTGTACAATGCAGAGCTCTTCCCTGGTAACCAAGTGTACAATGTAGAGCTTTTACCCTGTAACCAAGTGTATAATGCAGAGCTTTTTCCCTGATAACCATACAATGCAGAGCATTTACACTGTAACCAAGTGTACAATGGAGAGCTCTTCCCCCCTGGTAACCATACAATGCAGAAGTT
Organism: Crinia signifera; assembly: GCF_055691185.1. Lineage (NCBI taxonomy): Eukaryota > Metazoa > Chordata > Amphibia > Anura > Myobatrachidae > Crinia > Crinia signifera. The sequence goes on along the minus strand of NC_139224.1, from coordinate 176,136,093 downwards.
TTTCCCTGGTAACCATACAATGCAGAGCTTTTTCCCTGGTAACCATACAATGCAGAGCTTTTTCCCTGGTAACCATACAATGCAGAGCTCTTCCCTGGTAACCAAGTGTACAATGCAGAACTCTTCCCTGGTAACCAAGTGTACAATGCAGAACTCTTCTTCGGTTACCAAGTGAATAATGCAGAGCTTTTACCCTGTAACCAAGCGTAGAATGCAGAGCTTTTACCCTGTAACCAAGTGTATCATGCAGAGCTTTTTCCCTGGTAACCAGACAATGCAGAGCATTTACACAGTAACCAAGTGTACAATGCAGAGCTTTTACCCTGTAACCAAGTGTACAATGGAGAGCTCTTCCCCCCTGGTAACCATACAATGCAGAGCTTTTTCCCTGGTAACCAAGTGTATAATGTCCAACCGCGAGGCTTGGCTGCAGAGGGAGATGTGCCTCCTTCTCCTCCCCCCATGGCAGTGAGTGGCATGGCCCCCCACACCAGGTGAGATGGTACTACTGCAGTGTAGGACAGGCAGCCGCTGGGTAACGAGTACGTACCTCCTCACTATCATCCGCATCCCTCTGCACCGCACATCGCCGGCTACCACATAGATAATTATCGCTTATGCACTAATATATGCGATAATTATTGCAAAGGACAGCACTTGCGTTAGGAACTGCCTTTTGCAATGTGACCGGCGATGTGGCAGCGGGTCCCCGGCAGCCCCCCAGTGGTTCCCCCCTCCTTCTTTATCCGGCTGGTGGCTGCTGCAGGAACCAAGGACTCTGCCTCCTCCTCCCTGCACCCGGAAGTGGAAGTACAGGGCTAGGGAGGAGGAGGTCACTGGTCCAGGCAGCACAGCACTGTGAGGGGGTGCAGCTCGTATCGTTGCGGGGCGGCGGGGGTCACGATAAGAAGCCCATAGGCCTTTATGGGGTATTGTCGCAGTAACCCGGCGATCGGGTGTCCGAGCAGTAGAGCACTCAGACTCTACTGCACATGCTCAGAACTCTGGCGGCCATTATCTGGCGATTCCTGCATTGCTGCTGCCTTCATCGCTGGACGTCGGAAGGGTAAGTGCCGTGATGGTGTAAGGCCCCCTGGGACTCAGGGGCCCGAGTGCACTGTGCACATTGCACCCATTATAAATACACCACTGTCCGGCACCCGGTAATCACTGACAGCCAGCCAGGGGTATTCAGCCAGCCCATCACTTGCGCTCTGTCGCTTGGCCCAGGTAGTATACCCGCTACTGCGCTTGGTCAGAGCAGAGCTCCGTGCTGGCTATATAGTAGCCCCTATATATATATATATATATATATATATATATATATATATATATATATATATGATGATACAGAGTAAGCTGACTGCAGATAACGATCCTGTCGCCCTGATCACTTATTAATACATGGGCACTGATCTGTGATCTGATCTCACCCACTGAATAAATGAACCTATAGTTGTCTTTCCATCAATTTTAGAATTCCCCTGAAGTGTTACCGCTCTCCTGGCGCTGCGCTCTCTGCGAGACGTTCTGCGAGACGTTCTGCGAGACGCTCTGCGAGACGCTCTGCACTTTCCTCTGCCGGTTGACACTTTGATTTTTCAAATCTCTCACGCCAGAAACTTCTCGTTTGAACTTAGCTCAGACCCTCAGGGCTCATTCATATTGTGCGAGCTGAGCCTGCTCCAAATGATTCCAATCGGGATGCAGGCGGCGTAGACCATTGATCCCTACGTGACTATTGTTCCACCGGTAGCTGCGCAGTGAACGGGACGCAGACCAGAGGAACAAGTCAGATGTCAATAGTTTTCTGAAGTTGGGGAAAAATTTTCCCAAATTTCCACCAATGTCTGCCCTGGGTTTTTGTTTTTTTATAATAAAATAATAAAATGCTTGTGTGAATGAATAATGGGAGTTTATTAATTATACGTATGTGGATTTTATTTGAACCATTTTTACTAATTTATCTCTATTTGTCGTCTATCTATTTGTATATCCGGATCTCTTGTGTGTGATTGCACCTTCTAGTGTACCCCGTTCACATCACAAATGCTGGGTAGCATTCAGGTCCATCCTGGGAGCGACCCAACATTTGCGAGGTGAAGCTCCCCTGAGTGACCTAGCAATAAGCTGGGTCACTGTCATCATCAGGGGGCGGAGCGGAGCTGCAGCGCATCACCAGGGGGCGGGAGAGGAGGCAGTGCTTGGAGGTGACGCTGCCTCTTCCCTATATTGTGAACGGGACCCAGGTCGCTCGACCCAGGTTAACCTTTACATTGCCCAACAATTCAGATCTGACCCAGGATTAACCCTTCTTTTAACTTTTTTTAACCGGTTGGCAGGACCCGGGTATGTTCAGAAGGTCCTTTCACACCACACTTCTACCAGGCAATAACCCGGGTTATTGGTGCGATGTGACAGGGGTACAGGGGAAATATAACAAACCCTGATCCCGTATTTAGGATATAAGTGGGGGCTTTGTTTGCTTTTTAGTATCTATTGTGTTTTAACTATTGATTGCTCTGTTGCTGCTTTATGAATTGTCGGGGTGTGTATCGTTTGGTGGACAGTGTCTAGGTCAACAGTGATTGATAGTGGTCGACATGGTCAAAAGGTAGACACAAGCAAAATGTCGACTTTGAGAAGCATGGCACGCTGTTCTCGATACACTATTATATTTTCCCGCCACACCCGAGTGGATGGGAGGATGGGAAATACCACCTGTCGGCACGTCGGCTCAAAAATACGTGAAAAACTCATGTCTACCTTTTCACTGTTGACCTTCCCATTGTCGACCTAATGCTGGTGTCGACCTTAGCCATGTCAACCTATTTCATGTGTCAACCTATGCCTTGCTGACCTATAGTGGTCAACCTAATGTATGTCAACCTTTATAGTGTTGACCTAGCGACCATACACCCCCCCCCCCCCCAATATATTGGTGTATTGAACAGAACTATATACAGATAGGAACCTCTTCCTGTGATTCTATATAGGTCATATAGATACCAGGCGTCTCCTCCTCCGTCACACAATTCCTCCAATCCTGCAAGATAAGGCTTTGTAAGGTATAGAGCTAGGAGACAGAACCGATGGTGTTCCATTCACACCATGGACAGTGTGGAGTTTGCATGTTCTCCCCATACCGCTGTGTGGATTCCTCCCGCAGTAACTTTCCTGACAAAATATGACCCAAATTCATAAGTGTGTGCGTGTACATGGGTAGATTAGATGGTCCAAGTGGTTCTTGTGTGCGTGTACATGGGTAGATTAGATGGTCCAAGTGGTTCTTGTGTGCATGTACATGAGCAGACTAGATGGTCCAAGTGGTTCTTGCGTGCATGTACATGGGTAGACTAGATGGTCCAAGTGGTTCTTGTGTGCATGTACATGGGCATACTAGATGGTCCAAGTGGTTCTTGTGTGCGTGTACATGGGTAGACTGGATGGTCCAAGTGGTTCTTGTGTGCATGTACATGGGTAGACTAGATGGTCCAAGTGGTTCTTGTGTGCGTGTACATGAGCAGACTAGATGGTCCAAGTGGTTCTTGCGTGCATGTACATGGGCAGACTAGATGGTCCAAGTGGTTCTTGTGTGCGTGTACATGGGTAGACTAGATGGTCCAAGTGGTTCTTGTGTGCGTGTACATGAGCAGACTAGATGGTCCAAGTGGTTCTTGCGTGCATGTACATGGGTAGATTAGATGGTCCAAGTGGTTCTTGCGTGCATGTACATGGGTAGACTGGATGGTCCAAGTGGTTCTTGTGTGCATGTACATGGGCATACTAGATGGTCCAAGTGGTTCTTGTGTGCGTGTACATGGGTAGACTGGATGGTCCAAGTGGTTCTTGTGTGCATGTACATGAGCAGACTAGATGGTCCAAGTGGTTCTTGCGTGCATGTACATGGGCATACTAGATGGTCCAAGTGGTTCTTGTGTGCGTGTACATGGGTAGACTGGATGGTCCAAGTGGTTCTTGTGTGCGTATACATGAGCAGACTAGATGGTCCAAGTGGTTCTTGCGTGCATGTACATGGGCATACTAGATGGTCCAAGTGGTTCTTGTGTGCGTGTACATGGGTAGACTGGATGGTCCAAGTGGTTCTTGTGTGCATGTACATGGGCAGACTGTATGGTCCAAGTGGTTCTTGTGTGCGTGTACATGAGCAGACTAGATGGTCCAAGTGGTTCTTGCGTGCATGTACATGGGCAGACTAGATGGTCCAAGTGGTTCTTGTGTGCGTGTACATGGGTAGACTAGATGGTCCAAGTGGTTCTTGTGTGCGTGTACATGAGCAGACTAGATGGTCCAAGTGGTTCTTGCGTGCATGTACATGGGCAGACTAGATGGTCCAAGTGGTTCTTGTGTGCGTGTACATGTTGTAGACTGGATGGTCCAAGTGGTTCTTGTGTGCATGTACATGGGCAGACTGTATGGTCCAAGTGGTTCTTGTTTGCGTGTACATGGGCAGACAAGATGGTCCAAGTGGTTATTGTGTGCGTGTACATGGTCAGACTAGATGGTCCAAGTGGTTCTTGTGTGTGTGTGTGTACATGGATAGACTAGATGGTCCAAGTGGTTCTTGTGTGAGTGTACATGGGTAGACTAGATGATCCAAGTGGTTCTTGTGTGTGTGTGTACATGGGCAGACTAGATGGTCCAAGTTGTTCTTGTGTGCTTGTACATGGGCAGACTAAAATGTCCAAGTGGTTCTTGCGTGCATGTACATGGGCAGACTAGATGGTCCAAGTGGTTCTTGTGTGCGTGTACATGGGCAGACTAGATGGTCCAAGTGGTTCTTGTGTGCGTGTACATGGGCGGACTAGATGGTCCAAGTGGTTCTTGTGTGCTTGTACATGGGCAGACTAGATGGTCCAAGGGATTCTTGTGTGTGTGTACATGGGCAGATTAGATGGTCCAAGTGGTTCTTGTGTTGTTGTACATGGGCAGACGAGATGGTCCAAGTGGTTCTTGTGTGCGTGTACATGGGTAGACTAGATGAACCAAGTGGTTCTTGTGTGCATGTACATGGCCAGACTAGATGATCCAAGTGGTTCTTGTGTGTGTGTACATCGGCAGACTAGATTGTCCAAGTGGTTCTTGTGTGTGTGTGTGTGTACATGGGCAGACTAGATGGTCCAAGTTGTTCTTGTGTGCTTGTACATGGGCAGACTAAAATGTCCAAGTGGTTCTTGCATGCATGTACATGGGCAGACTAGATGGTCCAAGTGGTTCTTGTGTGCGTGTACATGGGCAGACTAGATGGTCCAAGTGGTTCTTGTGTGCGTGTACATGGGCGGACTAGATGGTCCAAGTGGTTCTTGTGTGCTTGTACATGGGCAGACTAGATGGTCCAAATGATTCTTGTGTGTGTGTACATGGGCGGAATAGATGGTCCAAGTGGTTCTTGTGTGCTTGTACATGGGCAGACTAGATGGTCCAAGTGATTTTTGTGTGTGTGTACATGGGCGGACTAGATGGTCCAAGTGGTTCTTGTGTGCTTGTACATGGTCAGACGAGAATGTCCAAATGCTTCTTGCGTTTGGTACATGGGTAGACGAGAATGTCCAAGTGGTTCTTGTGTGCTTGTACATGGTCAGACTAGATGGTCCAAGTGGTTCTTGTGTGCGTGTACATGGGTAGACTAGATGGTCCAAGTGGTTCTTGTGTGCGTGTACATGAGCAGACTAGATGGTCCAAGTGGTTCTTGTGTGCGTGTACATGAGCAGACTAGATGGTCCAAGTCGTTCTTGCGTGCATGTACATGGGCAGACTAGATGGTCCAAGTGGTTCTTGTGTGCGTGTACATGGGTAGACTAGATGGTCCAAGTGGTTCTTGTGTGCGTGTACATGGGTAGACTAGATGGTCCAAGTGGTTCTTGTGTGCGTGTACATGAGCAGACTAGATGGTCCAAGTGGTTCTTGCGTGCATGTACATGGGCAGACTAGATGGTCCAAGTGGTTCTTGTGTGCGTGTACATGGGTAGACTGGATGGTCCAAGTGGTTCTTGTGTGCATGTACATGGGCAGACTGTATGGTCCAAGTGGTTCTTGTTTGCGTGTACATGGGCAGACAAGATGGTCCAAGTGGTTATTGTGTGCGTGTACATGGTCAGACTAGATGGTCCAAGTGGTTCTTGTGTGTGTGTGTGTACATGGATAGACTAGATGGTCCAAGTGGTTCTTGTGTGAGTGTACATGGGTAGACTAGATGATCCAAGTGGTTCTTGTGTGTGTGTGTACATGGGCAGACTAGATGGTCCAAGTTGTTCTTGTGTGCTTGTACATGGGCAGACTAAAATGTCCAAGTGGTTCTTGCGTGCATGTACATGGGCAGACTAGATGGTCCAAGTGGTTCTTGTGTGCGTGTACATGTGCAGACTAGATGGTCCAAGTGGTTCTTGTGTGCGTGTACATGGGCGGACTAGATGGTCCAAGTGGTTCTTGTGTTGTTGTACATGGGCAGACGAGATGGTCCAAGTGGTTCTTGTGTGCGTGTACATGGGCAGACTAGATGGTCCAAGTGGTTCTTGTGTGCGTGTACATGGGCGGACTAGATGGTCCAAGTGGTTCTTGTGTGCTTGTACATGGGTAGACTAGATGAACCAAGTGGTTCTTGTGTGCATGTACATGGCCAGACTAGATGATCCAAGTGGTTCTTGTGTGTGTGTACATCGGCAGACTAGATTGTCCAAGTGGTTCTTGTGTGTGTGTGTGTGTATACATGGGCAGACTAGATGGTCCAAGTTGTTCTTGTGTGCTTGTACATGGGCAGACTAAAATGTCCAAGTGGTTCTTGCATGCATGTACATGGGCAGACTAGATGGTCCAAGTGGTTCTTGTGTGCGTGTACATGGGCAGACTAGATGGTCCAAGTGGTTCTTGTGTGCGTGTACATGGGCGGACTAGATGGTCCAAGTGGTTCTTGTGTGCTTGTACATGGGCAGACTAGATGGTCCAAATGATTCTTGTGTGTGTGTACATGGGCGGAATAGATGATCCAAGTGGTTCTTGTGTGCTTGTACATGGGCAGACTAGATGGTCCAAGTGATTTTTGTGTGTGTGTACATGGGCGGACTAGATGGTCCAAGTGGTTCTTGTGTGCTTGTACATGGTCAGACGAGAATGTCCAAATGCTTCTTGCGTTTGGTACATGGGCAGACGAGAATGTCCAAGTGGTTCTTGTGTGCTTGTACATGGTCAGACGAGAATGTCCAAGTGCTTCTTGTGTGCATGTACATGGGCAGACGAGAATGTCCAAGTGATTCTTGTGTGCATGTACATGGGCAGACGAGAATGTCCAAGTGCTTCTTGTGTGCATGTACATGGTCAGACGAGAATGTCCAAGTGCTTCTTGTGTGCATGTACATGGTCAGACGAGAATGTCCAAGTGCTTCTTGTGTGCATGTACATGGTCAGACGAGAATGTCCAAGTGCTTCTTGTGTGCATGTACATGGTCAGACGAGAATGTCCAAGTGCTTCTTGTGTGCATGTACATGGTCAGACGAGAATGTCCAAGTGCTTCTTGTGTGCATGTACATGGTCAGACGAGAATGTCCAAGTGATTCTTGTGTGTGTGTACATGGGCAGACTAGATGGTCCAAGTGGTTCTTGTGTGCTTGTACATGGTCAGATGAGAATGTCCAAGTGCTTCTTGTGTGCTTGTACATGGTCAGACGAGAATGTCCAAGTGGTTCTTGCGTGCGTGTACATGGGCAGACTAGATGGACCAAGTGGTTCTTACCTGCTGTCGCAGTCTATGTTTTTACTGCATGTTATCACTATTGCATGCGACTGTTTGCAGAGTGCCCGTGCATTCTGCGTGCGACACTCAAATTGACTTGAAGAAAATGTGTGTTCACATCGACACATTCACACACACTGTTTTACATCTATCAGTGCCAAAGCTTGTTTGATAGGCCTGGAAAACGTATGGTAAGCACGTCAAACCATTGTGTTACAGGCCCATGCAAGTAGAGTGTTGTTACATTTATATACTACTAGGTGATTCATCGCGCCCTACAGGCGCTCTTCACACCGTCGTAAGGGGCTGCGCCCCCTTAATTTGTGAACGTTTGTATATGAGAAATATGGTTAGAATTGTATGAAAGATGCCCTGTATTGCAACTTAGGTGTCCGCGAATCGCGGGAGGGGGGGTCGCGGAGGGTGCCGCGAATTGCAGGAGGGGGGGTCGCGGGGGGTGCCGCGAATTGCAGGAGGGGGGGTTGTGGGGGGGTGGATGCTGCGAATCGCGGGAGGGGAGGGATTGCAGAGAATCGCGGGAGGGGGGTCGCGGGGTGGGTTGCCGCAAATCGCGGGAGGGGGGTTACGGGGGCGGGGGTTGCGGCGAATCATGGTAGGGGGGGTCGCGGGGGGTGTTCCGTGAATCACGGGAGGGGGGGTCACGGGGTGGGGTGCCGAGAATCGCGGGGGTGTGTGTGCCGTGAATCGCGGGAGTGGGGGTTGCGGGGGGGGGTGGGGGGGTGTGACGCGAATCGCCACAAGAAAAAATCAACACAGAAAGGTCAACACATGTAAATGTTGACATAAGTGTGGCACTTCATTGGTGTCCATGTCGACACATGAGAATGAATATGAAAACATTCAAAAAATGAAAAAAAAAAACTTCAAAAACTCATGTCAACCTTTTTCATTGTCGACCATAGCCATGTCAGTGTTTTCCATGTGCAATTTAATTCTGGAGCTGCCGCGAATCGCGGGGGGGTGCCGCGAATTGCGGGAGGGGGGGTCGCGGGGGTGGGTGCCGCGAATCGCGGGAGGGGGGGTTACGGGGCAGGGGTTGCGGCGAATCATGGGAGGGCGGGTCGCGGGGGTGTGCCGTGAATCACGGGAGGGGGGGTCACGGGGTGGGGTGCCGAGAATCGCGGGGGATGTGTGTGTGTGTGTGCCGTGAATCGCGGGAGTGGGGGTTGTGGGGGGGGGGGGGGGTGTAACGCAAATCGCCACAAGAAAAAATCAACACAGAAAGGTCAACACATGTAAATGTTGACATAAGTGTGCCACTTCATTGGTGTCCATGTTGACACATGACAATGAATATGAAAACATTCAAAAAATGAAATAAATCTTCAAAAACTCATGTCAACCTTTTTCATTGTCGACCATAGCCGTGCCAGTGTGTTGCATGTGCCATTTAATCCTGGGGCTGCCGCTAATCGCGGGGGGTGCCGCGATTTGCGGGAGGGGGGGGGGTTGCGGGGGGTGGGTGCCGCGAATCGCGGGAGAGCGGGGTTCATGGGGGTTCCGGTGGGGGGTTGCCGCGAATTGCGGGAGGGGGGGGGGGTGCCGGGGGGCCGCGAATCGCCGGAGGGGGGGTTGCGGGGGGTGTGACGCGAATCGCCACAAGAAAAAAATCAACACAGAAAGGTCAACACATGTAAATGTTGACATAAGTGTGGCACTTCATTCGTGTCCATGTCGACACATGAGAATGAATATGAAAATATTCAAAAAATGACAAAAAAAACTTCAAAAACTCATGTCAACCTTTTTCATTGTCGACCATAGCCATGTCAGTGTTTTCCATGTGCAATTTAATTCTGGAGCTGCCGCGAATCACGGGGGGGTGCCGCGAATTGCGGGAGGGGGGGTCGCGGGGGTGGGTGCCGCGAATCGCGGGAGGGCGGGGTTCACAGGGGTTCCGGTGGGGGGTTGCCGCGAATTGCGGGAGGTGGGGGGTCACGGGGGGTTCTGCGAATCGCGGGAGGGGGGGTTGCGGGGGGGTGTGACGCGAATCGCCACAAGAAAAAATCAACACAGAAAGGTCAACACATGTAAATGTTGACATAAGTGTGCCACTTCATTGGTGTCCATGTCGACACATGACAATGAATATGAAAATATTCAAAAAATGACAAAAAAACTTCAAAAACTCATGTCAACCTTTTTCATTGTCGACCATAGCCATGTCAGTGTTTTCCATGTGCAATTTAATTCTGGAGCTGCCGCGAATCACGGGGGGGTGCCGGTAATTGCGGGAGGGGGGGTCGCGGGGGTGGGTACAGCGAATCGCGGGAGGGCGGGGTTCACAGGGGATCCGGTGGGGGGTTGCCGCGAATTGCGGGAGGTGGGGGGTCACGGGGGTGCCGCGAATCGCGGGAGGGGGGGTTGCGTGGGGGGTTTGACGCGAATCGCCACAAGAAAAAATCAACACAGAAAGGTCAACACATGTAAATGTTGACATAAGTGTGCCACTTCATTGGTGTCCATGTCGACACATGACAATGAATATGAAAAAATTAAAAAAATTAAAAATAAATCTTCAAAAACTCATGTCAACCTTTTTCATTGTCGACCATAGCCATGTCAGTGTTTTGCATGTGCCATTTAATCCTGGGGCTGCTGCGAATTGCGGGGGGGGGGGGTGCCGCGAATCGCGAGAGGGGGGTCGCAGGGGGTGTGCCGCCAATCGTGCAAGGGGAGGTTCTTTTTGCCGCGAATCGCGGGAGGGAGGTCGCGGGGGGGGGTGTTTTTTCCGCGAATCGGGGGGGGGTCACGGGGGAGGGTTTGCCGCGATTCGCGGGAGGGGGGGATCGCGGGGTGGTGGTTATGCCGCGAATTGCGGGAGGGGTCGTGGGGGGGTTCTTTTTGCAGCGAATCGCGGGAGGGGGGGTCGCGGGGGTGTTTTTGCTGCGAATCGCGGTAGGGGGGGTCGCGGGGTGGGGTGCCGAGAATCGCGGGGGTGTGTGTGCCGTGAATCGCGGGAGTGGGGGTTGCGGGGGGGGGTGGGGGGGTGTGACGCGAATCGCCACAAGAAAAAATCAACACAGAAAGGTCAACACATGTAAATGTTGACATAAGTGTGGCACTTCATTGGTGTCCATGTCGACACATGAGAATGAATATGAAAACATTCAAAAAATGAAAAAAAAAAACTTCAAAAACTCATGTCAACCTTTTTCATTGTCGACCATAGCCATGTCAGTGTTTTCCATGTGCAATTTAATTCTGGAGCTGCCGCGAATCGCGGGGGGGTGCCGCGAATTGCGGGAGGGGGGGTCGCGGGGGTGGGTGCCGCGAATCGCGGGAGGGGGGGTTACGGGGCAGGGGTTGCGGCGAATCATGGGAGGGCGGGTCGCGGGGGTGTGCCGTGAATCACGGGAGGGGGGGTCACGGGGTGGGGTGCCGAGAATCGCGGGGGATGTGTGTGTGTGTGTGCCGTGAATCGCGGGAGTGGGGGTTGTGGGGGGGGGGGGGTGTAACGCAAATCGCCACAAGAAAAAATCAACACAGAAAGGTCAACACATGTAAATGTTGACATAAGTGTGCCACTTCATTGGTGTCCATGTTGACACATGACAATGAATATGAAAACATTCAAAAAATGAAATAAATCTTCAAAAACTCATGTCAACCTTTTTCATTGTCGACCATAGCCGTGCCAGTGTGTTGCATGTGCCATTTAATCCTGGGGCTGCCGCTAATCGCGGGGGGTGCCGCGATTTGCGGGAGGGGGGGGGGTTGCGGGGGGTGGGTGCCGCGAATCGCGGGAGAGCGGGGTTCATGGGGGTTCCGGTGGGGGGTTGCCGCGAATTGCGGGAGGGGGGGGGGGTGCCGGGGGGCCGCGAATCGCCGGAGGGGGGGTTGCGGGGGGTGTGACGCGAATCGCCACAAGAAAAAAATCAACACAGAAAGGTCAACACATGTAAATGTTGACATAAGTGTGGCACTTCATTCGTGTCCATGTCGACACATGAGAATGAATATGAAAATATTCAAAAAATGACAAAAAAAACTTCAAAAACTCATGTCAACCTTTTTCATTGTCGACCATAGCCATGTCAGTGTTTTCCATGTGCAATTTAATTCTGGAGCTGCCGCGAATCACGGGGGGGTGCCGCGAATTGCGGGAGGGGGGGTCGCGGGGGTGGGTGCCGCGAATCGCGGGAGGGCGGGGTTCACAGGGGTTCCGGTGGGGGGTTGCCGCGAATTGCGGGAGGTGGGGGGTCACGGGGGGTTCTGCGAATCGCGGGAGGGGGGGTTGCGGGGGGGTGTGACGCGAATCGCCACAAGAAAAAATCAACACAGAAAGGTCAACACATGTAAATGTTGACATAAGTGTGCCACTTCATTGGTGTCCATGTCGACACATGACAATGAATATGAAAATATTCAAAAAATGACAAAAAAACTTCAAAAACTCATGTCAACCTTTTTCATTGTCGACCATAGCCATGTCAGTGTTTTCCATGTGCAATTTAATTCTGGAGCTGCCGCGAATCACGGGGGGGTGCCGGGAATTGCGGGAGGGGGGGTCGCGGGGGTGGGTGCCGCGAATCGCGGGAGGGCGGGGTTCACAGGGGATCCGGTGGGGGGTTGCCGCGAATTGCGGGAGGTGGGGGGTCACGGGGGTGCCGCGAATCGCGGGAGGGGGGGTTGCGTGGGGGGTTTGACGCGAATCGCCACAAGAAAAAATCAACACAGAAAGGTCAACACATGTAAATGTTGACATAAGTGTGCCACTTCATTGGTGTCCATGTCGACACATGACAATGAATATGAAAAAATTAAAAAAATTAAAAATAAATCTTCAAAAACTCATGTCAACCTTTTTCATTGTCGACCATAGCCATGTCAGTGTTTTGCATGTGCCATTTAATCCTGGGGCTGCTGCGAATTGCGGGGGGGGGGGGTGCCGCGAATCGCGAGAGGGGGGTCGCAGGGGGTGTGCCGCCAATCGTGCAAGGGGAGGTTCTTTTTGCCGCGAATCGCGGGAGGGAGGTCGCGGGGGGGGTGTTTTTTCCGCGAATCGGGGGGGGGTCACGGGGGAGGGTTTGCCGCGATTCGCGGGAGGGGGGGATCGCGGGGTGGTGGTTATGCCGCGAATTGCGGGAGGGGTCGTGGGGGGGTTCTTTTTGCAGCGAATCGCGGGAGGGGGGGTCGCGGGGGTGTTTTTGCTGCGAATCGCGGTAGGGGGGGTCGCGGGGGAGCGGTTTTTTTGCCGCGAATCGCGGGAGGGGGGGCACGCGGGGGGGGAGGTTTTGCCGCAAATCGCGGGAGGGGGGCGCTCACCTGGTGGCTGTGGAGTAGCAGTGCTGGGCAACATGGGAAGGCAGTGGGTGTCTGGCACTGTCTGTGGGCTCACTGGGCTGGTTCTCTGTCACATACCTCCCAACATGACCCTCTCCAGGAGGGACACAATGCTCTGTTTCTAGACTTCCCCTTAATGTATGATTGCCATCACCTGTTTTAAACAGGTTAATTTCTCAGAAAGGTGTTCAGCACAGATGAAGGCAATCACACATTAAGAGGAAAGTCCAGGAACAGAGCGTTATAGACACAGACACCCACTTTGAGTGACAGATGTAGCCAAATATATAGGAGATGTTGTTACATCACTTTGGGTGCTAACATGAGCTCCGAACAAGATACATAATTATTTAGTAGGAAAATGGGTTCCAGTTCCTTCACAGAGATTACAAAAGCATATGCGTATTACAATTCCTAATTAAAATTCAGTAAATATCTAATTAGGCGGAATAGGCTTTTAATTGTACGAGTAAATGAGAGATGTCAAATCCTTTATTTTTAATTTGTAAACTCGACATTCTTTCCATTGTCATTTTGCAATCCTGGCTCTATTATGAAATATTAACAGACAACGATTAATTAGAATAATGTCGCAAGGTCTGTAAACTATTGTTCGAGCATTTCCTAAGTGTCTGGGAAGTGGGCTACAGGTCTGCAGATAAAGGACCCTCCGGTGAACCGCTGCCAAGTCGGAATAATGTTATTTAGCGGCTACAGTGTATCTGTCACATTTGCAAAAAGTGACAAATTAAATGGAAAGAACAATCCTGATTAATCAGGCTTAGCGAGAGAATAAAGTCCCGAGAACGGCAGAATTGGATCCGTGTCGTTTTTGTGTCTCGCATGTCTCATATTTGTAAATACACCACTTGTCTCTATTCATTAACGACTGATGGAAAAATAAAAAAAAAGACATTAAGCAATGGATCACTGTTCTTTGGAAAAAAGTTGTGCAGAAAAGGTGTTTGATTATTATTCCGATACAACATCCACGAACAAGTGATCGTTTGCATCTGTCAGCGGTTACAAAGGTGCGGATCATAGCAGAGCGCATTTAGTGTTAATGAACGCTCGGTGTCCTCTTTAACTTTGGAAATAAACAAATATTGTACCATCCACCAACACTTCCATTGTCTATTGTTAGTGGTGCTTTGATGGCTTTTTCTATAGATGTGTCTTATGTTTGTGTATGTGTCGCACACAGAATTGTGTCGGTGAATAGACAGTTCACAAACAGGTGAAGGATAACAGCTGGCAAAGAGCTGAATCATAACTGAAAGGAACCTGAACAATATCTCATTTGAGAGTAGTGGCAGGGGGTAGTATTCAGGCAGGGGGTGGTATGCATGCAGGGGATAGTGCGCAGGCAGGGGGTGGTATGCAGGCAGGGGATAGTACGCAGGCAGGGGGTGGCATGCAGGCAGGAAGTGGTGTGCAGTCAGGGGGTAGTAGACTGGCAGGAGGTGGTATGTAGGGAGGTGGTAGTATGCAAGCAGGAGGTGGTATGCAGACAGGAGGTGCTATGAAGGGAGGAGGTGGTATGCAAGCAGGGGGTGTTGTGCAGGCAAGGGGTAGTTGGCTGGCTGGAGTTGCTATGCAGGCAGGAGGTGGTATGCAGTGAGGAGATGATACGCAGGCAGGAGGTGGTATCCAGACAGGAGGTAGTATGCAGACAGGAGGTAGTATGCAGACAGGAGGTGCTATGCAGGCAGGGGGGTATGCAGGCAGGGGGTGGTACACAGGCAGGGGTTGATATGCAGGCGTAGTATCCTGGCCAGGGTCGTTCCTTACTTACGGCCCATGGGCGGGGAGAAAGGGCCACTAGGGTTCTTTTTTCGGTGGAAGAGAGAGAGAGATGCTTTGGATGGAAGATGGACCACAAGATGAAATGGAATACCTTCTTTATTTCTTACAGGGGTGAACCGAACTTTAAGCGCAAATGAACATACAATGCTGGCAACAGTTCACCATGATGCAAAGTGAGTATGTGGCGAATTCAAACACAATATACATGACATAACTTAGATTGGACCCAATGGTTTGTGACAGTGCTGCTGGGGATTATAACAAGACAATGCTAGGGATGTCACAGCACAGTCGCCAAGTACTTTACAAAAATAAATGGTAAATTGTCCTCTATAATTCCCACATCAACACAAAGGCATACATCTAGACAACCTGTTATAAAACAGGCCTAAAGGTTACCAGTAACCCCTAAGGCAGGCATTCCCAACCACAGTCCTCAAGGCACACCAACAGTGCAGGTTTTGTAGATATCCAGGCTTCAGCACAGGTGACTTAATTAGTATCTGAGTGATTCTGATTAAACCATCTGTGCTGAAGCCTGGATATCACTAAAACCTGCACTGTTGGTGTGCCTTGAGGACCGTGGTTGGGAATGCCTGCCCTAAGGAATGAACTAGGCCTAACCATACAGCTGCTACAGAATGTCCGGAACCCTATGGACCCTGTGGCCCGACCTGTGCACAGGATTCAGAAGGGGGCTTTTGGATAATGTCCCAGGCAGAGCTTGGCATAAAGTTTTGGATAGGTGGGTCCGGATGTTCCTGAAGGGGCATGGTACAGGGTCCAAATGAACCTTTAGTCTTTGTAGATGGGATCAAGGTGCCTTAGCTAATGGGTTCTCCAGTGGTAAACATGGGCGTTTCAAGGGACAAATAGCTGAAGTGGGTATGGAAGTTCCTCCACAGTCCAGCATCTAGGCTGTGGTCTTGATTGGGACCACAAGGTGGCGCTGCTCAACACGTGTGGTCTGTACACTGATAGGTATCTGCTGTCCTTTAGCGTTGGAAAACCTCTTCTCTGCTCCTACCTTATGTGCTCGGATTGGGGGCATCCCTGTGTGGCTTGGTGGAGGAGGGGACTAGATGGGCTGACAGCTGGCTGCCTCCCTAGGGGTGGGGGGTGCTGTGTCTCTATCCACTGCTGTTGGCTAAATACCTTTTACAGGCCTCTCCCGACAATGACAGAGGGTTTCAGGGATTTGGGTTGTTTCCCGTCCCTACTGAGGCCCACATTGTTAGACCGTGCCGCACTGGCCGACTCACATTCCATGGGTCGCCTGATGACCTCTGAATCGGCCCAGCCATGTGACCTGCTGTCTCCTCGCCATCACCATCGCTATCATCCTGCTGCCAGGTGCTGTTGGGGCTTAGGGTTCCAGTCTGATACCAGGTACTGCCGCTGGCGGGCTGCTACTGCTGTTGTGTACGCCTATGTGTACTGCGGTCGAGTATGGATGGGTACTGCAGTGATGCCGTGGCCAGGCACTGGATTCTGCCTTGTGGAACAGTTGGCTACTGGCATTGTGCCGGGTATCGGGTGCTGCTGCTGTTCACTGCTGCTCCATCTCATCTCAAATTTGTCATGTCAAGCATTAACAGCACGTCAATCAATAATAACATTTCAACACTGATAATGATTCTTTCAGCACCCCTCTCATGCTCTTGAATGAATGTCTGGAATCATTTCTTCTGGCACCGGTAGGGGTGATACTACGCTTAACACGAGTTACAGTTGATCTTTCGGCATCTTTATCAGAGAGTCTGTCTCGGCTCCCTTGCCTGCCACACTTTTCGATTCTCAGTTCCTCCTGAGTCGGGCCTTGTTGGGGATAGGGTTTGAGCTGGTTGCGATGCACCCACTGCAATCGAGTTCCGTCTGGTTCTCTAAACTGATAAACTTCTATTGCCGATGTTGGGCTCTTAGTTACCAAGGAAGAGCTTCCCATTTGGGATTCAATTTACTTCATTGGCAGTTTTTTTCTTTAACACTAGGCTACCTTCCTGCAGGGGGAAAGCCAAAGCATCTTGGTCATAGTTCTGCTTCTGTCGGCCCTGTACTTCCTCCATCCTTTGGCTCACCAGGTTGTTTGCTTCTTTCACTCTGTATTGATGCTTTTGTACCCAAGGGGCCTGGGACATATGCCCGAGGTCAGGCAAGTTGATCTGCATATCCGCCGGCAGCTTTCCCGTTCTGCCAAACAAGAGATAGTACAGAGACTACCCTGTAGATGCGTAGCGAGTATTGTTATACATGAATGTCAATTTGGCCAGCAGGGCAGGCCAGTTGCCTCATCGATTCGGTGGTAGTGCCCTCAACATATTGATCAAAGTCTGATTCATTCTCTCGCACAGGCCGTTCCCCTGTGGTTGATAAGGGGTCATGTGCAGCTTTTTGCATCCGCAAAGTTTGCATAGTTTTCAGAGCTGAGACTCAAATGACAGGCCCTGATCTGTGAGGATGAACTCATAGAAGCATTCAGTTGAACTCATAGAGGCCCATTGCGGTTACGTAGGCCGTCTTCTTATCGCTTTCTGCTACTCTGACCTGCCAATATTCAGTAATCAGGTCTAGGGCTCGAGAAGTACTTGGCTGCCTTTAGGGACTCTTCTATGCGGGGGAGAGGGTAGGCATCTCAGTGCGTGACACTGTTGAGTTTCTGGTAGTCTATGCAGAAGTGTAGTTGCCCATATTTCTTGTGGACCAATACCATTGGGGCCGCCCATGGGCTGTGGCTTTCCCGGAAAACTCCACTCAATTTAATTTCCTCCAGCATTTGTCTCTGACTGTTTGGTAGAGGGCCTGGGCCACCAGTCGGTGCCATTCTTGAATGGGATGGGCCTCTCTGATCTGTATGTGGTGGTGGATGTCTCCCACTATGTCTACATCTGTTGGGTGTTTGCTAACCATTCCACGTCTAAATCTCCTTCCCTCTCTTCTGGCCATGTGTTGCCGCCCCCGATCTGGAGCCTCCATCAGGTAGATTGCTGACCCTATTCGGCCTCATGTTTGGCACAAACTCCTTCGGACACTGGAGATACCACATCTTGGAAGGTGGTCTACATGGATTTGGTTTGAAATCCTGACAGTCAAAATACCGACAGGGTCAAAATCCCAAATGGGTCATAATACCGACAAGGACAAAATCCTGACATTTAAAATACAGACAAGAACAAAATCCCAACATTTAAAACCCCAACATACCTAGTTTGGGTCGACAGGTTGACATGGTTTTTTGACCCTAATGTCGACAGAGTTGACATGGACACAGTTGGAGGTGAACCGCTGCCCCTCGCATCGCTCTCTTTGCTCGCAATGCTACAGGCACACTATTTTATTCTCCCACCACGCCCTAGTGGATGGTAGGGCATGAAATACCGCCTGTTGGCACATGTTGCGTCAAAAAACTGTGAAAAAACCCATGTCAACCTCACAACCTGTCGACCCAAAGTCATGTTGACAGTTTCACCTGTACATTCTATATGTCGGTATTTTGACCTTGTCGGGATTTTGTCCTTGTCGGTATTATGACCCATTCGGGATTTTGACCGTGTCGGGATTTTGACTGCATCCCGTCCACATTAGGGTTGCTAGGAGTTGATTTCGGTAGAGCTCGACCACTCGATTGTGCGGGTTTAGAACCCTGACAGGAACTCAGCCGTCCTTAATGGTTACGAGGGCACTTGCCACGATGACATCGTACCGCAATGGAATCAGACCTGCTTTTACCACAGCATCATATTCTCAACCACTGGGTCCGCAACGGGCCTTACCCCATAACATCTTTTCGGAATTCGGTTGGAGTTTTACTGGCTTCCCGTCCATTAATCTGACTTTGCCTATTTCAACCGTCTTGTGTACGAATCCTTGGTGTCCCTGAAGTACTTCTGTAGGAATCGCTTGTCAGCTGTCATGCCCCTGGTCAGTTTGGCCCTCAGCATTGCCACCAGCTTGTCTTGGCATCGGTGAAGCATGTTCATCCCCAGGTTAATGGGGGCAACCTTGTCTTCCTCTACAGTGGGGACCAGACATCCCTGCTTGGGTAGTAGCATGTCTCCGACTTTGATACCAGTTTCCAAATAGCCCACACACGATATTTCTAGGCCATTGCTGGCTAATAGCTGGAGCTACGTGGGGAGTGGTAGGATGAGATAATCAGAAAGTGAGAGATTTGGTAAGAAATCTCCAGTATTTTTAAAGCGGCAATCATTTACACTGCAACATCAATCTGTTTTTGCAGTATAAATGATTGCCGCTTTTAAAAGACTGGCGATTTCTTTCCAAATCTTTCACTTTCAGTGTTTGTCAGCCTGAATTTTTTTATGTTTCTAGTAGAGAACGTTCTAATTTGTGTCTATAGTACAGAATATTTTCGGTAAAGCACAAACATTGTAAAATATAAATGACTGAAGTGCTCTCTCCATTGTCAAAACTGTTCATTTTGTATTTTTGGAAATTACTTGAATCCATAAGTAATTTAGAGTCCGTATTGACAAATCTATTGATTTGGACTAATTACTACAGCGCTTATTTCTGTGCTGTATCATTATTAAGGCAACCGGCGATTAACAAATCATTTACAGTGAGTGACGTCACTAAGAACAACGTCACAAGTTTTACACACAACTGTCTAGGTTTGCAGCTGTTATTTGCCTTGTCATTTGTGTGTTTTGTGCTTTAATTGTGTCCTACTAACTTCTATTATTTAATAATAGCAACCTGGAACCAGTGTTCCCTCTAAGCTGTGCGAGCGTGCGCGCGCACACAACTCGACGACCGTGCGCACAGACATTACTACAGAGCACACAAAGCAGCAGTGGTCCCTTTTTTGCAGTTGTGGAATCAATTAATGTGTGTTTCACCCATTAACTACATTGTGTGCTGTGTTCTGAATGTTTAAATGTTTAATATAATTTTGAAGTAATATTAACACAAATGCTGAACGTCATTTTCCAGCTATATATAAGTGACGCACAAAAATGTAAATTTCCTTCCAAATTTGCACAGCCAAAATCTTAAGCCGCACACAGCCTTCGTAAAATTAGAGGGAACATTGCCTGGAACGTCCCAATAATGTGAGATTTGTGGAGTAAAGGTGACTCGAGAGGGATATTACTCTCTTCTTGAACAGTATAGATAACTGTACCCCTGGACACCCTTTGTTAGGGGCCCCCTAGCCGACGGAGCACACTGTCATCACTAGCTTTCCCTATTATGCAGCAGCTCAACCAGGTATCCAGAATGTGAGCATGGCAGTATGCAGTACAGACAGCTCTCAGCATATGATTACTAGAGCTACTGTTGGAGGAGAGATTGGAGGTTGTAGGAGAGATAGGAGGCTGGAGAGATAGAAGGGTGTAGGAGAGATCAGAGGGTGGAGAGATGGGAGGAGAGCTAGGAGGGTGGAGATATAGGGGGTGGAGAGATAGGAGGGAGGAGAGATAGGAGAGGAGAGATAAGAGGGAGGAGAGCTAGGAGGGTGGAGAGATGGGAGGAGAGCTAGTAGGGTGGAGAACTAGGAGGGTGGAGAGATATGAGGGAGGAGAGATAGGAGGTTGGAGAGATAAGAGGGAGGAGAGCTAGGAGGGTGGAGAGATGGGAGCAGAGCTATCAGGGTGGAGAGATAGGAGGGAGGAGAGAGGAGGGTGGAGAGATATGAGGGAGGAGAGAAAGGAGGTTGGAGAGATAAGAGGGAGGAGAGCTAGGAGGGTGGAGAGATAGGAGGAGAGCTAAGATGGTGGAGAGATGGGAAGAAAGATAGGAGGGTGCAGAGCTGGGAGGAAAGATAGGAGGGTGGATTGATGGGAAGGTGGAGAGATAGGAGGGAGGAGAGATGAGGGGAAGATATGAGAGTGTAGAAATAGGAGGTTGGAGAGATAAGAGGGAGGAGAGATAGGAGAGTGGCGAGATAGGAGGGAGGAGAGATAGGAGGTTGGAGAGATAGGGGGGAGGAGAGAGGATGGTGGAGAGATAGGAGAGAGGAGAGATAGGAGGGTGGAGAGATAAGAGGATGGAGAGCTAGGAGGGTGGAGAGATAGGAGGAGAGCTAGCATAGTGGAGAGATGGGAGGAGAGATAGGAGGGTGGAGAGCTGGGAGGAGAGATAGGAGGGTGGATAGATGGGAGGGTGCAGAGATAGGAGGGAGGAGAGATAGGAGGGTGGAGAGATAAGTGGGAAGAGAAATTGGGGGAAGATATGAGAGTGTAGAAATAGGAGGGTGTAGAAATGGGAGGGTGAATAGATAGGAGGGAGGAGATATAGGAGGGTGGAGAGATAAGAGGGGGGAGAGATAGGAGGGTGTGGAGATAGGAGGGGGCAGAGATAGGAGGGAGGAGAGATAGGAGGGAGGGAGGAGCGATAGGAGGGAGGAAAGATAGGAGGGTGGAGAGATATGTGGAAGGAGAGATAGGAGGGTGGAGAGATAGGAGGAAGGAGAGATAGGAGGGTGGAGAGATTAGAGGGAGGAGAGCTAGGAGGGTGGTGAGATGGCTGGAGAGCCAGGAGGGTGTAGAGATAGGAGGGAGGAGAGATAGGAGGGCAGAGATAGGAGGAAGGAGAGATAGGAAGGTGTAGAGATGGCTGGAGAGCTAGGAGGGTGTAGAGATAGGAGGAAGGGGAGATAGGAGGGTGGAGAGATAGGAGGAAGGAGAGATAGGAGGGTGGAGAGATAGGAGGGTGGAGAGATAAGAGGGAGAAGAGATCAGAGGGTGGAGAGATGGCTGGAGAGCTGGGAGGGTGTAGCGATAGGAGGGAGGATAGATAGGAGGGAGGATAGATAGGAGGTTGGAGAGAAGAGGGAGGAGAGATCCAGGGGTGGAGAGATGGGAGGAGAGCTAGGAGGGTGGAGAGATAGGAGGGAGGAGAGAGGAGGGTGGAGATATAGGAGGGAGGAGAGATAGGAGGGTGGAGAGATAAGTGGGAGGAGAGCTACTGTCGGAGGGTGGAGAGATGGGAGGAGAGCTAGGAGGGTGGAGAGATAGGAGAGATAGCAGGGAGGAGAGATAGGAGGAAAGCTAGGATGGTGGAGAGATGGGAGGAGAGAGAAGAGAGTGGAGAGATAAGAGGGAGAAGAGAAAGGAGGGAGGAGAGAAGATAGTAGGGTGAAGAGATAGGAGAGAGGAGAGAAAGGAGGGTGGAGAGATAGGAGTCTAGGTGTGGAAGGGGCATGTCCTAGCTCAAAGCTACATTGCAGTGTGAAAACAGCTGTCCACCATGTGTGGGCTACAGCCAGTAACCGAGCACCTGGGTAACACCATGCTGTGCTGCAGGGGGCAGAGAGTTAGGTGTGGGAGGGTCGTGTCCTAGCTCAGGGCTACATTGCAGTGTGAGAATAATGCTGCCCAGCATGTGTGGGCTACATGCAGAAACAGCCAGTACCTGAGCACCTGGGTAACACCATGCTGCACTGCAGGGGGCAGATGTAACATGTGCAGAGAGATAGGTGTAGGAGGGGTTACGTACATTGCAGTAATAAAGCTACCCAGCATGTGTGGGCTACATGCAGAAACAGCCAATACCTGAGCACCTGGGTAACACCATGCTGGGGGGCAGATGTAACATGTGCAAAGAGATAGGTGTAGGAGGGGTTACGTACATTGCAGTAATAAAGCTACCCAGTGTGTGGGCTACATGCAGATGTCAGGGAAATCAGAGATATGATTCTGCTAGGATGGATCTCTCTGGTGGGACCGTTAAGGATTTACATGGGTACTAAGAATGGGTAACACTGAGCATGACATTACTATCAGTGATGATGTTAGATATATAGATTTGTCAGGTCTCCCTCGTGGCTGCAGGACAGTTACACCCCTGATGTGACGCATCCACAGATTCTACATTCATTTATTGATAGAGATACAATGATACATGATCACCTCGGTACGGTTCTCTTCTAGGATAAGACAGACACAACATCTAGAACCGGAGCCCGTATTACTGCTCACAAACAGAAAATATTAATAATCTCTAAGAAACGACTCAAATAATGAAAATCCTAAACACCGATTATAACGCATATTACTGAAAAACAAGACTGAGAACATTTAATGATCAGGCATATACAGTACAGTACAGCACAACAATAATCAGCGACAGCATATACAGATCACATAATGATGACACAAGGGTCAGTGTGTGTCACCGCACTCCGCTGGGCAATGTAACGTCGCAGGTGAATAAGGTACAGATGGATCCTAATAGTCCAGCGCAGAGATCCTTAGTGACTGTTACTGGTAGGGGGAATACTTCAGGTGATGGATATAAATATCAAAGTCCCAATGTGCACGGATGTATAATAATTGCAGAACTGGGCACTATCAGCCGTGACTAAGGCTTGATCCATAACCTCAGCGTCCCCCAACACAAAGCTTCCCTTCTACATATCGATTTACAGGTAGCAATTCCTCAGTGGCAGAATTCTAAGATTCCTTCGTGCCAGAAATGATAGAGTCCGTCTTAGATTTACCTCAAATTAGTTTGTGGCTGAGACTATGGATCGTAAGGCCCCCATACACTATGCAATTTGGGCCCGATTTCACCCGAATTGGATGGATTAAATTAATGGGCAGCCAGTGATGGGCTGAGCTCTCTCATCCATTTGCTGATTGGCTGAGAGAGCTCTCAGCCAATCACTGGCTGCCAAATCATTTGTATGGACTTTTTTGCTCCCTGTTCCCCTTGCCCGGCTCTCCGGTCCCCTCGCTGGCTCATGGAGTCTCCTGCCCGATGTCTCTGTGTCCGCCGCCTCTCTACTCCCTCCACCTGCAGCTCCCCAAGAGTTGTATATGGTAAATAGTGTTAGAGACCCCCTGGGGAGCTGCCGGGGAAATCAGGTCTGACTTGTCCTTAATTCAGGCCTGATCACCTGGCTGCTAATATCTGGAGCCCATGGATCAAGTACACGCCACCCACCAGAATGAAATTCCGCCCCTTTGCAAGCCTGCGAATGGCTTAGTGTGGCTTTTGGAAAGTAGCTGGATCAGGGATTCGCTGCAAATCCATTCGCCAGCCGCTCACTCTCGATTGATTCCCCAGTGTGTGCAGTGTGTGTGTAGCCCAGGAATTACTCAGCGGCTGTGATAGACTCAGGCTGATCGGGGGCAGAGCTAACGTCACATGACTTCCCCTCATACACCTGGCCACGCCTGCGTATTACCTGACACTCCCAGATAACAGCCGCTCACCATGTAATGATTCCCCAGTGTGTGCAGTGTGTGCGTAGCCCAGGACTTGCTCAGCGGCTGTGATAGAATCAGGCTGATCGGGGCGGAGCTGATGTCACATGACTTCCTCTCATACACCTGGCCACACCTGCGTATTCCCTGACACTCCCAGATAACAGCCGCTCACCATGTAATGATTCCCCAGTGTATGCAGTTTGTGCGTAGCCCAGGACTTACTCAGCAGCTTTGATAGAATCAGGCTGATCGTGGGTGGAGCTGATGTCACATGACTTCCTCTCATACACCTGGCCAAGCCTGTGTATTACCTGACACACCCAGATAACAGCCGCTCACCATGTAATGATTCCCCAGTGTGTACAGTCTGTGCGTAGCCCAGGACTTACTCAGCGGCTGTGATAGAATCAGGCTGATTGGGGCGGAGCTGACATCACATGACTTCCCCACACACACCTGGCCACACCTGCATTATCCCTGACACTCCCAGATAACAGCCGCTCACCATGTAATGATTCCCCAGTGTGTGCAGTCTGTGCGTAGCCCAGGACTTACTCAGCGGCTGTGATAGAATCAGGCTGATCAGGGGCGGAGCTGATGTCACATGGCTTCCCCTCATACACCTGGCCACACCTGCGTATTACCTGATACTCCCAGATAACAGCCGCTCCCCATGTAATGATCCCAAGTGTGTGCTGTGTGTGCGTCGCCCAGGACTTACTCAGCGACTGTGATAGAATCAGGCTGATCAGGGGCGGAGCTGATGTCACATGACTTCCCCTCATACACCTGGCCACACCTGCGTATTACCTTACACTCCCAGATAACAGCCGCTCCCCATGTAATGATTCCCCAGTGTCTGCAGTCTGTGCGTAGCCCAGGACTTACTCAGCGGCTGCGATAGAATCAGGCTGTTCGGGGGAGGAGCTCATGTCACATGACTTCCCCTCACACACCTGGCCACACCTGCATTATCCCTGATACTCCCAGATATCAGGTCTGAATTAGTCCCTTGATGCCACCACCGCAAAATAATCTGTAGAAAGTAGCATATGTTAAGAAAAATGACACAGTGCAGCTATGGCGCAGATTAGATGGCATGGCGAGTTTGGCCATGCGGCTTACACGGGGTGAGGTCTTTGTGGACACATTTGTACTTCGTGTACTTCTTTTGTGGTTCCTCATCCTTGTTACATTGCAGCAATCGGTACATATACCTCTGCCACTCCTTGGACGCATAGTAATAAATGACAGGGTCGAGGCAGCAACTGATGCTGCTGACACACGAGCAAAGGATGTAGGCAAAAAACAGGGACTCGCTGGCCTGCCGGTGGATGTTGAGATAATGAATAAGAAAGATGATATTGGTTGGCCCGAAACAAAATACAAAGACACAAAGCACAATCACGGTCAGAACCAATGCGCGGGACCTCTTACTTGTGCTCTCGGGTTTCGAAGAGCTCAGTCTTCGGATGGTTCCCGCGTAGCAGATGATTGTAACAATTAATGGCAAGAAGAAGAAAGCGGAGATGTAAGCGGTGAAATAGTAAATGTAGTAATTAAGGTGATCCTCAAAGGAAAGGACATCGTAGCATGTTGTGATGTTCAGTGGGGCAACGCGTTCCGTTTGTTGACCCAGAAGAAGTGGCACAGTACCGGTTATGGAC
The DNA here is from genome assembly GCF_055691185.1 of Crinia signifera. NCBI lineage: Eukaryota > Metazoa > Chordata > Amphibia > Anura > Myobatrachidae > Crinia > Crinia signifera. The sequence goes on along the minus strand of NC_139224.1, from coordinate 176,110,392 downwards.
ACTATCCAGATGAAGCCGCAGGCTAGCCATGCACGGCCCGTTGTACGCCATGAAAGCGACTGCATTGGGTAAACCACAGCCAGGAACCTGTCCACACCAATACTCGTCATGAGCAGGATGGAGCAGTACATGTTGCAGTAAGACGTAGCGGTGTAGAAACGACACAGTCCCTCTCCGATAAGCCAGTTGTTTCCGGAGAACCGGTAGGCGATGTTGAAAGGCATCAGGATGACAAAGAACACGTCAGAAGCGGCCAGGTTCAGCATGTAGACCACTCCTGGCTTCCCAACTTTGGTCTTGAACAGGAATATGATGATGGCCACTACATTAAGGGGCAATGCCACCACGAACACCATGGTATATACCATTGGTATAAACTTGGTCAGCCACTGACTAGACAGGTAAGACTTCACATCATCAGAAATGGATTCATTGATGACTTTAGTTGTATTTCCATTATCATCTTTTTTATAATTGTTACCTGGAAATAATAAGTAAAATAAATATTAACATAAAGAACAGAAACCAGACAATATGGCAGAACTTCTCACGTGTATTACTAGAGTTGAGACAAATAGAAGCATGAGTAATACGTAAAACATTCAAAAGAAATGTCACACATCTGATTACACTAGCCGGGTCCATCAGACACACACAGCTGATCACACTGGCTGGGTCCATCAGACACACACAGCTGATCAAAGTGGCCGGGTCCATCAGACACACACAGCTGATCACACTGGCCAGGTCTATCGGACACACACAGCTGATCACACTGGCCAGGTCCATCGGACACACACAGCTGATCACACTGGCAGAGTCCATCGGACACACACAGCTGATCACACTGGCCGGGTACATCGGACACACACAGCTGATCACACTGGCCGGGTCCATCTGACACACACTGCTGATCACAAAGGCCGGGTCCATCGGACACACACAGCTGATCACACTGGCCGGGTCCATCGGACACACACAGGTGATCACACTGGCCGGGTCTATCAGATACACACACACACAGCTGATCACACTGGCCGGGTCCATCAGACACACAGCTGATCAAACTGGCCGGGTCCATCAGACACACCCACAGCTGATCACACTGGCCGGGTCCATCAGACACACACAGCTGATCACACTGGCCAGGTCCATCAGACACACACAGCTGATCACACTGGCCGCATCCATCAGATACACACAGCTGATTACACTGGCCGGGTCCATCACACACACACAGCTGATCACACTGGCCGGGTCCATCATACACACACACAGCTGATCACACTGGCCAGGTCCATCGGACACACAGCTGATCCCACTGGCTGGGTCCATCAGACACACACAGATGATTACACTGAACGGGTCCATCAGACAAACACAGCTGATCACAGTGGCCGGGTCCATCGGACACACACAGCTGATCACACTAGCCCGGATCCATCAGACATACAGCTGATCACACCGGCCGGGTCCATCAGATACACACAGCTGATCAAACGGGCTGGGTCCATCGGACACACACAGCTGATCACAATGGCCAGGTCCATCAGACCCACACACAGCAGATCACACTGGCCCGGGTCCATCAGACACAAACACAGCTGATCACACTGGCCGGGTCTATCAGACACACACAGCTGATCACCCTGGCCGGGTCCATCAGACACACACAGCTGATCACACTGGCTGGGTCCATCATTCACACACAGCTGATCACACTGGCCGGGTCCATCGGACACACACAGTTGATCACACTGGCCGTGTCCATCAGACACACAGCTGATCACCCTGGCCGGGTCCATTAGACACACACAGCGTATCACACTGGCCGGGTCCATCAGACACACACTGCTGATACCACTGGCCGGGTCCATTAGATACACACACAGCTGATCACACTGGCCGGGTCCATCACACACATAGTTGATCCCACTGGCCGGCTCCATCAGACACACACAGCTGATCACAATTGCTGAGTCCATCAGACACACACAGCTGATCACACTTGCCGAGTCCATCAGACACACACAGCTGATCACACTGGCTGGGTCCATCAGACACACACAGCTGATCGCACTGGCCAGGTCCATCACACACACACACACAGCTGATCACACTGGCCGGGTCCATCACACACACAGCTGATCACACCGGCCGGGTCCATCGGACAAACACAGCTGATCACACTGGCTGGGTCCATCAGACACACACAGCTGATCACAATGGCCGGTCCATCAGACACACACAGCTGATCACACTGGCCGGGTCCATCACACAAACAGCAGATCACACTGGCCGGGTCCATCACACACACAGCGGATCACACTGGCCCGGGTCCATCAGACACACACACACAGCTGATCACACTGGCCGGGTCCATCAGACACACACAGCTGATCACACTGGCCGGGTCCATCATACACATGCAACTGATCACACTGGCCGGGTCCATCGGACACACAGCTGATCACACTGGCTGGGTCCATCAGACACACACACACAGCTGATCACACTGGCCTACTCCATCAGACACAAACAGCTGATCACACTGGCCTGGTCTATCGGACACACACAGCTGATCACACTGGCCTACTCCATCAGACACAAACAGCTGATCACACTGGCCTGGTCTATCGGACACACACAGCTGATCACACTGGTCGGGTCCATCACACACATACAGCTGATCACACTGGCCGGGTCCATCAGACACACACAGCTGATCACACTGGCCGGGTCCATCACACACATACAGCTGATCACACTGGCCGGGTCCATCACATACAGCTGATCACACCGACCGGGTCCATCAGATACACACAGCTGATCACACTGGCCGGGTCCATCACATACAGCTGATCACACTGACCGGGTCCATCGGATACACACAGCTAAACGCACTAGTATTGTCAATTCCCAAACCACATTTCCCCCATTGTGTTATTATTACCGAAGTTGAAGCTCATAAAGCTAAACCCATGAAGATCTTTATTTTCATCTGAAGGAAGAAAGAAATAAAAGAACGCAATCAGCGGATATTACACAGCGATTATTCCTGATTCATGTAATACAACGTACAGCGGAGACTCTGGTGTGTGACGGCGCTGACCGGGGTGACATTGCGTCACTAGTGCATTCGCTGACAGAAGGGAAGAGTTACATTTGTAGATTTTATTACTTTTTCTAACTATAATTAAATGTGATTTTAATGTAAAACTAAATAAACTGCTGACATTTCTATTCATATTTTCAATTCCATCCCAATATATTTAAGTAAGTGTGTACATGAACAATCAGACAGCAGGTGTGTCCCATAACTCTCTCTGCACCTGTTACATCTGCCCCCCAGCAGTGCACATGGTTTTGCCCATTAGAGAGTGATTGTGCCTTTGCGAATGAACCAGAATAACCCCCATTATGTAGCCCTTCCCATGTCAGTAACCGCAGCAGCAGATTGTTATCATAACTTTGTATTACTTACCATTGTCGCTGTCACAGCCGGCCACACCAAACATGCACAGCGCTAACAGCAGCGTCACAGCCATTTATCCTGTTGAAATTGCCCAACCCAAACGCTACTGATCCCCCATGGGTAATATCACCGGCCCTCTCTGTCCAGCCCTGAAAGCAAAGGGACACAAGTGTGAGGTCACATCAATTGCCAAACAAGCTGACATTGGGGTCAATCCTATTAGTGCCAAAGGATGCAAGTTGCCAATCGGTGCCATTTTAACACTGAAAACAGCACCCAAATGAAGCAGATCTCACTCCCTTCGATGATCCGACCTCGCTTAAAATTGCTAGCACCCCTATGGAGGTGCAAGCATTTTAAGCGACTTCAGTCCACCGTAAATTGCTCCCGGTGCCGTGATGATTCACACTGGCGAATCATCCGCACGTAATAGATCAACCCCATTGTATGTATACAACAACAGGCGGAGAAGCCAATCACCCAACTTGTGACAATGGTTTATTTACTTTTAAATATGTTTTTTTTATTAATTCAGAAGCAGAATGACCAAAGAATCTCTCAGAGTATAAGAACATAGAGACCACGGAGACATGTCAGCATGTCATACAGATATACCACGTAGATAACATGCGCCTAGGCAGACAATTTCATGTTCCAAACACAGAGCTCGTTCAGACTATTCCCAAAGTAAAATGATTATAAAACATATAATGATATAGATGGGTCATTAGCTATATTAGGTTTAATGATTACGTTGAGGTAGATGATGCATTAGTGCTGATAATTCACCTCCTTAGACGGCTGTAAAAACCCAATAAGTTTAGAGACGATTTTACTTTTGATAAAGCTGCTCTTTGGGATACAGTGAAACGCATTAATATCCCAGTCTGCACATACTGAGCTCCCCTGCAGTGATACGTGTTAGTATCCCGGTCTTTGCACATACTGAGCTCCCCTGCAGTGAAACGCGTTAATATCCCAGTCTGCACATACTGAGCTCCCCTGCAGTGATACGCGTTAGTATCTCAGTCTTTGCACCCACTGAGCTCCCCTGCAGTGATACGCGTTAGTATCTCAGTCTTTGCACTCGCTGAGCTCCCCTGCAATAAAATGCGTTAGTATCCCAGTCTTTGCACCCACTGAGCTCCCCTGCAGTGATACGCGTTAATATCCCAGTCTTTGCACCCACTGAGCTCCCCTGCAGTGAAACGCGTTAATATCCCAGTCTTTGCACCCACTGAGCTTCCCTGCAGTGAAACACGTTAATATCCCAGTCTGCACTCACTGAGCTCCCCTGCAGTGAAACACGTTAATATCCCAGTCTGCACTCACTGAGCTCCCCTGCAGTGAAACGCGTTAATATCCCAGTCTGCACCCACTGAGCTCCCCTGCAGTGAAACACGTTAATATCCCAGTCTGCACTCACTGAGCTCCCCTGCAGTGAAGCGCGTTAATATCCCAGTCTGCACTCACTGAGCTCCCCTGCAGTGACACACATTAGTATCCCGTTTACAGTGGCAGAACTCTGGGAGACAATGCAGTCATCTGCCGCTGGTCTCCTGCTCCCAAGGGGGCACCTCTCCTCCCCTGTGAGTTTGAATCAGTTGATATCATTCTGTGGCTGACTCCTCCTCCTACCAGGACCATAGATGTCACACTCTCTTTATTCTAAACATAATATACCTACATACATACATACATTTATATAAGATGGTGTGTGTGTGTGTTGGGGGGGGGGGCACCATGATTTATCTTGCCTCTGGGCAACTAGGAAGAACTTACGCCACTGCCCGTTTATGTACGTAAAATGGCTAATAGGATTGTCAGATTGAGCTGCATGCACAGATGACATATCATTGTATATTGCCCAGTGTGTACCTAGCTTCCGGGTTACTGTTACACTTAGAGGTAAAACCACACTAAACACAGGTTATGACATTTCTACTATGCCGACATTCTCATGTCAGACTTACGCATGTCGGTTTAATAAGCCACACCCATTCTTATTGGTTGCCTGGTAACCTATTGGGAATGTAGAAGGCCGACTACTTACAGTAACGTTCTGCTGCTGTTCCGCTCATTGTCTGACTGCATTGTACAGAGTATAATATTATATATATAATACATACACACATTACACAACTACACCAATATGCTACACCCTTACAGTATCTGTTATATCTCCCAGCTCGTACCCTCTGTGCTGCACAAGTTCTCCTCCACCTGCGTTACCTGCTCCCGGTTACATGACATTTTATGGGCTGCACCCACTTTGTGGGACGCCCTCAGACGTACTGGACAAGGATTCAGGTGCTGTATACTCCGTGCTGTATACCTACATCAGCTTTATAAGTAACTCATTATAATCACCAACATTCTTTGTAAGTCCTCCAGGCTAATCGTCCGCTACTACGTAATCACTAAGGGGCCCGGTTATTATAGATCACATATGGGGTCTGGATGGGATCTGACATTGCAATATGCCATAAAATCCAGCGGACTATTGATCAGCACCTGCAGGGACAGGGGCCCCCAAAGGAATCCAGTATATAGCATCCAGGGCCAGTATTGGTAATGCTTCACATTGTGGATTGTGTAAACCTGGCGCATAGAATCCCCCATAGAAACCTACAGTATGGGGGAGCGGCTGTGGACGGGAGTGGAGGGATCGAACCCAGCACCGGAGATTTGGAAATACCCGCTGTGTTCCCTACATTCAGGTGATGCCTATTATCTGCTGGTAGCCCCCAAAACAGGTCCAATGACAAATGGGCTCCTAACATTTATTGTCTGTTCAAACAGTGGCTGGGTTATGTATGGAGAACCGCCGGTGGGGGGGGGGGGGGGGGGGGACAGAATACAGGGGCCAGGTAAGTGTCCTCCTACTCCTACCCTAACCACCCTTATATGCCTAAACCTAACCTCACCTCCTGCCCTGCAGCCTAACCTTACCCCACCCCCACAGAATAACCCTAAAGCTGGGTACACACCAGAACAATTTGGCCTCAATTCCCCCAATTTCGATGCAATCTCGACCGATTGTATGTAAGTTGGGCATGTTTTGGAATGTTTAAGATCCGAATCCGATCCGATGCCGTCCCCGCTGGTCGTTTTGGAGATCCTACCTGCTGCAGTCAGGCTTTGTAAAAGATCCCTTGTGCTGGGTACAGATCAAATCGCGCGACCATTGTACGATCGTCTCATTCACTGCTCACAATCATGCTCGTTCCCCTCAGTGCCTAAATCTAACACCCTCCCCCCCCCCCCCCCCCCCCGCCTAATGCTTTTACTACTCATCGGCTGAGATGCTGAACACAGCTGTATCACAAGTCTGTCCCAATGTAATCTGTCTGTACCGACTGTACATACAACACGTGTCACTTACCGTCACGTATCAGGCGTGTCTGGCATTATCACCGTGCGGTGGATCTACGTGTGGCGTGTATTTTTCATGTGTTGTTGCATTCTCTCCCCATCGGAGCTGTGTACGATACACTGGTGTCAGTAGTTGTGTTTATACCTTCCTGTGCAGAAGCTACTCTCCCTTCCTCCAATTGTCAGTGTTACCGCTCTGTCTGACCCCTGCTACTAGTCACTATATACAGAATAAGCTGGGCAGCACTGTTAGCATAGTGGTTAGTATTGCTGACTCACATCACTGAGGTCATGAGCATGATTCCTGGTAATGACCAGTCTGTGTGGGGTTTGTATGTTCTCCTTGTGCTTGCATGGGTCTCCACCCACGCTGCAAAAACATAACAACATATAAACTCTAGTGTGCATGTGTGTGCATGTGATGGGGAGGGAGTGACTTCTCTGTACACCGCTGTGGAATATGTGTGCACTATATAATCACACTGCTTGTGAAGTTCTGCACTGTTCTTGTATATACCTTAAATAATGTGATAATCTTATTTCTCCTATTTGGCTGTGCAAGCCCCCAATGTTCGTCACTAAGGGGTGTGGCCATCGCTCTGTAAACTACTGGGATGTCCCCCTGTCCCTCTGTCTCCCAGGAATAGAGGCTGTGAACATTCGCACAGCGATTATTCGCCATTGCCCTGCTAAGCAGAGAAGCAAAAATACAGGGGTCTCCCAACTGTTCCCCCAATCCCACCGTGGGATAATGCTGCCTGCGGGTGGGACAGTCAGGAAGTCCCAGAAATTGGGACTGTCCCACAATAAATGTAAACAGTTTCTTTTCTTCCATTGATCTTGTTATTAAATGCTGGAATTATATCAGTAAATTGTTTAATTGTGATTACCACAAATGTATTGATTTTATTCTAAATGCACTGACCCAAGTGGCAGATACTATTATCTTCTAGAAGATTCTAAATAAACAAGAAGTAGATTCTGATTGGTTACCCATAGCAACATCACATGTGAAATTTCCCCCAATGTGTCACAAGGACATTGTATAGCTGTGCTCACCATGAGTACTGTATGATGGGATAGGAAAACATTTCCCCGATGTGTCACAAGGACATTGTATAGCTGTGCTCACCATGAGTACTGTATGATGGGATAGGAAAACATTTCCCCGATGTGTCACAAGGACATTGTATAGCTGTGCTCACCATGAGTACTGTATGATGGGATAGGAAAACATTTCCCCGATGTGTCACAAGGACATTGTATAGCTGTGCTCACCATGAGTACTGTATGATGGGATAGGAAAACATTTCCCCGATGTGTCACAAGGACATTGTATAGTTGTTCTCCCCATTAGTACTGTATGGGGGAATAGGAAAACATTTCCCTGATGTGTTTCCGGTCAGTCAGTGAGTGACCTAAGGCACAGATCTAATATACACCATTACATCATACTTGCCGACTTTTCAGCTGCCCTCTCCGGGAGAGGGCAGCCAGCTCTGGTAGGCAGGGGGCGGGGCCACATCCGGGGTGAAAAAGAGGCGGTTCGGGGCGTGGCCACATGGATGCTGCCCTGTTGGGGGGCGTGCCTACAGCGTCGCATCATTTTAGCCCCGCCCCCGCCGTGCAGTGACGGTATTTCAGGCATTGCACATCGGGGGGCGGGGCTAAAATCCCGCGATCGCGGCATTTTACCCGCGGACCCCCCCGCCAAGGGACACATCGCTGGAGCTGGGGGGGGGGGGGGGGGGGTGTATGCGGGAGGATTGCCACCCTTTCCGGGGGGCCGGGAGGGGGACCCGATTCTGGGAGGGTAGGCAACCCTGCATTACATCCCAGCAAACACCAATAAATTTATAAACCACTTCTACCGTAGATAATAAATGCATAGAGACAGACAAGCTTCTGCAGGTCACTGACGTGTCCCTCTGTGAGCCTGAAATAGCATTGCATCATTGCAGGAGGGTTATGTATAAGACTCAGCATTGGTGTGTGCAGGAGATGACACAGGTGTGTCTTTTGGAGACTCTGGGGTCTTCACTACGTCACACACTGCCTGCTCCACCCCCTGCTCTGAGACACACACTACCTGCTCCACCCCCTGCTCTGAGAAACACACTACCTGCTCCACCCCCTGCTCTGAGACACACACTACCTGCTCCACCCCGTGCTCTGAGACACACACTACCTGCTCCACCCCCTGCTCTGAGACACACACTACCTGCTCCACCCCCTGCTCTGAGACACACACTACCTGCTCCACCCCATGCTCTGAGACACACACTACCTGCTCCACCCCCTGCTCTGAGACACACACTACCTGCTCCACCCCCTGCTCTGAGACACACACTACCTGCTCCACCCCCTGCTCTGAGACACACACTACCTGCTCCACCCCGTGCTCTGAGACACACACTACCTGCTCCACCCCCTGCTCTGAGACACACACTACCTGCTCCACCCCCTGCTCTGAGACACACACTACCTGCTCCACCCCCTGCTCTGAGACACACACTACCTGCTCCACCCCCTGCTCTGAGACACACACTACCTGCTCCACCCCGTGCTCTGAGACACACACTACCTGCTCCACCCCCTGCTCTGAGACACACACTACCTGCTCCACCCCCTGCTCTGAGACACACACTACCTGCTCCACCCCCTGCTCTGAGACACACAGTACCTGCTCCACCCCCTGCTCTGAGAAACACACTACCTGCTCCACCCCCTGCTCTGAGACACACACTACCTGCTCCACCCCCTGCTCTGAGACACACACTACCTGCTCCACCCCCTGCTCTGAGACACACACTACCTGCTCCACCCCCTGCTCTGAGACACACACTACCTGCTCCACCCCCTGCTCTGAGACACACACTACCTGCTCCACCCCCTGCTCTGAGACACACACTACCTGCTCCACCCCGTGCTCTGAGACACACACTACCTGCTCCACCCCCTGCTCTGAGACACACACTACCTGCTCCACCCCCTGCTCTGAGACACACACTACCTGCTCCACCCCCTGCTCTGAGACACACACTACCTGCTCCACCCCCTGCTCTGAGACACACACTACCTGCTCCACCCCCTGCTCTGAGACACACACTGCTCACCTGAGCCCCCCATGTAAGCAGTTTATGTCCTGGAAGAGGGTGGAGAGGGTAGTCTATAATGTGGCAAAGTCCAAGAGCGGCACACCCATGCCAGCTCCTGTGCCCGCTTATGCTGCCCAGTTTGTTCCCTTTCCCCTGTAATGTCCTCCCCAGCCCAGCTACCATGCACTATGACAAAGGCTGGTTTATTTATACCTTCGTTGCATGCCACTGCTCAGCCTCTCTTGGGCACTGCTACATGCCTATTGTTTTCTATATGCTGGGATGACTGGCATTTACTTACACAACGTCAGTCCCTGCCCTCTGCCATTTCCAGACTGGTGCATGCACAGCTTGCATTTATCTTAGGGATGAGCGCCGGGGCCGAAGATTTGGATGTGGATTCATCGACGAGATTTGGATTTGGCTTTGTAATCACGTAATTTTTGCGTTTTTTTTGTCCCTAGAGTAATATTACCCTCAATAACATTAATTTCCAGCCCTTTCCAGACAATTTTGACCACTTTACACCTCACAATATTGTTTTTAGGGCAAAAGGTTGCACCGAGGTAGCTGGATAACTATGCTAAGCCACACAAGTGGCTTCTGACAGTATACTATACTATGCACTACACACAAAGAATGAATAAAGACAAGAAAAATTGATTAGATTAGATTTTTTAAATGTAATTTGTTTTTAATGCGCAGCTTGTATAACGCTGCTTGGACGCAGAACAATCACACACGGAACTTGTGGTGTATACTATTGGAGTGCAGTTACAGTATACAGCAAAAAAATAAAGAATTGCAAAATTTATTTTTATATTGTACTTCTTTTTTAAGGACAGCCCTTGGATAACACTGCGTGGACCATGGAGGCAGATCACACAGTGAACTTGTTCTGCTTCTTCTGACAGTACAGTATATGGTGTATAGTCTGCACTGCACAAGTTCACAACATCCCTCTGTCTGCACTGCACAACATTCCTCTGCAGTCTGCACAGCACCCCTCTGTCTGCACTGCATCCCTCTGCAGTCTGCACAGCACCCCTCTGTCTGCACTGCATCCCTCTGCAGTCTGCACAGCACCCCTCTGCAGTCTGCACAGCACCCTTCTGCACACTAATGTAATGATGACTGAGTGATTGATGACAACAAGTACAAGTTCAAGTTTAAGTTAAACACCCCAGTGCCAAACCCCTCTGCAGTCTGCGTGCCCTGCACACAACACCCCTCTGTCTGCACTGCACAACACCCCTCTGTCTGCACTGCACAGCACCCCTCTGCACACTAATGATGATGACTCTGAGTGATTGATGATGGCAAGTACCAGTTCAAGTTAAACACCCCAGTGCCAAACCCCTCTGCAGTCTGACTCTGCATGCACTGCACACAACACCCCTCTGTCTGACTCTGCACTGCACAGCATCCCTCTGCAGTCTGCACAACACCCCTCAGTTCAAGTTTCAAACACCCCAGTGCACAATGCCCCAGAAGCCTGCCACCGCCGCGAATAGCAGAGCTGTGCGCAGCAGGAAGCGTGACTGTGATTTTGCACCGAGACTCAAGAATCTGACGGCAGCTTCCTGTGTTTGGCCGCGCAAAGCTGGAAACTCGCGAGCGCGGCTCGCGGGTCGTCGGGCTGGCAGTGTTTGGAGCGGTTCGAATTCCGTGGAGTCCGAACCGCTCATCTCTAATTTATATAGGAGTTGTGAAAAATCGGGAAGACTTCCAGGTCAGCGGGAGGCTCAGTTAACAATCGGAAGCCTCCCACTGAGTGCAGGAGATTAGGAAAGCCAGCCTAGGACACACTGATGAACACAACTTTTTGCGGAGAGTTCTGATGTTTTATCTTTGTTAATCACAGAGTATTCAAACGAGAACATTTGTGACCCCGATACCTCACCCGAGATCAGACTGCTTACTTCCAGAGGTCGCTCCTGACATGCGCGTCCAGTGAGAACTAATGACGGGATAAGATAATGAAGCCTGCTTCCACATTCTCTCTAAAGATCGTTAACGCTGTTAGCAGAGTAAAGTCTGTAATTCTTTGATAAGTAGAAAGTCATTATTCTGTCTCCACAGTGATAGGAAATGTTGATTATAGATGACTTCTCTTATAATTTAGTTCTCTTTTCAATACAGGTAAAAAAATCCATCTGAACCTTCCGCCTAACGGCATCAAAGAGACGGACAGACGCCATTGGGAAGGACGCGCAATAATGCCAAGCGTGAGTCTGTCTCATTATCTAAATTATCTAAATTATTATTATTATTAAGTCTTATTTGCATAAACTCACAGGGTCTAATTCATCATGGATCCCTAATTAATCTAGCCGATTACGAAAAGACTGGGCGTGTGCAGCGTTGGCATTGCGTATGAGTGGCAACAATTAGCAAATAAATATCCCTACGCACAGCTGTCATTTGATTGACAGGATATGCATTTACTGTGGAAGCAGAACCATGGCATTTTGGGGTGTGCTTGTGAATACGCGGGCGTGCCCAGGAGTTTTCCAAGGGGGGTGTCTGGCATCAGCGATGACCATTTCCAGCCTGGTTCTTGAGCAGATTACTGGAAGTCCTAGACTGACGAAGATGGAAACAACTCTGCATGGGTTTGTTGTATGCGTTTGGATCGCTGATTCCGATGCGTTCCCAATTTTGCAGATTTGCTTATTCTTTCTGTCTGGGTGGTGAGATTTTGGTCGCAGGCAAATGCTTTTTCTCCAATTAGCAATCCATGCGCTAAAGACGATAGACTTAGACTTTAACTGCGCTGGAATTGGTTTTATACATGTACAAAGGGTCCTGCGATCAGGTAAACGTTGTCCAGTCACAGTCAAATACCATCCGAAAATTAGCTGGACTGAGGAATAGACACAAATGTGTGCAGTTGGGGGGGGGGGGGGGGGCTTATGTCACATGACTTCCCCTCACACACAGTGGCTGTGATAGAATCAGGCTGATCGGGAGCGGAGCTGACATCACATGACTTCCCCTCACGCACCTGACCACACCTGCATATTACCTGACACTCCCAGATAACAGCCACTCACGATGTAATGATTCCCCAGTGTGTGCAGTCTGTGTGTAGCCCAGGACTTACTCAGCGGCTGTGATAGAATCAGGCTGATCGGGGGCGGAGCTGACATCACATGACTTCCCCTCACACACCTGGCCACGCCTGCGTATTCCCTGACACTCCCAGATAACAACCGCTCACCATGTAATGATTCCCCAGTGTGTGCAGTGTGTGTGTAGCCCAGGACTTACTCAGCGGCTGTGATAGAATCAGGGTGATCGGGGGGCGGAGCTGATGTCACATGACTTCCCCTCACACACCTGGCCACGCCTGCGGATTACCTGACACTCCCAGATAACAGCCGCTCCCCATGTAATGATTTCCCAGTGTGTGCAGTGTGTGCGTAGTCCAGAACTTACTCAGCGGCTGTGATAGAATCAGGGTGATCGGGGGCGGAGCTGACATCACATGACTTCCCCTCACACACCTGGCCACGCCTACGTATTCCCTGACACGCCCAGATAACAGCCACTCACCATGTAATGATTCCCCAGTGTGCGCAGTCTGTGCGTAGCCCAGGACTTACTCAGCGGCTGTGATAGAATCAGGGTGATCGGGGGGCGGAGCTGATGTCACATGACTTCCCCTCACACACCTGGCCACGCCTGCGGATTACCTGACACTCCCAGATAACAGCCGCTCCCCATGTAATGATTCCCCAGTGTGTGTGTAGCCCAGGACTTACTCAGCGGCTGTGATAGAATCAGGGTGATCGGGGGCGGAGCTGACATCACATGACTTCCCCTCACACACCTGGCCACGCCTGCGTATTCCCTGACACGCCCAGATAACAGCCGCTCACCATGTAATGATTCCCCAGTGTGTGCAGTGTGTGTGTAGCCCAGAATTTACTCAGCAGCTGTGATAGAATCAGGCTGATTGGGGGTGGAGCTGATGTCACATGACTTCCCCTCACACACCTGGCCACGCCTGCGTATTACCTGACACTCCCAGATAACAGCCGCTCACCATGTAATGATTCCCCAGTGTGTGCAGTGTGTGCGTAGCCCAGGACTTACTCAGCGGCTGTGATAGAATCAGGCTGATCGGGGGCAGAGCGCACATCACATGACTTCCCCTCACACACCTGGCCACACCTGCGTATTACCTGACACTCCCAGATAACAGCCGCTCACCATGTAATGATTCCCCAGTGTGTGCAGTGTGTGTGTAGCCCAGGACTTACTCAGCGGCTGTGATAGAATCAGGCTGATCGGGGGCGGAGCTGACATCACATGACTTCCCCTCACACACCTGGCCACGCCTGCGTATTACCTGACACTCCCAGATAACAGCCGCTCACCATGTAATGATTCCCCAGTGTGTGCAGTGTGTGTGTAGCCCAGGACTTACTCAGCGGCTGTGATAGAATCAGGCTGATCAGGGGCGGAGCTGACGTCACATGACTTCCCCTCACACACCTGGCCACGCCTGCGTATTACCTGACACTCCCAGATAACAGCCGCTTACCATGTAATGATTCCCCAGTGTGTGCAGTGTGTGTGTAGCCCGGGACTTACTCAGTGGCTGTGATAGAATCAGGCTGATCGGGGGCGGAGCTGATGTCACATGACTGCCCCTCACACACCTGGCCACGCCTGCATTATCCCTGACACTGCCCTCTAGTGGCCGGCGCCCTAGGCAAATGCCTAGAGCTGCCTAGTGGTGGCGCCAGCCCTGTACAGGGGTTCGGCAGGCGGTGTTCCACTTGCTAAGCAGCAAAAGATTGCTACTTAGTGAGCGATCCTGAATCTGGCCCCTTGTTCCCTTCACTGCATTCTCACCTCACAGTATATGTCACACACACACTTACTTACTGGTCCCCCAGCCTCTGCATGCACACATTACCTGCAGGCTTCAGCCAGGAGCCAGCCTGCCACAGTTCACTAGGTAGGCTGCAGCTTCACTAGTCCGTCTCCATCTCCACCCGAGCACAGGATATGTCAGGGCCGTGGCCTAATCACGGACCTCCGTGGCCACGCCCCCTTTAAAAACCTTGTGCTGAAGGAGCCCAGCCACTGCAGCCAGCGCAGGTACTGCTAGCCAGCGGGGGGGGGGGGGGGGGCACTGTTGCTGACGGTCATTAGGAGGTGCTGCAATTGTGCGGGCGGTGGCGGTCATTAAGAGGTGCCTGTGCACCCCTGGCACCCCCTGTGCGCAGGGCCGGTGCAAGGCACCGGAGCGCCCCAGGCGAGTCGGGGTGGGTGCGCCCCGGTGCGGGGGGAGGGGGGGTGTACCTGTCCTGCGGCTGTGTATATAAAGCTTGCGGCAGCGGGGGGTCCCTGCAATCAAGAAATAACGAGCGCTATCCGCCTGGCTACGCGGAAGCGCTTCTGTTGTGAAAACACTGGCCGCACGGCGCATGCTGTTTGGCTGAATCTCAGCCAATCAGCGTGCGGCCAGTGTTTCCACAACAGAAGCGCTTCCGCGTAGCCAGGCGGATAGCGCTCGTTATTTCTTGACTGCAGGGACCCCCGCTGCCGCCGCCGCAAGATTTATATACACAGCCGCAGGACAGGTACCCCCGCGGCACGGGGGGGGGGGGGGAATGCCGCCCTCCAGTGGCTGGCGCCCTAGGCAAATGCCTAGATTTGCCTAGTGATGGCGCCGGCCCTGCCTGTGCGCACGCCTATGTGTGCAGTGTGTGTGTAGCCCAGGACTTACTCAGCCGCTGTGATAGAATCAGGCTGATCGAGGGCGGAGCTGATGTCACATGACTTCCTCTCATACACCTGGGCACACCCCTTACCATGTAATGATTCCCCAGTGTGTGCAGTCTGTGTGTAGCCCAGGATTTACTCAGCGGCTGTGATAGAATCAGGCTGATTGGGGGCGGAGCTGACGTCACATGACTTCCCCTCACACACCTGGGCACATCCCTTACCATATAATGATTCCCCAGTGTGTGCAGTCTGTGTGTAGCCCAGGACTTACTCAGCGACTGTGATAGAATCAGACTGATCAGGGAGGAGCTGACTTTTTGTAGGATGGCCTTTCACATTCGTACTTTGGGCCGTATTCGCAGTCTATCGCTAATCAACCGGCCTGCAAATTTGCAGTCCTTCGATCAGGTCTGAATGACCCCCAAAGTCACAGATGAAGTACAGTGGAGCTTGGGGCGACATTGTAACACTTTGTATACAGAGTTACACTCAGATGTATAAATGTTGCAATTCTTCTGTTCCATTTTGTCTCTTCCAATTGTTTTAATTTGTGGCAACTCAGACAATTGGCGCGGCCCAGGATCTGGTGCGTGGAGAGGGGCCGTTTGGAGGGACTGACACCGGAGTATATAATGACACAACTGCACTGCACACCCAAACACTCAGAAGTGTCACATGTAATGACGACAATTGCTGGGACAGACGGGAGCCAGCTTTCCGCGTTCTCTGAAGGACCCCGGGTTGGATCACTGACAGACTGATAAATAATCCTTGTGAAACAATGAAGTTAATGTGGCTACTCCTTTATCTGCCATAGCTTATTTACAGCGCCATAAAACCTCAGCTGAGCGGAGATTTATTTCCGTGTTAGTGACTCTTTGTAGACATAACCAATGGCTTTTATTCGCCGATCGCTTGCAACACTTCGGCCCACTCACGTAGCGTCCTGTCTGCAGCTTTCATGACTAAGAATAAAAAGCAAAATGTAATATTGCGCCGATCTGGTTGTTGCTTACCGAATTTACACGGCTGTGACTCCGCATCTTCTTCTGTGATATCTTGTATTGCACAAAACATATTGACCTTGTTCGCGCAGATAAAGTCGTTCAGATGTTTCCTACGGTGATACTAATTTACTGTCAGGCTCAATATTGCGAGCGTCTCATTCGGCCTCTGTAGGATCATGTACATGTCAGGCAAGGCAGCGAGGAAGGAGAGGGATTTAGGAAACAAAGTGTAGGCCGCGCGGCAGTAAGATGGGGCCCTAGGCTCTGTGGAAACACAACTCAGATGCAGCAGCTTTGGCCTCAGGCAGAAGAAAAATGAAAGTTGCTTAAGGAAAATTCCCACAATAGCAGTTGACTACCAGCTGCCAATAGTTTTTGGCTGGAGCGAAATGTGAACGAGCAGTTTCTGTTTTCCAAATAATCAGCCTGATTCAGCTTTGTTATCAAAGCAAAAAAGCACACAACTGGGCAAAACCATGCTGCACTGCAGGTGGGGCAGATGTAACATGTGCAGAGGGAGTTAGTTTTGGGTGAGTCATTTGGTTTCTGTACAGGGTAAATACTGGCTTCTTTATTCTTACACTGCAATTTAGATTTAGGCTTGACCCATAGGTGCCTACTATCCTGCATTCTGCAGGACACTCCCTGATATAGCAGCAATCTCCCTCTCTCCCTCATTAGTCTAGCAATCTCCCTCATGTCACCTAGTCCACATTACACTGTTACATCACAGTTACCTCCCCTCCTGCATTCTGCAGGACACTCCCTGACATAGCAGCAATCTCCCTCTCTCCCTCATTAGTCTAGCAATCTCCCTCATTTCTCCTAGCCCACATTACACTATTACATTATAGTTACCTCCCCTCCAGCATTCTGCTGGAGACTCCATGACATAGCAGCAATCTCCCCCTCTCCCTAATTAGTCTAGCAATCTCCCTTATGTCACCTAGCCCACATTACACTGTTACATCATAGTTACCTCCCCTCCTGCATTCTGCAGGACACTCCCTGACATAGCAGCAATCTCCCTCTCTCCCTCATTAGTCTAGCAATCTCCCTCATTTCTCCTAGCCCACATTACACTATTACATTATAGTTACCTCCCCTCCAGCATTCTGCTGGAGACTCCATGACATAGCAGCAATCTCCCCCTCTCCCTCATTAGTCTAGCAATCTCCCTCATGTCACCTAGCCCACATTACACTGTTACATTTTTGTGGAATAAAGGAATGAGAGATAGATACATTTACATTGAATTACTGTATCAGCACCATTTCCCAGCACTTTACCAAGTATAGTATCTTACTAACTGCTTTGGGGCTCATCTACTTTTGGATATAAGTCATTATAAGAGATTCCTCTCAGTACAGCAGTACACACCCACGCTTCTAGGTGCCACGTTCACAATCTGTCCATATATGGAACTAGACACGCCCTTTGGGTGGAGCATGACACGCCTCCTCAATGGGGCGCTGTGTACAATTCTATCCCCATACGATGAGTCATGGTTTTACTATTATCATAGTAATGCATGAAATCAGAATGGGGGCAGGGAACGTTGTCCTAATTAGAGACGCACCCCCAATGAATAACAATCAGTTCTGCATTATCTCTCAATATTTACTCCCCCTCTTGTGTCCTTTCAGAATGTGATCCCCTGTGTCTCTCTGTCTCCCCCCCGTCTATCTCATCTCTGTCCCCCTCTATCTGTGCCCCACTCCCTGATCTCTCTCCTCTAGAAGGAGATGGTTTATGGATAGTACAACAGTGAAGGGGGGAGAGGGTAGCAGTTGGGAGGCATAAGGTGGACAGACAGATGTGTTCCCTAATTTCCCATATTTACCACCAATTTGTTTGTCTCTTTCTCTCTATCATCCCCCAGCTTTTGTCTGTCTTTGTTTCATCACTGCCCCCTGCATTCATGACTGTCCTCCACAATCCCTTCCTCATATTTTATCTCTAACCTTCTACACACTTTATATTTAATTTTTCAGCCCCCTCTCTATTTAATCTCAGTCCCCCTCAATTTCCCTTCTGTCACGCTCTTAGAAGCACCAGCTGGAGAGTAACGGAGGCTGAGTGCTTTAACGTATGGTGGTTGCATCCACGACAGAAGGGAGTGAAACCAGGAGGATAAAATATAATGAATTTAATAAAGATATTGCAGACAGTGATAATGATGATAAAAACGGTATATGGTAAGTATGCAAATATAAAGTCAATTGTCCAGTAAGTTATTATAATAGATGATGAAGCTTGGTCCTTGAAGAATATTGCAATATAATTGAAGAGTGGAATAGAATATAAACCGGAGTAGTAGTTAAGGGTTGCAGAAGGAATTGAGGATTGGATGACTTGAAGAACGAATGAAGATTGTATTGCAGATTGGAAGATTGGATGAAGGTTGGATGATTGGATGATGTGGATGATTGGATGAAGGTTGGATGATTGGATGAAGGTTGGAAGATTGGATGAAGGTTGGAAGATTGGATGATTGGGTGATGTAGATGATGATTTGAAGATTGGATGATTGGTTGCGGATTGGAGGATTGGATGATTGGATGAGGATTTGAAGATTGGATGATTGGTTGCGGATTGGAGGATTGGATGATTGGATGAGGATTTGAAGATAATGATTGGTTGCGGATTGGATGATTGGATGAGGATTTGAAGATAATAAATGAAGATAACTGGAGAAGAGGAATCCTTGCAGTTTATGGTCGTGGCTGCTGCCAGAGGTAACCTTTGGAAGTGACCGTCGGGAGTATAGCAAGGTGAGACCCCTTTGAGGATCTGACCTCGCTGTCCACATAGGCGGTAAGCAGAGTCCCGTGGTGCTTGATGCAGTAAACGGCCAGCAGGATCTTCTCCAGGGGAAGCTCAGGATTGTAGTGGGAACTACAGAGCCAGGTGAGAGCGGATGCTCAGGATTGTAGTGGGAACTACAGAGCCAGGTAGGAGCAATGATGCTATGGGATCGACATCATTGTACTGACTGCTGGACTAGCCTGAGCAGCCAGTACTTACCAGGTGAGCTGTGCTGGGATTGGTCAGGCAATCAGAGAGGGAGGTGGAGCCGTGCAGGAGAGGCTGGGAAGCCCTGATTGTATGCAGCTGCACAAGCACCAGCCTTTACACAGACACAGACCAGGCACAAACACACATGGCGATATGCTACTCATATCCTGCATGGAGCTGGAGCACAATACACCAGTGTCACCACGCGATGACAACACGGCCACATGTACCCCAGTGGAGCCAGAGACATAGCAGAGGTGAGCGCCATGGTTTTAGTGCACCTAGAGGGTCCAGGACTGGGCACAGTACAGGGATCTTGGGCAAACGCCATGGTGGATGTGACACCTTCTCTCTCATCCCTGTCCCTCTCCACCTCCCATCTCTCTCATCTCTGTCCTCCTCCACCTCCCATCTATCTCATCCCTGTCCCTCTCCACCTCCCATCTCTCTCATCTCTGTCCTCCTCCACCTCCCATCTATCTCATCCCTGTCCCTCTCCACCTCCCATCTCTCTCATCTCAGTCCCCCTCCACCTCCCATCTCTCTCATCTCAGTCCCCCTCCACCTCCCATCTCTCTCATCTCAGTCCCCCTCCACCTCCCATCTCTCTCATCTCAGTCCCCCTCCACCTCCCATCTCTCTCATCCCTGTCCCCCTCCACCTCCCATCGCTCTCATCCCTGTTCCCCTCCACCTCCCATCTCTCTTATCTCAGTCCCAGTCCACCTCCCATCTCTCTCATCTCAGTCCCCCTACTCCATGGCTGTAAATTGGCTATCTGTGCGGGGGAATCGGGGTGGTGGGTTTGAGTGAGGGATAAGGCTGCCCTCCCCATCCATGGATTCTGTGTACAGTGTCAGCCACCTTCATACTTTGGGTCTAAAAATGCCTCAGCCTTGTAGTGCGCATGACAAGGGGTGTGGCCTAACAGTACGGGAGTGGAAGGAGGTGGAGCTGCTGTGCCAATCCCTGACAGTTATGATGTAAAATTGGGGGCCTAATGGTGGGGGCGTGGCCACCTCCCACATCCTTTACAGTCTATCCTTTACCGTCTCCCGCTAACAGGGGGGATTTACAGAAGTAGCAGCTATCTCTGTGTTTCGCGCATCTGGGGTCTCCTTTGTGCGTATATATATATATATATATATATATATATATATATATATCTCCTATATATTTGGCTACATCTGTCACTCAAAGTGGGTGTCTGTGTCTATAACGCTCTGTTCCTGGACTTTCCTCTTAATGTGTGATTGCCTTCATCTGTGCTGAACACCTTTCTGAGAAATTAACCTGTTTAAAACAGGTGATGGCAATCATACATTAAGGGGAAGTCTACAAACAGAGCATTGTGTCCCTCCTGGAGAGGGTCATGTTGGGAGGTATGTGACAGAGAACCAGCCCAGTGAGCCCACAGACAGTGCCAGACACCCACTGCCTTCCCATGTTGCCCAGCACTGCTACTCCACAGCCACCAGGTGAGCGCCCCCCTCCCGCGATTTGCGGCAAAACCTCAACCCCCTCGCTCCCCCCTCCCTCCCGCGATTCACGGCAAAAACACCCGCTCCCCCGCGACCCCCCCTACCGTGATTCGCAGCAAAAACAGCCCTGCGACCCCCCCTCCCGCGATTCGCTGCAAAAAGAACCCCCCCACGACCCCTCCCGCAATTCGCGGCATAACCACCATCCCGCGACCCCCCCTCCCCCGGCAAACCCTCCCCCGTGACCCCCCCCCCGATTCGCGGAAAAAACACCCCCCCCCCGCGACCTCCCTCCCGCGATTCGCGGCAAAAAGAACCCCCCCGCGACCCCCCCTTGCACGATTGGCGGCAACCCCCCTGCGACCCCCCTCCCGCGATTCGCGGCACCCCCCCCGCAATTCGCAGCAGCCCCAGGATTAAATGGCACATGCAAAACACTGACATGGCTATGGTCGACAATGAAAAAGGTTGACATGAGTTTTTGAAGATTTATTTTTAATTTTTTAAATTTTTTCATATTCATTGTCATGTGTCGACATGGACACCAATGAAGTGGCACACTTATGTCAACATTTACATGTGTTGACCTTTCTGTGTTGATTTTTTCTTGTGGCGATTCGCGTCACACCCCCCGCAACCCCCCCTCCGGCGATTCGCGGCGACCCCCCCCCTCCCGCAATTCGCGGCAACCCCCCACCGGAACCCCCATGAACCCCGCTCTCCCGCGATTCGCAGCACCCACCCCCCGCAACCCCCCCCTCCCGCAAATCGCGGCACCCCCCACGATTCGCGGCAGCCCCAGGATTAAATGGCACATGCAAAACACTGGCACGGCTATGGTCGACAATGAAAAAGGTTGACATGAGTTTTTGAAGATTTATTTCATTTTTTGAATGTTTTCATATTCATTGTCATGTGTCAACATGGACACCAATGAAGTGGCACACTTATGTCAACATTTACATGTGTTGACCTTTCTGTGTTGATTTTTTCTTGTGGCGATTCGCGTCACACCCCCCCGCACACCCCCCCTCCCGCGATTCGCGGCACCCCCGTGACCCCCCACCTCCCGCAATTCGCGGCAACCCCCCACCGGAACCCCTGTGAACCCCGCCCTCCCGCGATTCGCGGCACCCAACCCCGCGACCCCCCCCTCCCGCAATTCGCGGCACCCCCCGTGATTCGCGGCAGCTCCAGAATTAAATTGCACATGGAAAACACTGACATGGCTATGGTCGACAATGAAAAAGGTTGACATGAGTTTTTGAAGTTTTTTTTTTCATTTTTTGAATATTTTCATATTCATTCTCATGTGTCGACATGGACACCAATGAAGTGCCACACTTATGTCAACATTTACATGTGTTGACCTTTCTGTGTTGATTTTTTCTTGTGGCGATTTGCGTCACACCCCCCCCCCACAACCCCCACTCCCGCGATTCACGGCACACACACACCTCCGCCGCGATTCTCGGCACCCCACCCCGTGACCCCCCCCTCCCGTGATTCACGGCACACCCCCGCGACCCCCCCTCCCATGATTCGCCGCAACCCCCGCCCCGTAACCCCCCCTCCCTTAATTCGCGGCACCCACCCCCGCGACCCCCCCTCCCGCAATTCGCGGCACCCCCCCGCGATTCGCGGCAGCTCCAGAATTAAATTGCACATGGAAAACACTGACATGGCTATGGTCGACAATGAAAAAGGTTGACATGAGGTTTTTGAAGTTTTTTTCTTTCATTTTTTGAATGTTTTCATATTCATTCTCATGTGTCGACATGGACACCAATGAAGTGCCACACTTATGTCAACATTTACATGTGTTGACCTTTCTGTGTTGATTTTTTCTTGTGGCGATTCACGTCACACCCCCCCCACCCCCGCAACCCCCACTCCCGCGATTCACGGCACACACACACCCCCCCGCGATTCTCGGCACCCCACCCCGTGACCCCCCCTCCCGTGATTCACGGCACACCCCCCGCGACCCCCCCTACCATGATTCGCCGCAACCCCCGCCCCCGTAACCCCCCTCCCGCGATTTGCGGCAACCCACCCCGCGACCCCCCTCCCGCGATTCTCTGCAATCCCTCCCCTCCCGCGATTCGCAGCATCCACCCCCCCACAACCCCCCCTCCTGCAATTCGCGGCACCCCCCGCGACCCCCCTCCTGCAATTCGCGGCACCCTCCGCGATCCCCCCTCCCGCGATTCGCGGACATCTAAGTTGCAATACAGGCATCTTTCATACAATTCTAACCATATTTCTCATATACAAACGTTCACAAATTAAGGGGGCGCAGCCCCTTACGACGGTGTGAAGAGCGCCCGTAGGGCGCGATGAATCACCTAGTATATATATATATACACACACACACTTTACCTCTCCTGGCACCTCAGCACTTGCTCCGGGGCAACCCCCCAGTAGACAAGTCCAGTGACAAGAATTGGTTTAGCCCCGATCTCTAGTGGGCGCTGCAGGGCTCAGCTCAGACGCCAGCGCTCTGCGGCACAGTACATGGAATTTAATTGCTGAAACTTACTTATCGTTTCCTACCATCCGCTGGCAGCATACAGTATGCAGAGCGTGCGAACAAGACATCTTCACAGCCACCTCTATCCCTGCCCTAAAGAGCTTATGATCTAATTTTGTTAGCGAGGAACAGAGGATAATGAGGAATTGATGGTGGGTTCAGGCCCCGTCTTTCATGCACTTCTATTCACAGCCGTCTTTAATCTATGGTTCATTTTCAGTATTTGGAGAGAAGCCGCAAAGGTAAAAGAGGTTTATTGCGAGTAAAGGGAGAGAACGTCGGAATGTCTTCCCGGGGATAAAGGGGCTCTCTCTTATCACACCGGAGAAACCGCGCGAGTAAAATGTGTCTGGAAACACTTTCTATGCAGGATCCCTTTGTATTGGCAGTCAGGGGACCATGGCAGAGAGAAACTGCAAACCTTTATCTTGGAAATCCGTCAGCCTTACACAAAATGCCGACCTGCTACGTACGTTGTCAGCACACGCACTGTCAGCATCAGCCAGGACGAGCATGCTGGGAGTTGTAGTGCATCAAATAATTTTAGTTTACCAACTGCTCGGCAATGGATAGAGGAGAAATAAGGTATTAGATGCGTACACACTAGACGATTACGATGTGCATGATAACGACCACTGTTAATGATATTTTTTTGCATATTATCTAAGGTGTAGACACTGTGGAGGTGATTCAGACCTGATATCACAGCTGCAAATTCACAATTTGACTGCACAGCATAGTACGCATGCACGATGCCATCCTGCAATAAAATCAATGGTCATGTACAAGTTGATTGACAGGAAGCTGGCTCTTTGGGTGTCATCCGGCCATTTTTTGGAAGTGTCCAGGGAAGTCATGTGATGTCAGCTTAGGCCCTGATCTGTCTGATTCTATCACAGCCGCTGAGTAAGTCCTGGGCTACACACAGACTGCACACACTGAGGAATCATTACATGGTGAGCAGCTGTTATCTGGGAGTGTCAGGTAATACGCAGGCAGGGCCGGCGCGACCCGCTCAGCAGAGGATGCAAAGCAGGTAGGCGCCGGGCAGGAGAGGCGCCACTGTCCCTGCTCTGCATCCCCTGCTGTCTCTGAGGCTGCCAGCTGCTGCTGCGCCTGTCACACTGCAGGACACGCAGCAGCGCCGGAGGCCCAGAGCTCCCTCCAGACTCCAAAACATCAGGGCAGCAGTACGTACTAAAAGGGGCGGCGCTACACGGACGGAGGGGGGCGGCGCTACACGGACGGAGGGGGGCGGGGCTACACGGACGGTGGGGCGGGGCTATGATGGAGCAAGACTGAAGAGAGACACAGGAGAGGCTGAGCTGCCAGGACAGCAGACTAAAGTGTGAGTGTACTAATGTTGGCAACTGGTGTGGGCACGTGTATAGGCAGGCAGCATTACCAATGTCAGCAACTGGTGTGAGCATTTGTGTAGGCAGCATTACCAATGTCAGCAACTGGTGTGAGCATGTGTGTAGGCAGCATTACTAATGTCGGCAACTGATGTGGGGATGTGTATAGACAGCGCTACTAATGTCGGCAACTGATGTAGGCATGTGTATAGTCAGTGCTACTAATGTCGGCAACTGATGTAGGCATGTGTATAGTCAGCGCTACTAATGTCGGCAACTGATGTAGGCATGTGTATAGTCAGTGCTAATAATGTCAGCAACTGGTGTGGGCACGTGTATAGTCAGTGCTACTAATGTCGGCAACTGCTGTGGGCACGTGTATAGTCAGCGCTATTAATGTCGGCAACTGGTGTGGGCACGTGTATAGTCAGTGCTACTAATGTCGGCAACTGCTGTGGGCACGTGTATAGTCAGCGCTATTAATGTCGGCAACTGGTGTGGGCACGTGTATAGTCAGCGCTACTAATGTCAGCAACTGGTGTGGGCACGTGTATAGTCAGTGCTACTAATGTCGGCAACTGGTGTGGGCACTTGTACAGTTAGCGCTACTAATGTCGGCAACTGCTGGGGGCACGTGTATAGTTAGCGCTACTAATGTCAGCAACTGGTGTGGGCACGTGTATAGTCAGCGCTACTAATGTCGGCAACTGGTGTGGGCACGTGTATAGTCAGTGCTACTAATGTCAGCAACTGGTGTGAGCATGTGTGTAGACAGCGCTACTAATGTCGGCAACTGATGTAGGCATGTGTATAGTCAGCGCTACTAATGTCGGCAACTGATGTAGGCATGTGTATAGTCAGTGCTAATAATGTCAGCAACTGGTGTGGGCACGTGTATAGTCAGTGCTACTAATGTCGGCAACTGCTGTGGGCACGTGTATAGTCAGCGCTATTAATGTCGGCAACTGGTGTGGGCACGTGTATAGTCAGTGCTACTAATGTCGGCAACTGCTGTGGGCACGTGTATAGTCAGCGCTATTAATGTCGGCAACTGGTGTGGGCACGTGTATAGTCAGCGCTACTAATGTCAGCAACTGGTGTGGGCACGTGTATAGTCAGTGCTACTAATGTCGGCAACTGGTGTGGGCACTTGTACAGTTAGCGCTACTAATGTCGGCAACTGCTGGGGGCAAGTGTATAGTTAGCGCTACTAATGTCAGCAACTGGTGTGGGCACGTGTATAGTCAGCGCTACTAATGTCGGCAACTGGTGTGGGCACGTGTATAGTCAGTGCTACTAATGTCAGCAACTGGTGTGAGCATGTGTGTAGACAGCGCTACTAATGTCAGCAACTGGTGTAGGCACGTGTATAGTCAGTGCTACTAATGTCGGCAACTGCTGTGGGCACATGTATAGTCAGTGCTACTAATGTCGGCAACTGCTGTGGGCACATGTATAGTCAGTGCTATTAATGTCGGCAACTGATGTGGGCATGTGTATAGGTAGCGCTACTAATGTCAGCAACTGGTGTGGACATGTGTATAGTCAGCGCTACTAATGTCGGCAACTGGTGTGGGCACGTGTATAGTCAGTGCTACTAATGTCAGCAACTGGTGTGAGCATGTGTGTAGACAGCGCTACTAATGTCAGCAACTGGTGTAGGCACGTGTATAGTCAGTGCTACTAATGTCGGCAACTGCTGTGGGCACATGTATAGTCAGTGCTACTAATGTCGGCAACTGCTGTGGGCACATGTATAGTTAGCGCTACTAATGTCAGCAACTGGTGTGGGCACATGTATAGTCAGCGCTACTTATGTCGGCAACTGGTGTGAGCATGTGTGTAGACATCGCTACTAATGTCGGCAACTGATGTAGGCATGTGTATAGTCAGTGCTAATAATGTCAGCAACTGGTGTGGGCACGTGTATAGTCAGTGCTACTAATGTCGGCAACTGCTGTGGGCACGTGTATAGTCAGCGCTATTAATGTCGGCAACTGGTGTGGGCACGTGTATAGTCAGTGCTACTAATGTCGGCAACTGCTGGGGGCACGTGTATAGTTAGCGCTACTAATGTCAGCAACTGGTGTGGGCACGTGTATATTCAGCGCTACTAATGTCGGCAACTGGTGTGAGCATGTGTATAGACATCGCTACTAATGTCGGCAACTGATGTAGGCATGTGTATAGTCAGCTCTACTAATGTCAGCAACTGGTGTGGGCACGTGTATAGTCAGCGCTACTAATGTCGGCAACTGGTGTGGGCACGTGTATAGTCAGTGCTACTAATGTCGGCAACTGCTGTGGGCACGTGTATAGTCAGCGCTATTAATGTCGGCAACTGGTGTGGGCACGTGTATAGTCAGTGCTACTAATGTCGGCAACTGCTGTGGGCACGTGTATAGTTAGCGCTACTAATGTCGGCAACTGCTGTGGGCACGTGTATAGTCAGCGCTACTTATGTCGGCAACTGGTGTAGGCACGTGTATAGTTAGTGCTACTAATGTCGGCAACTGGTGTGGGCACGTGTATAGTCAGCGCTACTAATGTCGGCAACTGGTGTGAGCATGTGTGTAGACAGAGCTAGTGATGTCGGCAACTGGTGTGGGCACATGTATAGGCAGTGCTACTGCTGTTGGCAACTGGTATGGGTATATGGTTACAAAGTGCTACTGCTGTTGGCAACTGGTGTGGGTATATGGTTACACAGTAACGCCTTGAGTCCTGTTGGAGAAAGTGCGCTATATAAATTCTACTTACTTACTTACTTACAATGCTACTAATGTCGGCAACTGGTGTGGGCATATGGTTACACAGTGCTACTAATGTTGGCAACTGGTGTGAGCACTACGTATAAGCAGAGCAACTACTTTTGGCAACTGGTGTGGGCGTTCTGAATAGCAGCCCTTCAAATGTGGGTATATCCAGGAGTATTCGGAGCATTATGTGTAGCATAATGTGTGTCAATATCATATGGGCATTATGGTGCATTTTGTAAGGAGAATTACGGTGTGTGGCATAATGTGTAATGGGCATTATGGTGTGCTGCATATTGTGTAAGAGGCATCATGATGTGTGACATAATGTATAATTTGCATTACTGTGTGTGGTATAATGTGTAATGGGCATTGAGGTGTGAGCATAATGTGTTATGGGGATTACAGTGTAATTGGTACTTTTATGTGACCACGCCCCTTCCCCGTGAAGCTACGCTCCTACATTTTTGCGCGCTCCTACGGCACAAACTCTCCCTGTTTTTTTAACTCATGGCACCAAAATGGCTAGTTACAGCTGTGTTAGGTGTAATATTGTGCTACTATGTGGTGTAATTTGGGGTGGGAGTACTATTGTGTGGCCATTCCCCTTCCTTGAGAAGGCCACACGTTTTTCTTTTGGTGTGCGCTGTCCCTTTGTAAAGCTTGGGTGGGCGCAAATTTATAGTTTGCAGGAGGGCGCCGAACCCCCTAGCACCGGCCCTGTACGCAGGTGTGGTCAGGTGTGTGAGGGGAAGTCATCAGGGGCCTAGCTATCGTAAGGCAGCCCCCGCTGCTGCTTGGGAGAGCGGGGGCTGCGTGGGCGCCGGGTGCTGGCACCAGCCACTGCCCTCCGACCATCTACTTACTGTGCCCCTGCCTCCCCCGATGTGTCTGTATCGCCGGGAGTTGGGACCGCATATCTACTAATATGCGTCCTAGCGCCTGGCTCCTTAGAGTCAAATGTACATAACAAAATGGCTGCCTCCTTAGAGCAGACCGTTTTTTAAGATGCTAGAGGAGGCAGCTGCGGCCTCCTCTAGCATCCTTACAAACGGTCTGCTGTGGGGAGGCGGCCATTTTGTAATGGACATTTTACTCAAGGAAACAGGCACCGGGAGATGCAGTCCCAACTCCCGGCTGAATATAGACGCGGCGGGGGAGGCAGGGTAAGAACAGCGCTATATTTATGGAGGGTGGGGGGCGCCGATATTATCCGGCGGGGGGTGCAAAAATTGGCGCTACGCCCCTGGAAGTCATGTGATGTCAGCTCCGCCCCGATCAGCCTGATTCTATCACAGCCGCTGAGTAAGTCCTGGTCTACACACAGACTGCACACACTGGGGAATCATTACATGGTGAGCGGCTGTTATCTGGGAGTGTCAGGGAATACGCAGGCGTGGCCAGGTGTATGAGGGGAAGTCATGTGATGTCAGCTCCACCCCCAATCAGCCTGATTCTATCACAGCTGCTGAGTAAGTCCTGGGCTACGTATACACTGCAGACACTGGGGAATCATTACATGGTGAGCGGCTGTTATCTGGGAGTGTCAGGTAATACGCAGGTGTGGCCAGGTGTGTGAGGGGAAGTCATGTGATGTCAGCTCCGCCCCCGATCAGCCTGATTCTATCACAGCCGCTGAGTAAGTCCTGGACTACGCACACACTGCACACACTGGGGTATCATTACATGGTGAGCGGCTGTTATCTGGGAGTGTCACGTAATACGCAGGCGTGGCCAGGTGTGTGAGGGGAAGTCATGTGACATCAGCTCCGCCCCCGATCAGCCTGATTCTATCACAGCCGCTGAGTAAGTCCTGGGCTACACACACACTGCACACACTGGGGTATCATTACATGGTGAGCGGCTGTTATCTGGGAGTGTCAGGTAATACGCAGGTGTGGCCAGGTGTGTGAGGGGAAGTCATGTGATGTCAGCTCCGCCCCCGATCAGCCTGATTCTATCACAGCTGCAGATTAAGTCCTGGGCTACACACAGACTGCACACACTGGGGAATCATTACATGGTTAGTGGCTGTTATCTGGGAGTGTCAGGTAATACGCAGGTGTGGCCAGGTGTGTGAGGGGAAGTCATGTGATGCCAGCTCCGCCCCCGATCAGCCTGATTCTATCACAGCCGCTGAGTAAGTCCTGGTCTACGCACACACTGCACACACTGGGGAATCATTACATGGTGAGCGGCTGTTATCTGGGAGTGTCAGGTAATACGCAGGTGTGGCCAGGTGTGTGAGGGG
Source organism: Crinia signifera (assembly GCF_055691185.1). Lineage (NCBI taxonomy): Eukaryota > Metazoa > Chordata > Amphibia > Anura > Myobatrachidae > Crinia > Crinia signifera. The sequence continues at coordinate 176,080,299 of NC_139224.1, read as the reverse complement.
AAGTCATGTGATGTCAGCTCCGCCCCCGATCAGCCTGATTCTATCACAGCTGCAGATTAAGTCCTGGGCTACACACAGACTGCACACACTGGGGAATCATTACATGGTGAGCAGCTGTTATCTGGGAGTGTCAGGTAATACGCAGGTGTGGCCAGGTGTGTGAGGGGAAGTCATGTGATGTCAGCTCCGCCCCCGATCAGCCTGATTCTATCACAGCCGCTGAGTAAGTCCTGGACTACGCACACACTGCACACACTGGGGTATCATTACATGGTGAGCGGCTGTTATCTGGGAGTGTCACGTAATACGCAGGCGTGGCCAGGTGTGTGAGGGGAAGTCATGTGACATCAGCTCCGCCCCCGATCAGCCTGATTCTATCACAGCCGCTGAGTAAGTCCTGGGAAACACACACACTGCACACACTGGGGTATCATTACATGGTGAGCGGCTGTTATCTGGGAGTGTCAGGTAATACGCAGGTGTGGCCAGGTGTGTGAGGGGAAGTCATGTGATGTCAGCTCCGCCCCCGATCAGCCTGATTCTATCACAGCTGCAGATTAAGTCCTGGGCTACACACAGACTGCACACACTGGGGAATCATTACATGGTTAGTGGCTGTTATCTGGGAGTGTCAGGTAATACGCAGGTGTGGCCAGGTGTGTGAGGGGAAGTCATGTGATGCCAGCTCCGCCCCCGATCAGCCTGATTCTATCACAGCCGCTGAGTAAGTCCTGGTCTACGCACACACTGCACACACTGGGGAATCATTACATGGTGAGCGGCTGTTATCTGGGAGTGTCAGGTAATACGCAGGTGTGGCCAGGTGTGTGAGGGGAAGTCATGTGATGTCAGCTCCGCCCCCGATCAGCCTGATTCTATCACAGCTGCAGATTAAGTCCTGGGCTACACACAGACTGCACACACTGGGGAATCATTACATGGTGAGCGGCTGTTATCTGGGAGTGTCAGGTAATACGCAGGTGTGGCCAGGTGTGTCAGGGGAAGTCATGTGACGTCAGCTCCGCCCCCGATCAGCCTTATTCTATCACAGCTGCTGAGTAAGTCCTGGTCTACACACAGACTGCACACACTGGGGAATCATTACATGGTGAGCGGCTGTTATCTGGGAGTGTCAGGGAATACGCTGGTGTGGCCAGGTGTATGAGGGGAAGTCATGTGATGTCAGCTCCACCCCCAATCAGCCTGATTATATCACAGCTGCTGAGTAAGTCCTGGGCTACGTATACACTGCAGACACTGGGGAATCATTACATGGTGAGCGGCTGTTATCTGGGAGTGTCAGGTAATACGCAGGTGTGGCCAGGTGTGTGAGGGGAAGTCATGTGATGTCAGCTCTGCCCCCGATCAGCCTGATTCTATCACAGCCGCTGAGTAAGTCCTGGACTACGCACACACTGCACACACTGGGGTATCATTACATGGTGAGCGGCTGTTATCTGGGAGTGTCACGTAATACGCAGGCGTGGCCAGGTGTGTGAGGGGAAGTCATGTGACATCAGCTCCGCCCCCGATCAGCCTGATTCTATCACAGCCGCTGAGTAAGTCCTGGGCTACACACACACTGCACACACTGGGGTATCATTACATGGTGAGCGGCTGTTATCTGGGAGTGTCAGGTAATACGCAGGTGTGGCCAGGTGTGTGAGGGGAAGTCATGTGATGTCAGCTCCGCCCCCGATCAGCCTGATTCTATCACAGCTGCAGATTAAGTCCTGGGCTACACACAGACTGCACACACTGGGGAATCATTACATGGTTAGTGGCTGTTATCTGGGAGTGTCAGGTAATACGCAGGTGTGGCCAGGTGTGTGAGGGGAAGTCATGTGATGCCAGCTCCGCCCCCGATCAGCCTGATTCTATCACAGCCGCTGAGTAAGTCCTGGTCTACGCACACACTGCACACACTGGGGAATCATTACATGGTGAGCGGCTGTTATCTGGGAGTGTCAGGTAATACGCAGGTGTGGCCAGGTGTGTGAGGGGAAGTCATGTGATGTCAGCTCCGCCCCCGATCAGCCTGATTCTATCACAGCTGCAGATTAAGTCCTGGGCTACACACAGACTGCACACACTGGGGAATCATTACATGGTGAGCGGCTGTTATCTGGGAGTGTCAGGTAATACGCAGGTGTGGCCAGGTGTGTCAGGGGAAGTCATGTGACGTCAGCTCCGCCCCCGATCAGCCTTATTCTATCACAGCCGCTGAGTAAGTCCTGGGCTACGCACACACTGCACACACTGGGGAATCATTACATGGTGAGCGGCTGTTATCTGGGAGTGTCAGGTAATACGCAGGCGTGGCCAGGTGTATGAGGGGAAGTCATGTGACATCAGCTCCACCCCCCGATCAGCCTGATCCTATCACAGCTGCTGAGTAAGTCCTGGGCTACACACAGACTGCACACACTGGGGAATCATTACATGGTGAGCGGCTGTTATCTGGGAGTGTCAGGTAATATGCAGGTGTGGCCAGGTGTGTGAGGGGGAGTCATGTGATGCCAGCTCCGCCCCCGATCAGCCTGATTCTATCACAGCCGCTGAGTAAGTCCTGGGCTACGCACAGACTGCACACACTGGGGAATCATTACATGGTGAGCGGCTGTTATCTGGGAGTGTCAGGTAATACGCAGGCGTGGCCAGGTGTGTGAGGGGAAGTCATGTGACATCAGCTCCGCCCCCTATCAGCCTGATTCTATCACAGCTGCAGATTAAGTCCTGGGCTACACACAGACTGCACACACTGGGGAATCATTACATGGTTAGTGGCTGTTATCTGGGAGTGTCAGGTAATACGCAGGTGTGGCCAGGTGTGTGAGGGGAAGTCATGTGATGCCAGCTCCGCCCCCGATCAGCCTGATTCTATCACAGCCGCTGAGTAAGTCCTGGGCTACGCACACACTGCACACACTGGGGAATCATTACATGGTGAGCGGCTTTTATCTGGGAGTGTCAGGTAATACGCAGGTGTGGCCAGGTGTGTGAGGGGAAGTCATGTGATGTCAGCTCCGCCCCCGATCAGCCTGATTCTATCACAGCTGCAGATTAAGTCCTGGGCTACGCACAGACTGCACACACTGGGGAATCATTACATGGTGAGCGGCTGTTATCTGGGAGTGTCAGGGAATACGCAGGCGTGGCCAGGTGTGTGAGGGGAAGTCATGTGACGTCAGCTCCGCCCCCGATCAGCCTGATCCTATCACAGCCGCTGAGTAGGTCCTGGGCTACACACACACTGCACACACTGGGGAATCATTACATGGTGAGCGGCTGTTATCTGGGAGTGTCAGGTAATACGTAGGCGTGGCCAGGTGTGTGAGGGGAAGTCATGTGACATCAGCTCCGCCCCCAATCAGCCTGATTCTATCGCAGCTGAGTAAGTCCTGGGCTACACACACACTACACACACTGGGGAATCATTACATGGTGAGCGGCTGTTATCTGGGAGTGTCAGGTAATACGCAGGTGTGGCCAGGTGTGTGAGGGGGAGTCATGTGATGCCAGCTCCGCCCCCGATCAGCCTGATTCTATCACAGCCGCTGAGTAAGTCCTGGGCTACGTACACACTGCACACACTGGGGAATCATTACATGGTGAGCGGCTGTTATCTGGGAGTGTCAGGTAATACGCAGGCGTGGCCAGGTGTGTGAGGGGAAGTCATGTGACATCAGCTCCGCCCCCGATCAGCCTGATTCTATCACAGCCGCTGAGTAAGTCCTGGGCTACGCACACACTGCACACACTGGGGAATCATTACATGGTGAGCGGCTGTTATCTGGGAGTGTCAGGTAATACGCAGGCGTGGCCAGGTGTATGAGGGGAAGTCATGTGACATCAGCTCCACCCCCCGATCAGCCTGATCCTATCACAGCTGCTGAGTAAGTCCTGGGCTACACACAGACTGCACACACTGGGGAATCATTACATAGTGAGCGGCTGTTATCTGGGAGTGTCAGGTAATATGCAGGTGTGGCCAGGTGTGTGAGGGGGAGTCATGTGATGCCAGCTCCGCCCCCGATCAGCCTGATTCTATCACAGCCGCTGAGTAAGTCCTGGGCTACGCACAGACTGCACACACTGGGGAATCATTACATGGTGAGCGGCTGTTATCTGGGAGTGTCAGGTAATACGCAGGCGTGGCCAGGTGTGTGAGGGGAAGTCATGTGACATCAGCTCCGCCCCAGATCAGCCTGATTCTATCACAGCTGCAGATTAAGTCCTGGGCTACACACAGACTGCACACACTGGGGAATCATTACATGGTTAGTGGCTGTTATCTGGGAGTGTCAGGTAATACGCAGGTGTGGCCAGGTGTGTGAGGGGAAGTCATGTGATGCCAGCTCCGCCCCCGATCAGCCTGATTCTATCACAGCCGCTGAGTAAGTCCTGGGCTACGCACACACTGGGGAATCATTACATGGTGAGTGGCTGTTATCTGGGAGTGTCAGGGAATACGCAGGCGTGGCCAGGTGTGTGAGGGGAAGTCATGTGACTTCAGCTCCGCCCCCGATCAGCCTGATCCTATCACAGCCGCTGAGTAAGTCCTGGGCTACACACACACTGCACACACTGGGGAATCATTACATGGTGAGCGGCTGTTATCTGGGAGTGTCAGGGAATACGCAGGCGTGGCCAGGTGTGTGAGGGGAAGTCATGTGACGTCAGCTCCGCCCCCGATCAGCCTGATCCTATCACAGCCGCTGAGTAAGTCCTGGGCTACACACACACTGCACACACTGGGGAATCATTACATGGTGAGCGGCTGTTATCTGGGAGTGTCAGGTAATACGTAGGCGTGGCCAGGTGTGTGAGGGGAAGTCATGTGACATCAGCTCCGCCCCCAATCAGCCTGATTCTATCGCAGCTGAGTAAGTCCTGGGCTACGCACACACTGCACACACTGGGGAATCATTACATGGTGAGCGGCTGTTATCTGGGAGTGTCAGGTAATACGCAGGCGTGGCCAGGTGTGTGAGGGGAAGTCATGTGATGCCAGCTCCGCCCCCGATCAGCCTGATTCTATCACAGCTGCTGAGTAAGTCCTGGGCTACACACAGACTGCACACACTGGGGAATCATTACATGGTGAGCGGATGTTATCTGGGAGTGTCAGGTAATACGCAGGTGTGGCCAGGTGTGTGAGGGGAAGTCATGTGATGCCAGCTCCGCCCCCGATCAGCCTGATTCTATCACAGCTGCTGAGTAAGTCCTGGGCTACACACAGACTGCACACACTGGGGAATCATTACATGGTGAGCGGCTGTTATCTGGGAGTGTCAGGTAATACGCAGGTGTGGCCAGGCATGTGAGGGGAAGTCATGTGACGTCAGCTCCGCCCCCGATCAGCCTGATCCTATCACAGCCGCTGAGTAAGTCCTGGGCTATGTACACACTGGGGAATCATTACATGGTGAGCGGATGTTATCTGGGAGTGTCAGGTAATACGCAGGTGTGGCCAGGTGTGTGAGGGGAAGTCATGTGATGCCAGCTCCGCCCCCGATCAGCCTGATTCTATCACAGCTGCTGAGTAAGTCCTGGGCTACACACAGACTGCACACACTGGGGAATCATTACATGGTGAGCGGCTGTTATCTGGGAGTGTCAGGTAATACGCAGGTGTGGCCAGGCGTGTGAGGGGAAGTCATGTGACGTCAGCTCCGCCCCCGATCAGCCTGATTCTATCACAGCCGCTGAGTAAGTCCTGGGCTACGCACACACTGCACACACTGGGGAATCATTACATGGTGAGCGGCTGTTATCTGGGAGTGTCAGGTAATCCGCAGGCGTGGCCAGGTGTGTGAGGGGAAGTCATGTGACTTCAGCTCCGCCCCCGATCAGCCTGATCCTATCACAGCCGCTGAGTAAGTCCTGGGCTACACACACACTGCACACACTGGGGAATCATTACATGGTGAGCGGCTGTTATCTGGGAGTGTCAGGGAATACGCAGGCGTGGCCAGGTGTGTGAGGGGAAGTCATGTGACGTCAGCTCCGCCCCCGATCAGCCTGATCCTATCACAGCCGCTGAGTAAGTCCTGGGCTACACACACACTGCACACACTGGGGAATCATTACATGGTGAGCGGCTGTTATCTGGGAGTGTCAGGTAATACGTAGGCGTGGCCAGGTGTGTGAGGGGAAGTCATGTGACATCAGCTCCGCCCCCAATCAGCCTGATTCTATCACAGCCGCTGAGTAAGTCCTGGGCTACGCACACACTGCACACACTGGGGAATCATTACATGGTGAGCGGCTGTTATCTGGGAGTGTCAGGTAATACGCAGGCGTGGCCAGGTGTATGAGGGGAAGTCATGTGACATCAGCTCCACCCCCCGATCAGCCTGATCCTATCACAGCCGCTGAGTAAGTCCTGGGCTACACACAGACTGCACACACTGGGGAATCATTACATGGTGAGCGGCTGTTATCTGGGAGTGTCAGGTAATACGCAGGTGTGGCCAGGTGTGTGAGGGGGAGTCATGTGATGCCAGCTCCGCCCCCGATCAGCCTGATTCTATCACAGCCGCTGAGTAAGTCCTGGGCTACGTACACACTGCACACACTGGGGAATCATTACATGGTGAGCGGCTGTTATCTGGGAGTGTCAGGTAATACGCAGGCGTGGCCAGGTGTGTGAGGGGAAGTCATGTGACATCAGCTCCGCCCCCAATCAGCCTGATTCTATCACAGCCACTGAGTAAGTCCTGGGCTACGCACACACTGCACACACTGGGGAATCATTACATGGTGAGCGGCTTATATCTGGGAGTGTCAGGTAATACGCAGGCGTGGCCAGGTGTATGAGGGGAAGTCATGTGACATCAGCTCCACCCCCCGATCAGCCTGATCCTATCACAGCTGCTGAGTAAGTCCTGGGCTACACACAGACTGCACACACTGGGGAATCATTACATGGTGAGCGGCTGTTATCTGGGAGTGTCAGGTAATATGCAGGTGTGGCCAGGTGTGTGAGGGGGAGTCATGTGATGCCAGCTCCGCCCCCGATCAGCCTGATTCTATCACAGCCGCTGAGTAAGTCCTGGGCTACGCACAGACTGCACACACTGGGGAATCATTACATGGTGAGCGGCTGTTATCTGGGAGTGTCAGGTAATACGCAGGCGTGGCCAGGTGTGTGAGGGGAAGTCATGTGACATCAGCTCCGCCCCCGATCAGCCTGATTCTATCACAGCTGCAGATTAAGTCCTGGGCTACACACAGACTGCACACACTGGGGAATCATTACATGGTTAGTGGCTGTTATCTGGGAGTGTCAGGTAATACGCAGGTGTGGCCAGGTGTGTGAGGGGAAGTCATGTGATGCCAGCTCCGCCCCCGATCAGCCTGATTCTATCACAGCCGCTGAGTAAGTCCTGGGCTACGCACACACTGCACACACTGGGGAATCATTACATGGTGAGCGGCTTTTATCTGGGAGTGTCAGGTAATACGCAGGTGTGGCCAGGTGTGTGAGGGGAAGTCATGTGATGTCAGCTCCGCCCCCGATCAGCCTGATTCTATCACAGCTGCAGATTAAGTCCTGGGCTACGCACAGACTGCACACACTGGGGAATCATTACATGGTGAGCGGCTGTTATCTGGGAGTGTCAGGGAATACGCAGGCGTGGCCAGGTGTGTGAGGGGAAGTCATGTGACGTCAGCTCCGCCCCCGATCAGCCTGATCCTATCACAGCCGCTGAGTAAGTCCTGGGCTACACACACACTGCACACACTGGGGAATCATTACATGGTGAGCGGCTGTTATCTGGGAGTGTCAGGTAATACGTAGGCGTGGCCAGGTGTGTGAGGGGAAGTCATGTGACATCAGCTCCGCCCCCAATCAGCCTGATTCTATCGCAGCTGAGTAAGTCCTGGGCTACACACACACTACACACACTGGGGAATCATTACATGGTGAGCGGCTGTTATCTGGGAGTGTCAGGTAATACGCAGGTGTGGCCAGGTGTGTGAGGGGGAGTCATGTGATGCCAGCTCCGCCCCCGATCAGCCTGATTCTATCACAGCCGCTGAGTAAGTCCTGGGCTACGTACACACTGCACACACTGGGGAATCATTACATGGTGAGCGGCTGTTATTTGGGAGTGTCAGGTAATACGCAGGCGTGGCCAGGTGTGTGAGGGGAAGTCATGTGACATCAGCTCCGCCCCCGATCAGCCTGATTCTATCACAGCCGCTGAGTAAGTCCTGGGCTACGCACACACTGCACACACTGGGGAATCATTACATGGTGAGCGGCTGTTATCTGGGAGTGTCAGGTAATACGCAGGCGTGGCCAGGTGTATGAGGGGAAGTCATGTGACATCAGCTCCACCCCCCGATCAGCCTGATCCTATCACAGCTGCTGAGTAAGTCCTGGGCTACACACAGACTGCACACACTGGGGAATCATTACATGGTGAGCGGCTGTTATCTGGGAGTGTCAGGTAATATGCAGGTGGGGCCAGGTGTGTGAGGGGGAGTCATGTGATGCCAGCTCCGCCCCCGATCAGCCTGATTCTATCACAGCCGCTGAGTAAGTCCTGGGCTACGCACAGACTGCACACACTGGGGAATCATTACATGGTGAGCGGCTGTTATCTGGGAGTGTCAGGTAATACGCAGGCGTGGCCAGGTGTGTGAGGGGAAGTCATGTGACATCAGCTCCGCCCCAGATCAGCCTGATTCTATCACAGCTGCAGATTAAGTCCTGGGCTACACACAGACTGCACACACTGGGGAATCATTACATGGTTAGTGGCTGTTATCTGGGAGTGTCAGGTAATACGCAGGTGTGGCCAGGTGTGTGAGGGGAAGTCATGTGATGCCAGCTCCGCCCCCGATCAGCCTGATTCTATCACAGCCGCTGAGTAAGTCCTGGGCTACGCACACACTGCACACACTGGGGAATCATTACATGGTGAGTGGCTGTTATCTGGGAGTGTCAGGGAATACGCAGGCGTGGCCAGGTGTGTGAGGGGAAGTCATGTGACTTCAGCTCCGCCCCCGATCAGCCTGATCCTATCACAGCCGCTGAGTAAGTCCTGGGCTACACACACACTGCACACACTGGGGAATCATTACATGGTGAGCGGCTGTTATCTGGGAGTGTCAGGGAATACGCAGGCGTGGCCAGGTGTGTGAGGGGAAGTCATGTGACGTCAGCTCCGCCCCCGATCAGCCTGATCCTATCACAGCCGCTGAGTAAGTCCTGGGCTACACACACACTGCACACACTGGGGAATCATTACATGGTGAGCGGCTGTTATCTGGGAGTGTCAGGTAATACGTAGGCGTGGCCAGGTGTGTGAGGGGAAGTCATGTGACATCAGCTCCGCCCCCAATCAGCCTGATTCTATCGCAGCTGAGTAAGTCCTGGGCTACGCACACACTGCACACACTGGGGAATCATTACATGGTGAGCGGCTGTTATCTGGGAGTGTCAGGTAATACGCAGGCGTGGCCAGGTGTGTGAGGGGAAGTCATGTGATGCCAGCTCCGCCCCCGATCAGCCTGATTCTATCACAGCTGCTGAGTAAGTCCTGGGCTACACACACTGCACACACTGGGGAATCATTACATGGTGAGCGGATGTTATCTGGGAGTGTCAGGTAATACGCAGGTGTGGCCAGGTGTGTGAGGGGAAGTCATGTGATGCCAGCTCCGCCCCCGATCAGCCTGATTCTATCACAGCTGCTGAGTAAGTCCTGGGCTACACACAGACTGCACACACTGGGGAATCATTACATGGTGAGCGGCTGTTATCTGGGAGTGTCAGGTAATACGCAGGTGTGGCCAGGCGTGTGAGGGGAAGTCATGTGACGTCAGCTCCGCCCCCGATCAGCCTGATCCTATCACAGCCGCTGAGTAAGTCCTGGGCTATGTACACACTGGGGAATCATTACATGGTGAGCGGATGTTATCTGGGAGTGTCAGGTAATACGCAGGTGTGGCCAGGTGTGTGAGGGGAAGTCATGTGATGCCAGCTCCGCCCCCGATCAGCCTGATTCTATCACAGCTGCTGAGTAAGTCCTGGGCTACACACAGACTGCACACACTGGGGAATCATTACATGGTGAGCGGCTGTTATCTGGGAGTGTCAGGTAATACGCAGGTGTGGCCAGGTGTGTGAGGGGGAGTCATGTGATGCCAGCTCCGCCCCCGATCAGCCTGATTCTATCACAGCCGCTGAGTAAGTCCTGGGCTACGTACACACTGCACACACTGGGGAATCATTACATGGTGAGCGGCTGTTATCTGGGAGTGTCAGGTAATACGCAGGCGTGGCCAGGTGTGTGAGGGGAAGTCATGTGACATCAGCTCCGCCCCCGATCAGCCTGATCCTATCACAGCCGCTGAGTAAGTCCTGGGCTACACACAGACTGCACACACTGGGGAATCATTACATGGTGAGCGGCTTATATCTGGGAGTGTCAGGTAATACGCAGGCGTGGCCAGGTGTATGAGGGGAAGTCATGTGACATCAGCTCCACCCCCCGATCAGCCTGATCCTATCACAGCTGCTGAGTAAGTCCTGGGCTACACACAGACTGCACACACTGGGGAATCATTACATGGTGAGCGGCTGTTATCTGGGAGTGTCAGGTAATATGCAGGTGTGGCCAGGTGTGTGAGGGGGAGTCATGTGATGCCAGCTCCGCCCCCGATCAGCCTGATTCTATCACAGCCGCTGAGTAAGTCCTGGGCTACGCACAGACTGCACACACTGGGGAATCATTACATGGTGAGCGGCTGTTATCTGGGAGTGTCAGGTAATACGCAGGCGTGGCCAGGTGTGTGAGGGGAAGTCATGTGACATCAGCTCCGCCCCCGATCAGCCTGATTCTATCACAGCTGCAGATTAAGTCCTGGGCTACACACAGACTGCACACACTGGGGAATCATTACATGGTTAGTGGCTGTTATCTGGGAGTGTCAGGTAATACGCAGGTGTGGCCAGGTGTGTGAGGGGAAGTCATGTGATGCCAGCTCCGCCCCCGATCAGCCTGATTCTATCACAGCCGCTGAGTAAGTCCTGGGCTACGCACACACTGCACACACTGGGGAATCATTACATGGTGAGCGGCTTTTATCTGGGAGTGTCAGGTAATACGCAGGTGTGGCCAGGTGTGTGAGGGGAAGTCATGTGATGTCAGCTCCGCCCCCGATCAGCCTGATTCTATCACAGCTGCAGATTAAGTCCTGGGCTACGCACAGACTGCACACACTGGGGAATCATTACATGGTGAGCGGCTGTTATCTGGGAGTGTCAGGGAATACGCAGGCGTGGCCAGGTGTGTGAGGGGAAGTCATGTGACGTCAGCTCCGCCCCCGATCAGCCTGATCCTATCACAGCCGCTGAGTAAGTCCTGGGCTACACACACACTGCACACACTGGGGAATCATTACATGGTGAGCGGCTGTTATCTGGGAGTGTCAGGTAATACGTAGGCGTGGCCAGGTGTGTGAGGGGAAGTCATGTGACATCAGCTCCGCCCCCAATCAGCCTGATTCTATCGCAGCTGAGTAAGTCCTGGGCTACACACACACTACACACACTGGGGAATCATTACATGGTGAGCGGCTGTTATCTGGGAGTGTCAGGTAATACGCAGGTGTGGCCAGGTGTGTGAGGGGGAGTCATGTGATGCCAGCTCCGCCCCCGATCAGCCTGATTCTATCACAGCCGCTGAGTAAGTCCTGGGCTACGTACACACTGCACACACTGGGGAATCATTACATGGTGAGCGGCTGTTATTTGGGAGTGTCAGGTAATACGCAGGCGTGGCCAGGTGTGTGAGGGGAAGTCATGTGACATCAGCTCCGCCCCCGATCAGCCTGATTCTATCACAGCCGCTGAGTAAGTCCTGGGCTACGCACACACTGCACACACTGGGGAATCATTACATGGTGAGCGGCTGTTATCTGGGAGTGTCAGGTAATACGCAGGCGTGGCCAGGTGTATGAGGGGAAGTCATGTGACATCAGCTCCACCCCCCGATCAGCCTGATCCTATCACAGCTGCTGAGTAAGTCCTGGGCTACACACAGACTGCACACACTGGGGAATCATTACATGGTGAGCGGCTGTTATCTGGGAGTGTCAGGTAATATGCAGGTGGGGCCAGGTGTGTGAGGGGGAGTCATGTGATGCCAGCTCCGCCCCCGATCAGCCTGATTCTATCACAGCCGCTGAGTAAGTCCTGGGCTACGCACAGACTGCACACACTGGGGAATCATTACATGGTGAGCGGCTGTTATCTGGGAGTGTCAGGTAATACGCAGGCGTGGCCAGGTGTGTGAGGGGAAGTCATGTGACATCAGCTCCGCCCCAGATCAGCCTGATTCTATCACAGCTGCAGATTAAGTCCTGGGCTACACACAGACTGCACACACTGGGGAATCATTACATGGTTAGTGGCTGTTATCTGGGAGTGTCAGGTAATACGCAGGTGTGGCCAGGTGTGTGAGGGGAAGTCATGTGATGCCAGCTCCGCCCCCGATCAGCCTGATTCTATCACAGCCGCTGAGTAAGTCCTGGGCTACGCACACACTGCACACACTGGGGAATCATTACATGGTGAGTGGCTGTTATCTGGGAGTGTCAGGGAATACGCAGGCGTGGCCAGGTGTGTGAGGGGAAGTCATGTGACTTCAGCTCCGCCCCCGATCAGCCTGATCCTATCACAGCCGCTGAGTAAGTCCTGGGCTACACACACACTGCACACACTGGGGAATCATTACATGGTGAGCGGCTGTTATCTGGGAGTGTCAGGGAATACGCAGGCGTGGCCAGGTGTGTGAGGGGAAGTCATGTGACGTCAGCTCCGCCCCCGATCAGCCTGATCCTATCACAGCCGCTGAGTAAGTCCTGGGCTACACACACACTGCACACACTGGGGAATCATTACATGGTGAGCGGCTGTTATCTGGGAGTGTCAGGTAATACGTAGGCGTGGCCAGGTGTGTGAGGGGAAGTCATGTGACATCAGCTCCGCCCCCAATCAGCCTGATTCTATCGCAGCTGAGTAAGTCCTGGGCTACGCACACACTGCACACACTGGGGAATCATTACATGGTGAGCGGCTGTTATCTGGGAGTGTCAGGTAATACGCAGGCGTGGCCAGGTGTGTGAGGGGAAGTCATGTGATGCCAGCTCCGCCCCCGATCAGCCTGATTCTATCACAGCTGCTGAGTAAGTCCTGGGCTACACACACTGCACACACTGGGGAATCATTACATGGTGAGCGGATGTTATCTGGGAGTGTCAGGTAATACGCAGGTGTGGCCAGGTGTGTGAGGGGAAGTCATGTGATGCCAGCTCCGCCCCCGATCAGCCTGATTCTATCACAGCTGCTGAGTAAGTCCTGGGCTACACACAGACTGCACACACTGGGGAATCATTACATGGTGAGCGGCTGTTATCTGGGAGTGTCAGGTAATACGCAGGTGTGGCCAGGCGTGTGAGGGGAAGTCATGTGACGTCAGCTCCGCCCCCGATCAGCCTGATCCTATCACAGCCGCTGAGTAAGTCCTGGGCTATGTACACACTGGGGAATCATTACATGGTGAGCGGATGTTATCTGGGAGTGTCAGGTAATACGCAGGTGTGGCCAGGTGTGTGAGGGGAAGTCATGTGATGCCAGCTCCGCCCCCGATCAGCCTGATTCTATCACAGCTGCTGAGTAAGTCCTGGGCTACACACAGACTGCACACACTGGGGAATCATTACATGGTGAGCGGCTGTTATCTGGGAGTGTCAGGTAATACGCAGGTGTGGCCAGGCGTGTGAGGGGAAGTCATGTGTTGTCAGCTCCGCCCCCGATCAGCCTGATTCTATCACAGCCGCTGAGTAAGTCCTGGGCTACGCACACACTGCACACACTGGGGAATCATTACATGGTGAGCGGCTGTTATCTGGGAGTGTCAGGTAATCCGCAGGCGTGGCCAGGTGTGTGAGGGGAAGTCATGTGACTTCAGCTCCGCCCCCGATCAGCCTGATCCTATCACAGCCGCTGAGTAAGTCCTGGGCTACACACACACTGCACACACTGGGGAATCATTACATGGTGAGCGGCTGTTATCTGGGAGTGTCAGGGAATACGCAGGCGTGGCCAGGTGTGTGAGGGGAAGTCATGTGACGTCAGCTCCGCCCCCGATCAGCCTGATCCTATCACAGCCGCTGAGTAAGTCCTGGGCTACACACACACTGCACACACTGGGGAATCATTACATGGTGAGCGGCTGTTATCTGGGAGTGTCAGGTAATACGTAGGCGTGGCCAGGTGTGTGAGGGGAAGTCATGTGACATCAGCTCCGCCCCCAATCAGCCTGATTCTATCGCAGCTGAGTAAGTCCTGGGCTACGCACACACTGCACACACTGGGGAATCATTACATGGTGAGCGGCTGTTATCTGGGAGTGTCAGGTAATACGCAGGTGTGTGAGGGGAAGTCATGTGATGCCAGCTCCGCCCCCGATCAGCCTGATTCTATCACAGCTGCTGAGTAAGTCCTGGGCTACACACAGACTGCACACACTGGGGAATCATTACATGGTGAGCGGATGTTATCTGGGAGTGTCAGGTAATACGCAGGTGTGGCCAGGTGTGTGAGGGGAAGTCATGTGATGCCAGCTCCGCCCCCGATCAGCCTGATTCTATCACAGCTGCTGAGTAAGTCCTGGGCTACACACAGACTGCACACACTGGGGAATCATTACATGGTGAGCGGCTGTTATCTGGGAGTGTCAGGTAATACGCAGGTGTGGCCAGGCGTGTGAGGGGAAGTCATGTGACGTCAGCTCCGCCCCCGATCAGCCTGATCCTATCACAGCCGCTGAGTAAGTCCTGGGCTATGTACACACTGGGGAATCATTACATGGTGAGAGGCTGTTATCTGGGAGTGTCAGGTAATACGCAGGCGTGGCCAGGTGTGTGAGGGGAAGTCATGTGACATCAGCTCCGCCCCCGATCACCCTGATTCTATCACAGCCGCTGAGTAAGTCCTGGGCTACACACACACTGCACACACTGGGGAATCATTACATGGTGAGCGGCTGTTATCTGGGAGTGTCAGGTAATACGCAGGTGTGGCCAGGCGTGTGAGGGGAAGTCATGTGACGTCAGCTCCGCCCCCGATCAGCCTGATTCTATCACAGCCGCTGAGTAAGTCCTGGGCTACGCACACACTGCACACACTGGGGAATCATTACATGGTGAGCGGCTGTTATCTGGGAGTGTCAGGTAATACGCAGGCGTGGCCAGGTGTGTGAGGGGAAGTCATGTGACGTCAGCTCCGCCCCCGATCAGCCTGATTCTATCACAGCCGCTGAGTAAGTCCTGGACTACGCACACACTGCACACACTGGGGAATCATTACATGGTGCTTGGCTGTTATCTGGGAGTGTCAGGTAATACGCAGGCGTGGCCAGGTGTGTGAGGGGAAGTCATGTGACGTCAGCTCCGCCCCCGATCAGCCTGATTCTATCACAGCCGCTGAGTAAGTCCTGGACTACGCACACACTGCACACACTGGGGAATCATTACATGGTGAGCGGCTGTTATCTGGGAGTGTCAGGTAATACGCAGGTGTGGCCAGGTGTGTGAGGGGAAGTCATGTGACGTCAGCTCCGCCCCCGATCAGCCTGATTCTATCACAGCCGCTGAGTAAGTCCTGGACTACGCACACACTGCACACACTGGGGAATCATTACATGGTGAGCGGCTGTTATCTGGGAGTGTCAGGTAATACGCAGGCGTGGCCAGGTGTGTGAGGGGAAGTCATGTGACGTCAGCTCCGCCCCCGATCAGCCTGATTCTATCTCAGCCGCTGAGTAAGTCCTGGGCTACACACAGACTGCACACACTGGGGAATCATTACATGGTGCTTGGCTGTTATCTGGGAGTGTCAGGTAATACGCAGGCGTGGCCAGGTGTGTGAGGGGAAGTCATGTGACGTCAGCTCCGCCCCCGATCAGCCTGATTCTATCACAGCCGCTGAGTAAGTCCTGGGCTACGCACACACTGCACACACTGGGGAATCATTACATGTTGACTTATTTGCAGCTAATTGCAGGCCTTTAATAATTGTGCACAGGGCGGGATTTCACTCTGCCTGGGCGGCAGCTATCTGATTGGAGGACTCTTCACAGTAGCAGCCCAGTGATCAGGTCTGAATAACCCCTATATCGTTAATGATGGGCTCTCTCATGGGTCATCACTAATATCTTCCATCATCTGTACGGAGTGCGACATGACCCCCCACCCCACCCTTCTGTCGTTCGTTGCTGCCGGCATCAGCATTCCGCCAGGTCCCTGTTGCCGCCACCGCCAATATGGTGCCGAGTACACATTATTTAGTTTATTTGAGAATTAAGGACTTTTCTTCATTAATTCCAAATAACAAATAGTCACAAATTTACAGAATGTTTTTTTTTTACTAAGATGCACAAAAATAAACTCCGGCACCGACAGTTGTCTTCAGGAGTCAGATATTATAATTGGAGTCCACATGTGTACAATTAAAGTGTTTCGCTTCATTTAAAAGCAAGCACACCTGTCTACAAGCGGTCTCCGGTCATTTATTGCCTTACAAAGCGAGAGATACATTGTGAAGATCACAGAACCTTAAATGCAAATCTGAGGAGAGGTTACTGAGAAGGATCCATCAGTAGAAGGGTACGATAGCTCTCCGAGCACCAGCAAGTATCCGCAGATGTGAGATGAAGGGAATTCTGCACAACTTGCTGAGAACGGTCCCTCTCTGATAAACTGATAATGTGCAAGAAGGGAAATGATCAGCGAGAGGCCTGAGATATAATCCCCCACGCCAGAAAGGCAGGAACAGTCCACGGAACCACAGTGGCCCAAATCTGGACCGCAAAACAAAATCATCACTGAAAAATATATTTATGTAGACTATAATGCTATAGAATAAAGGGCATGATTCACAAGGGGGTTTCTTCTAGGCAGGCAATGTGTATATATTTATGTATTATGTATATCTATTTGGATTCCCTGTCCATCCATGCACCGCTATAAATCTCGTGTTATTGCATCCTGTAATGAGATCTTGGGTGCATGCCAAGATCACATTACACATGTTAGGATTGATAAATGGCCCCCTACTTGCACAGTACATACATACAGATGTAGTGCTGCTCATTCTTTCAGGGGCTGGCGATTCCATTGCCAGCCCCCGCCAGCCACCAGCCCCTGCCAGGGGGAGTGCACGCACGAGACACTCGCATGCCATGTGGCGACAGAGCTCCCCACCGCCGTCCTCCGCCTCCCCCACCGCCACCGACGGTCCCCATTGCCACCCAGACCCCCCTAACCCTCCCCATCTCCCTGAAGTGGAGACTAGAAGGGTCCCATTGTCCAGCTGCCGTGAGATGCACACGTGTCCCAGTCTGGAGTCCCTATCCGCCGTCTCTCGCCAATGGGAACCTTCTGGCGAGAGCTGAGTGAAGAAGAGGGGGCTCCATCTGTACACACTTATTCGTCACATCTCTCGGGGCGAAGCCGACTTCAGGAGTCCCGATGATCATGCCATTAGGCCCTGACCACAAGACGTGGAAATGTCCATGATTTGCCCATCTGCGTTTATCTTCATCTCAACCTATTCACTAGGAAGCAGCATGATGTGGGAACCAATCTTCCGGGGAAGTGGGGTCTACCCAAGAAATCGTGGATCTCCATCATCTTCCGGCAGCCGGCTATGCAGGTGAGGTGTGGAGCCTTCTACCCACCATTCCGGAGTCACTCCATACACCTAGCCCTGAATTATTTTGGGCCTACCACTGCAGCCTACATATGTGCTTGTCAGGATGGCCGATCGGTCTAAGGTGCCAGACTCGAGAATCCGTTCTTCCTGTAAATGGCCTTTCTGGAATCTGCAATGAGGTTTTGGTTCAAATCTCACTGCAGCCTACAGATGGGGCCGGGCTCTTCTTTGCTGGTGAATCGTCAGAACGTCACCACTGGCGATCCGCCAGCAGCCCAGCTCGCCATCTGACTGAGACGTGCATGCGTCTCACGCGCGTCTCAATCTCCATCGGCGGGGTGACAGGAACTCTGTCCGTCTCCACTTCAGGGAGACAGTGGCGGGGACCCCGGGTGACCGCCGACAAGCCGGCGGTGACCCGGGGGAAGCGCTGGCATCGCCATCCCCTGCAAAGATGAGCCATGCCCCATCTGTACATGCTGCTTCTACCTGACTAGAAAGTGGTGGTGCTACCTACAATCGTTACATGGGGCTGTCTACGCGAGAAGAGGCAGGCCCCCTGTAATGGAGCAAACAAGGAAAGGATCAGAAGAATAGACAGGGTGAAGAATGGTTTTAAGTAAAAGCACCAGACGCCTGGTTAGAAGACGGAAAGGTCAGCCAGATAATAAGTAAAGATGCAGAGGAGACGCAAGCAGGTCAAAGTAGACAGGCAGTAGCCAAGTGCTAATTGGCAACCGATGATTCCTGAAGCCGCAAAGCTTCGGATTCTTCCATTGACAAAGAGGGCAGTGGGATCATTGGGTCACAAAGGTTAAAGTGGCAGCAATCAGAATGCAGGCTGGAAAGAGACTTACAGTCTCACAGTACCTGGCTCGTTCGCCAACAGCGCTCAGCAAATTTATTAAAATTGCTTAGGAGCTGGATATTTGTGCTGGAGAATCTTGCCGGAAACGCAGATCCTCCATCAAGCTGTATAACAGGGATACTGTAGGTTATTAGTAAATTTCCAACCAAATTAACCCCTATTCGTTACCAACATAGAAGTCTCTTACAGGGTTACAGAAGCATTGCCGCGCCTGGAAACCTCAAGAAACAGCTAATGCAGCTGCAACCTCATCAAGACATGATCCAGGTAATCTCATCTTTCAGCTAACGGCAGGGGCTGCAATCCCAGGCGTGCACAGAAATGTCTGGATAAAGTGCACAAGGGATTTCTGTTTTATCCGAAGGTGGAAACAATTGCTCACAATTTGTTTTTTTCTACCAAAATATTTTCATCTTGGCACTTTAAAAAAAACAACAACCCATATCTCTATACAGTATACGCCATTTCTGGGATGACTTTTCTGTTGCTGACCCTATAATTCCATCGCCAAGATCATATTTTGTCCATCCCCCGTATCGTCTTACCCAGCTCTTCCCTTCCTCACTTACTTGTGTATCCAACTTTTCCCCCGTCCTCCTGGCTGTCCAGACTACGGCGTGCTAATGGGTTACAGCAGCGCCAAAGTTTTTATTAAGACAGAAGCTTATTTCTTTTCTGCAGTGTCATGTCATTTCAGTATGCACAGAATAATTTAATCCTTACTGAAAAAAAAAAAATATAACAAAGGTGAATGCAATTCTACTAACACCAGCTAAAAATATTCTAACTCAGTGGCGTCAGTTCAAAACCCTTTATATGCATAATGCAGTCTGCTTGCAATGTTGCTTCGGGTTTCCATGTGGCTGAGTACTCCAAAAAAAAGTTTTGCACGGCTTCTGGAAAATGAGAGGGTTTATGGGTAAACACTCTGCGCTGACATCACCGCTCCCTGCAAATCAGGATGTGTGAGAATCAATTTATAGGTTTTATAAATGTCGTTGCTATTGGTTGCTCTGAATGACAGATTATCAATGCAGATCTTGATGCGTCATTTACAGAGGGTTTAACCAGGGAAAAAAGTCAAAAATGTTCAAGAATTATTAAAAAGTTTCTTGCAGGTCCTGATGCTGTGTAATTAAATCTTGGGGCCCAGTACACTGCTATATCCCCACCAACCTGATCCCCACCAACCTGATCTTCGCAGCTTACCAAGTCAACCAGAATAAGGCCCATGATGTGGTTGAACAATATATCCATTGTGATTGCTAATTTTAGACCTCTACAGGGAAGCCATAGGGGGAACTCTGAACCCCAGCTAATGCCATCTCAGCATAGCGTTATGTTAACCACCAGTTGGGTCCAGTGAGGTTAGAGAGATTCCATTGCACCAATAGTGGGTCCAATCACAATGTGTTTGTGAAGACATTGGGCCTGATTTTCACGGATCGCTAATCAGGGAATTCGCAATCCGTTTGATTATCCACATTGCACATGCGCTGTGGCACTTAGCAAATTAATATTCATATGCATAGAAGTCGCGGAGCAGTTGTGGTGTGATCGGTAGGAAGCTGATATTTATGGGTAGAAACGGCGTTCTCTGCGTGATTCCAGCCGGCATCATTAGCAGATTAGTGGAAGACCGAGATTGACGCAGGTGGAAATAATAACTTGTCGATGGTTCGGTTTTTGGAAATGGATCTTTGAATGGATCGCTGTTGGCGCTGCATTTGCAATTTTGCAAGAGGCGAAAACCCTCTTAACAGTGGTTTCCAAACTTTTATTTCTCCCGTAGCACTTGATTAGGCTTTTCATTTATGAGTACCCCTCTTAGTTTGACATATCCACAGTACTTACGAGTGGAGTGGGAGTGAGCAGTATGTGTGTCCTTATATAAAGGAGTAGCGGAGGAGTAGCGCCCGGTCAGGAATCGGCCCCTCTGTGTGTGGCCGCTGGCTGTGTACTGTCTTCGGTAGCGGAGGAGTAGTGTGTGGTCAGGAATCGGGTCCCTCTGTGTCTGGCCGCTGGCTGTGTACTGTCTTCGGTAGCGGAGGAGTAGTGTGTGGTCAGGAATCGGGCCCCTCTGTGTCTGGCCGCTGGCTGTGTACTGTCTCCGGTAGTGGAGGAGTACTATGCGGTCAGGAATCGGGCCCCTCTGTGTCTGGCCGCTGGCTGTGTACTGTCTCCGGTAGCAGAGGAGTAGTGTGTGGTCAGGAATCGGGTCCCTCTGTGTCTGGCCGCTGGCTGTGTACTGTCTTCGGTAGCGGAGGAGTAGTGTGTGGTCAGGAATCGGGCCCCTCTGTGTCTGGCCGCTGGCTGTGTACTGTCTCCGGTAGTGGAGGAGTACTATGCTGTCAGGAATCGGGCCCCTCTGTGTCTGGCCGCTGGCTGAGTACTGTCTCCGGTAGCAGAGGAGTAGTGTGTGGTCAGGAATCGGGTCCCTCTGTGTCTGGCCGCTGGCTGTGTACTGTCTTCGGTAGCGGAGGAGTAGTGTGTGGTCAGGAATCGGGCCCCTCTGTGTCTGGCCGCTGGCTGTGTACTGTCTCCGGTAGTGGAGGAGTACTATGCGGTCAGGAATCGGGCCCCTCTGTGTCTGGCCGCTGGCTGTGTACTGTCTCCGGTAGCAGAGGAGTAGTGTGTGGTCAGGAATCGGGTCCCTCTGTGTCTGGCCGCTGGCTGTGTACTGTCTTCGGTAGCGGAGGAGTAGTGTGTGGTCAGGAATCGGGCCCCTCTGTGTCTGGCCGCTGGCTGTGTACTGTCTCCGGTAGTGGAGGAGTACTATGCGGTCAGGAATCGGGCCCCTCTGTGTCTGGCCGCTGGCTGAGTACTGTGTCCGGTAGCAGAGGAGTAGTGTGCGGTCAGGAATCGGGCCCCTCTGTGTCTGGCCGCTTGTGTGTACTGTCTCTGGTAGCGGAGGAGTAGTGTGCGGTCAGGAATTGGGCCCCTCTGTGTCTGGCCGCTGGCTGTGTACTGTCTCCGGTAGCGGGGGAATAGTGTGCGGTCAGGAATCGGGTCCCTCTGTGTCTGGCCGCTGGCTGTGTACTGTGTCCGGTAGCGGAGGAGTAGTGTGCGGTCAGGAATCGGATCCCTCTGTGTCTGGCCGCTGGCTGTGTACTGTCTCCGGTAGCGGAGAAGTAGTGTGCGGTCCGGAATCGGGCACCTCTGTGTCTGGCCGCTGGCTGTGTACTGTCTCCGGTAGTGGAGGAGTAGTGTGTGGTCAGGAATCGGGCCCCTCTGTGTCTGGCCGCTGGCTGTGTACTGTCTCCGGTAGCGGAGGAGTAGTGTGCGGTCAGGTATCGGGCTCCTCTTTGTCTGGCCGCTGGCTGTGTACTGTCTCCGGTAGCGGAGGAGTAGTGTGCGGTCAGGAATCGGGTCCCTCTGTGTCTGGCCGCTGGCTGTGTACTGTCTCCGGTAGCGGAGGAGTAGTGTGCTGTCAAGAATCTGATCCCTCTGTGTCTGGCCGCTGGCTGTGTACTGTCTCCGGTAGTGGAGGAGTAGTGTGCTGTCAAGAATCTGATCCCTCTGTGTCTGGCCGCTGGCTGTGTACTGTCTCCGGTAGTGGAGGAGTAGTGTGTGGTCAGGAATCGGGCCCCTCTGTGTCTGGCCGCTGGCTGTGTACTGTCTCTGGTAGCGGAGGAGTAGTGTCGGGTCAGGAATCGGGCCCCTCTGTGTCTGGCCGCTGGCTGTGTACTGTCTCCGGTAGCGGAGGAGTAGTTTGCGGTCAGGAATCGGGCCCCTCTGTGTCTGGCCGCTGGCTGTATGCTGTCTCCGGTAGCAGAGGAGTAGTGTGCGGTCAGGAATCGGGTCCCTCTGTGTCTGGCCACTGGCTGTGTACTGTCTCCGGTAGCAGAGGAGTAGTGTGCGGTCAGGAATTAGGTCCCTCTGTGTCTGGCCGCTGGCTGTGTACTGTCTCCGGTAGCGGAGGAGTAGTGTGCGGTCAGGAATCAGGTTCCTCTGTGTCTGGCCGCTGGCTGTGTACTGTCTCCGGTAGCGGAGGAGTAGTGTGCGGTCAGGAATCGGGTCCCTCTGTGTCTGGCCGCTGGCTGTGTACTGTCTCCGGTAGCAGAGGAGTAGTGTGCGGTCAGGAATCGGGTCCCTCTGTGTCCGGCCGCTGGTTGTGTGCTGTCTCCAGTAGCGGAGGAGTAGTGTGTGGTCAGGAATCGGGCCCCTCTGTGTCTGGCCGCTTGTGTGTACTGTCTCTGGTAGCAGAGGAGTAGTGTGCAGTCAGGAATCGGGTCCCTCTGTGTCTGGCTGTGTACTGTGTCCGGTAGCGGAGGAGTAGTGTGCGGTCAGGAATCGGATCCCTCTGTGTCTGGCCGCTGGCTGTGTACTGTCTCCGGTAGCGGAGAAGTAGTGTGCGGTCCGGAATCGGGCACCTCTGTGTCTGGCCGCTGGCTGTGTACTGTCTCCGGTAGTGGAGGAGTAGTGTGTGGTCAGGAATCGGGCCCCTCTGTGTCTGGCCGCTGGCTGTGTACTGTCTCCGGTAGCGGAGGAGTAGTGTGCGGTCAGGTATCGGGCTCCTCTTTGTCTGGCCGCTGGCTGTGTACTGTCTCCGGTAGCGGAGGAGTAGTGTGCGGTCAGGAATCGGGTCCCTCTGTGTCTGGCCGCTGGCTGTGTACTGTCTCCGGTAGCGGAGGAGTAGTGTGCTGTCAAGAATCTGATCCCTCTGTGTCTGGCCGCTGGCTGTGTACTGTCTCCGGTAGCAGAGGAGTAGTGTGCGGTCAGGAATCGGGTCCCTCTGTGTCCGGCCGCTGGTTGTGTGCTGTCTCCAGTAGCGGAGGAGTAGTGTGTGGTCAGGAATCGGGCCCCTCTGTGTCTGGCCGCTTGTGTGTACTGTCTCTGGTAGCAGAGGAGTAGTGTGCAGTCAGGAATCGGGTCCCTCTGTGTCTGGCTGTGTACTGTCTCCGGTAGCGGAGGAGTAGTGTGTGGTCAGGAATCGGGCCCCTCTGTGTCTGGCCGCTTGTGTGTACTGTCTCTGGTAGCGGAGGAGTAGTGTGCGGTCAGGAATCGGGCCCCTCTGTGTCTGGCCACTGGCTGTGTACTGTCTCCGGTAGTAGAGGAGTAGTGTGCGGTCAGGAATCGGGCCCCTCTGTGTCTGGCCACTGGCTGTGTACTGTCTCCGGTAGCGGAGGAGTAGTGTGCGGTCAGGATTCGGGTCCCTCTGTGTCCGGCCGCTGGTTGTGTGCTGTCTCCAGTAGCGGAGGAGTAGTGTGCGGTCAGGAATCGGACCCCTCAGTGTCCGGGGCTGGCTGTGTACTGTCTCCGGTAGTGGAGGTGTAGTGTGCGGTCAGGAATCGGGTCCCTCTGTGTCTGGCCGCTGGCTGTGTACTGTCTCCGGTAGCGGAGGAGTAGTGTGTGGTCAGGAATCGGGTCCCTCTGTGTCTGGCTGTGTACTGTGTCCGGTAGCGGAGGAGTAGTGTGCGGTCAGGAATCGGATCCCTCTGTGTCTGGCCGCTGGCTGTGTACTGTCTCCGGTAGCGGAGAAGTAGTGTGCGGTCCGGAATCGGGCACCTCTGTGTCTGGCCGCTGGCTGTGTACTGTCTCCGGTAGTGGAGGAGTAGTGTGTGGTCAGGAATCGGGCCCCTCTGTGTCTGGCCGCTGGCTGTGTACTGTCTCCGGTAGCGGAGGAGTAGTGTGCGGTCAGGTATCGGGCTCCTCTTTGTCTGGCCGCTGGCTGTGTACTGTCTCCGGTAGCGGAGGAGTAGTGTGCGGTCAGGAATCGGGTCCCTCTGTGTCTGGCCGCTGGCTGTGTACTGTCTCCGGTAGCGGAGGAGTAGTGTGCTGTCAAGAATCTGATCCCTCTGTGTCTGGCCGCTGGCTGTGTACTGTCTCCGGTAGCAGAGGAGTAGTGTGCGGTCAGGAATCGGGTCCCTCTGTGTCCGGCCGCTGGTTGTGTGCTGTCTCCAGTAGCGGAGGAGTAGTGTGTGGTCAGGAATCGGGCCCCTCTGTGTCTGGCCGCTTGTGTGTACTGTCTCTGGTAGCAGAGGAGTAGTGTGCAGTCAGGAATCGGGTCCCTCTGTGTCTGGCTGTGTACTGTCTCCGGTAGCGGAGGAGTAGTGTGTGGTCAGGAATCGGGCCCCTCTGTGTCTGGCCGCTTGTGTGTACTGTCTCTGGTAGCGGAGGAGTAGTGTGCGGTCAGGAATCGGGCCCCTCTGTGTCTGGCCACTGGCTGTGTACTGTCTCCGGTAGTAGAGGAGTAGTGTGCGGTCAGGAATCGGGCCCCTCTGTGTCTGGCCACTGGCTTTGTACTGTCTCCGGTAGCGGAGGAGTAGTGTGCGGTCAGGATTCGGGTCCCTCTGTGTCCGGCCGCTGGTTGTGTGCTGTCTCCAGTAGCGGAGGAGTAGTGTGCGGTCAGGAATCGGACCCCTCAGTGTCCGGGGCTGGCTGTGTACTGTCTCCGGTAGTGGAGGTGTAGTGTGCGGTCAGGAATCGGGTCCCTCTGTGTCTGGCCGCTGGCTGTGTACTGTCTCCGGTAGCGGAGGAGTAGTGTGTGGTCAGGAATCGGGCCCCTCTGTGCCTGCCCGCTGGCTGTGTGCTGTCTCCGGTAATGGAGGAGTAGTGTGCGGTCAGGAATCGGGTCCCTCTGTGTCTGGCCGCTGGCTGTGTACTGTTTCCGGTAGCAGAGGAGTAGTGTGCGGTCAGGAATCGGGCCCCTCTGTATCTGGCCGCTGGCTGTATACTGTCTCTGGTAGCGGAGGAGTAGTGTGCAGTCAGGAATCGGGCCCCTCTGTGTCTGGCCGCTGGTTGTGTGCTGTCCGGTAGCGGAGGAGTAGTGTGCGGTCAGGAAACGGACCCCTCTGTGTCTGGCCGCTGGCTGTGTACTGTCTCCGGTAGCGGAGGAGTAGTGTGTGGTCAGGAATCGGACCCCTCTGTGTCCAGGGCTGGCTGTGTACTGTCTCCGGTAGGGGAGGAGCAGTGTGCCGTCAGGAATCGGGCCCCTCTGTGTCTGGCCGCTGGCTGTGTACTGTCTCCGGTAATGGAGGAGTAGTGTGCGGTCAGGAATCGGGTCCCTCTGTGTCTGGCCGCTGGCTGTGTACTGTCTCCGGTAGCGAAGGAGTAGTGTGCGGTCAGGAATCTGATCCCTCTGTGTCTGGCCGCTGGCTGTGTGCTGTCTCTGGTAGCGGAGGAGTAGTATGCAGTCAGGAATCGGGCCCCTCTGTGTCTGGCTGCTGGTTGTGTGCTGTCCGGTAGCGGAGGAGTATTGTGCGGTCAGGAATCGGACCCCTCTGTGTCTGGCCACTGGCTGTGTACTGTCTCCGGTAGCAGAGGAGTAATGTGCGGTCAGGAATTGGGTCCCTCTGTGTCTGGCCGCTGGCTGAGTACTGTCTCCGGTAGCGGGGGAATAGTGTGCGGTCAGGAATTGGGTCCCTCTGTGTCTGGCCACTGGCTGTGTACTGTCTCCGGTAGCAGAGGAGTAGTGTGCGGTCAGGAATCGGGTCCCTCTGTGTCTGGCCGCTGGCTGTGTGCTGTCTCCGGTAGCGGGGGAATAGTGTGCGGTCAGGAATTGGGTCCCTCTGTGTCTGGCCGCTGGCTGTGTACTGTCTCCGGTAGCGGAGGAGTAGTGTGCGGTCAGGAATTGGGTCCCTCTGTGTCTGGCCGCTGGCTGTGTACTGTCTCCAGTAGCGGGGGAATAGTGTGCGGTCAGGAATTGGGTCCCTCTGTGTCTGGCCGCTGGCTGTGTACTGTCTCCGGTAGCGGAGGAGTAGTGTGCGGTCAGGAATTGGGTCCCTCTGTGTCTGGCCGCTCGCTGAGTACTGTCTCCAGTAGCGGGGGAATAGTGTGCGGTCAGGAATTGGGTCCCTCTGTGTCTGGCCGCTGGCTGTGTACTGTCTCCGGTAGCGGAGGAGTAGTGTGCGGTCAGGAATCGTGTCCCTCTGTGTCTGGCCGCTGGCTGTGTACTGTCTCCGGTAGCGGGGGAATAGTGTGTAGTCAGGAATCAGGTCCCTCTGTGTCTGGCCGCTGGCTGTGTACTGTCTCCGGTAGCAGGGGAATAGTGTGCGGTCAGGAATTGGGTCCCTCTGTGTCTGGCCGCTGGCTGTGTGCTGTCTCCGGTAGCGGGGGAATAGTGTGTAGTCAGGAATCGTGTCTCCGGTAGTGGAGGGACAGATGATCCCTGATGTCCGAGGGCAGTAGCTCCAGTGGATTGGTGGTGGGGCAGAAGCACAATGAGCCGCTGATGTTGTTGCAGACGGAACCAGAAGTGACCCTACGTGTTTCATCTCCACAACAACGGGAGACTTCTTCTTCTGCCATTACCTATATTATTTTCAAGTACCCCAACCAGTCTGCAGAATACCCCTAGCAGTATAATTACCCCAGGTTGGGAACCGCTGCTCCTATGGATTAATGTAAATAGCATTTATGAATTGCCAACCCTGACGGACCTGCGTCTTTTGTCCTCTGCACTAACTGGAATTATCAGCAGAATAGACAATAAGTTTTACTTGCTTTTGCAAAAAACAACAACTGTGTGACATTTGCGCTGTGCCGCCAGTTGCCGCGTGCTCGCAGTTTTTATCACTTAAGCGCTGAGGTTTGAGAAATTATGACCAGAGCAGTAAGTTACAAAATGAACAACAAGGAATCTGAGCAGAGAAACAGAAGTTAATCGCTGTTTAATGAAAGTGTCATCATTTTTCTAACTAAAATAATTTTAGATTTTAAAGTAAAGCAAATTTACTAGCGGCATCCAGTCGGAAGCAGATGTTTCTGTGACATGGCGGCGCAAGCTGTGTTGGATTTGACCTTGTAGATTAAAGCATTTTTCAAAATGAGTTTAAGTTTCCCAATCTGTGGAGATGATGTTCGAGCTGAGGTTCTATAGAAGTCATCGCTGCCGGCAGACGCTTTTCCGCAGAGTAAACTATTAATTACAATAATAAATATCAGCATTTTTTAGAAGCTGACAGATAACACCACACAGTCATTGCCTCTGTGATGTACGGAGAGTGTAATTCGCATAAATGATAAGCGCGCATTATTTACTGTCATAGAGCTGAGCGGTGTATCACATGCTACTTACAGTATGGATGGGACCGTACAGTAAGTCGGCATTTTTGGAAAACGTTTCTGCGGAATATTATTACTGATAGCTGTAAGTCATGTGGATGCGATTACTTGGGCAGCGGAACAAAATGCGGATATATATAAGCCTTCTACGCAGGTATACACATCAAAGTGGCTGTAACACCCATATCCTTATACATGGATAAATAGCTACCATCATCATTATTATAGGCATGCCGGTGTATGTTTGTATGAGATAGACAGTGTATGTCCCTCCCTCTCTCCCTTGCTCCTCCCCCCACTCTCTATGACACCTGCTCTGTTTCCCTGATGTCCTCTCTCTCTCACCACCCCATCTCTCTCTTTAATCTCCCTCTTTTAACATGAAATCCCCTCTCTCTTCCTGAACCCAGTAGCGCACGCAGGGGCGGGAGGGGGTTCTGAGTACCCAGAACACCCCCCCCCCCCAGGAATCTAAGGGTCCTAAGCTGAAAGCTGAGGGTCCCCTCTTTCCATAGGTACAAGAATTTTAAAAAACGGCCCTGGGGAACCGGAGATATCTGACTTCAAAGCAGTGGCCCCCATCCAAGCCTGTTAATTGCCCTTCCCAGTCAGATATTTCAGGTTCTGTCTGACTTAGAGTTTTTCTGAGGATATATTCCAAAAGCTGGGACTCTCCCCCTTTGACGGACACTAGTATCTTGTCCCTACTTTTCCCAAAACCAGAGATATCAGCCTTCCAGCAGCTGGTTACTGCTCCAGCTCCACACACCTGGTATGTAGTTTTATATTCTCGTTGGCAGATTGCTCTGCTTCCTGAACTCTGATCCTCTAGTCCCGAGTACCATTTGGTAGGTGGGATTCTCTAGTTTTTAATTCCATTAAAATCTAAGAAATCTATTCCCGGGAACTGGCGATATCTGCAGTAAAGCAAGCTGTCCTCCCACCAGAAAATTATGAATAATAAGCCCACTCCACTATACACCCCTCCTCTGCGTATTACACATCCTCTACCACCCTGGAAGTTTTGTATCAGGGCCCCTTCATTCAGCCCAATGCCCCCTTCTCCCACCCCATCTCCCACCATCTGTGCAGTAAAGGGGTAATTAGTGGAAATTACTGATCCAGGCCCTACATGCTGAGCGGTTGATATAATACCCCCTACCACCTGCGGGACATCAAAGCTTCCCCCACCCCTACCGCTGGAGGATCGGTAGGGGCCCCAATACATCGCTATGCCCAGGGGTCTGCACTGCTGTTGACGCCCCTGTATGTATATATATATATATATGTATATATATATATATATATGTGAGTGTGTGTGTGTATATACTGTATATTATTATTATTATTAATATTATTATTATTTATATACATTTGGTCTATCTATAATACTTTAACTGACCCGGCATATACTGGGTCACTTAAGTGTCCATCTCCGTGCCTTGCTCCGTCCCTCTGGAAACCCCCTTCTGAAAATCCTGCGTTTGCCCCTGGAACCCCCCTTCCCTGTCTCACTCCTCTATCTCTCCCCACCTGATACCCTCCTTGTCTCTCACGCCCCTCACTCTCTGTTCTGCCCTGTTTAGGAGCATTGTAATGGGGGGGGGGGCTTTAAAGATTTTGCTATGGGGCCCTGAATGTTCTACTTACGCTCCTGCTCTAATGTAAATGCACATATGCAGATCTCTGGAAAAGTGGCACGCCGCTGGATGAGGTGCGTTCCCTACGTTGACAGGTGGTTGGCTGTTCCACCCCAATGTGGGCAGTATCATCACCCTAGTCACAGCGGGAGGTAAGTGGTTGCCCTTTGCTGCTTTATTGAGTGTATGTGCCCTCTGGAGCAGTTCCGTCTGCAATACCTGATGGTGGTTGTAGTTGGGCATTGCAGAATGGTTGATTCCATCCTGTCTGCGGCCATTCATCTGATAATATCGATAATTTGCGTTGTAAGCACCCGGTCCAAGATGAGGGAAATATACTGTACGGGCTCGGACTCTGGCAGCGTTATAGTATTTCCATTCCGGAAACGATTTCCTCGCAGTGACGTCAGTTTTCCCATTCTAATCTCAACGTACGACTTACGCCATTGTTTTGTTTCCTCGTTCCACATGTAAAAGGTAGACAGTTAAAATGTTTGACAGGTACAAAAAGTCAGCCATGGTAAAGAGGCGCCATCTTGTTACGGGTGTTTATTCCTCGTGTTCTGTATAGTAGTTTTCTATGGAACCATCACCCTCCCCCCATCCTGGGTTTGGCATTTCTCTTGTGAGTCAAAGGCTATCCTGATGACTGGGATAATGTCCACACAAGCAAAAGGTTGCAATGGTCGACACATGACAAGTGTACTGCACCCCGTCACACATTACCGTACCCAAATGGAATCCACATTGATGGCAAAGTAGGTAAAGAAACAATTGAAAAACTCATGTTGACCATATCCTGCGTTGACCATTATCAAGTTGACGATTTGATCATGTTGACCTACAGTTTGGACACCTATCAAAATAGAGAAACAAGGTTAACAGTAACACTTGACTTTGTCATGCCATCTAGAGGTTGCTGGTAAGCAGCCCACTCGGATTTTCCCCCATAGAGATGAGTAGCAGCATTGGCCTTCATAATATATATTTCTATATACACTTTTTCCACTCCGAATAGCTTAGAGTTGTGCAGAATGGTGCGTTGTACGCAGAGCGTTGCAGATATGGTTTCCTTCTTCCATCACGTTGGTCAAGGTCACCGCGAGAGCACCAATACTCCACCAATTATCTCATTATTATCCAGTCAGCAGCCTCCACCGCTGTCATTGATAATTGTGAAGGGGCATCAGGACCTTGGAAGGATCCGCTGAAAAATCTTAGTATTAAATCCTTCTTGGAGAGACTATTAGGGTCATTGGGCTGTAACATTATAACTGATATGCTTAAAATAATCAGGGTTCACTGGGGCGTGCGGTATAATTTCACTGCTAAAAATAAACTATTCACTATCCAGGCTTCCGTTCCGTGATTCTACTTGTATCTTAGAGACAGAGAAATATGAAATCCTCAGCGCATCATCTTACCAACATTCATTGTATTCTGTATATTAATGTGTTATAGAAGGTTATTTATGATTTTATTGACACTTTTATTTTTGTCGTGAAGCTCAAGGATTTAAAATATAAAATATCACCAATGGGTACAGTCATTATTAGACTAGGTAACTGTTATGGGTGTTCCCAGAGTCAGCCATTGGGGTGGACAGAATACCCTCCGAGAAGGGCTCTCGGGGCATGAAATTGGCCACAATATTGTAGTTCTTACTCCTAGGGGTAGGATGCAGCGGAATAGGTAGGTAGTTACTATAGTGGGATTTATAGAATTGGCAACAAATCAGATTGTACTTATCATTATCTCGCAAATACTAGGCTGAATCTGATTGGGTGTTATCAGCAACATCTGCACTTCTATGAACCAGCGCTCTACTAAACACCCCATTACTTATATGTCAGACTTTGTCTGGGGTGGGTTCGGCTGTATTACAGGGGGGGGGGCCTATCTAGGGCTTCCCTGTGGTCGGCATGTATTTTTCCCACAATTTCTATTTTTTTAGCTAATGGTTTTGTGCATGGGAGTGGGGTAGTGCTGCAGCTTCACCTGTCTACCAATGTGACAATGCATTACTGGGAGTTGAGCCATGAGACTTTGCACAAGAGGTCAGAGGCTGAGAGGCTTGTGCTGAGCTCTGCTTGGTGGAGCTCATCATATGCTTCTCAGGATCCAGCAGCAGTGACGGCCTCATCATGGGAGGATTTTTAATCAGAGGCAGCGCAGAGCCTGTGAGGTCTCCTACAGAGTAAGGTACAGAGGAACAAACAAAGACTTTCCACCTGGTGCATGCACATAAAAAAAACATCGGTCCTCTGTGTGTGCGCACGGAGGACCAATTGAATCAGAATAACCCCAATGTACAGTACTACAGAACCTTAGTGGTGCCATATAAAATTAAAAATCAAAATCCGAAGTAGTACATAGCACTCAATAAGCATCTTCTTATCCCTCTATAGGATGTACTTGATAATTCTACCTCGTAGATGACTGGTTGCCATGGGTAACTTCTCCACTATTTTCTCTGCTTGATAAACCAAGCCCATAGGGCCTTATTCTGATCGGTGCGGCCCGATCAGAATATGCGGCCGCAACCGTGCAGGCGAATCCCCGCCTTCCATACGGATCGCCACCTGCCGTCCGTACGCGGATATGTGGCGATCCGCATGAAATTGGACGGGGATACGCCTCCTCCGTCTTGGGAGCAGCCCCTGCATTCGATGGTCGCCGAACATCGAATGCAGGGCCGCACGCTCCACCAGGTCACACAACACAAGACCACACGGACACTTGTCCGTGTGAAATCATGTATGGGGGCGGGCAGCTGACATCCGGTGATGTCAGATGCCCGCCCCATACCCACGCGTCACGGCCTCATTACCATGCATACGCCCCGCGTTTGCATGGGAACGCCCATGAAACGCGGGGCGTATGCATAGGGTAATGAGGCTAAGTAGCCCCTCACGCCCCTCTACGCCCCCTGTGCGGCGTATAAAGAATCCGTGCGGCGAAATCGCCTGCACATGCGCAGAGTGACCTCTGCACATGCGCAGACGATCAACATCGGCGGTCCGTCCGCATGCGGGAATATCCGCACCGATCAGAATAAGGCCCATAGTCTTATGTAGAGTAATTGACCATCTGAATTTCAGCGTATACAGAGAGGAGCTAGTGAATCCCCCGCACAGTGCATATATTCTATCGCAGCACGTGTTATATCGCACCACTCCCCTGCATCTGCCCCCACATGTTATATCACACTATTCCACTGCATCTGCCTCATGTTATATCGCACCATTCCGCTGCATCTGCCACATATCATATCGCACCATTCCGCTG
Source organism: Crinia signifera (assembly GCF_055691185.1). NCBI lineage: Eukaryota > Metazoa > Chordata > Amphibia > Anura > Myobatrachidae > Crinia > Crinia signifera. Next base: position 176,047,757 of record NC_139224.1, on the reverse strand, counting down.
CATCTGCCACATATCATATCGCACCATTCCGCTGCATCTGCCACATGTTATATCGCACCATTCCGCTGCATCTGCCACATATCATATCACACCATTCCGCTGCATCTGCCACATGTTATATCGCACCATTCCGCTGCATCTGCCACATATCATATCGCACCATTCCGCTGCATCTGCCACATATCATATCGCACCATTCCGCTGCACCTGCCACATGTTATATCACACCATTCCACTGCATCTGCCACATATAATATCACACCATTCCGCTGCATCTGCCACATATAATATCACACCATTCCGCTGCATCTGCCACATCTTATATCGCACCATTCCGCTGCATCTGCCACATATAATATCACACCATTCCACTGCATCTGCCTCATGTTATTTCGCACCATTTCGCTGCATCTGCCTCATGTTATTTCGCACCATTCCGTTGCATCTGCCTCAAATTATATCACACCATTCCAATGCATCTGCCACATGTTATATCTCATCATTCCGCTGCATCTGCCTCATGTTATATCACACCATTCCGCTCCATCTGCCATATGTTATATCGCACCATTCTGCTGCATCTGCCACATGTTATATCGCACCATTCCGTTACATCTGCCTCATGTTATATCACACCATTCCGCTGCATCTGCCACATGTTATATCACACCATTCCGCTGCATCTGCCTCATGTTATATCGCACCATTCCGCTGCATCTGCCACATGTTATATCACACCATTCCGCTGCATCTGCCTCATGTTATATCGCACCATTCCGCTGCATCTGCCTCATGTTATATCGCACCATTCCGCTCCATCTGCCTCATGTTATATCTCATCATTCCGCTGCATCTGCCACATGTTATATCACATCATTCCGTTGCATCTGCCACATGTTATATCGCACCATTCCGCTGCATCTGCCACATATCATATCACACCATTCCACTGCATCTGCCTCATGTTATATCTCATCATTCCGCTGCATCTGCCACATGTTATATCTCATCATTCCGCTGCATCTGCCACATGTTATATCACATCATTCCGCTGCATCTGCCACATGTTATATCTCATCATTCCGTTGCATCTGCCACATGTTATATCGCACCATTCCGCTGCATCTGCCACATATCATATCACACCATTCCACTGCATCTGCCTCATGTTGTATCGCACCATTCCGCTCCATCTGCCTCATGTTATATCACATCATTCCGCTGCATCTGCCCCATGTTATATCGCACCATTCCGTTACATCTGCCTCATGTTATATCACACCATTCCATTGCATCTGCCTCATGTTATATCACACCATTCCGCTGCATCTGCCACATATCATATCGCACCATTCCACTGCATCTGCCTCATGTTATATCGCACCATTCCGCTGCATCTGCCTCATCTTATATTGCACCAATCTGCTGCATCTGCCTCATCTTATATTGCACCAATCTGCTGCATCTGCCACATATCATATCGCACCATTCCACTGCATCTGCCTCATGTTATATTACACCATTCCGCTCCATCTGCCTCATGTTATATCACACCATTCCATTGCATCTGCCTCATGTTATATCACACCATTCCATTGCATCTGCCTCATGTTATATCACACCATTCCATTGCATCTGCCTCATGTTATATCACACCATTCCGCTGCATCTGCCACATATCATATCGCACCATTCCCCTGCATCTGCCTCATGTTATATCACACCATTCCATTGCATCTGCCTCATATTATATCACACCATTCCGCTGCATCTGCCACATGTTATATCTCATCATTCCGCTGCATCTGCCACATGTTATATCACATCATTCCGTTGCATCTGCCACATGTTATATCGCACCATTCCGCTGCATCTGCCACATATCATATCACACCATTCCACTGCATCTGCCTCATGTTGTATCGCACCATTCCGCTCCATCTGCCTTATGTTATATCACATCATTCCGCTGCATCTGCCTCATGTTATATCGCACCATTCCGTTACATCTGCCTCATGTTATATCACACCATTCCATTGCATCTGCCTCATGTTATATCACACCATTCCGCTGCATCTGCCACATATCATATCGCACCATTCCACTGCATCTGCCTCATGTTATATCACACCATTCCGCTCCATCTGCCATATGTTATATCGCACCATTCTGCTGCATCTGCCACATGTTATATCGCACCATTCCGTTACATCTGCCTCATGTTATATCACACCATTCCGCTGCATCTGCCACATGTTATATCACACCATTCCGCTGCATCTGCCTCATGTTATATCGCACCATTCCGCTGCATCTGCCACATGTTATATCACACCATTCCGCTGCATCTGCCTCATGTTATATCGCACCATTCCGCTGCATCTGCCTCATGTTATATCGCACCATTCCGCTCCATCTGCCTCATGTTATATCTCATCATTCCGCTGCATCTGCCACATGTTATATCACATCATTCCGTTGCATCTGCCACATGTTATATCGCACCATTCCGCTGCATCTGCCACATATCATATCACACCATTCCACTGCATCTGCCTCATGTTATATCTCATCATTCCGCTGCATCTGCCACATGTTATATCTCATCATTCCGCTGCATCTGCCACATGTTATATCACATCATTCCGTTGCATCTGCCACATGTTATATCGCACCATTCCGCTGCATCTGCCACATATCATATCACACCATTCCACTGCATCTGCCTCATGTTGTATCGCACCATTCCGCTCCATCTGCCTCATGTTATATCACATCATTCCGCTGCATCTGCCCCATGTTATATCGCACCATTCCGTTACATCTGCCTCATGTTATATCACACCATTCCATTGCATCTGCCTCATGTTATATCACACCATTCCGCTGCATCTGCCACATATCATATCGCACCATTCCACTGCATCTGCCTCATGTTATATCGCACCATTCCGCTGCATCTGCCTCATCTTATATTGCACCAATCTGCTGCATCTGCCTCATCTTATATTGCACCAATCTGCTGCATCTGCCACATATCATATCGCACCATTCCACTGCATCTGCCTCATGTTATATTACACCATTCCGCTCCATCTGCCTCATGTTATATCACACCATTCCATTGCATCTGCCTCATGTTATATCACACCATTCCATTGCATCTGCCTCATGTTATATCACACCATTCCATTGCATCTGCCTCATGTTATATTACACCATTCCGCTGCATCTGCCACATGTTATATCGCACCATTCCGTTGCATCTGCCTCATGTTATATCACACCATTCCATTGCATCTGCCTCATATTATATCACACCATTCCGCTGCATCTGCCACATGTTATATCTCATCATTCCGCTGCATCTGCCACATGTTATATCACATCATTCCGTTGCATCTGCCACATGTTATATCGCACCATTCCGCTGCATCTGCCACATATCATATCACACCATTCCACTGCATCTGCCTCATGTTGTATCGCACCATTCCGCTCCATCTGCCTTATGTTATATCACATCATTCCGCTGCATCTGCCTCATGTTATATCGCACCATTCCGTTACATCTGCCTCATGTTATATCACACCATTCCATTGCATCTGCCTCATGTTATATCACACCATTCCGCTGCATCTGCCACATATCATATCGCACCATTCCACTGCATCTGCCTCATGTTATATCGCACCATTCCGCTGCATCTGCCTCATCTTATATTGCACCAATCTGCTGCATCTGCCTCATCTTATATTGCACCAATCTGCTGCATCTGCCACATATCATATCGCACCATTCCGCTCCATCTGCCTCATGTTATATCACACCATTCCGCTGCATCTGCCACATATCATATCGCACCATTCCACTGCATCGGCCACATTTTATATCGCACCATTCCATTGCATCTGCCTCATGTTATATCACACCATTCCATTGCATCTGCCTCATGTTATATCACACCATTCCATTGCATCTGCCTCATGTTATATCACACCATTCCGCTGCATCTGCCACATATCATATCGCACCATTCCACTGCATCTGCCTCATGTTATATTGCATCATTCCGCTGCATCTGCCACATATCATATCGCACCATTCCATTGCATCTGCCTCATGTTATATCGCACCATTCCCCTGCATCTGCCACATCTTATATCACACCATTCCACTGCATCTGCCTCATGTTATATCGCACCATTCCGCTGCATCTGCCTCATGTTATATTACACCATTCCGCTCCATCTGCCTCATGTTATATCGCACCATTCCGCTCCATCTGCCTCATGTTATATCGCATCATTCCACTGCATCTGCCTCATGTTATATCGCATCATTCCGCTGCATCTGCCACATATTATATCGCACCATTCCCCTACATCTGCCTCATGTTATATCGCATTATTCCGCTGCATCTGCCACATGTTATATCACATTATTCCGCTGCATCTGCCACATATTACATGGCACCATTCCGCTGCATCTGCCTCATGTTATATCACACCATTCCACTGCATCTGCCACATGTTACTGTATATCGCATAATTGCGCTGCATCTGCCACATCTTATATTGCATCATTGCGCTGCATCTGCCACATCTTATATCGCACCATTACGCTGCATCTGCCACATCTTATATTGCATCATTGCGCTGCATCTGCCTCATGTTATATCGCACCATTGCGCTGCATCTGCCACATCTTATATCGCACCATTACGCTGCATCTGCCACATCTTATATTGCATCATTGCGCTGCATCTGCCTCATGTTATATCGCACCATTGCGCTGCATCTGCCACATCTTATATCACACCATTCCGCTGCATCTGCCACATCTTATATCACACCATTCCGCTGCATCTGCCACATGTTATATCTCATCATTCCGCTGCATCTGCCTCATGTTATATCGCACCATTCCGTTACATCTGCCTCATGTTATATCACACCATTCCATTGCATCTGCCTCATGTTATATCACACCATTCCATTGCATCTGCCTCATGTTATATCGCACCATTCCACTGCATCTGCCACATCTTATATCGCACCATTCCCCTGCATCTGCCACATGTTATATTGCACCATTCCACTGCATCTGCCTCATGTTATATCGCACCATTCCGCTGCATCTGCCTCATGTTATATTGCACCATTCCGCTGCATCTGCCACATGTTATATCGCATTATTCCGCTGCATCTGCCCCATGTTATATCACATTATTCCGCTGCATCTGCCACATATTACATGGCACCATTCCGCTGCATCTGCCACATGTTATATCACACCATTCCGCTCTATCTGCCACATGTTAAATCGCACCATTCCGCTGCATCTGCCTCATGTTATATCGCATCATTCCGCTGCATCTGCCTCATGTTATATCGCATTATTCCGCTGCATCTGCCCCATGTTATATCACATTATTCCGCTGCATCTGCCACATATTACATGGCACCATTCCGCTGCATCTGCCTCATGTTATATCGCACCATTCCACTGCATCTGCCACATGTTACTGTATATCGCATAATTGCGCTGCATCTGCCTCATGTTATATCGCATCATTGCGCTGCATCTGCCACATCTTATATTGCATCATTGCGCTGCATCTTCCACATCTTATATCGCATCATTGCGCTGCATCTGCCACATCTTATAACGCACCATTCCACTGCATCTGCCACATCTTATATCACATCATTCCGCTGCATCTGCCACATCTTATATCGCATCATTGCGCTGCATCTGCCACATATTACATGGCACCATTCCGCTGCATCTGCCACATGTTATATCGCACCATTCCGCTGCATCTGCCACATCTTATATCACATCATTCCGCTGCATCTGCCACATCTTATATCGCATCATTGCGCTGCATCTGCCACATATTACATGGCACCATTCCGCTGCATCTGCCACATGTTACTGTATATCGCATAATTGCTCTGCATCTGCCACATCTTATATCGCATCATTCCGCTGCATCTGCCACATGTTATATCGCATCATTGCGCTGCATCTGCCACATCTTATATCGCACCATTGCGCTGCATCTGCCAGACACACTGAGCCCTCCTCTGTCCCATAACAAATGACAATGAGACATCTCTCTGAGATAAGAAACGTCTCCATGCCGTGTATAAAGCGTTTGATGGGACGCGCTCAGTGCTGTCTAACTGGTTTAAATAATATTGATCATTAAAGCAAACATTGTCTTTCTATTTGCCAGTTCACAGCCAGCTTGGATCAATGCTTTATTAAAGTTGAATCAAAATAATTGACTGTAATTAAGGGCTATGAGATTTTAATGAGGGTTAAAGTCTCAGAAGAGCCCAACAGTATTTAAGAAAGCCGTTATCCTTCAGCTCCCTGCGTCTCATTCTATTGTACGTGACTCAAGGTCACAGAGTCATTGTGGAAGAAGCAGAAGAGAGACGGAGGGATGGATGGGTTATACGCAGCGTCACGTCCTATAGGGTATTGTCCTGCAATGCGGGCCTTCTCTGTCAGCCAGGGGTAACTACAGCTAGCGGGTGATAACTGGCACCTTGGTATAACTGTATATTATTAGAGATGTGCGCCGGACCATTTTTACGGGATTTGGCTCCGATATGTTGTCACTGCCGTGACTGTTTATGGTTTTAGATTTGCATTTTTTTTATCACAAATCACTGTCCTGATGAAGTCCAGCCAGAACTGAGTTGTGATGAAACGCATTGAGAGACCTCCCTGGAGAATCACAGCCGCGACCTGTCACACAGGAATTGTGTTTGGAAAATCCTTGGAGAACTTTTATAAAGGACTATGGGGCAGATTTATTATTAGGCGATCAGGGGAATATGCGCTATCCCCATGCATTATGGCAGGGGATAGCGCTTACCCTGATTTATGGCACCCGCCGAGCGGGTGTCTATCGTGCGGTGCCGTGGGGCAGGAGGCATAGCGCAGCTACGATATTTCGTAGTGCGCGCCTGCCTCCTGCCTAATTTATGAACGGTCAGCATCGCTGACCGTTCCGCCCCCTGCAGCTATCGACTCCGACAGCTGCAGGCGGCAATGCCTTATGCCCACAGCAGCGTCAGCGCTGTCCCTGCTGCTGGCTCTGAGCTGCGCTGGAGATCTCGCGTGAGTAGCGAGAACCCGCGCATGCGCAGTCAGCCGGCCTGGGGGGGAGGAGACAGCGCGTCAGTATTAACTGATGCGGTGTCTCCAGGAGGGGACATCGCCGGAGGGGGGAGTTAGCGCTCCCCCGCTTCGGCCGGTAAGATGTTAGTACATCTTGTCGGTGTCCCCTCCTGCTTCGCCTCGCTAATGAGGAGAAGCAGGAAGTGTTATAGCGGCGCGTTTAGCGGCGCTATAATAAATCTACCCCTATGTTAGGCCATATAGGGTAGAAGCACATAAACCGTATCACTAGATCATATGTATGTATGTATATGTAGACGTGTATAGTAACAGAATCACGAGCACACATGCAGCATGGATGTAACATGAGGCAGACACAAAGTGAAAGTAACAAGAGACCAACAGGAAGTCCCCTCAGCATGACTACATCTCCCAGGATGCACAGCAAGCATTTACATCCCCCCTTTTAAACTGAAAGGATACAAACATGAATGAAACAAATACACGCGGACTGGCTGGCCTTGAGACAGTGGTGGCACGCGGTATGCTGATCTGTCATAAGAAGCTTTGGCCGCCATTCTGCGCTTGCTGAAGGTGTCCCGTACCTGTGCCTCTACTCTGAGTTGCAGGAGCTGCTTTGGCTTTAGGATGCCCATGCGGGTGCGCCATGCTAATAGGCATTGTGCAGGGCATGGGAGTCTATTTCGGGGTGTGTTTCTCAAGTTTAGCAGTGCCAAGTATATGTCTGATCCATCTCGTGCACACTTCTCCATTAGGTGCTTTGCAGAGCGGACTGCACGCTACGCCAACCCATTGGACTGTGGACTGTGCGGACTACTAGTGATGTGCTGGAAGTCCCATGTGTTCGCAAAGTCCTTGAACTCTCTACTCTACATGGGGTGCCATGTGCTGCAAAGTGTCTTTTCAGATTTTAAATGACCATATGAGGTGTGGTGCTGGGCAAGTAGCTTATTTCGAATCATCCTGAATGGGAGACAACTAGTACCAGGTTCCCCCTCCATTGGAATAATTCAGCTTCTAGAATGGACCATGGAAGATCAGGAATGTCATGGAGCAACATGGGCTCCTGTGGCTGGTGTGGACGTAAAGCATTGCAGGGAGCACAAAGCGAAACAGAATGGTCAATGTCACCGTACATGGAGGGCCAGAATGCAGTATCACAGGCCCTACGCTTTGTGGCCGGCCTGGCCCTGGTGCATCTGCTGGGTATAGGACGTTTGAAGGGCAGCCGGGGTCACAAAGCGATGACCACGCAGGATGATACCATCAGACACGTTGAGCTCATCTCTCATACAGTAGAAGACAGTGCGGCAGTTCCTTATAAGCGGATGGCCAGCCAATGAGGATCACGGCAGAGAGACGCTGGGAATGATCATCCGCAAGTGTGGCAGCTCTTCTCCAGCCGCTTGGTAGACTGTTTATTATATGCGGGGCAGCTTTGCCTGCCAGGAGGGTGCTGTGCCGCGCAGTTCTCACATGTGGAGGATCAGTGTGGAATGCCGCCATGACACACACCTCAGTGTCCTTTTTTAGCTCCTTTGTGCCCTTCTCCGAAAAAAAAAAAATAATAAAGAAAAAAAATAAATATATATATATATATATATATATATATATATATATATAGTGCAGGTGTTCAAATAAATGAAGACCAGAGGCGGCACTCACAATAGGTCAAAACAAAACGAAATGTATTCAAATCATGTGGCAAAACATCACAATAACAACCATGTCAGCAAAACGTGTGTCGACCGTTTCGAGGCTTGCGCCCCTTCCTCAGGACAGCTGACTGTGCAAAAAGGCTTAAACAGCAAATAGTGCAGTGCAGAAAACAACAGACTTGATGAACATCATGGTTTAAATAGATAAGCACACTTACGTGAATGCAGGAGCGCGTTGTACAGCGGGGCTGGCTTCCGGCAGCGTTGTCACGTGACCACTGACGTCAGTCTGTTGTCCCGGCAACCCGCGGGCGTCTGCTCCCACTGACAAACGGCAAGTGAAGGCAATCAATTTCAGAGTGCGTTTCCTGTAATGTATACACGGGCGCACAGGTTAGTGAGTGATATAAAGTGCATAGTGCTAAAAAGTGACTGAGTGCTTAACGTACACAACGAGCTTTAAAATCAGGAACACTGCTGTGAACAGGGGTCAATTTAAATGTTGGATCACGTTAGTGTGCTTATGCCAACAAAACAATCGCTCCACATTACAGAGTAATACTTGCGTATTTAGGAAGACAGTAATCACAATATTAGTAATGTTGATCCCAACCATACTGAATAATACATAATAACGCTGCAATTTGTGCATACTTTGCACCATCCATTAGTGCAATGCCTATCAAGAGGGTCTGTCTCTACAAAACACTTACTTTAGGTCAAGTCGACTTTGGTGTCGTCATTTATACAAAACTCTATATTTTGTCATAAAGTTAATATATTGGATATGGGGACTTTTTGGAAATGACGAACATTGGTTCATAACTTATTTTTATAAATATATATATATATATATGGGGTCGCAGGGCTTATAGATGCACATGAACAGAGCACACTAGGGTAAATCCCACCACACAGCACAGTTCCATGCAGCGTACAGTGCCGCATACAGCAGCGTGCCACCTATACACAGTCACTTTACAGGCTGCAGGAGTCAGAGGGCCTGATTCAGGTTGGCTTGCCAGGAAAAGCGTATATCCAAGCACCTTCAATCCTCTCCTCTAAAGGCCGCCCCCCCTTGCCCGAATCCCATCATTACCCTGCAAGTGTATGTGTTCACTAACATATCCCCCTCACATGAGGCCACTGGCTGGAGAAAGGATATGATTGTCCCCGAGCATTGTCCCCGAGCATTGTCCCCGACCATTGCATGATTCTCCTGCCAGTCTAAACTAACTCTAGATCACCGAAGACGGGGTGGGCGCTGGCGTCAGCCCGCCCATAAAACTCAGAGCATTTCCCCCCAGCTGCCCCCTCCCTCACCTACCTGTGTCTCGGGAATCCAGGGAATCAGATGAAGGCCTCGGGGGCGGATTTAGGGGTCAGGCCGCCCCTAGGCACAACATTTTTGGCCGCCTCCCCCCGTGCCGTAACTATAAAATTTGCTTCCCCTGTCAAAATGTTTTCTGGGGATAAGGGGCACCTAGTGGGCTCCAGCAGAGGCTGTGAGAGGACCAGGGGTGGAAAACACAGATGCCAATGCAGAGCATCCTGTATGTGCAGCAGGGTGGTCAGTGCCCCCACATCAGGCTTCTGGCTGGTGCAGACATCGGCATATGGGTGGGAGGACAAAGGTAGATTGGGGGGCCACAGACGCCGGGCTGTGTGGGTTTGGAGGGGGGGGGGGGGGGGGCACTTGTTGCTGCTGGGGCAGGCTTTATACACACACATACATATAGGCTGTGAGATTATATATATATATATATATATATATATATACACACTGCCTGACTACGGGAGAATAAAGATCCCGAAACGTTGAAGAACAGACTCTTGTTTCGCCTGACTTACAAGATCCCCTGTTGGATGGGGGAAATAATTTAGGGATAGCAGTTGTGATTAGATCAGTATCGCCTTGTAACAGTTTGTTAAACAAGCAAAGTAAAGTCCAAAATGTATAAACATTTATTTAAAAAGTGTCAGGACTCCCGGCCGCCGCCGGTTCTGTAGAGCAATGCGCCGCGTGCATTACTCACCTGCATGGGCGCTGTACTCCTGGCGTTTCTGCAGCCGTCACACAGCGGTCCCCCAACTTGGTGTTACTGGCAGGGACGGGGGTACAGTATGTCCTCTGGGGGTCCGGCTGCTCCCGTGGTCGGCTCCTGGGACGGGCGCCGCCATCTTGCTTGTGGCATTAGGCAGAAGGGGGCTGGGTCAGATATAACCTCTTATTGGAGGTTGGGCCCGTGACATCACAACCTGGTGAATAAAAAAAAATTTTGCTCAGTGTCCTGCTGACAGCCAGTGAGAGTGTACACAGCTCCAGGTCTCTCTGAGTCCTGTTCGCGATCCGAAGAGTTCCGTTCTCCTTCCAAGTGTCTCCTGAGTTCCGTTCTCCTTCCAAGTGTCTCCTGAGTTCTGTTCTCCTTCCAAGTGTCTCCTGAGTTCTGTTCTCCTTCCAAGTGTCTCCTGAGTTCCGTTATCCTTCCAAGTGTCTCCTAAGTTCCATTATCATTTCAAGTGTCTCCTGAGTTCTGTTATATCCATCTGCTCCAGCTAGCGTCCAAGTCTCCTTGGAGGCTCCCCATTGGAGGGCCGCGACCTGCTGGGTGGACGCAGCAAATTCCAAATCCCCTTGCGGGGGTCCCTGGTGAAAACCGCCACCCAGTTTAGACTCCGCGCCTCTGATCGGGAGTATCGCCAAACTCCTCGAAGACTCCTATGAGACGTCAATATATTCGACCAGCAGTTCTTTCTCCACCATTGGTCTCCATGTCAGAATCCACGCCCCCAGTGGATCCACAACAACCCGTTGTGACAGTTAGCAGCAGCCAAATGGATTCCACACCCGGGGTCGATTTTAATACGGAGCTACTGCAAAGAATTGTGGCCCGCCTGGAAGGCCTGGAGGTCTCCCAAGGACAGCTTACTCAAGGTCTCCAGGATATTGCTCATCGACAGAAAATAATGCAGGCCTCTGTCTCCCGAGAGGTTCCAGTCCCGCCTGCTCCTGATCCGGTTCGGGTGGTAGCCCTGCCGTCAACATCGCCAGGGCATCTACATCTCTCAGCACCCAGCAAATTTGATGGAACCCCAAAATTGTGCAGGGGTTTCCTTAACCAATGCGATGTACAGTTTTCACTCCTGGCATCAAGCTTCCCGACCGACAAGTCCTGAGTTGCCTACTTTGTCTCCCTTCTGTCGGGATCAGCTCTGGTCTGGGTATCTCCCCTCTGGGAGAGGGATGATCCACTACTCTCCCAGTATGATGAATTTATAATACAGTTCCGCAGAATCTTCGACGAACCAGGTCGAGCTACTTCAGCAGCTCAGGACATCATGCGGCTGAGGCAAGGGAATCGTCCGGTCGCACAGTATGTGATCCAGTTCCAGACCCTAGCATCCGAGGTCGCTTGGAATGAAGAAGCACTAGTATCCGCATTCTGGAGTGGGCTTTCGGATAGGTTGAAAGACGACCTAGTGTCCCGTGACCTACCCGTCAAGTTAGACAAACTTATTTCTCTCTGCAATAAAATTGACATGAGGTTCCGAGAACGTCAGGCGGAGAGATCTCGAGGTGATCGTTACAGGAGCACTCCTCCACCACTACTTCAGGTCTCATCACCCTCAACAGTCGACGAGCTAATGCAGATAAATCGGGCCCGGCTCACTCCCCAAGAGCGACAGCGTCGTTTCCAAGAGAGACTTTGTTTGTACTGCGGACAGGCCGGTCACCAAGTGTCTCAATGTACCCTTCACTCCAATCGAGTAACCCAGGGCAAAGAGAAAGAGGTAAGATTGGGCCAACTCTCTGCCTCCTCCACATTGCCCGATTCCGTCATTGAAGTGCAACTTTCTTTCGCAGGTCAGACGTTGATGACGCAAGCCCTTCTGGATTCCGGAGCTGCCGGGAACTTTATTTCTGCCAATTTTGTTGAATTATATTCTTTACCCATTAAAGCAATTGAAAATCCACTACGTATGACTGCAGTTGAAGGGAGTTACATCCCGAATGGGTTAATTGTGTCTTGTACGACGCCGCTTTCACTGAGTATAGGGGCACTTCATCGAGAGAATATAGAGTTTTTCGTTATTCCTCGAACCACCTTTCCCTTGGTTTTGGGTCTGCCGTGGCTTTAGAAACATAATCCACAGATTGACTGGTCTTCTATGCAAATTGTGGTTTGGGGTTCATCTTGCTCTCAAGGTTGTTTGATTAAAGTAGTGCCCCTGCAGTCAATTTCCTCCGGTAGGAAGAATCAGATTCCTGATCCCTATCAGCCTTTTGCTGAAGTCTTCAACAAGCAAGCAGCTAATATCCTGCCACCACATCGCGAGTGGGACTGCCCCATTGACCTGGTCCCAGGAGGGATACCTCCACGTGGTCGTATATATCCTCTATCCATCCCTGAAACTCAAGCAATGAGTGACTACATCTCCGAGAATCTACAGAAGGGATTCATCCGTCCTTCCTCATCCCCGGCCGGGGCGGGGTTCTTCTTCGTCAAGAAGAAAGATGGAACCTTAAGACCCTGCATAGACTACCGAGGTCTAAATGATATTACAATAAAAAATAAATATCCATTACCCCTGATTCCGGAACTGTTTGATCGCATTAAGGGAGCTGTTGTCTTTTCCAAATTGGATTTAAGAGGAGCTTATAATCTCATCCGTATTAGAGAGGGGGACGAGTGGAAAACGGCCTTCAACACCAGGGACGGCCATTACGAATACTTGGTTATGCCGTTCGGCCTCAGCAATGCCCCCGCAGTTTTTCAGAACTTTGTGAATGAGATCTTCAGAGACTTACTGTACCGGTCCGTTGTAGTATATTTGGACGACATCCTCATATTCTCAAAAGATTTAGAGTCCCATCGGTCACAAGTGAAGGAGGTTCTCCGATGACTTCGAAACAATCATCTTTATTGCAAACTCGAAAAATGCATTTTTGAACAAGCCTCTGTACCCTTTCTGGGATACATAATCTCCGGTCAAGGTCTACAAATGGATCCAGAAAAGGTTCAGGCGATTCTAAACTGGACTCCGCCCACTACCCTACGAGCAGTGCAGCGATTCTTAGGATTCGCCAATTATTACCGGAAGTTTATCCGGGGTTTCTCCACCATCGTAGCACCCATCACCGCTCTGACTCGGAAGGCAGCCAATCCAGCTGTTTGGTCTTCCCAGGCACTGTCCGCTTTCCAGCAATTGAAACAGGCTTTCATCTCTGCTCCTGTTCTTCACCAGCCAGATCTTTCAAGACCTTTTATTTTGGAAGTGGTTGCCTCCTCTGAGGCTGTAGGAGCCATCCTGTCTCAAAAATACGGAGATTGGTCCACACATCCCTGTGGGTTTTTCTCCCGAAGATTTTTGCCCACCGAAAAAAATTACGCAATCGGGGAACAGGAACTTCTGGCGATCAAGTTGGCGCTAGAGGAGTGGCGATACCTCCTAGAAGGTGCTCAGTTTCCAATCCAGATCTACACAGATCATAAAAACTTGATTTATCTTCGAAACGCCCAATGCCTTAACCCACGACTGGCGAGATGGGCGATGTTCTTCACCCATTTTAACTTTAAGCTTTCTTTTCGCCTGGGTTCCCAAAACGCCAAAGCAGATGCATTATCTCGCTCCTGTTCTCCTGACGCTGAGGAAAGACAGCCATATCCTATTCTGGATTCCTCTGTCTTCGCGGCTACCAGAATAGTCAACATCCCAAGGGGCAAGACTTATGTAGGGCCTCTCCTCCAAAAGAAGTTGCTTCATTGGGCCCACTACTCCAAGTTTTCTGGGCATCCTGGTGCAAGAAAGACCTTAGAAAGGAAATATTGGTGGTCTACTATGAGAACCGATATTCGGGACTTTGTATCTTCATGTCCAGTGTGTGCCCGGCACAAATCCTCATGCCAACCCTCTGTGGGGAAACTTCTACCCCTTTCAGTTCCTGCGAAACCATGGACCCATATAGCCATGGATTTCATTACAGATCTGCCTCCGTCTAATGGCTATAATACTATATGGGTGGTCATCGACCGTTTTTCCAAAATGGCCCACTTAATCCCTCTGAAGGGCCTCCCCAGTGCACCAACGTTGGCACATCTTTTCATAACTCAGATCTTTCGTTTACATGGCTTACCACTAGAAATTATATCCGATCGGAGTGTCCAGTTTGTAGCCCGATTCTGGAGGTCTCTTTGATCCGTCTTCCAAATCAAACTAAAATTCTCTGCAGCCTATCATCCCCAAACCAACGGTCAGACTGAAAGAGTTAATCAGGATTTGGAGAAGTTCATCTGACTCTACCTATCATCCTCACAAGACAATTGGCTTGAACTCCTACCCTGGGCAGAGTTCGCTCACAATAATACCTATCATTCTTCCAGCCGAACCACTCCTTTCCTCACGGTTTATGGAATTAACCCTCGTGTTCCAGACTTTTCCAAACTCCCTGGTAATGAGTTACCTGCAGTTCAGTCTTCAGTAAAATTCTTTGCGAACATTTGGAAAAATGTACAAAAAGCCTTACAACAGGCCTCCAGTAGTTACAAACTTAGCGCTGATCGGAGAAGAAGTGCCGCTCCACCCTATAAAGTTGGTGACCGTGTCTGGTCATCAACCCGGCATATTCGCCTCAAGGTTCCGTCCATGAAATTGGCTCCTCGCTACATTGGGCCCTATGTGATCCAAAAAATAATCAATCCTGTAGCCGTTCGTCTGAAATTACCACCTTCGTTACGGATCGCCAATTCCTTTCATGTCTCGCTCTTAAAACCTTTAATTCTCAATCAGTTCCGGAAAACTCCACCAGGAAGGTCTGGTATCCGAGTAAAACGAGATGTGGAATTTGAAATAAAACAAATATTGGATGTTAGACGACGACAGGGGAAGGTACAATTCTTAGTGGACTGGAAGGGATACGGTCCTGAAGAAAGAATGTGGGTTGATGCTTCCAATGTCCATGCACCCCGTTTGGTTGAAAAATTTAGGAAAAACAACCCTAAGAAGTGTCCGGTGTCCACTCATAAAAGAGGGGGTACTGTCAGGACTCCCGGCCGCCGCCGGTTCTGCAGAGCATTGTGCCGCGTGCATTACTCACCTGCACGGGCGCTGTACTCCTAGCGGTTCTGCAGCCGTTACACAGCGGTCCCCCGACTTGGTGTTACTGGCAGGGACGGGGGTATGTCCTCTGGGGGTCCAGCTGCTCCCGTGGTCGGCTCCTGGGACGGGCGCCGCCATCTTGCTTGTGGCATTAGGCAGAAGGGGGCTGGGTCAGATATAACCTCTGATTGGAGGTTGGGCCCGTGACATCACAATCTGGGGAATAAAAGGCTGGGCTGCCTATTCATCAATGCTGCTGCTACTTCTGGTTTTTGCTCAGTGTCCTGCTGACAGCCAGTGAGAGTGTACACAGCTCCAGGTCTCTCTGAGTCCTGTTCGCGATCCGAAGAGTTCCGTTCTCCTTCCAAGTGTCTCCTGAGTTCCGTTCTCCTTCCAAGTGTCTCCTGAGTTCCGTTCTCCTTCCAAGTGTCTCCTGAGTTCCGTTATCCTTCCAAGTGTCTCCTAAGTTCCATTATCATTTCAAGTGTCTCCTGAGTTCTGTTATATCCATCTGCTCCAGCTAGCGTCCAAGTCTCCTTGGAGGCTCCCCATTGGAGGGCCGCGACCTGCTGGGTGGACGCAGCAAAGTCCAAATCCCCTTGCGGGGGTCCCTGGTGAAAACCGCCACCCAGTTTAGACTCCACGCCTCTGATCTGGAGTTTCGCCAAACTCCTCGAAGACTCCTATGAGACGTCAATATATTCGACCAGCAGTTCTTTCTCCACCATTGTCAGAATCCACGCCCCCAGTGGATCCACAACAACCCGTTGTGACAAAAAGTCTCTTATTCCACACAATAATAGTGTCTGTTCCAGACCATTAACAGGTTCATTGGTGAATTTCAGATATTTCAGAATAGCCAAAGATGACCCAACGCGTTTCATCCCTACATGGGACTTCATCAGGGGTTCGCTACAAACAAAAAAATATCATTTAAAAACACATTTCCAACAGGTTGTGTATTCATTAGAACAGCATTGACAATTGAAGCTTTAGGACTTCACTTCAAAATATTTCTAACAATGGTTTATTAGGCTTGGTCATCATGATTCATTGACTGATTGAAAGAGAAGTTTGAGGGAGTGGAAGGTGAGAACAGGGTGAAGAGAAACAGGGTACAGAATACTGATTTAAACTGACTAATATGTCTCAGATTACACAAAAATCATTTCCAACGGTTTTAGTACGCAGAGTGTATCTACAACAAGGTGGTTTTGTTAGGTCCTTAGAAGATTCTGAGGTACCTAGTGGAAACAATACACTAAATTCAGAAGAATAGTACATGATATATTTGACTTCTTGTTCAAGGTTGTTTGGGTGAGTGAGACCCATTCTAGGTTTGAATTTATATTCTCATTACTTATGGCATAAAATGTAGGTGTTTTAATGCAATTTTTTTATTACTTACACCAGCGACGTAACTATAGCACCGCAGGGGGGCACTGTGCATGTGGGGGCGCTGGGGGCTGCAGTGCTATAGTTACACCCCCCCCCCCCAATCCCCCACAGACTTACCTATCTCGCTGGTCCCGGCGGCCCCGTTCTTCTGCTGAGGACCACCACAAAATGGCCGCCCCCATATAGCACACAGTTCTCTGAAACTGTCTGCTGTATGGGGGCGGCCATTTTGTGGTGGTCCTCAGCAGAAGAACGGAGCCGCCGGGACCAGCATGATAATTAAGGCTGCCGGGGATTGGGGGGGGGGGTTGGCATGGGCAGCAGGGCGGCGGGTGCTCGGCGGGGTGGCAGCTGGGGGGGCGGCCCCCCTAACGGCGGGGGGGCACCCAAAACTTAGCTACGCCACTGACTTACACTGTCACTTTAAGACTTCTCATTCAATAGTTGAATCAGTGTAGGGGCCTCCTAGTTCTTTTAAATGGTCACATCTACACGTAAACAAGTTATAGGGATTACTGTAGACAGAGGGTTAGTATGTATCCCCCTTTGGAAGCCATATTTGTTGTATAATTAGGTTATTACCTTTATAGGATTTGAGAATTGTTGACAGCTCCATGCTTTTAATAAACCCAATGGAGGGTTATTCTAAATTCTGAGGGTATTCCTGATTAGTAACCCTGTCTAAATAAACAAATAGAAAATATATATATTACAGGGAGGGTGTCACCCAGAATATCTCATGCTTTATCATAGGGTGGAAATATGGACGGACATACTGTACATACCAATGTAGAATTAAAAATAGATATACTCAGTCCGGGATTATTCGGGATGTAATTCTCGCTGTTCAATAGAAAAAGGTTTCTTTAGACCCAAATAATTGTATTAAATCTGGTAACAGTTTTTAGCTTAATTATATTATGTATTTGATCTAAAAGAATATAACATATGATAAAATAAATACCGGTAATATAATTAAGCTAAATACTTTTGCCAGATTTAATACAATTATTTAATACAATTATTTGGCATTCTCGGCTCCTGATTGGCCGCTAGGCGGCCAATAGAATCATTCGGAGGAGAGGCGCTGAAAATGAAACATCAGCGTCTCCCCTCAGTCTGTCAGCGGGTACCAGCCGGAATAGTCGTTTTTCTTTTTTAAGAAGACCTGGACTGCGTCAGAAAGAAGAGGACGTGATCTTTGCCGGAGGACCTTGGTGAGTAGGATTTTCTTCCACAAGTACCCTATGTATTTCTTCGGATCCTGGACCCCAGACCCTGGGCCATGGAGGCCTAGACCCTGGAGCCAGGGACCTACCTATGGGCTCAAGATAGGCAAATATCAGTATGAAAGGGTTTTGGATGTATTCAAGTTTTATTTTACATGTGTCGGTGTGTGTGTTATTTAACTATTTCTATTACTGTGGAACTAAAAGTGCCAGCAGACCCTTTAATGCCCCGCATGCTGGGACTTGTGGTTCTCCAAGTCCCAGCATGCGGGGGAGGCTTGTTGGGACTCATAGTTCCAGTTTTAGACAATAGTTTATTCTATCTTTTTACACTTAATCAGCCCGGTGACCACAGCCCAGGGTCACCGGGGACAGCACCAGGCTTCAGCCTGGTCAGGTTAGTACTGGAGGAGGGGAGCCCTTTATTGGGGGGTCCCTACTCCCCCAGGAACCCTGGCCAGGCTGACTGGTCGGTAGGGTTAATGTTTTGGCCTCTGGACCGTATATAATAAGTGTCCGCCGGATGTGACATTACCCTGCTGGCTGGTTGGGCCTGGGGCTGGTTCTTAAAATACGGGGAACCCCTATTCATTTTGTCGCCCTTAGTTTGGGAACGAGCCCCGGCCCTGGAGCCTGGGGCTATTTATAAAAAATCGGGCAACCCCTATTTGCCTGACCCCACGGCGTTTTTTTTTTTTTATTATTTATTTTTCTATTTTTTTTTACACTGAAGCCTGCACGGATCTGACTGATCTGATGGATCTGACTGATCTGATGGATCTGACTGATCCCTGCAGGCTTCTGCCAAATATGACAGGAAAATCAAGTGTATTTTCCTGGTGTATTTGCCCGGCCATTCACGGCAGTTTTACGCCAATTAGCAGCCGTATTTTCAATCCGGCCACTTAGTACATCAGGAATCACCATTCTTTTGAATGGTGATTCCTGTCGTACTCTATCGATGGTGTATTCATTCGTATTTGTAAATACAAATACAAATGTCCCATCAATACGAAAAATCTTATTTTTGGCATAGTTAATGCCAAAAATAGGAATACGCCAAAAAAAATTGTATTTTTCCTATGAAAATACAATTTTTTTTCACGAAATAATCTTAGCTATTTCCCCCCTTTATCTCTATTTTACTATATTTAATAAATGAACTTTAACTGGTGCTGGTCGTTTCCTCTTATCATTGTCTGTGCTCATAAGTAAGGGATGGATCCACCAGTGGACGACCTCATTCAATGCTGTCCTGTGTTATTAGTGCCAATGGTGCCGAGTGGGTTCAGCATGTAACGATGGAGCCATTCTCATCTAGTACTTTACTAGGATTAAGTGAGTAATGGGATTACTCTGCTAATCACCTACTCTATTGTTCTATGTATTGTATTGCTGCTGATAACAATAGGCCTTGGTGAGCCATGACTCACCATGGCTATCCAAAGATGGCTAGATGAGGCTGGCTCCCTCTGTACATGTACCGTTTTGCATGTACCGAAATGTAGAAAGACCTAAAGATGCCTCTACCAGAGACAAGGATCCGGCATGAGACTTGGTCGCCTTTTGGCCAGTTCCTCTGTGTCTCCTAAAAGCAAAATATTGATGGTGGACTCACCTTGGAAAACATTGCAGGTAGAAAGTTGAAGGGAATAAAGTTGAGGCAGTAGCACTTGGTGACAAAGGAAACATCACAATGGAAACTATGTATAATAAAGCACAGGCTGCATTCATGGCAACTGTCTGTACAGAGTATGGAACAAATAGCTTTGGACACACAATAGCCGCAGCCTTGAGTAGAAGTTGCAGTTATTATCTGATGGAGATGAATATAAAAAGCCGGAATGTTTTCTCTGGACGTCTCGCTGTAAATCTGTATATTCTGGGAATGATACGAGAAATAATGTCTTTAGGACGAAAAGAAAAGAATAACAGCACTCATGGAAGTAATTGTCTATGTAATAAAAGAGTCTTGGATGTGCACGGTGACAGATACAGAAACCGCAGTGTACAGATATTTACGAGCAAACTGAATTTGCCCACAGTCTGGTTCTGATCCGCCAATGCCTTTATCCAGCTATTATATAACTGGTGGTATGAGTGGGCGGACCACTGCGCTGCGCATTTCCCGGAATAATACGGGTTTGGGATGAAGATGGGTCCTACAGTACCAATCAATGATTGAATGCACTCCAAGGCCAGAGAGCTATTTTAATGAGAAAAACTGGGACATCTATGAGAACAATATCCAAAAACTCAGACACATAATAAAGTAAAACTTGGAACTTGTGTAGTTTCACGGCGCCCGATATATCAGATGCGATATCACCCGATATATTGATGCGATCCGAAGCGATTATTGACCTGTTCATAACCCCACTATCCACTACGCATGAAGTTGAATTTATATAGTGTAGCGAGCGCAGTAATCCTCGTCCCCTCACCGGGCGTGCTACGCTCGCCACGCTTTGGGCTCGGTGGCTCGCTGCACTCGCAACACTATATAATATCAACTCCACGCATAGTGGATAGTGGGGGTATGAACAGGTCAATAATCGATTCGGATCGCATCGATATAAAAGTTTATTACACAGCCCATACATATTACATACAGTACTTACCTACCTTGGTCACAGAGGTTCAGTCCACGTGTCCATCAAAATGTCCGGTGTAGATCTGTCCTCTTCTGTCCCTGCGCGCCCATGGGTTAAAGACACAAACTTTAACAAACGCAAATACACAATCCGAACGGACTGAAGGAAGCCCATACTTGTCTGTGTGAGTGACATCCAGATATTGTGACACCAGCACTGACGGCACTCAGGATGTCCTGGAGGTGGCAGATAGGGTGATATTCCTCTTATGTTCGTGCTGTGAGATTGGAGCTGGGCCTGGTCACTTCTCCGCGCTCCATATATACCGGACGTCAGCATTTTATAGATGATTTCTCAGCAAGAAGCAGAAAGTCCCCAAAGTACAATTTGTGCTCGTTATTATCTGTAATCCTTCTTGTGCTTAGTGACATTGTTACGGAATCCAAACCTGCCGGTACTCAGATTCCATAAACAACTGGCCCCGGTGTGGCAACTCGGGGGGCAATTTCATCAATTTAACACAGGATGTGTATTGTAAAGCCAAGCTTTCGGGGTGTAACCCCCATCCTCAACACAATCCTACATGCTCTTTGCCATGCCCCCGACGCGATGCCAGCACATATGTACTAACATATGCGGTTGGCATCGAGTTGCGGTGACGGAGGCCCCCCCCATGCGATACCTGTAATGGGGTCTCCGTCACCTTCTGAGAGCCTGCTTCTCCCCTGCAGCCGGGAAGCTCAGCGTAGCTGTCCCCAGAGCCTCCCCTCCCCCTTGCAGCAGGAGGGACGTCCGGCTGCGTTGCTAGGGGGAGGAAGGGCTTACCTTCTGGGGTCCAGATGGACCTGTAAGAAGGTAAGCCAAAGGGAGGGGGAAAGGGGGGGTCGGCAAGGCGGTGGGGTTGCGGCGGAGGCGGCGGGCAGTGAAAAGAAGCCCATAGGCTTCTATAGGGTATCGTCACCCAAAGGTGGCGATACCCTTCACTGCGGTAGCGAGGCGGCAGGGTTTTAATACATAAGAAAATGTGGTACAACGGGGGTTTTACCACATTTTCCCCTTAGTACATCCCGCCCTCTGTGTTAAATTGATGAAATTGATTCCCAAATGCCATTCATTTGGACTTGCAGTCCCTTTCAGCTACTGCTAGAAAGCAAGAACCAAATAGAATGACATTTGTGAGCACGTATTCGACAGCATCTACACGAATACGAGAAACTGTGCTCAAACATTGGCACATTTTACAGTCTGATAGCGTTATGGGTCCATTCTGTCAAAACACTCCTATGTTTTGCTACAAGAGGAGTAGGAATGTGAAAGATGTTGTAGCTAAATCAGATTTGTTACCCATAAAGCATCAAAATTGGTTGTCTCCAAAAAATGGGAGTTTTAAATGTGCTAAATGTGTCAACTGTCAATTTGTGATTGTCACTGATGCTTTGCAAAACCCTATCACATCAGTGTCATACCCAATTAGATACCATCTAGATTGTGATTCTCGCTATGTTGTGTATGCAATTATTTGCTCTTGTAAGCTGATTTATATAGGGAAAACTATACGGACACTCAAAGAGAGGATTTCAATGCACCGCTCTTCAATAAAAAAGGCACTTGTCACAATTGATGCCAATACACCCCCCGTGGCTAGGCATTTTTTCAATTCAAAGCATACAATGAAGGATTTTCGATTCCTACCTATTGACCATGTCCCTCCCTTGAGAAGGGGAGGAGATTGTGGAAACCTCCTACTACAAAGGGAATGTTACTGGATCCACCAGTTGGACTGTGTTTCCCCCAAAGGACTTAATGAAGATCATTCATTTCATAGTTTTTTATGATCTGCACTTTTCTTGACATTTTCATTACTTTTATTCGTTTTGCTCTATGTTTATCTGTATTTATGTATTGGTCCGATATATTTCATAATATGATGTGTATGGTTAAATTTTGACATTGGAGTAATGCGATGACATGTAATGGACACACCTCCCGCCCACACCAGGTGACTTTATACTTAATGCCTCTCTATTTTTTTCCTTTCGCTTGGTGGTCACTGGCGATCCGATGAAAATCGGTAACCAGTTATGATAACCTGCGATTTTATTGAGCGGCAGTGTTTCAGCGAGGCTGGATTGGTGGTTCCTGATTTATTCAGGTTTCCACCATATCTACAGCGCTTTCACTGGCTGCGTCATAAGATGCCGTTTAGATGTTACCATGACAGCGGACGCTGGCTGGGGCTACTCCCTAGTTAGCTTCCGGCTATTGGTGATGACGCCGGCAGTTTACGTCCCAGTTGTTTGCCTTGGAGACACACGTGGTGACCGGTACTATCCGGCTCCTGTGTGATGTCATCCATGTGCACCTGGGTCTTTGTATCGAACAGAGGAGAGTACGTCGCTGGGTGGACAGGTGAGCAGGTGTGTCCGGTTTCGCTTAATTGTCTATGCCATATATATCTGATCCTGGGACCAGTTTATTCATGCTCCTGACGACGGTGACATACAACCGAAACGGCCGTCGGGCATGAATAATCTACCTATGGACGTCCATCCTGTGCTGCTGTCTATGCTGGTATACTTGTAACTACCTGTATCATGGATTCTGCTGTATTTTGACTGCACCTTTTTGATGTTATGGATTGTCCACGTGCTTATTGAAATATAAAAGACTTTTTTTCATTGATGAACAGAATGTGCTTGCCTCTGATTCCAAGTCTATATATATATATATATATATATATATACACACACACACACATTATCATACATGTGTCTGTACATTATCATACGTGTGTCTGTACATGATCATATGTGTGTCTGTACACGATCATATGTGTGTCTGTACATTATCATACATGTGTCTGTACATCTGTCTGTACAGCGTCATAAACCAGCCACTGTGGTAAAATACAGTATATGTGTATGTACATGATCATATGTGTGTCTGTACATTATCATACATATGGCTGTACAGCGTCATACATGTGTCTGTACTTTATCATATGTGTGTCTGTACAGCATCATACATGTGTGTACACTATCATACATGTGTCTGTAAAGCATCATACATGTGTGTACATTATCATACGTGTGTCTGTACAGCATCATACATGTGTCTGTACAGCGTCATACTGTACATGTGTGTACATTATCATACGTGTGTCTGTACAGCGTCATGTACCGACCACACCTTGCACTAAAACATGTCGGAATTTGGTGACATTCCAAGACGCAGTAAAACAGAAATTTACATGAAAAACTGATACATTTCCATAAATCAGACAAAGGGGACGACTTTTTATTTACTTGAGGAATATCCCCACAAACATATATTTTCAAGGGTTATCCCCAAAACATATCTACAGGGTCCCCAAAAAATTTGTAAGCATGGCCATCACCCATACATAGGTATGTACTGTATATGATTGTATTATATATTAAATGTAAATCCATGCTCAGTAATATTACCAATAGCTTTATATACAGTATAACATAAGCAACTTACTAAGGGAAGCGGTATACTAGGGGCCTAATAACGGTGCTCTGCTGAATTGCAGGGCCCTGCAATCAGGTGTACGCTACCCCGCCAGATTGAAATCCCGCCCAGACTGAAGTGCAAGTCATAGCATGCAAAAGTCACAATCGCACCGGAAAATAAACAATCACGTTACTAGTAGCCCCCTGCCAGTCGTCTGGCTGCCATGTTTTGTCTTGTGATGTCACGCAGCCGTTGAGGAACCTTGTGGAAATTAACCTTGTGGAAATATGGCGTCCAAGACTGGTGGCCTTGACGGTGTCGCTCCTCGATACTATAACCATTTACAACTTGCCTACAGCGTCTGACTTTTCCGTTTCTTCCTTTGAACATTGCCGTCCATTAAGTTTTCCAGCACATTCTTTTTTTTTTTTTTGCATTAAAAGTCAGCTAATTATCATTGTATTATATTTCCTTTTTTATCTGTAGCATTGGGACGTAATGAACCGTTCTTACACTGTTAATGTATTTCTGTAAATTAAAAAAACACAATGGCTAATAGATGCTTCACATTCCACTTCAGGGACATTTCCAATCAGAAAGCAGAATATTTGCTTCGCCTGCAGTCGCTGTACGGATGACGGAATGACTTATGAATGCACAATAACATCAGTCCTAGGGCAACCTTGTGCTTCTTAAACTTAATAATTAAAGATTGTCTCCTATGTGATCCGTCTGTGCGCGTTCTGGTGCTGCGCTGAAAAGGTTCTGAAACTTTCCTGTAATAAATCGATATTTCTTTACTTCTTGTAATGACTTCCTATGTGGGATTACAGCAATATTAATGGGGCTGTGAGTAGACGCAGGGCTCAGAATGAATTATTGATTTACAAACCGCATTTTGGGCGGAGGAAATCCTCGGAGCTGCGAAACGCGCCGACACATTTATCAAGGATGGCTCATGCCAGCGCCGCGCTGCGCCCTGAGAATGTAGACGAGGTGCTGCTTATTCTGTAATGTTAAAATAACAGAGCTTATGGCAATAATTATTGTGAAATATTTCACTTCCAGCAAGATCAATTTCGGAAATGAAATGAAAAGAATAAAATACAATTCATCTTGACTTGTTTAGAGACCACGTTTGTGCTCGGTAGGAATTTATCAGCCGGTATTGTCCAGAGGAGACGTCCTGCCGACGCGGGATGCAGACACACCGCCATTAACCCCTCCAAGACTAGAGTTTGGGGACTAGATCATGTACACGATTTTGACTTAATTCTATGTAAAGGTTTGACTGTTTTATTATATATATCAGTTATCAGCATAGTTACATAGAGGCCCATTTATCAAATCATATTTGCGGCTAAATCCCTGAAAACACCCGTTTTCGGGGTTTAGCCGCAAATATTAAGTATCCCCTAATTGTATCGTAGGGGGACCGCAGCAGGAATCTCCGATCCCTGCTGCGAACCCCCCCTGTAGCGCCGCCGGCCACATCCCCCATAGGTTTCTATGGGGGATGCGGAGCTGCCCGATGTATCAACATCAGGCAGCCTGGCATCGCATCCCCGGGCTATCGCCATTCTGATATGGCGGTAGCCCATTGTAGCCTATGGCTACATATCGCACTGCCCGAGCAGCAGTGTGGTCAGCGGGGTCGCGGGGGGGTCAGTGCCTAACCGCGCATGCACAGACCCCCCGGCTTCTGGGTTAGGGCTTTGCAGGGACGGGCTCCTTTCGGAGCCCTGTCCCTGTGCCCTTAATATTGATACATTGCCCTGATATGATCGCATTTTACAATGTGATCCTGAGCAGTAATATTCCTCCCAGATCGCATTGTAAATGCGATCATAATAAATGTGCGCCTTAGTTACATAGTAGGTCAGGCTGAATAAAGACTTGCGTCCATCGAGTTCAACCTATGTCTTAGTAGCTAATCCCTTGTGAAAGACAGAATATGATTCTTATTTGTACCCTTGGATGTTTTTATCCAATAAATGATTGTCCAACCTTACCTTAAACGTGCCTATTGTGTCTGCCGACACATCATTCCAGATAGAGAGTTCCACAGTTTGACTGCTTTGACCATAAAGATTTTTTTTCTTTTAAGGGAACAAAATTTTCTTTCTTCTAATCTAAACTCGTGCCCTCGTGTCCTATATTCCTTTCTTGCAGTAAAAAGGGTGTTTGACAGTTCCTTATATTGGCCCCTGATATATTTGTACATGTTGAGCATGTCCCTCTTAAACGTCTCTTCTCTAGTGTAAATAGTCCCAAAGTTCTCAGTCTCTCCTCGTAGTTACACTTTATTTAATAGACTAACATCACATACTGTATGTTCTTGTTATTTGGAAATAAAGATGGGTACATAGGGGTTCTGCAGTCTGGGGGACAGGATGCTAGCAGTGGAAAACCTGGCCCCAGAATTTATGACTGGTGGCTACAATGTCGGAGCCAGAATCCCAACATCGCTGGAAATGTTGACGCAGGAATCCCAGCACCCAGTGTTCTTAGTGTAAGTATGGCAGGGTCTGTTTGGCCGAGCATAGAGGTGTATGTTTAGGCAAGCAGGGGAGGTGGAGTAAGGTTTAAGGGGTTGAGGGTTAGGGAGAAGCTGCGAGGTAAATAGGCACTAAAAGGGGGGGGGGGTCATGGTTAGGCACTAAGGGGGGGTAGCTTCAGGTAAGGGGGGTTAGGGGTTAGGGGGGAGCACTACCCCAACTGTCATTTATCAATCACAGAATTTGAAGTAGCAGAAGCTGAATGGATGCATACATTATACATTGCCCCTTCCCCAGTATGGAAAACACAGTCCACACGGAACGTAATGACAAACACATACGTCATATAAGAAAATACTAAACCATTAGCGAGAGCCAGGTGATGCCCCATGACCATGATAGTGATATCTTCTTGTTATTGTCTGACTGTGTCTCGACCCCTCCAGTGGACAGTAATGATCCCATTGGCTATGTATTCTATATCACATCTCGAAGAACGACAGTACTGTACATCTATATGTGAACAGGGCATTTCTTGGGCAGGACGCAGCCAGACGCAGAGGTCAGAAGTGGTGTTTTCAGAGGTTTGGACACTTTTCGCATGGGCAACCAGCGGCGGAATGCGATATAGTCCATGGCTTGGGTGCGGTTGGCAACACCTTCTATAGATGGATTCCTAATAGAAGCCTATGAGCTTCTTTCCTATTTCTCCTCTGAGAGGGATCTAATTGGATCCCTCCCAGCACATTCTGTGGTTGTTGGGCTTGCAATACGTCATGAATCCTGCCCCTTACATACAACATTTAACATCCTGCCCCTTACCTGTAACTTTCAGCTTCACTACCAAACTCCTGTCCGTCACCATACATGTCATGACTGTCTTTACTTGTATGATGAAATCTCTCCTAGACATGTCCCTGTGCTAATACAGTCACCGGCACACACTGGCAGCGTTCTGACACCACAGGGAGAGTTCCCGGTATTGTACTGCGCAGTCACCGGCACACACTGGCAGCGTTCTGTCCCCTCAGGGAGAGTTCCCGGTAGGGTACTGCGCAGTCACCGGCACACACTGGCAGCGTTCTGTCCCCTCAGGGTGAGTTCCCAGTAGGGTACTGCTCAGTCACAGGCACACACTGGCAGCATTCTGTCACCACAGGGAGAGGTCCCGCTATTGTACTGCGCAGTCACCGGCACACACTGGCAGCGTTCTGTCCCCTCAGGGAGAGTTCCTGGTAGGGTACTGCGCAGTCACAGGCACACACTGGCAGCGTTCTGTCCCCCCAGGGAGAGTTCCCGGTATTGTACTGCGCAGTCACAGGCACACACTGGCAGCGTTCTGTCCCCTCAGGGTGAGTTCCCAGTAGGGTACTGCGCAGTCACCGGCACAAACTGGCAGCGTTCTGTCCCCTCAGGGAGAGTTCCCAGTATTGTACTGCGCAGTCACCGGCACACACTGGCAGTGTTCTGTCCCCTCAGGGAGAGTTCCCGGTATTGTACTGCGCAGTCACTGGCATACACTGGCAGCGTTCTGTCCCCTCAGGGAGAGTTCCCAGTAGGGTACTGCGCAGTCACCGACACACACTGGTAGCGTTCTGTCCCCTCAGGGAGAGTTCCCGGTATTGTACTGCACAGTCACAGGCACACACTGGCAGCGTTCTGTCCCCTCAGGGAGAGTTCCCGGTAGGGTACTGCGCAGTCACCGGCACACACTGGCAGCGTTCTGTCCCCTCAGGGTGAGTTCCCAGTAGGGTACTGCTCAGTCACAGGCACACACTGGCAGCATTCTGTCACCACAGGGAGAGGTCCCGCTATTGTACTGCGCAGTCACCGGCACACACTGGCAGCGTTCTGTCCCCTCAGGGAGAGTTCCTGGTAGGGTACTGCGCAGTCACAGGCACACACTGGCAGCGTTCTGTCCCCCCAGGGAGAGTTCCCGGTATTGTACTGCGCAGTCACAGGCACACACTGGCAGCGTTCTGTCCCCTCAGGGTGAGTTCCCAGTAGGGTACTGCGCAGTCACCGGCACAAACTGGCAGCGTTCTGTCCCCTCAGGGAGAGTTCCCAGTATTGTACTGCGCAGTCACCGGCACACACTGGCAGTGTTCTGTCCCCTCAGGGAGAGTTCCCGGTATTGTACTGCGCAGTCACTGGCATACACTGGCAGCGTTCTGTCCCCTCAGGGAGAGTTCCCAGTAGGGTACTGCGCAGTCACCGACACACACTGGCAGCGTTCTGTCCCCTCAGGGAGAGTTCCCGGTACAGTACTGCACAGTCACAGGCACACACTGGCAGCGTTCTGTCCCCTCAGGGAGAGTTCCCGGTACAGTACTGCACAGTCACAGGCACACACTGGCAGCGTTCTGACACCACAGGGAGAGTTCCCGGTTGGGTACTGCACAGTCACAGGCACACACTGGCAGCATTCTGTCCCCTCAGGGAGAGTTCCCGGAATTGTACTGCGCAGTCACAGGCACACACTGGCAGCGTTCTGACACCACAGGGAGAGTTCCCAGTAGGGTACTGCGCAGTCACCGGCATACACTGGCAGCGTTCTGACACCACAGGGAGAGTTCCCGGTATTGTACTGCGCAGTCACAGGCACACACTGGCAGCATTCTGTCACCACAGGGAGAGTTCCCGGTATTGTACTGCGCAGTCACAGGCACACACTGGCAGCGTTCTGTCCCCTCAGGGAGAGTTCCCGGTAGGGTACTGCACAGTCACAGGCACACACTGGCAGCGTTCTGTCCCCTCAGGGAGAGTTCCCGGTATTGTACTGCGCAGTCACAGGCACACACTGGCAGCGTTCTGTCACCTCAGGGAGAGTTCCCGGTAGGGTACTGCGCAGTCACAGGCACACACTGGCAGCGTTCTGTCCCCTCAGGGAGAGTTCCCGGTAGGGTACTGCGCAGTCACAGGCACACACTGGCAGCGTTCTGTCCCCTCAGGGAGAGTTCCCGGTATTGTACTGCGCAGTCACAGGCACACACTGGCAGCGTTCTGTCCCATCAGTGAGAGTTCCCGGTAGGGTACTGCACAGTCACAGGCACACACTGGCAGCGTTCTGTCTCCTCAGGGAGAGTTCCCGGTATTGTACTGTGCAGTCACTGGCACACACTGGCAGCGTTCTGTCCTCTCAGGGAGAGTTCCCGGTATTGTACTGCGCAGTCACAGGCACACACTGGCAGTGTTCTGTCCCCTCAGGGAGAGTTCCCAGTAGGGTACTGCGCAGTCACAGGCACACACTGGCAGCGTTCTGTCCCCTCAGGGAGAGTTCCCGGTAGGGTACTGCACAGTCACAGGCACACACTGGCAGCGTTCTGTCCCCTCAGGGAGAGTTCCAGGTATTGTACTGCGCAGTCACCGGCACACATTGGCAGCATTCTGTCCCCTCAGGGAGAGTTCCTGGTAGGGTACTGCGCAGTCACTGGCACACACTGGCAGCGTTCTGTCCCCTCAGGGAGAGTTCCCGGTAGGGTACTGCGCAGTCACTGGCACACACTGGCAGCGTTCTGTCCCCTCAGGGAGAGTTCCCGGTAGGGTACTGCGCAGTCACTGGCACACACTGGCAGCGTTCTGTCCCCTCAGGGAGAGTTCCCGGTATTGTACTGCGCAGTCACCGGCACACACTGGCAGCGTTCTGTCCCCTCAGGGAGAGTTCCCGGTAGGGTACTGCGCAGTCACCGGCACACACTGGCAGCGTTCTGTCCTCTCAGGGAGAGTTCCCGGTTGGGTACTGCGCAGTCACAGGCACACACTGGCAGCGTTCTGTCCCCTCAGGGAGAGTTCCCGGTATTGTACTGCACAGTCACAGGCACACACTGGCAGCGTTCTGTCCCCTCAGGGAGAGTTCCCGGTTGGGTACTGCGCAGTCACAGGCACACACTGGCAGCGTTCTGTCCCCTCAGGGAGAGTTCCCGGTTGGGTACTGCGCAGTCACAGGCACACACTGGCAGCGTTCTGTCCCCTCAGAGAGAGTTCCCGGTATTGTACTGCGCAGTCACAGGCACACACTGGCAGTGTTCTGTCCCCTCAGGGAGAGTTCCCGGTATTGTACTGCGCAGTCACAGGCATACACTGGCAGCGTTCTGTCCCCTCAGGGAGAGTTCCCGGTATTGTACTGCGCGGTCACCGGCACACACTGGCAGCGTTCTGTCCCTTCAGGGAGAGTTCCCGTTATTGTACTGCGCAGTCACCGGCACACACTGGCAGCGTTCTGTCCCCTCAGGGAGAGTTCCCGGTAGGGTACTGCGCAGTCACCGGCACACACTGGCAGCGTTCTGTCCCCTCAGGGAGAGTTCCCGGTTGGGTACTGCGCAGTCACAGGCACACACTGGCAGCGTTCTGTCCCCTCAGGGAGAGTTCCCGGTATTGTACTGCACAGTCACAGGCACACACTGGCAGTGTTCTGTCCCCTCAGGGAGAGTTCTCGGTTGGGTACTGCGCAGTCACAGGCACACACTGGAAGCGTTCTGTCCCCTCAGGGAGAGTTCCCGGTTGGGTACTGCGCAGTCACAGGCACACACTGGCAGCGTTCTGTCCCCTCAGGGAGAGTTCCCGGTTGGGTACTGCGCAGTCACAGGCACACACTGGCAGCGTTCTGTCCCCTCAGGGAGAGTTCCCGGTATTGTACTGTGCAGTCACTGGCACACACTGGCAACGTTCTGTCCTCTCAGGGAGAGTTCCCGGTATTGTACTGCGCAGTCACAGGCACACACTGGCAGCGTTCTGTCCCCTCAGGGAGAGTTCCCGGTAGGGTACTGCGCAGTCACCGGCACACACTGGCAGCGTTCTGTCCCCTCAGGGTGAGTTCCCAGTAGGGTACTGCTCAGTCACAGGCACACACTGGCAGCATTCTGTCACCACAGGGAGAGGTCCCGCTATTGTACTGCGCAGTCACCGGCACACACTGGCAGCGTTCTGTCCCCTCAGGGAGAGTTCCTGGTAGGGTACTGCGCAGTCACAGGCACACACTGGCAGCGTTCTGTCCCCCCAGGGAGAGTTCCCGGTATTGTACTGCGCAGTCACAGGCACACACTGGCAGCGTTCTGTCCCCTCAGGGTGAGTTCCCAGTAGGGTACTGCGCAGTCACCGGCACAAACTGGCAGCGTTCTGTCCCCTCAGGGAGAGTTCCCAGTATTGTACTGCGCAGTCACCGGCACACACTGGCAGTGTTCTGTCCCCTCAGGGAGAGTTCCCGGTATTGTACTGCGCAGTCACTGGCATACACTGGCAGCGTTCTGTCCCCTCAGGGAGAGTTCCCAGTAGGGTACTGCGCAGTCACCGGCACACACTGGCAGCATTCTGTCCCCTCAGGGAGAGTTCCCGGTACAGTACTGCACAGTCACAGGCACACACTGGCAGCGTTCTGTCCCCTCAGGGAGAGTTCCCGGTACAGTACTGCACAGTCACAGGCACACACTGGCAGCGTTCTGACACCACAGGGAGAGTTCCCGGTTGGGTACTGCACAGTCACAGGCACACACTGGCAGCATTCTGTCCCCTCAGGGAGAGTTCCCGGAATTGTACTGCGCAGTCACAGGCACACACTGGCAGCGTTCTGACACCACAGGGAGAGTTCCCAGTAGGGTACTGCGCAGTCACCGGCATACACTGGCAGCGTTCTGACACCACAGGGAGAGTTCCCAGTATTGTACTGCGCAGTCACAGGCACACACTGGCAGCATTCTGTCACCACAGGGAGAGTTCCCGGTATTGTACTGCGCAGTCACAGGCACACACTGGCAGCGTTCTGTCCCCTCAGGGAGAGTTCCCGGTAGGGTACTGCACAGTCACAGGCACACACTGGCAGCGTTCTGTCCCCTCAGGGAGAGTTCCCGGTATTGTACTGCGCAGGCACAGGCACACACTGGCAGCGTTCTGTCCCATCAGTGAGAGTTCCCGGTAGGGTACTGCACAGTCACAGGCACACACTGGCAGCGTTCTGTCTCCTCAGGGAGAGTTCCCGGTATTGTACTGTGCAGTCACTGGCACACACTGGCAGCGTTCTGTCCTCTCAGGGAGAGTTCCCGGTATTGTACTGCGCAGTCACAGGCACACACTGGCAGTGTTCTGTCCCCTCAGGGAGAGTTCCCAGTAGGGTACTGCGCAGTCACAGGCACACACTGGCAGCGTTCTGTCCCCTCAGGGAGAGTTCCCGGTAGGGTACTGCACAGTCACAGGCACACACTGGCAGCGTTCTGTCCCCTCAGGGAGAGTTCCAGGTATTGTACTGCGCAGTCACCGGCACACATTGGCAGCATTCTGTCCCCTCAGGGAGAGTTCCTGGTAGGGTACTGCGCAGTCACTGGCACACACTGGCAGCGTTCTGTCCCCTCAGGGAGAGTTCCCGGTAGGGTACTGCGCAGTCACTGGCACACACTGGCAGCGTTCTGTCCCCTCAGGGAGAGTTCCCGGTAGGGTACTGCGCAGTCACTGGCACACACTGGCAGCGTTCTGTCCCCTCAGGGAGAGTTCCCGGTATTGTACTGCGCAGTCACCGGCACACACTGGCAGCGTTCTGTCCCCTCAGGGAGAGTTCCCGGTAGGGTACTGCGCAGTCACCGGCACACACTGGCAGCGTTCTGTCCTCTCAGGGAGAGTTCCCGGTTGGGTACTGCGCAGTCACAGGCACACACTGGCAGCGTTCTGTCCCCTCAGGGAGAGTTCCCGGTATTGTACTGCACAGTCACAGGCACACACTGGCAGCGTTCTGTCCCCTCAGGGAGAGTTCCCGGTTGGGTACTGCGCAGTCACAGGCACACACTGGCAGCGTTCTGTCCCCTCAGGGAGAGTTCCCGGTTGGGTACTGCGCAGTCACAGGCACACACTGGCAGCGTTCTGTCCCCTCAGAGAGAGTTCCCGGTATTGTACTGCGCAGTCACAGGCACACACTGGCAGTGTTCTGTCCCCTCAGGGAGAGTTCCCGGTATTGTACTGCGCAGTCACAGGCATACACTGGCAGCGTTCTGTCCCCTCAGGGAGAGTTCCCGGTATTGTACTGCGCGGTCACCGGCACACACTGGCAGCGTTCTGTCCCTTCAGGGAGAGTTCCCGTTATTGTACTGCGCAGTCACCGGCACACACTGGCAGCGTTCTGCCCCTCAGGGAGAGTTCCCGGTAGGGTACTGCGCAGTCACAGGCACACACTGGCAGCGTTCTGTCCCCTCAGGGAGAGTTCCCGGTTGGGTACTGCGCAGTCACAGGCACACACTGGCAGCGTTCTGTCCCCTCAGGGAGAGTTCCCGGTATTGTACTGCACAGTCACAGGCACACACTGGCAGTGTTCTGTCCCCTCAGGGAGAGTTCCCGGTTGGGTACTGCGCAGTCACAGGCACACACTGGAAGCGTTCTGTCCCCTCAGGGAGAGTTCCCGGTTGGGTACTGCGCAGTCACAGGCACACACTGGCAGCGTTCTGTCCCCTCAGGGAGAGTTCCCGGTTGGGTACTGCGCAGTCACAGGCACACACTGGCAGCGTTCTGTCCCCTCAGGGAGAGTTCCCGGTATTGTACTGTGCAGTCACTGGCACACACTGGCAACGTTCTGTCCTCTCAGGGAGAGTTCCCGGTATTGTACTGCGCAGTCACAGGCACACACTGGCAGTGTTCTGTCCCCTCAGGGAGAGTTCCCAGTAGGGTACTGCGCAGTCACAGGCACACACTGGCAGCGTTCTGTCCCCTCAGGGAGAGTTCCCGGTAGGGTACTGCACAGTCACAGGCACACACTGGCAGCGTTCTGTCCCCTCAGGGAGAGTTCCAGGTATTGTACTGCGCAGTCACCGGCACACATTGGCAGCATTCTGTCCCCTCAGGGAGAGTTCCTGGTAGGGTACTGCGCAGTCACTGGCACACACTGGCAGCGTTCTGTCCCCTCAGGGAGAGTTCCCGGTAGGGTACTGCGCAGTCACTGGCACACACTGGCAGCGTTCTGTCCCCTCAGGGAGAGTTCCCGGTAGGGTACTGCGCAGTCACTGGCACACACTGGCAGCGTTCTGTCCCCTCAGGGAGAGTTCCCGGTATTGTACTGCGCAGTCACCGGCACACACTGGCAGCGTTCTGTCCCCTCAGGGAGAGTTCCCGGTAGGGTACTGCGCAGTCACCGGCATACACTGGCAGCGTTCTGTCCCCTCAGGGAGAGTTCCCGGTTGGGTACTGCGCAGTCACAGGCACACACTGGCAGCGTTCTGTCCCCTCAGGGAGAGTTCCCGGTATTGTACTGCACAGTCACAGGCACACACTGGCAGCGTTCTGTCCCCTCAGGGAGAGTTCCCGGTTGGGTACTGCGCAGTCACAGGCACACACTGGCAGCGTTCTGTCCCCTCAGGGAGAGTTCCCGGTTGGGTACTGCGCAGTCACAGGCACACACTGGCAGCGTTCTGTCCCCTCAGGGAGAGTTCCCGGTATTGTACTGTGCAGTCACAGGCACACACTGGCAGTGTTCTGTCCCCTCAGGGAGAGTTCCCGGTATTGTACTGCGCAGTCACAGGCATACACTGGCAGCGTTCTGTCCCCTCAGGGAGAGTTCCCGGTATTGTACTGCGCGGTCACCGGCACACACTGGCAGCGTTCTGTCCCTTCAGGGAGAGTTCCCGTTATTGTACTGCGCAGTCACCGGCACACACTGGCAGCGTTCTGTCCCCTCAGGGAGAGTTCCCGGTAGGGTACTGCGCAGTCACCGGCACACACTGGCAGCGTTCTGTCCCCTCAGGGAGAGTTCCCGGTTGGGTACTGCGCAGTCACAGGCACACACTGGCAGCGTTCTGTCCCCTCAGGGAGAGTTCCCGGTATTGTACTGCACAGTCACAGGCACACACTGGCAGCGTTCTGTCCCCTCAGGGAGAGTTCCCGGTTAGGTACTGCGCAGTCACAGGCACACACTGGAAGCGTTCTGTCCCCTCAGGGAGAGTTCCCGGTTGGGTACTGCGCAGTCACAGGCACACACTGGCAGCGTTCTGTCCCCTCAGGGAGAGTTCCCGGTTGGGTACTGCGCAGTCACAGGCACACACTGGCAGCGTTCTGTCCCCTCAGGGAGAGTTCCCGGTATTGTACTGCGCAGTCACAGGCACACACTGGCAGTGTTCTGTCCCCTCAGGGAGAGTTCCCGGTATTGTACTGCGCAGTCACAGGCATACACTGGCAGCGTTCTGTCCCCTCAGGGAGAGTTCCCGGTATTGTACTGCGCAGTCACCGGCACACACTGGCAGCGTTCTGTCCCCTCAGGGAGAATTCCCGGTATTGTACTGCGCAGTCACCGGCACACATTGGCAGCATTCTGTCCCCTCAGGGAGAGTTCCCGGTATTGTACTGCGCAGTCACAGGCACACACTGGCAGCGTTCTGTCCCCTCAGGGAGAGTTCCCGGTTGGGTACTGCGCAGTCACCGGCACACATTGGCAGCATTCTGTCCCCTCAGGGAGAGTTCCCGGTTGGGTACTGCGCAGTCACAGGCACACACTGGCAGCGTTCTGTCCCCTCAGGGAGAGTTCCCGGTTGGGTACTGCGCAGTCACAGGCACACACTGGCAGCGTTCTGTCCCCTCAGGGAGAGTTCCCGGTTGGGTACTGCGCAGTCACAGGCACACATCAATCTTTTGAGTGTTAACCATATACATGTTGACATTTATCCTGTGTTGACCTTCTGTCACTGTCGTCTTAGAGTCTGACGACCATTCTTAGCCATCGACTTAGTCACTGTTGACCATAAGTGGTCGAGCTAGACATTGTCTATCACCTATACCAGGACCCATTGGTCTCTGAATAAAGGGATATTACAGCGTCCCTACAGGAGAGAGATGCAGGTAGTGTGTGTATGTGATAGGTAATATAGAGTGCAAGCTCCTCTAGGAAAGGGGTTGGTATGGATGTCTGAAATACTCTGGACAGCACTGCAGCATATACGTCCTGTACTCCTGTACTGCCACGATGGACCCCCACCCACTGGCAAAAGCTGCACAGTGTCCCCCACCCTCCTCTTTAGTCCCCCTTATGCCCACACACCCCTATCACTACCCAGCCTCCTGTTTTCCTGTGTCGTGACCTCTGCCAGTGGGGAGCCACTGACTCAAAAACACCCTACTATACTATTGCACACACACACACACCTAAACAACACGCACGCACCACCCCCCCCCCACACCCACAACTATCACTGTACCCTCCACACTTTCAATGTACATCTTACTCTGTAACTGCTTTTCAATTAAGCAAAACAATACACACCCCCTTCCACATCATATGCTCTCTATTTAACCCCTTACCGCCGCAGCCTGTTTTTGCCTTCCTGACAGAGCCCTTTTTTTCAAATCTGACATGTATCACTTAAGTGGGGATAACTTTTTTTTGCTTTTACTTATCCCAGTGATTTTGAGAATGTTTTCTCGTGACACATTGTACTTCAAGTTAGTGGTAAATTTTGGTCGATACAGTCTGTGTTTTTTTGTGAAAAATACCAAAATGTCGTAAATAAATTAAAAATTTAGCAATTTTCAAAATGTTAAATTTTCTGCTTGTGAGACAAATAATCATACCACTCAAAATAGTTAATAACTAACATAGACCATATGTCTACTTTATGTTTCCATCATTATTTCAACCTCCTTTTAATTTTTTTGGACACTAGGAGGCTTAAAATATGAATAGCAAATTCTAAAATTTTCAAGAAAATTTCAAACACTGATTTTTTTAGGGACCAGTTCAGTTCTGATGTGACTTTAAGGGACTTGTATGTGAGACACCCCCATAAATGATGCCATTTCAAAAACTGCACCCCTCACAGTATTCAAAACAGCATTTTGGAAGTTTGTTAACCCTTTTGGTGTTTCACAGGAATTAAAACAAAGTGTAGGTGAAATTTCAAAATTCCATTTTTTTAGCAGATTTTCAATTTTAATACATTTTTCTAAGGAACACAGTAGATTTTACTAGAGAAATGTGACTAAAAATTGATTCCCCCAATTCTTTTGTTTTCATAAATATCCTATATGTGGCCCTAGTGTGCACGTTGACCAAACCACAGGCTTCATAATAGAAGGAGCACCTACTTGATTTTGGAGCCTCCTTTTTATGAGATTATTTTTTAGGCACCATGTAGGTTTCTAGGCACCATAAGATGTTAAAAGTTAGGAACCCCCCCACAAGTGACCCCATTTTGCAAACTACACCCCTCAGGGAATTCATCTAGGGGTATAGTGTACATTTCTAACCCCCAGGGGTTTCACCAATTGTGGTACAACTGGGCTGTGAAAATGAAAAAATACATTTTTTTATACAAAAATGCAGTTCTGGCTCAAAATTTTTCATTTTCACAAGGAATGAAGGAGACAAAGCACCCCAAAATCTGTGCCCCAATTTCTCCCGAGTACGGCAATGCCTCATATGTGACCAAAAAATACCATTTGGGTGCATGGCAGGACTCAGAAGGGAAGGAGTGATTTTTGGATTTTGCAGCACAGATTCTGGTGGAATGAATGGTGGGTGCTATGTCGCATTAGCAAGACCCCCGAAGCACCAATACAGTGGAACCCCCCCACAAGTGACCCCATTTTGCAAACTACACCCCTCAGGGAATTCATCTAGGGGTATAGTGTACATTTCAAACCCCCAGGGGTTTCACCAATTGTGGTACAACTGGGCTGTGAAAATGAAAAATTAAAATTTTTTTACACAAAAATGCAGTTCGGACTCAAAATTTTTCATTTTCACAAGGAATGAAGGAGACAAAGCACCCCAAAATCTGTGCCCCAATTTCTCCCGAGTACGGCAATGCCTCATATGTGACCAAAAATGGCAGGACTCAGAAGGGAAGGAGTGATATTTGGATTTTGCAGCACACATTCTGGTGGAATGAATGGTGGGTGCTATGTTGCATTAGCAAGACCCCCGAAGCACCAATACAGTGGAACCCCCCCACAAGTGACCCCATTTTGCAAACTACACCCCTCAGGGAATTTATCTAGGGGTATAGTGTACATTTCAAACCCCCAGGGGTTTCTCCAATTGTGGTACAACTGGGCTGTGAAAATGAAAAATTACATTTTTTTACACAAAAATGCAGTTCTGGCTCAAAATGTTTCATTTTCACAAGGAATGAAGGAGACAAAGCACCCCAAAATCTGTGCCCCAATTTCTCCCGAGTACGGCAATGCCTCATATGTGACCAAAAAATACCATTTGGGTGCATGGCAGGACTCAGAAGGGAAGGAGTGATATTTGGATTTTGCAGCATAGATTCTGGTGGAATGAATGGTGGGTGCTATATCGCATTAGCAAGACCCCCGAAGCATGGTGAAATGATGAACCTAATAATCCATAGATGTGTGGTATATTTTAAAGCACTCCTTCATACATAGGCCGGGTTTGTCGGGGCAAGTTTCACAGTGGAAAATAGTTTGCATTCGTATTCCCTTTTTATAGCAAACTTTGCACCTTTTTTGTGTCCTGCCCTTTTTTCCAGTGGAGGGGATTTCGTTTGGAAAATGCTGCCCTGATACAATACGGGGGCCAGTACTAGAAGTACTGGGGCCAGTACTAGAAGTACTGGGGCCCTCTGCCTGCTGGTTCCCAAATATTAGGCCCTTTATGACTTCCTCTTGAAAGTGCATAAATGTCCCCGTCTGGCTGGTAGAACGGAATAGTACGTAAGCGTTATACAGTGCCATCTGGATGATATACACGGCCAGCTTCTTGTACCATATTTTTGTTTTCCGCAGGGCACTGTATGGCTTCAGTACCTGATCTGAAAGATCCACTCCGCCCATGTACTTATTGTAATCTAGGATACAAATAGTTTTTGAGGTGTGGGTACTGGTACCTCGTACAGGGACGGAGGTGGTACTGTCTCCGTGAATTGTTGTCAGTATAAGGACATCCCTCTTGTCCTTATATTCGACCAACAACATATTTTCGGTGCATATTCCCCTGCTTTCACCCTTTCTCAGTAATTGGGCAACGTGCGTTTTTGGGAGGCCTCTTTGGTTCTTGCGCACAGTACCGCAAGCTGCTGTACCTCTTGAACCAAGGGCCTTAAACAGGGGGATGCTGGTTTAAAAGTTATCCACATAGAGGTGATAACCTTTATCCAGGAAGGGGTGCACTAAATCCCAGACAATCTTTCCACTAACACCTACGAGGGAGGGGGGGCATTCTGGCGGTTCAATTCTTGTGTCCTTCCCTTCATATACCCTAAACCTGTGGGTGTACCCTTAGGTACTTTCGCACAGCTTATACATTTTTATGCCATACATTGCCCTCTTATTGGGAAGGTACTGGCGGAATTTAACCCTTCCTTTAAAATGTATAAGTGACTCGTCCACACAAATGAATTTTTGGGGGATGTACATCTCAGCAAATTTGGCGCTGAAATGATCAATGACCGGCCTGACTTTGAATAGCCGGTCAAAGGTGGGATCATCTCTGGGTGGGCACTGTGCATTATCGTTGTAATGCAAAAATTTAAGGATCGTCTCAAAACGAGACCGGGTCATGGCCATACGATGAAGTGGGGTGCTGTACAGAACATCTGTACTCCAATATTGCCTAATTTCTGGCTTTTTAACTATGCCCATATGTAACACCAGACCCCAAAACGTCATCATCTCTACTGCATCTACAGGGGTTCACCTAGCAAATGATGACGTGGGGTTTTGGGCAATAAACTGCTGGGCATATAAATTACTTTGGTCCACCATTAAATTTATAAAATCATCAGAGAAAAAGACTTTGAAAAAGTCAATTTCTTTGAGGCCTGTACTATCAAATTGGATTCCTGGGTTGGCCAAAAACTCAGGAACCTGGGGCTCAAAATTGTCTGGTGGTGGGGTCCATACGAGATCAATCATTGGGGGGGGGGGTCTCAGCTGCTCTACGGGGGCGTCTTTGAGGGGGGTCCCTCATCACTAGAGGAGGAAGAGGAGCTTAAGACAAATGCCCATTCATCGCTTACTTTACTGGCTGTGTCAGTGTCAGAGGCAAGAAGGGCATATGCCTCCTCCGCTGAAAACAGTCTTTGCGATGATTGGGACATTTTTATTATTTTTAAGTGTAGTGTTTCAACACGTGTATAGTGTAGGGGGGGGGGGGGTACAAACTTTATTTCAACACGGGGGGTATGTAGTGTGTATGTAGTGCTTTAACACGTGTAAGTTTAAAAGAAAAAAAAAAAGCTCCTGCGCCAAAAATTGAGCACAGATGTTGGTCAGTAACGTCCGTCACTGAACAGCGCTCAGCGGGCACAGGACACCCACAAAAGCACCGTGGGTGTAAAAACAATTTAAAAAAAAAAACCACAGCACTCTATAAAAAAAAAACAATAAAAAAAAACTGCTGAAAAAAAATTATATCAACCCTGTGCCAAAAATGCTGTTCAGTGATGTACGTCACTGATCAGCGCTCAGCGGCCACAGGACACCCACAAAAGCACCGTGGGTGTAAAAACAATTTTAAAAAAAAACCCCACAGCACTCTACAAAAAAAAAAAAAAATTAAAAAAAACTGCTGAAAAAAAATTATATCAACCCTGTGCCAAAAATGCTGTTCAGTGATGTACGTCACTGATCAGCGCTCAGCGGCCAGAGGACACCCACAAAAGCACCGTGGGTGTAAAAACAATTTAAAAAAAAAAAAAAAACACAGCACTCTCCAAAAAATAAAAAATAAAAAAAAAATGCTGATGACTCAAAGGCAACAGAAATTTGATCAAAAAAAATTAGATCAACCCTGTGCCAAAAATGCTGATCAGTGATGTACGTCACTGATCAGCGCTCAGCAGCCACAGGACACCCACAAAAGCACCGTGGGTGTAAAAACAAAACCCCACAGCACTCTCCAAAAAAAAAAAAAACTGCTGATCAGTGATGCAACACTGTGATGCAACACAGTGATGCAACACTGATTAGCAGTGAGGGGCAGCAGGCACACAACTGTGGGTGCAACCTGACAGGGTATATATATAAAAAAAAAAACCTGCACCCCAAAAAAAGGTGCTGATCACTTAGTTTATAGTGATCAGCACAAAAGGGGGGCAGCAGGGGGGAGCAGATACAAAATTATAGCACAAAATAATAGCACACAATTTAAATCTCTGCCACAATGACGCTGCTGCAGCAGCAGCAGCAGCAACACAAGGAAGTCACAAGGAAGTCACACCAGGATCTGGCAGCACAGATGCCACCAACGATCAGGTCAGTATAGGGCACAGATGGGCACGGAGACCGCTCTGCACGCTGTTCCTGACCGGAATGGCGGCTGCAGGGCTGTCTCCGTTATTTCATCTGAGGTGAAATGGCTGTGATTGGTCCGTCGGTCCGACGGACCAATCACAGCCTTTTGGGGGCAGGTGGGGTGAGGTGGGGTGACACCAGTGTCACCCTTACACCCTGTGGTGATTGGTGCTGTACT
The DNA here is from genome assembly GCF_055691185.1 of Crinia signifera. NCBI lineage: Eukaryota > Metazoa > Chordata > Amphibia > Anura > Myobatrachidae > Crinia > Crinia signifera. The sequence goes on along the minus strand of NC_139224.1, from coordinate 176,005,248 downwards.
TTACAGCACCAATCACCACCGATCCCTGTGTCACCGGCGAACGTTATTCGCCGGTACACAGAAAACGCTGTAATTGGCTGTTCACATTGAACAGCCAATCACAGCGATCGCCGAACGGGGGGGTATCGCTGCCCCCCCTGGGCAATGAGGGAAGATGTCTGCTGTCAGGGACAGCAGACATCGTCCCTCTGTCACTGCGTCTCTAGACGCGGTGGCACTTTAAAGTCATGACGTACATTTACGCCATGTGTCGGGAAGTACATCCCGGCCATGACGTAAATGTACGTCAAATGTCGGGAAGGGGTTAACACATTTCACCTATAACTCAAGTTGCAATACAGGCATCTTTCATACAATTCTAACCATCTTTCTCATACAGTATACAAATGTTCACAAATTAAGGGGGCGCAGCCCCTTACGACGGTGTGAAGAGCGCACATAGGGCGCGATGAATCACCTAGTTAGAAATAACTGTCAATGGATAGATAAATAAGGTACTTGTGTAATATCTGGGCGCCCGATTATTTGATTGTATACTTTAACTTAAGGCATACAATCAGATGCGATGCAACGCAATTTTCGGCAAAATCGCATCGATGCGATCGACGCGATTTTCCATAGGATTCAATGTTAAAATGGTCTTGTTTATTTTCCCACTATCCAAGTGGGTATAGAGTTTATTTTATATAGCGTGGCGAGCGCAGCAAGCCAGCGAGCCCAAAGCAAAGGGGACGCGGATTACTTAAAATGTATTCCGCTGCGCTCGCCACGCTATATAAAATCAACTCTATGCCCACTTGGATAGTGGGGAAATGAACAGGACCATTTTAACATTGAATCCTATTGAAAATCGCGTCGATCGCATCGAATCGCATGCGATTTGGTTGCATGCGATGCAATTTTTCCAACCCGATCTCAAAATCGGGCGCCCAGTTATTACACAAGTACCATAAATAACATGCAGCCCATGTGCCCGTGTGTGTGAGGTAGCGCAGGAGTTGAACGCACAGCGGCTGCCGACACTACTGTGTCTTCTATCCTCATGCCCCGGTCTCATAGTAGAAGCCATATAAACATATTCTCCTGTAATGAGATCAGGATCGGAGCGCACGCCCCCTGTAACAGCTTGCGCCATCGTATCAGCTTGTCAGGAGAAAGTTCCACCATGATCAGAGAGCCGGGAATCAGCACGTAACCGATCCGCCAGACTAAAAATATGCCGTTTCCAGGAATCAGTTCTGGGTAACTGGATGAGACATCCTGCAGATTACAGGGATAATTTGCGCTCCTCTGACATGTGTCACAGACACTTCTCATAAGTCAAAAAAACAGAACAAGAAATGGAACTAAATAGAATATTCTGAATGAAACGAGGCTGCGAGGAGCCGCAACGCTCAGTGCGCCGTCAGGAAAGGGAAAAACTCGGGGGGAACCTTTTACCGACTGTCGCTAAAGAAAGCTGAATGTTATTTTAATGAATGTAGGTAACACAGTGTCTTTTATATATTACAGATTAGTTACCAGCTCGTGAAAATGATGGAATGATATAACAGTAATGTCAGCGCCAGCAGCTGTGAGCGCCGTATGGAACAATGCATGTATTGCGTCATCTAGTGGCCGCCGGTGCATAAAACACTTGAATTCCCCCGCAGAGAGCCGATGAGCAGCATTAGCCTTTTACTATGTAGGATAGGTGGATAATATATATATATATATATATATATATATATATATATAGGCGTAGGGGTCAGCCTGGCACTCCTCCTGAAGATCTGCACCTGCCCCGGTGCCCTCTCGTGATGACGGTACAGCAGCAATCCAATAAACAGGCAGAGGCACTCCAGAGGTCTTTTCAAATAAAGCAATCTTTAGTGATCCCAATGTTTCGGGGTTAGCAAACCCCTTTGTCAAGGTGTACATGTACACCTTGATAAAGGGATATCCATTCCCCGAAACGTTGGGACACTAAGCACATTTTTTTCAAGCCATTGAGTGCCGCTGATTGTTTCTAAGCTAATTTATCCTATCGTGCCAAGAGGCACACACGGGAGCTGTACTTAGTAGAGTGAGTGCCAGGCCGAACGGCGTCATACATATATATATATATATATATATATATATATGTAGACAGGATAACCCTTTCACTGCACTTAAAGACAACCGGCTGCACCTCTATAAGTCAAATAAATAGCGATAAAATCATTGCATGTGAGCAAATCGACAATTTAATTACTACATTTTCTGGGAGGGGTTATTCTCTTGATAATCTGCTAAATTCTAAAGTAAAAGCGCTGTCTATGAGCCGCCAAGAACACCTGCTTCCATAATTCAGATTAAAAACTAAATCGGATACATTTCCATAGGCGACACAGTTTAATATGGCTTCACCTATGGTGAATTCTGTTTCCAAAAATTCATGGCCCATGATAAAAAGTGATAAAGATTTGGGCCTACAGAATTGTGATCTTATGCCATGTTACTCGAGGGCTAGGAACCTTCGCAGCCTGTTGGTCAAAAGGCATATCACTGGCAGAGGCAAGGAACAGAGCAGCCATTTCCTTTCAGTTAGGAAACCAGGCTGCTTTAGGTGTGGCTGTGAAACGTGGAACTTCTTGATTGCAGGTAACACTTTCTGCCATCCCCAGAAGGGTACCATTATTAAGATCAAGCATCATTTGACCTGCGAAAGCATGTATGTCATTTACCAGATCCTGTGTCCCTGCGGTTTGTCATACATTGGCAAAACGCAGAGGAAGTTTAGAGAGCGAATGGCAGGTCACCGGTCTTCGATTAGGGCAGCGTTGGCTAGTGGTCGGAGTGAACAACCGGTGGCCCGCCACTTCGCTGAATGTAAACATACTGTAATCTTCCCAGCATGAGATATTGCATGATTGACTTAGTTCCACCACCCAGCAGCGTTGGCAACAGGGAGTTTATGCTCCTCAGACAGGAATCTGAGTGGATTAATAGGTTGCAGACTATTCAACCCAAAGTTTAAATGAGAATCTTCCTCTTTCCTGTTTCATTAATCGCAAACATTATATATATATATATATATATATATATATATATATATATATGCTACGAGTCCTTGGTTCTCATTCGGGTCCACTGAAGCAGTATATGAATATCAGTTTGCTGATCATCTTGTATATATATTTTTCTTGTATTTTTTGTATGCTGTATTATATGTATTTGTTTATTTTCTCACAGTGGTGTATTGGTGACGGTTGTTATGGAGTCGTGATGCGGCGTTACCGGGTTGCCGGGTGACAGGCGACGTCATTGATGGGCACCGACGTCAGCACATTGCCAGACGCGACCCGATGACGCTGTGCACGGAAGTGAATGGAGGGACGTGCCCCGGGCGCGGGGACATCTCGAGACACTTGGTGAGGGATATAAGGTGAGTTACATTTGAATTGTTTGTATATTCCTGATGACGGTTGATTGAAACGTTGCTATATCCAAGCTACAGTCTCTTGTCGTTATTTGGAGTGACGAGTGAAGCAGTCTATATATATATATATATATATATATATATATATATATATATATATATATAATTCTCCAATAGACCGGCACACTCACTGCTCCTACGCCGATAGTACTTTGCTGGGTACCACCACTTAGAACTTTAGACAAATTTCAGCTGGATGGTGCGGCACTCCCCGCATATTAACGAGTCAAGACACAGGTTAAAAGGCAACGTTTCAATGTCCTTTATTTGGACATTTTCATCAGGCCTGATGAAAATGTCCAAATAAAGGACATTGAAATGTTGCCTTTTAACCTGTGTCCTGACTCGTTAATATGCGGGGAGTGCCGCACCATCCAGCTGAAATTTATATATATATATATATATATATATATATACTGTATATATATATATACATACATACAGAGTAGTCCATTCAATATGCGCAAATGGTTCCTTGTTTAAAAGAAAAGTCCATATGATGGTGGTTCATGCAGTGCAGCTGTTTTTCTGGAGAGAGGTAACACCAAAACCTCAAGAAGACGGACATGCAGGAGAAAAACCAGAGAGCGCACAATGTGAGTATATTATTACAGTAAAGTACTCTTTGCATTATACTCACATTGTGCGCTCTCTGGTTTTTCTTCTGCATATATATATATATATATATATATATATATATATATATATATATATATATATATATATATATATATATATATATATAGGAATCTCGTGTGCCCGGCACTCAGATTTTAAGTGAAATTTTACTGATCAAAAAACGTGAAATTTTACTTAGGTTTTCTGTATGCACAATACTGCACACGATTTTATAACTGTTTGTGTTTACATTACAGGCAGTCCCTGGATCACTGTGACAACCATCCCCGATGCGGACGGGCAGCCAGCGTATCAAATACTGAGGGAGCGATGACGCAGGACGGGGGCCGGGCTGTCCGGCAGAGTGAGAGATTGCCGGTTGCCAGGGTAACCGCCAGCGTCACGGAGAGGCGGGCTAGCGTGGAGAGCGGAAGCCGGAGATGCCAGAGGGGTGAGAGTCCTCTGGTTGCCCGGACAACGGCACGTCCGCCCCGCAGTATGACAGACCTGGACACAGCCGGAAGTTCGGGGCAGGACCACAGAGACGCGGGAACGCCGGGGGGCGTGGGTGAGTGATTTGGAGTGTATTTATTGCTTGTACTTGCACTGTGTATTTGTTCTGATGAAGGGGTGATTACCCCGAAACTGTAAAAGATCAGTAAAATTTCACGTTTTTGCATCGTTTGAAGACTCAGAGTGCCGCTGCTTTCTCCCATCTTCTATATATATATATATATATATATATATATATATATATATATATATATATGTAGACAGGATAACCCTTTCACTGCACTTAAAGACAACTGGCTGCACCTCTATAAGGGGGAGATTTTCTAAGAATCTCCGCCCCCCTTCGCCGCCCATCGCATACTTAATTATCGCATATGTTGTAACATATGCGATAATTAAGGCAAAGGACAGCTCTTGCGTTAAGAGCTGTCCTTTGCGGTGGGAGTCGCCGGGTCCCAGCAGGTCCCGGCGGCTCCCCCCTCCCTCACACACCCGGCGCTGCTGCTGCTGCGCCGGGCTCTCCTCCTCCCTGCACCCGGAAGAGGATCAGTGCAGGGAGGAGGTCACAGGTCCGGGCAGCACTGCGCTGTGCTGCCCAGACTCAGGTGAGGGGGGAGGGGGCAATGCGGGGCGGCGGGGGGTCGGCGCGGGGCGGTGGAGGGATGCGGTAGAAGCCCATTGGCTTCTATGGGGCATCGCCAGATTTTTCTGGCGATGCCCCCCGCCGCGTTAACCCGGCGGGGGATGCTTACATTCCTTGTTTAGAGAATCTCCCCCTAAGTCTCCCCTGTTAGTGGAGGAAAAGGAAACAGATGCAAGAAAGAGTACATAGAGTGCGCCAATATAAACGCCACCACCAGCCCAAATATCATTTGTGGGTGACTTAATAGGCAGTGATTACAATAGTTAGCAATTCAGCAACTTAGAGGTCAGTTTTCCATAAACAGTTCAATTGAAACTCAAATTTCCATATAAAGTTCATTAGAAACCCAACGCGTTTTGTCAACCAGACTTCATCAGGGGTATACACAATCTCTGAGTGACGAGATAGAGAAAGCCATAGTATTAAAAATTAATTATTAAAAAAGGGGGAGGGTAGGAGTTGGCAAGTCAAGAAATTTGAGTATACTTGGGCAGTGTACATACAGACATTGTAGGTGGTAATATATATACAAAAAGTTTTTTTCATAAAAGATCCAAAGTGTGTCGGTTCTCATGGACTCTTTATAGTCTGGAACGACTTTCACTGGTATCTGTGGATGTTTATACCAATATTAGAGGATGAGCATGTTCAGGGAGACTTTTGTGAGAGGGACCCAAAGTGGGCTATAGATACCAAACGATGTAGTTTGAATTAGCGAAAAAATTGCATAGACCAGAATGTCGGTTATTGGATGGTCCAATTCAGCTACCAAAAGCAATCTACAACATAAATGAATAACCTGTCACTAGATGCAACTTGTGACATAGTACGGCTCACTCGTTTGAAGAGTGTCTAATTCAATGAATGGAGGATTGTTGATACAGCTCCATAGTGCAATGAGCAGACCTACAGTATTGTACTATGGTTACTAAGTTCAAATGGTGAACGACATAGTTAACAAATATAAAAATATATATACAAGTATAATGGTGATGTCCATCTGTGTACATAAAATAGAGATGTCCATATTTACATACAAATCTGGATGTAACAGTAAAAGCCCCCCAAAATTTGGTATACCCGGGATGCTTTACAAGTTCAGCAATGTACAAAAAATATGACATACTGTATACAGTACAGAGGCATTTTTGCAAAAAGAACCTACCAGAGGTAAGGGCCCAAATAGTGCGCTCCTCCAGTGCTGCTGGCAAGTGAATGAGGCTTTCCTATTGTAAAATAATTTTATTTCTGTTACCACCCCTCAAACGGGGTGGAACATGATCTATAATTATGGTTCTTATGCTAGCCACACTGTGGCGAAACAAAAGACAAGGACGTGCCACTGGTTGGTCGCTGAATCCGTTTGACGAAGCTTGATGTATGGCTGACCAATGCAGGGCCATGTGCTCCCTGAAGGAGCACTGGGTCTTCCCTACATAGGTCAAGCCACATGGACATGTTAAAGAGTAGATTACATGGGTAGAGGTACAGGTAAGGATATTTTTTCCAGTGTGGGGATAACTTCCCACAGACATAGATCTGTACGTAGTGCATCCAAGGCAACAATGGCATCCATTTTTCTTTGTTAAAAAATGGGTAGCAGGGGACTCTCCACATCCATTGGGTCACCTCCCTTTTGTGGCCCCACTGCCGCACAATATTTGAAGACACCTTCTGCACCGTTGCCCTTTGGGATTGGACAAATATCAGCGACCTGTGGTAACTATCAGCCCAGTGGGCACCTCGACTTCCCCCCAATATCAGTTACATCTTTGACCAGCTGAGGCGGGACACCCCTCCTGCCTCACTCCTCAATACACCCTGGTCCAGATCCTTTCCCCTATGCTCACAGTGTGCTTTTACTAATTTAATTTAATTTTCATTTATTCATCTACTGTCACTGTGATTGTATGTTATGATTTTCTAATTGTTATTAAATATATTGTATACTCTTTCATCAAACAAGCGCCACTTCTTTGTCTTGTTGCTCGTAGTACTAGCCCAAGCAGCAGCCACGAGAGTCCTGACCCTTTCTTGTGATCAGATGTGGGCAGACCCCCAGTAAGACTGAAAGATCACATCTCCCGCAGAACCTTTCGGGAGGGGGGAGCTGCCAATCACTGATGTGCCTCGCAGAGCGGAGCGATGATTGACAGCTGTACGTCCCTGGAGGTTCTGCAGCAGCCTCACACTTTTGTACAATAACCTCTGCAATGGATACATGAAATCTCGCAGTGATCTGGATTGCTCAGATACGGCGCCGCCTGGAGGGGACGCTGCCCTTTCAATTCTCATCTTGCGTTTCCCGATGCTGGGGTCGATATTTGTAAAAGTTTCTGTTTCTATGCAGTAAACAAAAGCAAAGTAGCATCTCAGGCCGCCCGGGTTATGCGCAATACATGCATGACTGTGTGCAATACATACATGACTGTGCGCATCACATGTGTGTGTATCATTTTTGGCATAACGGTTTTTGCACAGCATTTTTGTTGACAGGTAAAAAAAAACACATTGCAACAGTTTTTTAACTGTGGATGAGAGAGAACTGTGATGAGTTGACATGCAAAAATTCCTTTTCCAAGTCGACATTTTACTTGTGTCGACCTGTGTCATCCACACACATTTAGGACATAGAGATAACTGCCTCCCAAAATATTCGGTTTTATCTTGTCTCATGGTAATAACAGCACCCACTTTTTAACGGGAAAATGACTCTTTCTAAGGCTACCACCCCAACTGAGCCTAGTCCTTCATAGGGGCGGTTGTTACCTATAGGTAGGGCCGGCGCCACCACTAGGCAAATCTAGGCATTTGCCTAGGGCGCCGGCCACTGGAGGGCGGCATTCCCCCCCCCCCGTGCCGTGGGGGTACCTGTCCTGAGGCTGTGTATATACAGCTTGTGGCGGCGGCAGCGGGGGGTCCCTGCAGTCAAGAAATAACGAGCGCTATCCGCCTGGCTACGCGGAAGCGCTTCTGTTGTGGAAACACTGGCCGCACACTGATTGGCTGAGATTCAGCCAATCAGCGTGCGCCGCGCGGCCAGTGTTTTCACAACAGAAGCGCTTCCGCGTAGCCAGGCGGATAGCACTCGTTATTTCTTGACTGCAGGGACCCCCCGCTGCCGCAAGCTTTATATACGATTCTTTGACAAAGCTGCCTGGAGCAGCGAAACCGGTCAGGACTCTCTCACCAACCTTCCCCAATACCACATACCCATTCATTGGAGATTCTGGGACCATCTACCTGCTCACTCTTCACCCAAATCCCCGTCCGATTTGGATACCCACATTTTGCCATTCAAAGGAGAGGTTGAGGACAACAACCCGCTTTAATCCATCACAAGCGGAGGGAGTCGGCTATCTGAACCACCTGGGGCCACTCCTGGACATTCCATCTTGTCCTCCCTCCCCGCGGCCCTATTGGGGGCACCACCACAGCTCCGTCCAAACTTGCGAGACCATCCAGGTCACCACAAGCCCTCAGCTGGTTGGAGATTCTGAGACCACTGAACCACCTTCCGCACCAGATTTTGACCCCACTTGGCATCAACATCCGTTGAAGGTAGAGGTTACCAGCCCGCTACATTCCACCTAGCGGAGGGAGTCGGTTATTCGAGCAAACTTGGGCCGCTCCTTCATACCTCATCTGGTCCTCCCTCCCTCCAACCCCATCTTGGGACACCATCTCAGTTATCTGTGGACTTGCGGGAACCCCCAGACTACACGACTACCTTGGTTGGTTGGTGAGACACGAACATTTTATTTTTGTTTTTATAAGTTTATATATTCTGGCTACATGCTATTTCCTTTTTAGAATAAAATTATCTTTTGTACTAGATCTACCAATCTCACTCATTTTATTATACATTTTTTAGCGCTGCTCAAACCCACCCAACTTTTTTTCTTTATATACACAGCCGCAGGACAGGTACACCCCCCCCCCCCCCCCGGCACCGGGGCGCCCCCACCCCGACTCGCCTGGGGCGCTCCGGTGCCTTGCACCGGCCCAGCCTATAGGCTGCAGCCCCCACAGGTAAAATCTGCCACTGTGACGGTAGAAGCAGTCTGAGGGACTGCTCTGGCTTCATTGTGACTGGCAGTGACTTCTTATTGGAAGTCCAACCTGCCAGTCATTCAAGGCTGTCCTATTAGGAGGTGTTCCCTCCCTCTGTGATGCCTCTCTATGTGCAGCTGCAAGGCAGCCCCAAAAATGGGTTCTGCGCATGTGCAGTATGTAAGAAGCTTCTGCGTATGTGGTGACCCGTTCCGGGGACCGGCGCCTGGAACCGGGATTTGCGGCAGCAGCGGGGACCATGAGCACAGCAGTGATGGCAGCGGAGTGGGGGGGGGGGGGGAGCATCGTAGCAGCCTGACTCCTCTGCAGAGGAAAGAGCCGCCGCTGGATAGATATCCATGACCGTATATCCGATGGGCCATTGTTTGCCTTCTCTACCAGTACAGTTGTAGCAGCTCCTATTTACTCCCCCGCAGAGAGGAACCAAGCGCAAGAGATAGAAAACAGCAGAGGGGTCATTAAAATGAGTGTTAATTATATTTGTGGCATCTGCGTAGAATTTGTAAGAGCAGAGTTAGTTCAGGAGGGCTGACCCGGGAAACGGCTGCAAAACACGGTTGGAACAGGTCAGCCGCTGATTGCTTATTAACGCTGCAAACGGTAGCAGGGGTCAGGTCTCCGCTATTCGCACTGCAGGACCCTTCATGGTCACATACAGATATAATAAGTGGTTTAGTTATTAATGTGTAATCCTGTCAGTGACCGGGATACATACAAGAACAACGTAACAATACAACGTCACAGTGATAACACCCAGATGTGACATCTGTACAACCATGCCGAATTATAAATGAGACAATGCCATGCATTCTTCTCTGACTGGGCATCATTTACGGAATAGAACAAGGCTGCGACTAGGGATGCCAATCCTGGGATTTAGGGCATTTTTGGCTGGATTCCTTTGTAGCGATGAGCGCAAACAGCGCAGCGTGATGTTAGAGGTCACGCTCCGCAGCCACACACTATGGTTCCCATGCCACCGCGTCTGCCCGGACTCTGGTGTCACCTCGCCTCCTCCCCAGCCCGCCGCCATGTAAAGGGCCCAGCTGCCAGCTGTCACCCTGCTCCTTTTCTCCCACCTTTCCTGTTGCCAGAGAGGTAACAGATACAGCATAGGGCATAGCAGGAGGCCAATTCCAAATCCCAGGATTTACAGTTATTCAATTCCGAATCCCAGGATTGAAAAAAGGCCCCGGATTGGCATCCCTAGTAGCGGGGCACCGAGCCCGAAGCATGGGGTGCAAAACAAGCCATGCAGGGGTACGCATTAAACTAATTATTATTACACTAATTAATACTAAGATTGGCAGTTGTTTGACAGTGACAACAAACAAATGTGAAAAAACTTATGTTGAACTTTTCATGTGTCTACCTTTTATATGTTGACATTTTTACCATTTTCCCAGGTCAACCTTGTGACAGTGTTGACCTTTTGGGGTAGACCTACAGGATTGACTGTCTATTCAGACACTGACCATCATTGACTATCTAATAAACCACACCATTTTGATGAGAGGTTCCCTTGAAGGGCTAAACATCCCGGATGTCGGTGTGATGGGCATAGGAACGCAAAGGGCCCGCTGAGGCACTACATAAAGAGTTAGGGAGTTATTCTAGTTCATTCTTTCTGACAAAATCCTTCTTAGATGGACAAAACCATGTGCACTGCGGGTGGGGCAGATGTAACTTGTGCAGAGAGGTTAGATGTGGGTGGGGTTTTTCTTCAAAGTGAGATCTATATTGCAGTGTAAAATCATGCAGTCAGTATTTTCCCTGCACAGAAACAAAATAACTCACCCAAATCTAATTCTCTCTGCACATGTTACATCTGCCCCCCTGCAGTGCACATGGTTTTGTCCATCTAAGAAGGATTTTGTCAGAAAGAATGAACTAGAATAAACCCCTTAGTTACCCTACTTACTTACACACAGAAGTGGTGCCATCACTGTGCTCAGCTTATCTTTGGCGCCATCCTCCACTCCACCTCCACCAAGTGTCACTTACCAAATTAATCAGTGAGGGTTTTGTCGCATAACGTTGCAATCAAGGTCCCCGCTGTAACAGCGTCTTGTACCGCACCGCGGCAGATGGATGCTCTGGCGGAAATTTACTAAGAATATTAATACGAGGAGGAATTTACAAAGCAGTCAAATACGAATTCGTATTGGCAATCTGCGAGGATCAGTCAGATCCGTGCAGGCTGCAGTGTGTAAAAAAATCTGACTGATCCGTGCAGGCTAAAGCCAAAATTGGAGAGTGATAAACTACTAACCCACCAGCTCCTAACTGTCCTTTTCCAAACACAGCTTTTAACATGGCAGTTAGGATCTGCTTAACTGGTTGTTTATCACTCTCCACTTTATCGCTTAGTCCAACTGTCCCATGGTCAGATATTGCCCGATTTGGGTGAGACAGATCCTCTGTTATATTATGGCAATCGGGACATTGGCATGAGACTCGGTACTGATGTACACGCACTGTATGTGCTGACGTGTTGTATGTGTCTGGTATCAGAGCAACACATTCAGGAACATCTGTAATCCAGACAATATGACACACACTTCCTATAGGGCGCTACTTATACCACCTGTTACATGGAGCAGCTGCCAGACCGGTGCCCATGGAGCATACCAACATGGCCAACCCCTAGTTACAGCCTTGCTAGGTCATGCCAGTGTATATGTCACATGCACATGTGCTGACGTCCCAGCAACACACCTATGGCAAATCTCGGAGAATAAAGATTCATTATTGCAGCGCATTGTTGCGGTGAGGGATCTTTAGTTTTGAGCGCTGGCTGCAAATCAGAAGTAATAAAGCATCAAGGGTTTAAAAACATAAATAGAACTTGAGAGAAATATACAGTAGTAGCAGCCCATCAGCTTCTGCCTTACATGTTACAAGCTTTGTTGAAAATGACAGTTAGGAGCAGGTTGGTTGGCACATTATCTCTCGCCAAGCTATGATAAACCCACCCCACCCCCGCAAAAAAAAACAACCAACATTTAATTTAGTTGGTGCATTTCCTTATAACAACTTCAGCTCTCCTTTCTTTAAGACACAGCAGCATTGAGCATGAGAATGTTGCTTGTTATATAAAGACTTTGGGGGAAATTTACTAAGAATATGAATACACCAAAAAAAAAATCGTATTTTACTATGAAAATACGATTTTTTTTTCCGAATTCACCTTAGTAAATTCCCCCTTTATATCTATTATCTCACATTCCGAGTCTTCAGCTCAAGGGGACTGCAAAGGGCGTTTTTGAGTCAGCAATGACTGTTACAAATCGCTATGAAATAAGTGGAAAGAGATATAGTATATCCTAGTTCTGTGGCCCCCCTTTCTTGGTGCCCCGCTGACAGCTGGAGCCCAGCGACCACTGTCTCCAATGTCTCTGGGAGTCTTGTGACTGGTATACGCTGCACCTCCAGCAATAGTTAGGTGCAGGGCTGCCACTACATATTGTGGGGCCCAGGACAGCCCAGATAGACCGCCCCCCCCCCCCCCCCAAAAAAAAAAAAAAAAAAAACTGGTGGTAGCCGCTGGATGGGGGGCGGAGGCTCTTTCCTTTGCAGAGTCCCGGGACTCAAGTACCCACAGACCCCCCCCCTGTTGGCGGCCCTGGTTAGGTGAACTGGATATGGCACAGTAAGTGTGCGTTGTTTCATATATGCGCCCCATCTGTATACAACACAATAGAGATTAAATTAGCCGTGCAATGTTCTCCCAGCGAGCAGACATCATCAGTCCTTCAAAATAACCCGAAAACCCCAAAACCATTGAAAATGACAAACACTAATTACTGGCCTCGTCTCTCGCTTATATCTCCGTGCGCCGAAGGTTTGATGCTATCTTTAAATAATCACATTTTCAAAAGAGACAAAAGATAAAACTTCCCCTGACATTTATCTTCTCTTAGCTCCTAATTAATGTGTTGTCAGGTTATGATGTGTAAATAAATGAATATATAAAATGCTGAGTGCAGATAATTGGGGAATATACAGCTGACCGAGACAAAAAAATCCATCTAAGTACTGAGATATTTATATCCCGCACAGACGGTGGCGGAGTCATCAGGTGCAGAACCTCTTCATTCGCTGCCAGCCGCGCGTCTCCCATCCGCTCAGACATAAATTCTAGAACAGCAGCAAAGGTGACAGCGGGGAAGAGCCCAAGGAGAGGACATTGTTTTGCTTTGGCATTGGTCTCATTCGGCTGGACAGCGGCTGCAGCACTAATAAACTCTAGAGCGGCGCTAAAGTCTCCATGTCTTGGTTGTGCCGCATACCGATATGACGCACTTCTCCAGTCCCTCACGCTATTCCCTGCTGTAACTCCGCCCATTGGTTACGTGGTAACCGCTTCCATCCTCTCCGCCTCTAGTGTCTTCTCAGGCTCTGGAAACTGTATTGTGGCGGCAGTGCCATATAACCAAATAGGCAGTATAGACACCGGCCAAGGGGCCCTGCACCTGTTAGGGGCCCCCAACAGTGGATCAAAATAATATGGATTTATTTTTGAAAGAAAGTCAGAAAACATGATTCAACTCAAGGAAATTAAAACTTTACATTACTCTATAGAGAAAATCTTGTATTAATGTAATGTACCCACTGGCAACAGTACATAAGCCATGGACATCCCATTCACATCATGGCTTCCAGATAACAGACTGCTGGTTGGTAGAATGGAAAACATATCGGGCCGGAAGTATCAAGCTTCAAAATGGGATCAAACGGAGAGTGATAAAACACCAGCCAATCAGCTCCTATCTGTTATGTTACAGGCTGGATTTGAAAAATGACAGGTAGGAGCTGATTGGTTGGTCGTTTATCACTCTCAATTTGATCACTTTTTGAAACTTGATACATCTGGCATATTAGAAGGGGGGTACCTGAGATTTTGGCTGCCTAGGAGTCACTGCAGGGTTTAATTTGCCACGATGTGGTGGGTACTGTATATGGAAGGATTAACCCTAAATAATCTGCTGAATTACTGTACTCACCTATTTCAGAGAGGCGACTACTGGTCACTACTGGTCTTTGTCTGTAATTACCACTAAATCTCAGGTAATAAATACATTTATTTGATAGCGTACTCAGTTTAATCTCACAGAAACTAATCAGGAGATGTTTCTGCGCGATACATACTGTATGGATGGTGGAGATGATGGTGGTCAGAATACAGGAATATATACTTCCCCTTCCCCGCCACCACCTCCCCTATCCCTCTCTGCACCAGCCTACAGTAACTGTAACCCCCTTCCCCACAGCCTACTCCCTCCCACTAATGCCTAACCTAAACCCCTGTACCCCGCTGCCTATACCTAACCCCCCTCCTAGCAGCCTTACTTAAACCCCCCTTCTAGGGGCCTAACGCAATCCCTCCACCAGGGACGCTGTAAGAGATTAGGAGGCCCCTGTGTAGCCTGCTCCGCTCAGACGCCCACCTCTCTGCTGAGTGCAGCACCTCACTGCGTGGCAGTCAATTGTTTGGGGGTTCCGTCAGCACTTCTGCCTTTGCAATGGAGGGTTAAGTATTAAAAAATGTGTGTGGTGTGAGAACTGAGGGGCTCATGTGCACTACATGTACCTTGTACCCATTATAAATATGCCACTGCCCTCCACGCAGCCTAACCCTAATCTACTCCCCTCGGCAGCTGGCAACCAGCATTCCAGCGCTGGCATATCATTTATTTATTTATTAACAGTTTCTTACATAGTGCAGCAGATTCTGTTGCACTTTACAAAGGGGACAGTGATACAACAAACAGGGTATTTACAGACAGTCACAGGTAGGAGGGCCCTGCTCGCAAGCTTACAATCTATAGGGAAATAGGCATAGATACATAAGGATAGATACTGTATTCTTTATTGCATCGATTCCACTAGAATACAAGGTTCTATGACTGGTTCTGGAATTTGATAAGCTTGCCTGAAGAGATGAGTTTTTAGGGAACGCTTATAGGTTTGGAGACTGGATGAGAGTCTTATTGTGCTTGGGAGGGCATTCCACAGAGTGGGTGCAGCCCGGAGAAAGTCCTGCAGTCGGGAATGGGAGAGAGTAATGAGTGTGGATGAGAGATGCAGATCATGGGAGGAGCGTAGAGGTCGGGTCAATTGATCAATTGATTTTGGGATTCCAGCGCCGGTCTCCCATCGGTATAGGGAACGGTGGCATCCTAACTACCGGGTTGTTGAATGTGTTCCTTTCTGCTGGTTCCCTTTTCGCACAGAACCAGATAAGTGTATTTGACAAACAATTTAACAGCAAAACAATAATAAAATTAATAATCTTAACAAAGGACCTCTAAGAAATCAAATACATGTATCACTATATTTATTTACATATTTCAACAATGAAATGTATTGCTGTGTACCTGACATTAGATATAGGCCTCATCCTGGTGCTCCAGTTCACCGGCTGCTGCATAGCCGGACAGTATAGGGGAGCTCCCTACAACTCCTTGTACATTAGTTCATACATACAAACTAATTAGACTGCAAGCTCCCTAGAACAGAGGCCCCTTATTTATTAATCATTATTAATTATTTATTGAGAATGATCGTAACTACAATGGTGCAAGAACCGTACATGTATTTATTCATAAGGGGGAAAAAAGGACACAGTGTTTAAATAAATCCAATTCAATGAACGTCAAAGGCGATGCCCCCACACCCCCGACTTGTATTTCTGTTATGGATGAGTAATTTCTATTCTGCAAATATTGTTATGGATTGGTTCTATTTACTCCTAAATATTTAATATAAGTAACATGCACGCTGGAATATTAATCTCTATAACACAATCTAGACATTTTGCATATAAATATTTAGTTAACATTGACTTTGAAACTTTCGACACTTCGGTGGTGGTGCTCAGAATAATTTGAGATCTCCTTGGCATCTCATTCGCAATGTAAATTTTTAATAAGATAATTTCTACCAGTGTATCGGGTCCTTTGTGGGGCTATCAATATTCCTATAAGACGCAGCATCTTCATCTAGTTAAATCACATCTCTATATAGCCACAGACTTCAAAGTCCACATTGTTTTAATTATCACGTTGCGGTGGCTGTAACGATCTGTTCTGCGCACGCCACTCACTGGTGGCTAATTATTCAATCCCATTGATTTGGAGATTTCATTCAGAAGAGTTTTTTATTATTTTATTTTGTCAGCAACTCGTCTGTGGAACATTTAAATTGTTTTAATCACCTGCAGCCATGTTGTAAACTGAGGACTGAGGGTTTCGGCAATGCAAAAAGGGGGGAGCCCAGTGTTAGGAAGCAGCGCGCTTCTGCACAGTGCGCTGAATACATGCTGGGCACTAGGGCAGTGGTGTAGCATTAGCTCCTGCAGACCCCGCGACGGTTTGGGGGGAGCCGGCACTGAGCCGGCAGCAAGCTGTGTTGCGCCCGCATGCGGCCAGTGTTATGCAGATTCTAAGCAATCTAGCCATCCGCATGGAAATCTGCTCAAAACGTCCCACTAACAATGGCCGTCACCTTGTCCCACTTGACCTCTATCCTGTGATGGGAACACTGGGGCCGCTGGGAGAAGGTCCAGAAAACTTCATCTGCCAAGAAATTCTGGACAACAAGCAGATTATTTAAAAGTAACTAGATGCCTTACTGTGGGGAATAATGTGTAACAGGCATTACGGTGTGTGGCATAATGTGGACCATTCCTCCACCTACTAGATAAACCTGGAGAGTTGACAGCCACACAGCCTGTCCATCTTTCAACTAATACACCATGGGAACTCTTTTACTGGACATAGTGCTCAGGAACACTCCTATCCCGATACTGGGCCTAGTGCTCGGGAACACTCCTATCCCGATACTGGGCCTAGTGCTCGGGAACACTCCTATCCCGATACTGGGCCTAGTGCTCGGGAACACTCCTATCCCGATACTGGGCCTAGTGCTCGGGAACACTCCTATCCCGATACTGGGCCTAGTGCTCGGGAACACTCCTATCCCGATACTGGGCCTAGTGCTCGGGAACACTCCTATCCCGATACTGGGCCTAGTGCTCAGGAACACTCCTATCCCGATACTGGGCCTGGTGCTCAGGAACACTCCAATCCCGATACTGGACCTAGTGCTCAGGAACACTCCTATCCCGATACTGGGCCTAGTGCTCGGGAACACTCCTATCCCGATACTGGGCCTAGTGCTCGGGAACACTTCTATCCCGATACTGGGCCTAGTGCTCGGGAGCACTCCTATCCCGATACTGGACCTAATGCTCGGGAGCACTCCTATCCCGATACTGGACCTAGTGCTCAGGAACACTCCTATCCCGATACTGGACCTAGTGCTCAGGAACACTCCTATCCCGATACTGGGCCTAGTGCTCAGGAACACTCCTATCCCGATACTGGGCCTAGTGCTCGGGAACACTCCTATCCCAATACTGGGCCTAGTGCTCGGGAACACTCCTATCCCGATACTGGGCCTAGTGCTCAGGAACACTCCTATCCCGATACTGGGCCTAGTGCTCAGGAACACTCCTATCCCGATACTGGGCCTAGTGCTCGGGAACACTCCTATCCCGATACTGGGCCTAGTGCTGAGGAACACTCCTACCCCGATACTGGGCCTAGTGCTCAGGAACACTCCTATCCCGATACTGGGCCTAGTGCTCGGGAACACTCCTATCCCGATACTGGGCCTAGTGCTCAGGAACACTCCTATCCCGATACTGGACCTAGTGCTCGGGAACACTCCTATCCCGATACTGGGCCTAGTGCTCGGGAACACTCCTATCCTGATACTGGGCCTAGTGCTCGGGAACACTCCTATCCTGATTCTGGGCCTAGTGCTCAGGAACACTCCTATCCCGATACTGGACCTAGTGCTCGGGAACACTCCTATCCCGATACTGAGCCTAGTGCTCGGGAACACTCCTATCCCGATACTGGGCCTAGTGCTGAGGAACACTCCTATCCTGATACTGGGCCTAGTGCTCGGGAACACTCCTATCCTGATTCTGGGCCTAGTGCTCAGGAACACTCCTATCCCGATACTGGACCTAGTGCTCGGGAACACTCCTATCCCGATACTGAGCCTAGTGCTCGGGAACACTCCTATCCCGATACTGGGCCTAGTGCTCGGGAACACTCCTATCCCGATACTGGGCCTAGTGCTCAGGAACACTCCTATCCCGATACTGGGCCTAGTGCTCGGGAACACTCCTATCCCGATACTGGACCTAGTGCTCGGGAACACTCCTATCCCGATACTGGGCCTAGTGCACAGGAACACTCCTATCCCGATACTGGGCCTAGTGCTCGGGAACACTCCTATCCCGATACTGGGCCTAGTGCTCAGGAACACTCCTATCCCGATACTGGACCTAGTGCTCAGGAACACTCCTATCCCGATACTGGGCCTAGTGCTCAGGAACACTCCTATCCCGATACTGGGCCTAGTGCTCAGGAACACTCCTATCCCGATACTAGACCTAGTGCTCAGGAACACTCCTATCCCGATACTGGGCCTAGTGCTCGGGAACACTCCTATCCCGATACTGGACCTAGTGCTCAGGAACACTCCTATCCCGATACTGGGCCTAGTGCTCAGGAACACTCCTATCCCGATACTGGACCTAGTGCTCAGGAACACTTCTATCCCGATACTGGGCCTAGTGCTCAGGAACACTCCTATCCCGATACTAGACCTAGTGCTCAGGAACACTCCTATCCCGATACTGGGCCTAGTGCTCGGGAACACTCCTATCCCGATACTGGACCTAGTGCTCAGGAACACTCCTATCCCGATACTGGGCCTAGTGCTCAGGAACACTCCTATCCCGATACTGGGCCTAGTGCTCAGGAACACTCCTATCCCGATACTGGACCTAGTGCTCGGGAGCACTCCTATCCCGATACTGGGCCTAGTGCTCAGGAACACTCCTATCCCGATACTGGGCCTAGTGCTCAGGAACACTCCTATCCCGATACTGGACCTAGTGCTCAGGAACACTCCTATCCCGATACTGGGCCTAGTGCTCAGGTAAACTCCTATCTCAAAACTGGGCCTAGTGCTCGGGAGCACTCCTATCCCGATACTGGGCCTAGTGCTCGGGAACACTCCTATCCCGATACTGGGCCTAGTGCTCAGGAACACTCCTATCCCGATACTGGACCTAGTGCTCAGGAACACTCCTATTGCGATACTGGGCCTAGTGCTCGGGAACACTCCTATCCCGATACTGGGCCTAGTGCTCAGGAACACTCCTATCCCGATACTGGGCCTAGTGCTCAGGAACACTCCTATCCCGATACTGGGCCTAGTGCTCGGGAACACTCCTATCCCGATACTGGGCCTAGTGCTCAGGATCACTCCTATCCCGATACTGGGCCTAGTGCTCGGGAACACTCCTATCCTGATACTGGGCCTAGTGCTCAGGAACACTCCTATCCCGATACTGGGCCTAGTGCTCAGGAACACTCCTATCCCGATACTGGGCCTAGTGCTCGGGAACACTCCTATCCCGATACTGGGCCTAGTGCTCAGGAACACTCCTATCCCGATACTGGGCCTAGTGCTCAGGAACACTCCTATCCCGATACTGGGCCTAGTGCTCGGGAACACTCCTATCCCGATACTGGGCCTAGTGCTCGGGAACACTCCTATCCCGAAACTGGACCTATTGCTCAGGAACACTCCTATCCCGATACTAGACCTAGTGCTCGGGAGCACTCCTATCCCGATACTGGACCTAGTGCTCAGGAACACTCCTATCCCGATACTGGGCCTAGTGCTCAGGAACACTCCTATCCCGTTACTGGGCATAGTGCTCGGGAACACTCCTATCCCGATACTGGACCTAGTGCTGAGGAACACTCCTATCCCGATACTGGACCTAGTGCTCAGGAACACTCCTATCCCGATACTGGGCCTAGTGCTCAGGAACACTCCTATCCCGTTACTGGGCATAGTGCTCGGGAACACTCCTATCCCGATACTGGACCTAGTGCTGAGGAACACTCCTATCCCGATACTGGACCTAGTGCTTGGGAACACTCCTATCCCGATACTGGACCTAGTGCTCAGGAACACTCCTATCCCGATACTGGGCCTAGTGCTCAGGAACACTCCTATCCCGATACTGGACCTAGTGCTGAGGAACACTCCTATCCCGATACTGGACCTAGTGCTTGGGAACACTCCTATCCCGATACTGGGCCTAGTGCTCAGGAACACTCCTATCCCGATACTGGGCCTAGTGCTCGGTAACACTCCTATCCCGTTACTGGGCCTAGTGCTCGGGAACACTCCTATCCCGTTACTGGGCCTAGTGCTGAGGAACACTCCTATCCCGATACTGGGCCTAGTGCTCAGGAACACTCCTATCCCAATACTGGGCCTAGTGTTTAGGAAGACTCCTATCCCGAAACTGGACCTATTGCTCAGGAACACTCCTATCCCGATACTGGGCCTAGTGCTCAGGAACACTCCTATCCCGATACTGGGCCTAGTGCTCAGGAAAACTCCTATCCCGAAACTGGACCTATTGCTCAGGAACACTCCTATCCCGATACTGGGCCTAGTGCTCGGGAACACTCCTATCCCGATACTGGGCCTAGTGCTCAGGAACACTCCTATCCTGATACTGGGCCAGAGAAGAATTGGAGCGGAAGCTGCAGGGGTGACAGTCATTGACAGCTGGGCAGAGAGCAGGGGGCTGCCCGGCTGTATTCAGAGCACTGCAGGTCACGGCTGTTTGAAATAATACCCCTTTCACAACAGAAAATGCAGAGATTTACCCGGTAATATGGTCCCAGGATCATGCAGGGACATTCCCAGGCTGACCCCTTATACACCAGCCTAGTCCCTGCATTTTCTGGTGTGAGGGGGAGAGACAACCACGCCCCTCTCCCTACCCCCCTTTAACCAACCAGCTATATCTTCGGAACCAACTGACACATTTACATGAGACCAGTATCATATTGAAGAACTTTTGAGTTGGCTTCGAATGATTTTGGTCCCATGAAACTGGGCTGTTTGGTTCCAGAGAAATCTGCCCTCAAAGAACATAAACAGTCATGAAATTACATTTAAGAAATGAAAAAAAAAAAAAACGGTTTAACCTCAATTTCCCTGGAACCAATTAACCCACATGGATCCAGCCTGGTATCAGATTGAAGGCCCAGCAATTTGGGTTCGACTGAGATCAACCTCGAGCTTCAGTGATGCAGAAGGGGGAACTGGCAGCCGTTGAACTGGGTGATGGGTCCCATGTTATCCTATAGGGAAAACGTTCCAGCTTTGCCTGGCAGTATCTCCGGTTCCCAGGGGGCTAGAGACACGGGGCTGGGCTCATTGGAAAGCCCCATTCCTCAGCTACAAAATGGGCCACCCCCTAGATTCGCCTATGCTTATCACTTGTTAAGTAACTGGGCTGTTCATAATGAGAGTCATTCGCTGGTGTGCGCCTATATGACTACATATAACGCCTGCACACACATCAGTCCCAACATCCAGACGGGATGGCAGGCAGTGCTCACTGATACCCTACGACTGCTCCTGGGGCAGCGGTAGAATTGCATACATGGTATTTTTGTACCGGTCTGTTAAATTGCTTTCCGCAGGTGGAGCAGCTTCCCCATGTAGCAGCCCTATTGGCCTATGTCAGCCAATCAGGCTTCTGCAGCTACTGTGACTCCATCTCAGAATGCACCTCTGTACTTCCTGGTTTCTTTCTGTGCTTTCCAGCCCGGTACGTCCATCACAAGCATAGGCGTGCGCACAGGGGGTGCCGGGGGTGCACAGGCACCTCCTAATGACCGGCATCCCCCCGCATGATTGCAGCTCCTCTCCCTACTGGCAGCAGCAGTGGCGTAAGATACAGCTTGGGTGGATCCGATGGGTGGTTTAAAGGGCAGTTGCCCAAGGGCCCCACAATACTAGCCCAAGTCTTCCATCCCAATCAGCAGCCGCCACAACACACGGGCGACGCTGGGATTCAGCTGATAGAGGCACCCGGCAGGCTAGAGAACTGAAGCAGAACAGTGGGATCATGGGAATTGTAGTTTATATTTTACTGCTCAGACTTTGAGCAGTTAATGATAAAACTACAAATCCCATGAAGCCATGCTTTGCACTTGCAGGAAGTCTCACTGACCTGTGGAACCGCACTGGCTTGCCTGCAGTGTGCAGTTGTTGTGATAAGGCTGTTCGAGTGGGAGACGGCTCTGCAGTTCTCTCCCTCCCTCCCACATCCCCTGTGTTTACCAAAGCAGCAGAGTTCAGCAACGTCAGGAAGAGGACTCCTCCATGCTCATAACAGTATGTGCTTGCTTTCTCACTGACCGGGTAAAGATCCTCTTTTGTAGCTTGTATATCCATAGTAAATACAGGTATTTGGCAGCTTATATTGTCTGTTACCATTTATTTCACATCATACAAATAAACTGGAATATATCTATCTATCTATCTATCTATCTATCTATCTATCTATCATCTATCTATCTATCTATCTATCTATCTATCATCTAGGAGTATGACCGCTCATGCTAACGGTATAACTAGTCATTTTGTGCCCTCCTTCCAAAGGATGCTGTGTGCAGCATCAGCGGTTCAGGAGTAGGATGTGGCATTAAAGTTCATCTTTCCAGCCATGCCGTGGCTCTCTTTGATGTGATTTAGTATAAATCAATAGTATAAATCAAGTTTAATCAATAATTTCACTTTGTAATTGCGATTACTACTATGTGGGGGACTACAAGTGGCATAATGTGAGTAAGGTTGTGCCCACACTGATGCGTATCCAATGTATTATATGCTGAATATGATAAGGCACTATGAAATGCCTCCTCTGCATGGGTTAGGGTGGAGCAGAAGGGCCCAAGTTATATTTGGTCACCTGGTCTCACCTCCCACACTGCTGCCACTGAGGGGCCCCACTGCACTCCTTTGCCCGGCGGCCCATAATGTTGTTAAGATGGCCCTGGCCAGCGCTGTGACCACGGAAGATCCGGTGCAGTGACCTCTAAAGTCCCGGCATTATGTCCCTGGAGACCTGGCCCTGAGACAGCGGAGACCCGGCCCTGCGCCTGAGGGAGACTATGATATGTGCAGGAGATGCGCCACTACTGAAGGTAATTGTGCTGAATAGGAATCTCTCTCTCTCCTCTCCACCTCTTTCCCTCTCTCTATCCTCCCCCTTTTCTGTACCTGCCGCTGTCTCTCCTTCTTTCTCTTACTGATAGTTTCTCTCTCTCCCTGTCCCCCCTCCTGTCACTCTGAGTTGTTCGCCCAGCGGCTAGCAGCCAGCACAGCAGTGGGCACTGGCATTCCCGAATTAACATATGTGACATCCAAAAAAAAAATGACTCACTACACAGCTGAAGGGGGCCACGGCTGACACAGGGAGAGGGGGACAGGGCTATAGGGCTTACATAGTGGGAGGGGGACAGGTCTGACACAGGGGGAGCGGATCAGGTCTGACACAGGGGGAGGGCGACAGGGCTGACAGGGGAATGGGGACAGGGCTGACACAGGGGAATGGGGACAGGGCTGACACAGGGGAATGGGGACAGGGCTGACACAGGGGAATGGGGACAGGGCTGACATACGGAGGGGGGACATGTCTGACAAAGGAATGGGGACAGGGCTCTCACACGGGGAAGGAATGGCATAATGTGTAATAGTCATTACGGTGTGTGGCATAATGTGTAATGGGCATCACAGTGTGTCAATTAATCTGTAATGGGCATCACGATGTGTGGCATAATGTGTAATGTGCATCACGGTGTGAGGCATAATGTGTAATGGGCATCATGTTGTGAGGTGTAATGAGCATCACATTGTGAGGTGCAACGTGTAATGGGCATCACGGTGTGAGGAGCAACGTGTAATGGGCATTACGATGTGGCATTTGGTATACTATGTAATTGGTGTAACGTGTAATAGGCATTACGGTGTAAATTTGGCATAATGTGCAATGGGTATTACAGTGTGTGGCTTTATGTGGAATGGGCTTTATTTGTGACAGACATTATGGTTTGTGGCATTAGGTGTAATTGGCATTACTGTGCGTGGCATTATGTGTAATGAGCATTACAATGTGTGGCATTACAGTGTAAAGTTTTGCAGCGTGCCGTCGGTGTGCACTGTCCCTGTTTTTAGTATGTGTTGGGGGGGGGGATGATTCATTCTGAAGTGCATAAACATAAATAAGTCACCTTCTATTTAGTTTACATTGATGCCCAGTAGGCGGTGATGGACACGCCCAGTAGGCGGTGAAGGACACGCCCAGTAGGCAGTGATGGACACACCCCTCTAATTGTGCACCCCCTAACAAAATGGGCTGCGCACGCCTATGATCACAAGGCAGAACCCGGCATGCTCTGGGTCACAGGCAAACCTCTCTTTGCATTTGAAGATTAACGTTATGTCACACTCCAAAGCAAGTATAAAAAGCTAAGCCTGATGATAGAAATACTCAGCTGAAGAGCACAGAAGCGGAATATGTCACCGATTTGGTACAAAGGGGTAACAGCTTTACATGTGGCACATCACGGCTACACGTGTTGTAATATGTTACATGGCACCCGGCTCGGTGAGACGAGATAACAGTTATATAAATGTAATTTAGAAAACGTTAATGAAAAATACGACTAATAATTCGCATAATAATAACGGAGATAAACCTGAGTCAACTTTAGGTCTTTTCTCATCCAAGTGACAGATAAATATGATTGATTTATAATAAAAGCAGATCAGTTCAGCCTTCGAGATCATTATCTTTCCATTATTACAGGCCAGTGAACAATATTAATTTGTCATTCAGATAATCTGTTCTCTAGGATCACAAACAAGTTATAAAATAGACTGAGAACTGCGCACGGCGCGTCTCCTGCAGAAGCGGAGACGGCTACCCAGAATGTGCGCAGGGACGCCAGGCAGAAAGGTCGGTGCGCACACAATTAGTGTGGGAATACAGGCGGCTCTCATTTTCCTAGTTATACAGCGGCTGTATAACGTATTTAAGGTGCACATGTGATAAGGGCTGTGCTCTGATGCGATGATGATGTCATCACACTGATGCTCAGGAGCAGCCAGCCAGGTCAGTATTGCAACTGATTCGGGGGCGTGGCCTGGTCTAGTGGGTGGGGAGGGGGTGTGATGTGAGGTAGCAGGCTGCAGGTGACTTGGCTGTAATCAGCAGACGCTGCTTGTGCATAGTATTGCATCCCTTTGTGAATAAGTGCAAAAAGAACATTTACAGCACATGAACTGTTATGACAGATCAAAGTATATTTTGGACTGATTTTAAGTGGGGGTTATTCAGACCTGAGCGCACGGCTGCGATTTTACAGACCAGGCAATAATCGGTAGACTTCACATATGTACGGCTCATAGTACCAGGGCCTGCGTCACTACTAGGCAGCTTTAGGCATTTGTCGAGGGCCACTGGAGGGCGGTACTGAGCCGCCGAGGAGACCAGGAAGTCTGAAGAAAGTTGCAGCAGCTGGCAAGTTCGGGACACCCAGCAACTCCACCAAGCAGAGAGTAGGTGAGTACACCCCCCCACCCCCCCCCCCCCCCCTGACTGGACGATTGCGAGTGGTGGCAGACGCCCGCTGACAACCCACCCACACACACACACCCTCCCTGCGTGCTGGACAGCAGCAATCCGCTGCCCCTTCTGGAGCGCAGTGATCTGAAAAAGCCACATTTAGTGGTGAAACGCATAGGCTCTTGCACCCCAACTGAACTTTTATTTGGACAAGTCACCCCATTTTACCAAAGTGTTTGCCACTAATTTTAATCCAGCGGAGGTTTCTCACAGCACTACCAATGCACTAGTGGCACCTACTCTCTTCAACTCACCGTGGCTCAGAGACTCTCTGGAGGAACACCACCTCCTAAGGACCCGGTTCTACACACAAAGTGGAAGAGATCTTTACCCCGCACTTACTGGAAATTACAAACTTGGATGGATTTCCCCAGTACTGGTGGACAAAAACGGTGACTACATTTACTCAGGTCATTGCACTGAATATATTTTACAATTGACTTTTAATTACCCCATTTTAATGTATTGTCTACACTATATGTTATATTAAATTCTACAATTTTAAGATCAATATACTGTACATGTTGTTTTACACCTAGCGCAGTTTTAACCCTTCCTGTATTCGATTGTGGTGAGGGGCTTGTAATGTTTCAGTAACCAGATTGTTAGACGTGCCGGAGTCTGTCCCAGGAATTATGGGGCCTGCTACAATTTTATAGCATCTGAATCGCAGTCCCCCGGCGCTCCTGCTGACACTCTCTAGATGAAGTGGACACGGCCGAGATTTATAGCTGCTCCGACTCTTGTTGGACATGATAATAACTGAGACTTCTCCAGCTCATTTTAGTTTTTATCACTTGACCGTAAAATCATTATAGATGGCGGTATACAGAGAGCGCGCAGGTGATGTATGTGTATGGTGGTATACAGAGAGCGTGCAGGTGATGTATGTGTATGGTGGTATACAGAGAACGCACAGGTGATGTATGTGTATGGTGGTATACAGAGAGCGTGCAGGTGATGTATGTGTATGGCGGTATATAGAGAGCGCACAGGTGAGGTATGTGTATGGCGGTATACAGAGAGCGCGCAGGTGATGTATGTGTATGGCGGTATATAGAGAGCGCGCAGGTGATGTATGTGTATGGCGGTATACAGAGAGCGCACAGGTGAGGTATGTGTATGGCGGTATACAGAGAGCGCGCAGGTGATGTATGTGTATGGCGGTATACAGAGAGCGCGCAGGTGATGTATGTGTATGGCGGTATACAGAGAGCGCGCAGGTGATGTATGTGTATGGTGGTATACAGAGAACGCACAGGTGATGTATGTGTATGGTGGTATACAGAGAGAGCGCAGGTGAGGTATGTGTATGGCGGTATACAGAGAGCGCACAGGTGATGTATGTGTATGGCGGTATACAGAAAGCACGCAGGTGATGTATGTGTATGGCGGTATACAGAGAGCGCGCAGGTGATGTATGTGTATGGTGGTATACAGAAAGCACGCAGGTGATGTATGTGTATGGTGGTATACAGAGAACGCACAGGTGATGTATGTGTATGGTGGTATACAGAGAGCACGCAGGTGATGTATGTGTTTGGCGGTATACAGAGAGCGAGCAGGTGAGGTATGTGTATGGCGGTATATAGAGAGCGCGCAGGTGATGTATGTGTATGGCGGTATACAGAGAGCGTGCAGGTGATGTATGTGTATGGCGGTATACAGAGAGCGTGCCGGTGATGTATGTGTATGGTGGTATATAGAGAGCGCGCAGGTGATGTATGTGTATGGCGGTATACAGAGAGCGCGCAGGTGATGTATGTGTATGGCGGTATACAGAGAGCGGGCAGGTGATGTATGTGTATGGCGGTATACAGAGAGGGCGCAGGTGATGTATGTTTATGGCGGTATACAGAGAGCGCACAGGTGATGTATGTGTATGGCGGTATACAGAGAGGGTGCAGGTGATGTATGTGTATGGCTGTATACAGAGAGCGCGTAGGTGATGTATGTGTATGGTGGTATACAGAGAGCACACAGGTGATGTATGTGTATGGTGGTATACAGAGAGCGCGCAGGTGAGGTATGTGTATGGCGGTATACAGAGAACGTGCAGGTGATGTATGTGTATGGCGGTATACAGAGAGCGGGCAGGTGATGTATGTGTATGGCAGTATATAGAGAGCGCGCAGGTGAGGTATGTGTATGGCGGTATACAGAGAACGCGCAGGTGATGTATGTGTATGGCCGTATACAGAGAGCGCGTAGGTGATGTATGTGTATGGTGGTATACAGAGAGCGCACAGGTGATGTATGTGTATGGCGGTATACAGAGAGCGCGCAGGTGATGTATGTGTATGGTGGTATACAGAGAGCGCACAGGTGATGTATGTGTATGGTGGTATACAGAGAGCACGCAGGTGATGTATGTGTATGGCGGTATACAGAGAGCGCGCAGGTGATGTATGTGTATGGTGGTATACAGAGAGCGCGCAGGTGAGGTATGTGTATGGTGGTATACAGAGAGCGCGCAGGTGATGTATGTGTATGGCGGTATACAGAGAGCGCGCAGTCGAGGTATGTGTATGGCGGTATGCAGAGAGCACGCAGGTGAGGTATATGTATGGCGGTATACAGGGAGCGTGCAGGTGATGTATGTGTATGGTGGTATACAGAGAGCACGCAGGTGAGGTATGTGTATGGCGGTATACAGAGAGCGCGCAGGTGATGTATGTGTATGGTGGTATACAGAGAGCACGCAGGTGATGTATGTGTATGGTGGTATACAGAGAGCGCGCAGGTGAGGTATGTGTATGGCGGTATACAGAGAGGGCGCAGGTGATGTATGTGTATGGCGGTATACAGAGAGCGTGCCGGTAATGTATGTGTATGGTGGTATATAGAGAGCGCGCAGGTGATGTATGTGTATGGCGGTATACAGAGAGCGCGCAGGTGATGTATGTGTATGGCGGTATACAGAGAGCGGGCAGGTGATGTATGTGTATGGCGGTATACAGAGAGGGCGCAGGTGATGTATGTTTATGGCGGTATACAGAGAGCGCACAGGTGATGTATGTGTATGGCGGTATACAGAGAGGGTGCAGGTGATGTATGTGTATGGCTGTATACAGAGAGCGCGTAGGTGATGTATGTGTATGGTGGTATACAGAGAGCGCACAGGTGATGTATGTGTATGGTGGTATACAGAGAGCGCGCAGGTGAGGTATGTGTATGGCGGTATACAGAGAACGTGCAGGTGATGTATGTGTATGGCGGTATACAGAGAGCGGGCAGGTGATGTATGTGTATGGCAGTATATAGAGAGCGCGCAGGTGAGGTATGTGTATGGCGGTATACAGAGAACGCGCAGGTGATGTATGTGTATGGCCGTATACAGAGAGCGCGTAGGTGATGTATGTGTATGGTGGTATACAGAGAGCGCACAGGTGATGTATGTGTATGGCGGTATACAGAGAGCGCGCAGGTGATGTATGTGTATGGTGGTATACAGAGAGCGCACAGGTGATGTATGTGTATGGTGGTATACAGAGAGCACGCAGGTGATGTATGTGTATGGCGGTATACAGAGAGCGCGCAGGTGATGTATGTGTATGGTGGTATACAGAGAGCGCGCAGGTGAGGTATGTGTATGGTGGTATACAGAGAGCGCGCAGGTGATGTATGTGTATGGCGGTATACAGAGAGCGCGCAGTCGAGGTATGTGTATGGCGGTATGCAGAGAGCACGCAGGTGAGGTATATGTATGGCGGTATACAGGGAGCGTGCAGGTGATGTATGTGTATGGTGGTATACAGAGAGCACGCAGGTGAGGTATGTGTATGGCGGTATACAGAGAGCGCGCAGGTGATGTATGTGTATGGTGGTATACAGAGAGCACGCAGGTGATGTATGTGTATGGTGGTATACAGAGAGCGCGCAGGTGAGGTATGTGTATGGCGGTATACAGAGAGGGCGCAGGTGATGTATGTGTATGGCGGTATACAGAGAGCGATCAGGTGATGTATGTGTATGGCGGTATGTATGTGTATGGCGGTATACAGAGAGCGCACAGGCGATGTATGTGTATGGTGGTATACAGAGAGCGCGCAGGTGAGGTATGTGTATGGTGGTATACAGAGAGCGCGCAGGTGAGGTATGTGTATGGTGGTATATAGAGAGCGCACAGGCGATTGTATCGCTGGAAGAGCCGCAGTAACGGAACCATTTCTGTGCGGACACAAACGATTGTTATTATGTTTCAGCTGATCGTTTAGTTCTTATAAATAGAGATTTGCATAAATAATGAACGTAAACAGAAAATGAGGATTTACAACACACTGAGCTGTACCGCGCGTGAAGTGCAGCTCAGTACAACCGGCCGGAATGTTCCGGAGGATTCGCTGGTTACATTCCATTGAGAAATATACAAAACAGAACGTACCCCTCGCCAGGGCCGTCTTAACATTGTCAGGGGCCCCTGGGCAGAACACTAGTGTGGGCCCCCCTCACATACGGCACCCCTCACATACAACCCCCCACATACCTATGGGCAGCAGGGTCTGAGCAGCGGCGTCTGGGAGTTGTAGCGCTATTTGCTGGGTCGGTGGGAAGCGCTGCTGATTTTGAAAAGACTGGCCCGGATGCTGATTGGGTGAGAGAATTTAGCTAATCAGTGTCCACTGGACACTGCATCCGGCCAGTTTCAGTGTCCCACCGACCCGGCAAATAGCGGGACACTGTCCAGCTGCTGTCAGGCAGGCAGATGGAGCACAGTACACCACTCCGCTACGCCCGTTTGTCAGGCAGCCTGCGCACAGGATGCCCCCCCATATCCCAGCTAGCCGGAGCACCACTTCCCCCAGGTACCCGGGAGGCTGCAATGCTGTGATTGGCCGGAGCGCGCACCCGTCAGCTGCACCGGGCTTGACGGAGAGCAGGCGGATGACTGACAGGACTGCCCCTAGCTGCCACCTCCAGCTGGTGTGGGTGTTCGTGCAGTGCTGTCTTCCCCATTGGGGTGGGCCCTTAGGTCAAAGGGCCCCTGGGCAACTGCCCATTCAGCCCAATGGGAAAGACGGCCCTGCCCCTCGCACACACTTAGCGGTACATTACTAAGATGGGAGTTCTATTGAAGATGGGATGTTTCCCATAGCAACCAATCAGATGCTATCATCTTCTAGAAGGTGCCAAATAAATAAGTAGAATCTGACTGGTTGCTATGGCAACATCCCATCTTCAATAGAACCGTCCTAGTAAATGATCCCCCTAATTGTGCTAGGTGTGCACGTAACTGCACCTCATAGTGATCAGCAGGAAAGTGCGCAGGATGGAAAGCAGTGCCGTCTTATCATTGGGCTTAATGAGCAGTCGCCCAGGGGCCAAAGGATTACAGGGGCCCACCCCAATGGGGAAGACAGCACTGCCCCGGGCCGCTGCTGCAGCAGGGGGTGGCAGGCAGCTGGGACTGGGAGCTTGTAGCGATATTTTGAAAAGACTGTGCGGACGCTGATTGGCTGAGCAATACCAACACACCGTAGCTGACTTTCATTTGCATTAAATTCAACATGGACATCTCTCTTAGAGTCATCCTTAAGGACACCCCCCAGATTCTGGAGTCCCTAGGCAGCTGTACCCCCCAGATTCTGGAGTCCCTAGGCAGCTGTACCCCCCAGATTCTGGAGTCCCTAGGCAGCTGTACCCCCCAG
Source organism: Crinia signifera (assembly GCF_055691185.1). Classification (NCBI taxonomy): domain Eukaryota; kingdom Metazoa; phylum Chordata; class Amphibia; order Anura; family Myobatrachidae; genus Crinia; species Crinia signifera. The sequence goes on along the minus strand of NC_139224.1, from coordinate 175,973,695 downwards.
ATTCTGGAGTCCCTAGGCAGCTGTACCCCCCAGATTCTGGAGTCCCTAGGCAGCTGTACCCCCCAGATTCTGGAGTCCCTAGGCAGCTGTACCCCCCAGATTATGGAGTCCCTAGGCAGCTGTACCCCCCAGATTCTGGAGTCCCTAGGCAGCTGTACCCCCCAGATTATGGAGTCCCTAGGCAGCTGTACCCAGCATAATGCACTAAAGTCACTTAAGCAGAAAGTAGTGGAAACAATAATAGTCTGTATCTGGTGATTAGCGAGAGACAAGTAGCCCTTTGCCCCTGCAGTGTATTGGGGTCCGATAAGACCCTGCAGGCCACTACTCGGGGCACTATGTAAGCAGCACAGAGGTCCTGTGCTGAACACGGCCCTACTTATACCCCATGGACCATCCCTCTTCTGCAAAAACAAAGCAGGCCCTGGAGCAATTGCCCTACTGCCCTAGTTGCTAGTACCCCCCAGTGGACAAGACCCCAGCTGGAACACTTGCGGCTGACAGTTTGACTCTCTCCTCAGTTCTGTGCCTCGCGCACATTACTCATGTTAATGCAGACTTTTCATTACACTTCACAGGCATTTTTCTGAATTTGTCCAATAATGTTTGCATATTATTATTCATATTTCCAATTCCCCTCAGATTATCCTAGCACAGATCTCATGCAATCTCTTCATTATCGCTCAAAGGTCTTTCTTGTTACTGAGTCAATCTATTGTACATTTTCCCATCAAGAGAATTGTAAAACATCTATTTGGAATATGAAAACTTACCCCCGTCCCAAAGTTATCTTTACCTTTTGAAATTGTAAGCTGCCGCTTTCTGGCTTGCCAGCGAGCGTCCGCAGAGAGATACCTTTTGTGCTCGACAGTCTCTAAAAACCGGGGCAAAAAAAAAAAAACAGAAGAGACGAAGATGTTACAGAGGAATCTTCCCAGGTGACCACAAAATTCATATTAGGGTCCGACGGTAAGAAATTAGTGATCACACAGAGGTCGCGCGCCGCCTGCTGTTTGACCTCTGTTCTTAGTCTAGGCAAATGTTGGATTTTAAACCTGCTTGGAAACAGTTGCTGTGCAATTCTATGAACAGGGGAAAAAAACTTGACGCAACAGCACCAAGAACATGAGCAGATGTGAATGCGTTCATTTGTAAAAAAAAATTAAATAAAAAAAAAAGCACAAAATTTCTCATGCACAGGTCAAGTGATGGATTCTAAATAAATCTCGTTTTAATTAGTATCTGGAAGATAGCGACGCACAGCCTTAAATACGTTACACTTGCCTTGTTTTCATACATACCACAAAATAATAATAATAAAAAAACTATTTTCAATTAATGCCGAGCGTTTCGGGAGATAATTGTACAGACATGAATTTAATGTGGTCAAATAATTAAGCAGAGAAAATAGATCAATAAAAATCAAGATGAAATCCCCTATGAACAAATTAAGGAAATACTCTGTACCTTCAATCAAACATTATCCTTGAAATACAGGCCTTTCGGGAGTACGTGCTGCAGGGTGTCAGGGAAACGGATAATGGATTTTGAATGCTTAAGAATAAAAAAAAAACTGCTTTACATTAAAAAGGCGAAATGGAAAGACGGTAAAATAGTTCTAGACAGTGGAAATGATAAAACTGTGTACAACAGCAGCAGAAAACAAGATTTGTCTCCCAATATGGAATCGTGGCACCCTGAAAGCTTAGCATCACTTTGTAGGTCAAGTGTGGGTCGTATGCGGAAGGATGGTTGTCATGGGGTGAGAAGGATTACAGACGGGGTTTTAGAACCTTTCGTGTGAGGGCGGAGGTTGCTGTGCGGGAAGAGGAGAGCTCTGTCTTATAGCTGCTGGGAATGCTTCCCGGCTTGTTATGATGACAGCAGAGCTGTCAAACTGTTAGAAATTGTGAATTTTGGAGCCGTCTACATGTGCGCGGTATATACTGTGACCTATATTCAGTATTATCCAATATACAGTATATCGGTCAAATATTTATAAAAATTATAAAAGGACCATTTTTGTCTCATGTCCATATCCATCACTGGACAAGTCCAATTTTTTTTTAGTGGGTTTGATACCATTCATCCTCTAAAAGCATCAGAATATTTCCCCTCAAATGAATGTTCCTGTTCCTTCTCCGCCTTGGCCAATACTTCCCCCGTTTCCTCTTTCTCCCTCACTGCTGATGAAGTCCACTCACCGCACTTATCCTGTTCCTGCTTCACCTGATCCCTTCACTTTGTTTCCTTCCACTGTTTTTGCTCCCACTCTTTTGGTGTTTGCTTCCAACCTGCACACCTCTGTAACCTCTCTCTTTCCCTTGGTGCCATTTTCTTCCTTTATTTATTCCCATTAATCATTCTTATTACTCGTTCCCATTAATCATTCCCGTGTATCTCCGTTTCGCTCTCTCTAACTTCCACCCCATCACTCTGCCTCCAAACATTTGGAATGACTCCTCTGCCAAAGCCTGTCCACGTTTTAATCTCTCACTCACTCCTTGACCTGCTGCGGCCTGGTTTACTCTCTCTTCACTCTGAAACAGTCCTTACCAAGGTCACGGATGACCTTCAAACCAGCAACTCTAAGGGTCACTTTCTATTCTCCTTATGTTGACGATGACCACCATTTCCTTCTTTCAAACCTTCATTCTTTTGGGCTCCATCACTCTGTCCATTCTCGGCCACTTACCTTTCAAGAAATTACTTCTAACTACCTCTGCCCACTCTTCCTTTTGGCATTCTCCCGAAGTGATGTCCTTGGTTTCCTCTTCTTTCTCTACGTGCATCAACTTCTCAGTCTAAATGAGCAAATTTGTGCTGGTGATACTCAATTCTAGCACTTTATTTCCCTCTTATCTCTTCCATGCATTCTTGGACAGATTTTGACGCAGTTTCCACATTTCTATAGAACATTTGTCATGGAGGGTTTAGGTGTATGAAACATTAATTTATGACAAAAGTGATCCGAGTTGTGACAATTTTAGTAAAGCAAGTCACAGAAAAAGCCAGTCTTGGCTTATGCTGGCCTAAAATGGAAAGTTATCTCACAACAAAGGACTTTATTTCATAGGGATTGATAGGTTTTGGGGTGACATTTAATAGGATGCAATTTTTTTTGAGGAGGGGGGGGGGGGGGGGGCGCGACTTTTTCTCAAAAACGGCCGTATTCGCACTTTTTCCCAAAAAAACGCACATTTTATAGGATGCGATTTGCGGGCACAAATCTCACTTTTTAGCACAAATTCGATCATTCTGATCTCGCGATTTTTAGTAACACTTCAGATGTTTTCCCATTATAAAGTAGACAATTTGCAAATTTAATGGGATACGTTACTGAAAATCGCCAAATTTGCCTGTCAGACCAGGTTCTGACAGGCAAATTTGACAGAAACATTCACAGATCATTGAGATCTTTGCATGGTTCTGTCTTAAAAAATTTGTAAAAGTTAAAATGTAAAAAAAAAAAAAATGGCTTGGGGTCCCCCCTCCTGAGCATATCCAGCCCGGGCTCATTGAGCCGGATCTGTTTCCAAAAATACTGGGGACAAAAAACATAGCGGTCCCCCGTATTTCTGAAACCAGCCCAGGACTCTTCGACCGATCCTGGTTCCATAATTACAGGGGACAAAAAAACTGGGGGTCAAAATACGGGAGACCCCCAGTTTTTTTGTCCCCCATATTTTTGGAACTAGGACCGGTCCAAGAGTCCTGGGCTGGTTTCAGAAATACGGGGGACCCCTCCGCTTTTAGTCCCCGGTTCGGCTCAATGAGCCCGGGGCTGGTTACGCTCAGGAGGTAGTACCACACGCCATGTTTTATTTCATTATATCACAAAATTGCACATGTCCTCAAATTTGCACATTTTCATGACTAAAATCGCACCATATTGCACTTTTTTGCCGCAAATTTACATCTCATTAGAAATGCAAATTTGTGGCAAAAATGCGATTTTAAAACGTGCGATATTGTGCTATTTCGGAAAAAGTGATAAAATCACATCCCATTAAATCCCTCCCTTGATTTAAACCCAGTTCATTGATACAGAATTTTAGAATTCAAAATTGTTTTGTTCCTATTTAATTAATGTGAAAAACAATTATTTTTTCACAAGGTAATCTTATAAACCCTTGGGTAAAAATCCTTTGCTGGGTCAGGTCACTAGTATATATCAATCACATGAAAAATCTGCCATACAGTAAATATGTAATAGAATTTGTCATTGCATTCTATTACATACCTCCCGGTCACAACGCTCAGTTCCTTTTGTAGACTGAGAAGCAAAGACCACACTAAGAATGTCCCTTCTCCTCTATCTCGATGTATTGTCCCATTCTTCATAGTGACTTCCTGTTCTGCATTGTGACTTTCCTAATCTGTTCAGCAAAACTCATAGTTATTCTCAATGTATCCATCATGTTGCGGCCAAGGTGAGCGCTGACGTTTCAGCGGGTGATTTCAGGCAGGTGGCTGTCATGGTTCAAGTACAGTATGATTTTCCACCCAGTAGTTGCGTTTGTTTCATATATTCTCCTTACACTTTACTCTGTTTCCTTCAGTCATTGTAGGGTTTCTACAATACATTGCTGCTGTGGTTATCATTGCATTGGAATTCTGTTGGCGGTATTATGGTATCCATTGTCTCCCAATTTATTGTTCCACCGTTCAGAACATTGAAGATACAATGTTCATGCATGAATAATGCCACGGCTTAGGTCGGCATAGCTTCTAATATATCATAATAACATCTGCGAGTGTGCGCAGTGAAATCCTAGGCATGGCCACTTGGAGAACAGACCTCTGATACTTCAACCAGGATATTGGCCTGAAAGCACCTGCTGAAAACCCGGACACACAGCACAGCTGACATATATGACCCCGGGTGTGAGTAGCTGAACTCTCTCAGCAGTGTCCATAGCCGTGGAAGGAAATCTGCGGACTGCAGCGATTGAGTCCAAGGCAAAGAAAGGTCACAACTTATCGAGTGGCAGCAACAGCACCATTATAAAAGGCGATTTCAGGCACAAGTTTTATTTCCTCTGGAGATGTTCCAGTAATTTGCAATACCAAGCAAAATGATTTTAATTAGGATTTTTTTTTCAATGAATCTGCCCTTTAAGTAAAAAGAACCATATACATAATTTACTGCATATGGGATTTTTCATTAAGTGTTGCTCAATTTCTACTGAAAGTGACATTGCCTTGTTCTTCAGCCTTTGCCCTTGTGTCGGTTAGTGATGTACACGGGTGAGGTATAGGGTTCCGACAGTTGGGATCCCGACATTCATTAGCCCAACGTCAGGATCCTGACTGGCTGGACTCAGACAGAATGGCGAGTGCAACAGAGCCCCCTCGCTGCGCTCGCCACATTGCAGGCACGGTGGCTCGCTACACTTGCCACCTATTCTATTCTCCCTCTATGGGGGTCGTGGATCCCCACGAGGGAGAATAGCCGGTGACCGTTGGGAACCGTCTGTCTGTGTTTTAACAGTCGGGATCCCGATGTCGGGTAAATGACTGTCGGGATCCCGACTGTTGGGACCCCGTTCGGCACCCACATACACATGGCCCGACCTTCTCACATTCTTTTCACATGTATTTAAACAATGTAATCTACAATAATACAATATCAATATCTTACAGGTAAAGGAAACGCCTGGCATCATTGCTGTTCTTGTATTGATTGGCCAGGTAACTCTACCTTTAGGGTGTACCTAGAGATGTAGGGATGTAGAGAGTGACATATAGGTATGTGCAGTATGAACAAGTTCCAGCAGAATATTAATAAAATGATTTTGTCAAAGGGAAATTTGTGTTCCTTCCAAAACCACTTAGGAATCAACTAGAAATATTATTTCTCAATAACTCTGAAAAGAAGCTCCCATATGCGGGAATTATGCGTCTGAAGAATCCTAGTGTGACATTCCTAAGAGAACACAAGGATTAGATGGGGACATTTTGGTCACCTCTCTTCTGTCACCCTACTTACAAAGTCTAGGATAAAATGTCTCATAACAACAAAGAAACTGTTTCCACATACTCCTCCCTCTAACTTTGCATCTAATTTAGGGTGGTCTCCTTCCATCTTTGCTTCTTTTGGTGATTTTGGACACCATCAAGTGCTTTGGTCTTATCTTATTACAGCCTCCAGGATACTGATATATCCTTTGAAGGATATGATTGATGTAGCAATAAACACAATGGGATAAATTGTGTTTATTGGCGATGGACTAAAGTTGGCTTCTAGCTATCTATAGCGCTGTTGTGTCCTAGTGTAGACCAGATGACCTGAGGACAGACATTCTCACATGAGTCTTGTCCCCTGAAAATTTAAGGCTTGTGGGTAAGCAAAGCCTAAATAACGTCTCCTCTCTAGGCATGAGGACCACTCCCTAGGAAGCCACTGCAGATGGTCTCCAGAAAAAGTTCTTCAACCACTGTCTGTCATCGAGTTTCCAAGCTCCTTTCTGCACAAGAAAAAGTCCTCTCCTCCCTCGGGCAGGGATTGCAAAATAACATTTATCAGACACTAATTGCTGTTGATAATAGAGGTGACTCATAAATCCATTTGACAACAGTCCAGCGTGGTAGAAGCAGAACACCTTGCTGTAACTTATAATGCCGTGCACTCATTTTGTCATTTACTATTTATTGTCATCTGTTGTCATGCCGATATTTAACAATTTACTTGCATCAATAAATCCTTGTTATCTATTTAATTAGATTTACATTATAGATACAGATGAGCTGTCTGATTTGGTGGATTTAGCAGACTTGAATTACAGTGAGAATTTTCTACGGTATGTCGGATGATTTAGTACAAGCAGAGTATAAAATTGTCATATTATTAAATAAAAATTATTTGGAAATGAGATTCCAGCAGCAGAGAATTAAAATCAGCCGATGGCCCAGCGATTGATAATGAATAAATGCGGGTTAAAGGGGTTGGGCTTGCAATAGAGGGAGGTCTTCTTAACTGGTTGTGTGTATGTATGGCAATGCCCACCCCTTCTACCTACACTCAAAAAAAGGAGTAGGGAACCACTAAGGGGGAAAACAACTTGTGACTGTCCCACAAAAATCAGGACAGTTGGAAGGTATGTTTAAGTAATACATGAATGTACAAAAGGTCAACTGGATGAAAATTCAAAACTCCTAATATGTACTTTTTTAAATGTACCAAATCGCATTTTGCATACTGTTCTTGGAAATGCGATCTGCCGGAATTTAAAAAAAAAAAAAAAAAATCAGAGGGAGCACTGTGATAATAATGCTAAACCTAGATAGCACTATCACGGTTTACCTCCGGTTCCCATAACCCTGTCTAACCTTCTCTTCCTGCTGGAAATCATCTGTCTGCTGCACTGAGGAGTCCAAAGAATTGGAAGATACTTTGGATTGTCAGAAGGATTCCATAGGGTAGGCAACTACAGTATGGAAAAAACATTGTGGTCGCATGCAGGAGATGCGACTTGTGGAAGTGTCAGGGAGTGTCCTGGGTGGGCAGCCATACTTCCATATTGTGTCTGACTCAGAATCAGCTGCTTGATTCTGAGCTGGTAAAGAAATGTAATTACCAGATGCCTGAGAGAAGAACTGTGTCTATTAATTTCATTAACTAACGCACCAACATCAGGCGACTAATTCTGAGCCAGACATAAAGTGGTTGTGTTTGTGGGAGGCCACAGATTTAGATGCCTCATTTTATCGGTCAAACCTCAGATTATGCAGTTTTTTGTGTAAGCAGCGAGTTCCAGAGTGAGATGAATTCCGGAGCTTGGACCCATTGTTCTTCCCTCTGAGAGGATTATCATACCTGTAAAGTACTGTATGGCAAAGACTGACAGCTGGGAAGTACAATATGCCAGGTGTGTGCCTAACGCAAGGAAGGTAAGACTATCCAGGTATTTTGTACCTGTGCTTGTCACATAAAATACATGCAACACCGTTGTCTCTCATCATTGTTATTATTATTATTATTATTATGCATTATTAGTGTATAACCCAGAAAAAAAGAGAAAATACCAGTGCACTCTCACAAACAAACCTTTCACCGTTGTGATGCCTCAGGTCGACTGAGTTGTTCCTTCCTAGGGGGCTCCTGTGCTCTGGACTTGAATTTTGGGATATTAAGGCCTCGTCTGATGGGGTCACCTGGTCGTGATAGGTGGGTCCATATTTTTGGCCACAAAATGCCATGTTAAATTGCAGAGTTTATAATAATTGTTCTGCTTACCTGTTTTCTTAGTGTGTAGCGTGCACACCTGCATAAACATCCTAGCATCTTATGTGTGTTCCTCTAGCATGTTCAACATTTCACATCTCTTAACTTACATAACTAAACTGAAATAAAGACTCGGAGACTTAGGTTTGGCAGAAATTGTTAGCTGATTTATCAAAAACTTTAAGCTAGATAAATTTCTTAGAACTAAATAAATAATGGTGGCCAAGAAAGAACGGCTACTTAACTAAACTCCACCCCATGCCCTGCGGTATCCACTGTCCCTATTGCATTGACTACTCACCCATCTGGGTGGGGTTGCTGCCCCCGAGCGGGTGATCGAGCGAAAGGCCTAAGTCAATGACAGGTGAGCGCACCGAATATAAGCCATATACGTTGTATAAACACATAATGAAGGCTAAAACTATTAAACTGCCATTCTTTCCCACCAAAGCATGGACTCTGATCCCAGAGACCCCGCCCTGCCACCGGCCAGAAACATAAGCAAACTTTCCTTAACTAAATGAACCCCATCAGGCCGGAAGAGATGACGGCACTTAAAATTAATCTACGCATGCGGGACAACTGCACCATCGGCAGCCAGAACCCACCTTGTAACAGCCAAATTAATTTTCTGCCTGGCCTCGTCAATCGCCCTAGCATCTCTAGCCCCTCTCCAACAAATCTGAGGTACCACAAAGGACCAAACCAAAGTTCAGAATGGCCATGCTGCTTTAATGGCTGCCAGCTCACTCCTCAAAATCAGGGCCCGCAGCTTCAACTGGGACATCTTCCCAAGGTCGTTGCCACCTAGATGAAGTACGAAGACCTCTGGCAAATCATACCTGCGGACATTCACCATTAGAAATGCCTTCAAAGCACGCCAAGACATTCTCTGAACACCCAACCACCTAATGAATCGGGACAGTGGCGTAACTATGGAGGGTGCAGGGGGTGCAACTGCTATGGGGCCCGGGCCTTTGGGGGGCCCGAGGGCTAAGCAGGCATCCCCTGCACCCATTAGACATTTATTAGCTAGTGCCTGGGCCTGATCCCTACCACAGCGCGGCTTGCCTCTTCTCCCCCCCCTCTCCGCAGCAGCTTTGGTGTCGCCAATGAAGGGGGGAGGAGCTGGTCGGGCTAAAACCAGCCTCTGCTGCTTTTCCCCCTCTCTCTATGATGCTGCCGGGGCTTAACGTCACTATCTGGTGACCAGCCCCAGCGCGAAAAAGAGCTAGTGCCGGGGCGACAGCAGGGAACGTGGAGCGGGCTGACAGCGTGACCCGGGCTGGCTGCCTGACATCTGCTGCGTTGAGGGGACCCACGCTGAGGAAATCCGTCACAGATGTGGACACGCTGCGCTGCCGCTGAGGTCCCGGGGCTGTAGGTACAGTAACAAGACCGTTTACACTGTGGCAGGGCAGGGGGGCACAGGATGCCTGGTGGGGTGGATTAAGTTCTTCCCCCTCTCTCCTAACTTTTTTTTCCTCTGTCTTGCACTCTCTCTCCCTTCCCAGCCACCTCCTCTCCTGTCTCACTTCTCTCTCTCTCTCTCTCTCTCTCTCTCTCTCTCTCTCTCTCTCCCTCCTCCTCCACCCCCCCCCCCCTCACTCATCCTCCCCTTGTCTCATCTCTCACTTTTTCCCCCTGCCCCACTCACTCTCCTCTTTTTTTCTCTCCACTGTTCTTTCCTCCATCAATCTGCCCCTATTCTCTTTCTCCTCCCCAGCTATCTCTTTCCTCCCTTTCCCCTCTCTTTTTCTCCCCCATTCTGTAGCTCTACCTGACACTGTCTCTACCAGACCCTCTCCCTCCCTCCCTGACATTCTCTCTCATTCCTGCTCATCTCTCTCTTTCTCACTTGCTCCACTCCCTTTCTCCTTACATTTCTTCTCTTTTCCTGACCACCCCTATCTCACTTTCCCCAGCATCATTTTTGACTTTCAGCGGCACGTGGGGTGGGGGGGGGGGGGGGGGTTGGAGGCGGGGTTAGGGGGGGCCATAGCAAAATTTTGTTATAGGGCCCAAAGACTTCTAGTTACGCCTCTGAATCGGGAGCAATCAGATCTAGGCCCTTCACCCGAGGTAGCCAACCTAGCCGCCAAGTAAACAAAGGAGTGCCCGACTACCCACACTCTGAACCTATCGTTCCCCACACCTACAAAGGAGAGAAATGTAGAAGGCGATTAGTATGGAATTGTAAAGGCAAGGGACATTGCATATATTAGGAGGATCTGCCAAAAGAGAAAAAAAAATATTTCTGATTGCAGCACAATTAGGTGCTAAATACATGTTTCAATGCCAATTAAAGCCATACCAGGACACAATAGGGAAGAGACAAACAAGGGGAGGGCAGGGGAATGGAAGGGATTGAGGTATGAAAGGTGTACTCAGCCGGAGAAAATACGACTGGACCTGCTGAGGGACTCTTAATTGGAGCCTTAGCCGAATTAGATGGTCAGATTCAGTCCGTTAGGTCAGGCAAAAAGCATGAAAACTCTGGACACTGGCCCAACAGCAGAGCATAGCTAATCCCCGAGTAGGATGGACATAAGGGTAGGGGTAACAAAGGATCATCAATCAACCAAAACATAACACACAAGCACAGGAACCCTCAAGGCAGAAGGTGAGGTCTAATGTACTTCCTATAGCTTGCAGAGCACCACCTTCCTAGGGCCTTAATATCGGCTATCGACCAGCCAGCCGCTGCAGCCGCTCCTATACGAAAAGAATAGGTGCCGAACTCCCAGGGAGAGAGGCCCAACCCAGATAGGCAACGCCATAACATCCAGCGAAAGTGGTATTTGGTCACCGGGGAGCCATCGTAGTGCATAAGCCACTTCGTGGAGCGGCCTCACCTGAGCATAATGGATCACCAAGGCAACGGGGCACACAGCCTCCGGAATTGCTGGGCCCATGGACGTTTACCTACCCCTGGCTGCCTGGTCAGTTTTGGAACGCCTCATCCTAACCCACAGCGAGCCGCTGTCTAAGTAAACATCTGACCCCAGCAGCAGCGCAGCTCGAGTTTTCGAGGGGGCGACCAACTCAGACACTGTAAAATCTCCATGAAAGGCCATGGAGAACGCAAGGCGGAACAGCAGAGCCTCAAATGCAGAGTCCACGCAGCGACCAACCCAGTAAAGAGGGAAGGAGGGTGGCATCTATGGGGCGCCGGCAATCAGGTGGAACGGGAACCCCCGGGACCAGCCTTTTTATTGCCTTGCTTATTAAAAACCCTTTCGTAAAGTCGGGATAGCCCTTAAGCCTAGCAGAGAAAGATATGCGACCTAAATAACGCGCTGCCACTGCCCTGGACTTGCCTGTGTTGAACAGCTTCCACAGAAAAGACAAAAGAAGCCTTTGCCCCACCTACCTGACTGCGCAGCCCCTCCAGAGAAAGATTCCCACTCAGTCCATGCCTGCCGATAGGTCCTAAGGGTAGCAGGCGCAACGCAGGACTCTGCTAACCCCTCCAATCCGATCATCTGCCAAACAAAAGAGGGGCATGGTACCCTGACATGGTCAGCCTCAGGGGCTAGTTCCCTAAAGCGCCGCCACTGAAAATGGGAAAGCGTATCAGCCACTTCATTCTCAACGCCTAGAACACAGCTCAACATGAGCCTAAAACAGAATATTAAAATGCAGACATTGGAGGGACAGTTGTGCCAAAACTTGCAGCACCGTGAGCGACAGCCTTCTGATTATTGATGGCATGCACGGCGCTAAAGTTATCGCACCAAAAAAGCAGGCTTCTGTTCGCCAAGCGCGGCCCCAGATTTCCATGGAAACCATGATTGGGAACAGCTCTAACAGCAGCATATCTCTTGTGAGCCCCAACTCCACCCAAGACTCGGCACACCAGCCAATCGGCGGGCCAAGACTCGGCACACCAGCTGCCGGCTAGAAAGCACCCGAAGCCAGTCGGTGTAAAGCTGCAACCTAGCGTTATCGACTATGCGAGCCAGCCAGATCCGCACACCGTTGAAATCTTATAGGAAGGAGGCCCATACCTCCAAGTCGCGACGAATTTCGGCGGACAGGCGGACCATGTGATGTGATCTGGCTACGCCCGTAGTGGCACGCTCTAGTTTCCTGCAGAAAAGCCTGCCCATAGGAATCACCTTACCAGCGAAGTTCAGCTGACCTAACACGGATTGAGCGAAACAAGCTCTAAATGAATAAAATAGGAGACGAGAGTGTAGGCAGCACCAACTAATTACGCCATCCCATCGCTGAGATGGATGCACTATTTCCTGGGTTTCAAATGTGTCCCTTACAATACCTAAACAGAGTAATGCAAAATCAATGTGCAGCTTTGTCTGCACAAATGAGCAGATTAACTAAAATATGACACAAATCAAGATATATATATATTGGATATATATATTGGTTTGTGGTGTTCTCGAGCCAACCAAAATCTGCCAAAAATAACATTTCAGTGATTCCCACCTGTAATCGCACCCGCGTGCCTGTAAAGCGCCTCGCTCTCATGTACCTGGCAATTGCCAGCAGTTTCCTGGTTAAGGTACAAGAGGAACAAAATGGACAAACGTTTGAGCTTACGAAGTCATCTCCTGAAGATCCTTTCTCCGAACATCTTGCCGTTAAACCTTCTCCGATGAATCTAATGAATCATTTGTGGGAAAATAAAATAATGCTGATAAATGTTTTGTCTCTGTAGGATCGTCTAATGAGAATCTCACCTTGACATTTTCAGGGGACTTTTCAAAGGCGTAATGAAAAGTTCCGTGAAGAGTGAGAAAGGAAATTCAGATTATTAGGTTCCCGTTTCCTTATCCTGCTGTAATCATACTTAATTCCAGTGTTGCGCAATGAGAAAGCCAACGTCATGATAAATATAATAAAAGGTTTTCTTATAGGTGAGCTATACTGGGATCGCTTGTCTACGGGTCCCCCTGTATTTCTGTAACCAGGACCGGCTTGATGAACCCGGGGCCAGTAATATTCTGGCGGGCGGACCGCACACACTGACTTTTTTTTTTTTTTACTGTATTATTTATTTATTTATCTGTTTTTATTTTACAGAGAAGCATCACACGGATCTGACTGATCCACACGATGCATCCTATGTGGGTGCTGCTTATTTATGCGAATTAGACAGACACCATCAGACGGACCAGCTACACATCCGGTAATATCTGCCTCCCACTGGGGATTATACTGGAACATTACTATCTCTATATTTGGGCAATTCATGGAATTATGTTATGTCACCAACAAGTGGATTTTATGTTAAATAAGAATAATGCTTTGATCCAGAACTACATGTGCAGACCCCTGTATACCCACACAGCTTCCACCAAGTAGCAGCTATACGGAGGTATTAATGTACTATCTATAGGGCTGATCACCATCTCTTATCACTGATTGGTTGTGTACTGATTACTCGGTGACGCCTAGCGCTGTTCTATCTCATACTTTCTTCTTGTTTGCTATAAACAAAATAACCGTCTGCACTTCCCCGGTCACCTGCCTGCTTCATCAGATTGGCGTACGGAAGCGCGCTTTACATAGGTGACGTCCTGGGAATACCAATGTTTACGGAATAACAATAAAGATCTGTTCTGTCATATTCCACTAATTGTCTGCTTTGTCTCAAGCAGCTGCACACCGCAAAAAAAGTGGACGACACACCCACACTTTCCAAAACGTTCCCCATCTCCTCGCCCAAAGATGGCCGCAGCCGCGCTGTGTCCTACCACATGTGACCGGGTCTGTTCCTGCGCTTGTACAGATCAAAGAACCATTGGCCACTTGACGCCAAATCGACGTACACCAGAGGGTATCCATGTTGACATATGTCAACATAGATACAAAAAAAAACGTGAAAACCTTGACCATGTCTATGTCGGCCATAAGCTTTTAACAACCTTTTGTCAATGTCGACCTTGGGTAAGTGGTAGTCACTGTCGACCATGACTGTAGGCTTCGACACATAGGTGTGTGCAGTAAATTTTATTTGGGGGTGCACCGTCAAAGGGGTCTAGCACCACTTGTTGGGCATGTCTAACACCGCCCATTGGGTATGTCTAACAGCGTCAATCAGGCGTGTCTACCATCATGTATTGCCAATCGCTACAGTATAAACCTTCTCTCAGCCGCACCATAATCTCCGGCCTATCTCAGTTGTATTCTTATAATTACTCCGTGTAACGGTACATGCAAATAAAGTCAAAAACGTATGTGGACGACACAGGTCTGTAGTGATACCTAATTACACATATAATTGATTGATGGTCCGAGGGCTGCGGGAAGCCCTGTAGCTGAAGCGACGTAGCGGTAGGGCGGTGTGTAATAGGATGCAGTGGCGTAACTCCCGGAGGCAATGGAGACATTGGCCGCCGGGCGTTAGCCACTAGGGGGGGCACTGAGGACTCAGGAGCCGGCACCAGGAGCCTGTGACTTCTGCAGTGAGCGGTAACATACCTGCTGCTGCAGTTGTCACAGGAAAGAAGGAGCCAGCACCACAGCTATGGGGGCATGATCCGACGCAGGAGTCAGATCAAAGTGAGTGTCGATATCATTGCTGCAGCAGCCGGGTCATGTGTGCAGGGTAGGGATGAAACTGAAAGTAACTACAGTTCCTAGCAGCCCTTGCTGCAGGAAGCTCAGGGCTGCTGGGAGCTTTAATTTACTTTAGTTTCTCTTCACTTCAGTTCTCCAGCAGCCAGACGAATAGGGGGCTAATAATGTCAACTGCTCACCCTTCCCAGACTCCCAAAAGTTTTTCTGAATCACCCTGCAGGCTTTGAGGAGCAGTCCGAAAAGGGGGCGGGGCTAAACGGCAGGCCCTCCAGCATCATGGTGAGTGTGACAGGAATGTGCTCTGTATATATTTATCTTTGTACATTACTATTATACTGTATGTGTGCATGGGTGGGACTGTATATGTATGTATATAGGTGTTTGACTATGTATATTTGTGAGTGAACATGTGCATAGGTGTATGTGTGACTGTGTATGTATGTATGTATGTATGTATGTATATATATATATATATATATATATATATGTGTGTGTGTGTGTTTGTGTGTGATGTTATGTGTGTATATTGTACACACAACGTTGCAGACAGGCTGACGTGGACTGGGCGACAGTAATTGGTGATGGGGGGGGGACAGAAATCGTAGTTTCAGCTACTACATTCTGGGTTGGAGGTGCTGTCTGTAGATTTGGGGGTCACTTATGCTATGTAAGTGTAGTTGGGGGGCACTACCATCTTTGCCGCCTCCGGGCACCTGATATGAACTTACGCCACTGATAGGATGTGCACACCTAGCACTCAATGTGCGCACACCGATGCCTAGACATTGTCCACCATCTATACCGTAACCGTTACCGCTTTAGTGACCACCGCCCTAGAAATGTATTACTGGCGGCACACTGTCAGACACAATGTATCATGTGCGTGATTACAATGTAGCACCGGCTCAGGAGTAAATGCAGGTAAGACCTTTATTCCTGTGCAGTGCATCTAGTGGGAGAGTTATGGGTTACCGGTGCAGTGCTGCGGGGGACACATCTACTATGGAAAACGTCAATTTTTAATTTTCTGTGTTGCAGAATAATATGATGACAAAAGTAATAGCATCCATGAATCAAGGTGCCAATAGCCGGTCCTCACACATCTTTCTAATGATCATCACCGGGGTTTCCTTAGCCCACGGGCACCGGCATTAAACTTCCTTCTTTATGAGAAAATCAACCAAATTGACCTGGAACATGATAGTTAATCAATTTTGTTTTTTTAATAATGGAAATTAAACAGCTCTGCAGTATGACGATACTGTATTACATGTGACACCGAAACGGGGCAAAGACAGATGAGGAACATTTTTTGGAAAGATAAATGGTCCCTGGATCGGGGACTTTAGGCAAAGGACAACAACATAATGTAGAACGCACTATTTTCCTCTTTAAACTTGTTTTTTTTTTTAATCTAAATTTATTCTGTGAGTAGAATTTTTGTAATTGTTTTTTTCTGCAAATTTACGGCAACATTAAGTGTCTCCACACTTTATACTACAGTGCCTTGCAGAAGTATTCACCCCCTTGGCTTTTTACCTATTTTGGTACATTATAACCTGTAATTTCATTATTTTTTTTAACATAGTCCAAGTTGGTGAAGTGAAATGAGAAAATAATTTATAAAAAATATTTATAAAAAAATAAAAATGAGAAAATTGGCATGTGCATATGTATTCATACCCTCTGCTATGAAGCTCCTCAAAAGTTCCTGTGAAACCAATTAGCTTTAGAAGTCACATAATTAGTGAAATGAAGTCCATCTGTGTGCAATCAATGGTGTGTACATATGGTGAGATTCCCTTGCTATGCTATCTCTGTACTTTGTACATACAATTCATACAATCTGCATTAGATTTGCACTATATAGTCATTGCTGCCCTGTCTGTCTGGGTTTCTATTTGTGCGGTCACATCTTCAAAGTTGTCGCATGTTCTGTGAATGACAATGATGCAAATCTTCAAACAATTCATTTTATTTCCAGGTTGTGTGGCAACAAAACATGAAAAATGCCAAGGGGGTGAATACTTTTGCAAGGCACTGTATGACTATAGCGATGCCCTTGTAGATATTGGGGGTTGTTTAGATCTGAGTGCTGGGCTGCTAATATTTTGAACCCTGGGACCAGGTAATCCCCGCCCAGCTATAATGAAGCTCCGCCCCATGCAAATCAGCAAATTGCTATGCAAGGCTTGCAAATGGCTTCCAAAAAATACGCTGATCGGCAATTACTGTAGCAGTGAATCCTTTCCCAAGCCTCTCCCCATTGAATGATTTTCCCAGTGTGCACCCAAGGGGACACACACAGGAGCTCTATCAGAGCAGGGACATACAGGCTGTACTGCACAGGATAGGCACAAAACTGGGTGAGGGCTGCATAAGCCAGAACCCATATAAGAGCCCTGACTTAGGTCATAGAAAGTTCAATAGGGAAAAAACTTAGCCTGGGGGTTTTTCTGCCTGGATACAAGCTGGGATCAGGCAGGAACCTATCAGGGATTAGTGGGAGTAGCCAGGTAAAGGTTATATTTAGGGCAGATTATCATGTGACCTCACCCTTCTCTTTCCAGTTTGGAAGTGCTGCAGTCCTGCGCAGGATCTGAGGTAAGAGAGCTTTTCATCTTGTCATTTGCTTTAAATTGAACTATGCCCCGTCCCAGACGCTCTGCGCCCCCTCCCCGCCGCCTTGTGGATGCGGCCCGGCCGTTATCTGCGGCGGGGTACCGCCGTCCACGGGTGAGGGTGCTTGGGGCGCAGGAGGCCTCTGTTGCCGACGGCTCCCTTGTGGGGAGCCTAGCGGCAGGGCTTATACCGCCCTCACGCGGGCAGTCATCCCCGGTGAGCGTGGTCAGCGCTCCACCGGGGGTTGTAGTTGCGGCTGCCTTAATAGGCGAGCCGGTGGAGAGTGCACCCGTCGAGGTCCGGGCCCTACCGGGTCCCTCGACGGATGTGGTTGTGCCCCCCTTGCCTCAGGTCGCGTCCGTCGTGGACGCGACGCTGGAGGCTTCCGACCCGGCGCCTGAGGTCACCGCTGACTCTCAGGCAGCGGGCGGGCTTCAGGTGACGGAGCGGGTCGCAGCGCCGGCTGGCGCGAGACCCGTTCCGGTGCTTCAGGCGGGTGGCGGGGTCGAAGGGGTGTCGCGAGTGGGGTCGCCGGGAGAGGGACAGGCCCCGGCGCCGGCTGACGCGATCACAGCGTCATCAATGCCGGAGCCGGGGATCCCGGCGGCTCCCAGCACTACATTGCAGGTCGCAGCGTCGGAGGACGCGCGGCCTGTCCCTGTTGTAAATATGATGAATGGGGTTTCCTCCCTTGCGGGGGGAAACCTGATGGGGATCGCTGGCAGCGTTCCCAGTGGGATAAATGTATCAGGGGGCAGGGGGGAGGGGGGAGGAGGGGACCCATGGGGGAATAGTGTTTTGCACAGCAGGTTGGGGGGTTTTGATTATGCGGGGGAGAGAGGAGAGTCTGCAGCAGCAGCTGCTGCGGGCTCTGGGATGTTTGTACCCAGGCCAGCAGTTAGTACTGGCCTGGGAGGTTTTAACATGCCCCCCCCTTATTTAGGGCCAAATCCCAGGGGCCCCGCAGGGAGGGATCTGGGGGTCAGTCAGGCTTGGAATCCTGTGGGGTTTTCAGCAGGCATGCCCAGTGGCACGGGGGGTTTGGGGCACATGGTATATTCCAGTAGCGCGGTAGCGGCTTCTGTGCACTTGCAGGGTCCCTCCCTAGGGGCGCAGGTCACGTCATCTTGGGGGGGGGATTGTCAACACCATCTTGGCAGGGGACCCAGTCAGGTTTCTTGGGGCAGTTTTCCCCCGGGGGGGGTTTTCCCGGGCAGTGGCCCCCTGCGGGGCCCCCGTATTTTCAGGCACATTTGGGGGGAGGGGGTTATGGGGCGTGGCCACAGATTGCACCTTGGAGACACCAGGCGGTCCCGGCGGCGGGGCCGCAGTTCTCTGCGGGCTTCCAGGGTGCGCCTTCCAGTCAGCCCCTTCTGTGGTCCACGGGGTCACAGGGGTACAGTCCGCATAGCTCCGCTGGTTATGGCTGGGATCAGAGTTTTGGTCCTCAGGGGCTTTGGTCGTCACCAAGGGGGCATGGGGGAATATTGTCTCAGGGCAGTGGTAATGTTTTTGGGGCTCAAAGTGTTTTTCCTCCATTGGGAGTTCCCCCGTTGCCTAGGGGACCTCCACCCAGTGCCACGGTGTCAGCTCCACCTCCCCCACCGATGGATGCGCCGGTGGAGACGGGAGGTGGGGGCGATTTGTTGTCTTCTTCCCCCCGCCCAGTTGTGTGTTCACAGGAAACAAGTGTCGTGGCATCATCGGTGGTTTCCAGGAGGAGAAGTCGGGAAGGCAGAGAGGAGTCGAGGACGACTGCGGGATCAACAGCAGCAGGTTCCAGGTTGGCCGTTGCGGCCGACGAAGTCCCAGGGACGTCCGGTGCTGGTGAGTGCACAGTCACTTATTCAACATGTGATTCATCAGATAGTGATAGCACTAGCGTGGGGTCGGATTCCCCGCGTCGCCCGCGTAAGCTGGCCAGGCTCATTGTGCGTCACGTGGCGAAGGCAACAAATAAGGATAAGGTTGCGAGTGCTGCACCTCCTCCCACGGATCCCCCTTTGTTTACTGAAATGGTGCATTGTGCCAATACAGCAGTTACCAGGGGGCTCCGTAAGAGGATGAGGGAAAAGATTAAGAAAGGGAAGTATGTTGACATGTTCACCCTTACGGAGGACATGCGACAGGCCTTTGAGAAGGCTAAAAAGGCGGATGGTATTGGGGAAAACGCCTTTAGGAATTTCCATCAATGGTTAAGGGGTTTCCTGGTTTTTGCGGCCTGCTATGCGGAGACCAGGCCGGCCGAGTACCCGAATGTCGTGAAGTATTTGTTTTTGGTACACGAAATGTACTTGAAAACAAAGGGTTACTCCTGGAGGGACTACGACGAAAAGTTTCGTCGCAAGCAGGACGGGAATGCAGTGTTGCCCATGGGCTTTAAGGATGTGGAGGTCTGGTTGGAAGTTACACAGCAGACCAAACCCCCAGGGGAGGGGGTGGCAAAGAAAACAGTGGTGGCGGCATCCCCAGCCTCCAAGATAGCAGGAAAGGGCAAATGTTTTGCTTATAATGACGGCAAGTGCGCCAGGGGGGCGAACTGTCGTTTTCGTCACTCATGTAGAGTGTGCGGGGGCAACCATGCAGCTAAGGACTGCTCCGCAGCCCCAGCCGGTAAGTCAACTGACGCCGGAGAAACCGGTGGAAGTCACAAGTAAGGCGTATTCGCCGATAGTGGTTTCCGAACTGGTTAGGTGGCTCAGGGGATACCCCGATGCCGAGGCGGCTAGTTTTTTAGGGGAGGGTTTCAGTTATGGTTTCCGGTTGCCCATTAGGGGTTCAGTTCATGTGGTGGCGTCTAGGAATTTGAAATCTGCGAGGGATTTCCCCCACATTGTTAAGGAGAAAGTTTTGGCAGAAATTAGGTTGGGGCGCATGTGTGGCCCTTTTAGTGTTCCCCCTTTGCAGGGTTTGTGTATTTCCCCGGTGGGGGTGGTTCCCAAAAGCACTCCCGGGAAATTTAGGTTAATACAGCACCTATCACACCCTCATGGGGGTTCGGTAAACGATGCTATACCTGAGGAGCTCTGCAGGGTCAGGTATCAGTTGTTTGAGGAGGCCCTTGGTATGGTTCAGGAGTGTGGGCGGAACGCATTGATGGCGAAAGTGGATATTGAGTCAGCGTTTAGGTTACTTCCGGTCCACCCAGATTCCTTGCGGTTTTTGGGTTTTAAATTGAAGGGAGAGTTCTTTGTTGATAGGTGCTTGCCTATGGGCTGCTCAATATCCTGTGCGTATTTTGAAAAGTTTAGTTGTTTTCTTCATTGGTGCATTCAGAGAGCTTCGGGTTGCCAGGGTATTGCCCACTACCTTGATGATTTCCTCTTCGTGGGCCCCGAGGGTAGTCTGGTGTGCAAGAAATTGTTGGAAACTACGGAACAGGTTTTAGGGGTGTTGGGGGTTCCTATAGCTGAGGGTAAGACTGAGGGACCCACGCACTGTCTGTGTTACCTTGGGATTGAAATTGACACAAGGGAGGGTTGTTGTCGTTTGCCAGCTAACAAGGTCCATAAATGGTTAGGCCTTATAGAGGATTGCCTGGCAAGGAGGAAGGTTAGGTTGAAGCAAGTCCAGTCCTTATTGGGTTGTTTTACCTTTGCATGCAGGGTTATCCCCATGGGTCGGGCTTTCAGCAGGAAGTTGGAAAGGGCGACCGCTGGAGTCGCCAGGCAGCATCATTCGGTGTATTTGTCCAAAGAGATCAAGGAGGATTTGAGGATTTGGGCTTCTTTTTTGGAGACATTTAACAGGGTGGTGTTGTGGCCAGCTCCTCCTTGCTATAACAGTGCGTTGCAGCTTTTCACTGACGCATCAGGCAGTGTAGGCTTTGGGGCTTTCTTCGGGGTGGAATGGTGCGCGGAAGGGTGGCCCGACTCATGGGTGGACAGGGGTTTCACCAGGAATTTGTTGCTGTTGGAATTGTTCCCGATTGTGGTAGCCCTGGAGTTGTGGGCTCGGGAGTTAGCGGACAGGCAGGTTGTCTTTCGGTGCGACAACATGGGTGTTGTGCACACCATCAACAATCAAAGGACTTCATGCCCTCTGGCCTTGCGGTTACTTAGGCATCTGGTTTTGCAATGTCTGCGTTTCAATGTGGTGTTCTCGGCTTGTCACGTTCCTGGCATCGACAACAACATAGCAGATGCCCTGTCTCGTTTCCAGTGGGTTAGGTTTAGAGAGTTGGTGCCAGATGCAGCGGATGTAGGTTTACCTTGCCCACCTTATATCTGGCAGATTGTCGAGCCGGTATAGTGGGACTGGCCAGAAATGCCTTGGCGCCTTCCACGCAGAAGGCTTATGACGCGGCTTGGAGGGATTGGCAGGCTTTTCTGAGCAGGTATGGGCAGGAAGGTGAGTCCTTGGAGGATAGGTTATGTATATTTGCCTGGGAACACTTCCAGGCAGGGAGAGCAAAGGGGGCCATGTCAGCTGCCCTTGCGGGCATTGCTTTCCACTCGCGGATGCTGGGTCTGGAGGATCCAACACGGTCTTTTGTCCTAAGGAAGGCGATGAAAGGTTGGGCTAAAGTGGTTCCGGTGGGTAAAGACGTAAGGCGACCTATTGACTTGGCCTTGTTAAAGGAATTAGTGAGGGTCCTGGCAGAAGTTGGGGAGTCTGAGTACGAGATACTGCTTTTTCGCACCGCTTTTGTTCTGGCTTTTTTCGGGGCTTTCAGGGTCAGTGAACTGGTTGCCAAGAGCAGGACGGATTATAAGTCAGGGTTACTTTTCAGCGAAGTTCAACTGCGCAGCGACAGTGTGTGCTGCAGAATAACTAGGTCTAAGACGGATCAGGTTGGCAGAGGTAAGTGGGTCATTCTGCAAGCGCAGGGCGAGGTGGAGATTTGCCCGGTGCAGTTGGCGCGGGCTTACTTGGGGATCCGACCATTAGCAGTTGGGGGGCAGTTTTTAGTGCATAATGATAAGGCTGCGCTTTCTAAATTTCAATTTGCTGCTGTGTTGAAGCGCTGTTTGAGTGTGTTGGGGCTCCCGCCTCAAGAGTATGGTACCCATTCCTTTCGGATTGGGTCGGCTACACAGGCTGCGGCAGCTGGGTTGTCCCCAGGGGCGATCCAGGCGCTAGGTCGGTGGAAGTCCGATTCGTATAAGAGTTATGTGAGATTAGATAAATTGTAGTTGCGCCTGTTGCGCCAACCCTAAAACGCAGTTTACTCCCGGTTTTTGAACGACAGCGTTCAGAAATCGTGGGTGTGAAGGTTGTTTTTACTTTTTCCTCCGAGGGGGCCTTAATTCAATTGGCAAACCAAGGTCCACAGGAGGTTTTTTAAGTTTTCTCCTTCACATGGGTTGATTTTAAAGTTTTGTGATATATATATATATATAAGGTACTGACGGTAAGGATTCTTCTTTTTTCAGTTTCAATGGAATCCTCGGGAGAGATATGGCTCATTGGCCATTCTTTCATTTATTGGGCAGGGAGACACCCAATGGGCAGGAGGTCACATGATTATCTAGGAGACAGGACGGTCAGGTGGATAGGTGTGAGGGGCATGCGCTGGGGCGAGTTCTTGAACGAACTTTTCAGGCATGAGAGGAATTGGGGCCGCCCCCAATGGTTGGTCATCCACCTGGGCGGCAATGATATGGGCATGGTCAAAGGAATCGACTTGATTCTAAGCATCAAGTCCGATTTGGTGGCTGTACGGGCTCATTGGCCCGGGGTGAGGATAGTTTGGTCGGAAATTATCCCTCGGTTCCATTGGCGGGGTGCGGTGCGAACCTCAGCCATTGAGAAGGCGAGAAAAAAGGTTAACTCTGCCATAGGAGTCTTTGTTAGAGCTATGGGGGGTAGTGTCGTAAGACATCCTTCATTGGTGCTAGATAACGTGAGGTACTATAGAGAAGATGGGGTGCATCTTTCCCCTGCGGGAAATTGCATGTTTCTGGAGGACATCTACCGTTTGTGGGCTTGAATAGTTAAATAGGTTTTTCCTGGTTGGTTAGGTTTTTCTTTGGGGATGGCGGCTGCGGTTAGTTAACCTTTGCGGTGGCGGGAAGTCGCTACCAGCCAGCGGTCAAAAGGGGGCACAAGCGGTCATCGTGGGGCACCATCCCTTTCGTAGGACGGCGGGTGGTCCTTCCCGTGCGGGTGGACAGGGGGCGTTCCCCTGCGGGACCGTCCGCTAAGGGCTCAGCCAGGTTAAGGGGTGGTGAGACCCTCACGATGCAGGTTGTGTCAGCAGGAGGCGGTGGTGAGCCCCTCCTGCAGTGTTTTGCTGTTTTTTACGTATTTCAAGTTGACTGGGCTGGCGTGTTGGTAGCGGCTTAGTCTTTGCCATCCTCCAACCTTTAGTTTAAAAGTTAGGGACTCAAAATCCAAATTCAAACCCAAATTTCTTAGTTAGCTTTCAAGGTCTCAATAAATATTTCTCTGACCTTTTTAAACTTAACCCTTGGTGTCAGTGTGTTTATTTCTTGTTCGCGTGATTTATTTAGTGTCGTCTCAAATTATTTTAGATAAGGTTTTGGTTTAATATAATGTAAAGGTATTTTAAGTTATGGGCTACTTAAACTGGGTGAGGGCTGCATAAGCCAGAACCCATATAAGAGCCCTGACTTAGGTCATAGAAAGTTCAATAGGGAAAAAACTTAGCCTGGGGGTTTTTCTGCCTGGATACAAGCTGGGATCAGGCAGGAACCTATCAGGGATTAGTGGGAGTAGCCAGGTAAAGGTTATATTTAGGGCAGATTATCATGTGACCTCACCCTTCTCTTTCCAGTTTGGAAGCCCTCCCTCCCTCCCCAAGAGCGGGCTCACTAGCGGGATGGTTATCCCAGTGAGCATTTTTTGGTGTTTTGCAGAAGCGTTTCTGCAAGAATTTTAATTTTGTGGCTTTCCAGCCAGCATGGCGGGAAGTCGCTACCAGCCAGCGGTCAAAAGGGGGCACAAGCGGTCATCGTGGGGCACCATCCCTTTCGTAGGACGGCGGGTGGTCCTTCCCGTGCGGGTGGACAGGGGGCGTTCCCCTGCGGGACCGTCCGCTAAGGGCTCAGCCAGGTTAAGGGGTGGTGAGACCCTCACGATGCAGGTTGTGTCAGCAGGAGGCGGTGGTGAGCCCCTCCTGCAGTGTTTTGCTGTTTTTTACGTATTTCAAGTTGACTGGGCTGGCGTGTTGGTAGCGGCTTAGTCTTTGCCATCCTCCAACCTTTAGTTTAAAAGTTAGGGACTCAAAATCCAAATTCAAACCCAAATTTCTTAGTTAGCTTTCAAGGTCTCAATAAATATTTCTCTGACCTTTTTAAACTTAACCCTTGGTGTCAGTGTGTTTATTTCTTGTTCGCGTGATTTATTTAGTGTCGTCTCAAATTATTTTAGATAAGGTTTTGGTTTAATATAATGTAAAGGTATTTTAAGTTATGGGCTACTTATAACCGGTGCATACAAAGAAACTGATCATTCTATCCCTATAGTTTGTAAGCTTGCAGCAGGGCCCTCCTACCTCCTTTCTGTTGTTACCCAGTTTGTTTTATCACTGTCAACAATTGTAAAGCGCAACGGAATCTGCTGCTCTATACAAGACACTGTTAATAATAATAATAACAATAATAATAGTCATTCAGAGAATACAGGAGTAATCAGGTATGACCAGCAATAGCACTAGAAACTAGCAGTATAACCCGCACAGACCGTAGGGCATGCTGGGTCATATAGGGAGCAACACCCAATGAAAACTATTAGAAAGCACAAACTCCCTAATCACCGCAGCTGGTCAGCCAGACACACAGGCAGAGTGGCCTGATTATGACAGGTGAGACTGCACATACTGATGTCAGGCTGCATTAACACAGACCCGCCAGAGATGGCTCATAACAAAATAGTCTAGTTAGGGCCCTGTTAATGGTAATTAAAATATAACCAGAGTGACGATAAGTGAAAAGCGTTGGTTACGTAATAAGTCCGCAACCAACGTACCCTTTATACCTAACTGCGTGCGAACAAAACGTAGCGCAGCGCAGCGTACAGTCTATTGTATGTTATACACCAAGAACCGATACCTTAATAAGAGATCCTTTCGCAGGACTTTGTCTCCAATTGTGCGAATATACCTTAAAGGACAGAGTCCGCAATGTAAGGACAGAGTCCTTAATGTACCTTATCGCTATTATGCGAATAACTAGACACGACCACTGAATAGAAGTAAGGAGGTTAGAACTCCGTAAAAAGATTGTATTTAAGTCCCTAATGGACAAAAGGGGGTTACAGAAATAAGAATAAACAGGTATAACAGGTGATACAATATACTAACAATGAATACTAAACAAACTCTGCTAAGGGGAGAGAAAACAGATACAAGACACAATCAGCCAATCAATACAATAAGGATAAATACCGTTAATGCAACCGTTTACCCGTCTCATCAAATATGCGAAGCGCAGTCCGGTCAGAGCTCACTATCGTTCAGGAATGAACTATAGTCCGGTAGGAAGGTCCAGGGAAAGTAGATGTGCCGAAAAGAGTTTGGCTGCTCTGGGTCGCCTATCTTATAGGGTCAGAAGGGGGAGGTCAAAGGCCATTCTCATTGGTCAGAGATCATATGTCCGGTCCACTGTGATTGGAGGTTAGACGCTGTACCTGGTCTGACCAGGTGCAGGGGAGTGAACTTTAAGAGTCCTTTGTTTGGTGGTTTCGGCGTCAGCAAGGATAAGAACCGGTTTGAGCTAGTTTCCTTTGTTAACTACTTACAACAGAAACTGTCTCTGGAATATGGATTATGTCCATATCTCTCGGGCAATGTACATTGCGATATATTCGCAATGACCGGAATACTTCGCATAATGAGCTGAACGGAACGGTACTAAACACGATACAGATAGATGTATGCAGGGCTAACTAAGCTATGTGTGGCGTTCTAAACCTTTAACTATATTTTACTTAGGGTCAGTATGTATTTATGAATTTATGTGTGATAGTATGGCTACTCTTCTGGTCCACTTTGCCACGCATACTCGGGTATGGAAACTTTATTTGCGCAACTCTGCGAACCAAAATGGCGGCCATACTATCCTAAAATGGCGTGTGTGTAACTCGACTTCCATAGTCCACCCTTTAACAGTAATTATAAAACTGTTACAATACAAAAAACATTTCACACGACAATACAGAAATTCATAATCCTAACAAAGAAATTGGGATACATGAATTAAACATATAAGGGGAGTAAACCATCTGCTCTCGGCCGATCCAGGATCATGGATAAACGATGGGCCGCATTTATCGAACAACCTACTCAGGGTCACGAAGGATAATGTACAATTTTGGGATAAAAATAAAAACAGGGGTGGTTACAACATATACACGTTCACAAATATGGTTTCCTTAAAGGGAGGTGGTTTCGATTTTAGGGTCATATACCAAACCCTGGTCTTCCTCTGTATCTCTCGTTCTTACACTCATGATTTCGGTACGTTTTGTCTTTCCCCGGGTCACCACCTTTATACATTTGAACAATAGCACAAAAACTATGATGGCACCACCGATACAGAGAAGGAGTTTTCCTATGCTAGCTATGATCCCTTGCGCCCATTCTCCTAAACCAGAGAACCAGTGCATTGGATTCAACCAGGAGGTCCATTCACTAACTTTGTTACCTATTTCTGCCAGGCTGATATTATGTTCCCTTCTAAATTCCCATTTAAGCTGAAGAATCTCATCCATCCGGTGATCGATGATTTCTTCTGGGTCTTCAGTATTGTTGGTGATGTATGTACAACATTTCACCCCAAACTGTGTAGAAAGGGTGACACAATATCCTCCTGTCATAGCTGTCAGATAGTTCAACACCATCCGATGTTGGACCAGCTCTCTTTTGTATGCTTGCAACTCTTTTCCAGTGTATCTAAAGGTGTCATCATAAATCTCAGTGATGTTATCTACCAAGCTGGCTAATGCTTGTATATATTTAAAATTTATGACTCCTCTGGCGGTATGGGTGATGTCTAAAGCAATGAGGAGTTGGATACCGAACGACTCGTGTATCATTTCGGAAGCTAGGGGTTCTTTCCTGATGGTTAAATCCCTTTTATGGATTTGGTCATAATGGGTATGAGTGTAAGGAGGAGAAATACCTCTGTGTATGTTCATCATCTCATCATGTGTGAGGGTCATCACTTCCGGTAACACTCTGCCTAGATAACAAATACCAACGTAGTTCATGGAGAGCCATTTGTACGCCCTCCTACCACAAATATAATAAACATCGTCAGGGAGAAAATAGGGGACAGAGTATTTCATGATCTTGTCACACATTATCCATAAGAACATCCCCGTCCCCTGTTCCCTGACTTGTTCCTCACAGATTTCTGGCTGTAGGGTTACATTACAGTAGCCGGCTGATACTCTGCCGGCCATCATTTTACTTCTCTTCACCGTGTAGACATATTTATAGTGTCTCCCACTGGTTCGGATTTTTAACAACAATTCTTTATCAATAGGCTCTCCATCTGGACGCTGGGAGTAAGTTATTGTCTGGTTATGCCATGTCACTTCCCAAGTACCAATCGCTCTGGAACTTGAGAAGTTCATACATACCAGGGATTTATCCACTTGGTATGGGTGTAATCTAAGACTAGGGGACCTGGTATACAGGTATCTCTTATCCAATGGCCTCCCCTTATTTAATACGCTTATCTCTGAAATATTAAGCGGGTATGGGACTAGGCCTACACTACTCCTTTTATGTAGCACTTGTGAACACACCCAGCATTCTGTTTGGTTTAAAACCTTACCCACTAGTGAGTGGTAATCACTCAAGGGATGTCGGCCGGTAGTTGCCTTACTTGTCGACTGACATCGCTGGATGCATTCTTCTTCCATTTTAGGTTGACAATATCTACAGACACAGTACTCACCAGACAATAACTCATCACATAGCCCTTGAACCACGTTTCCCTCATACCTTTTACCTTCTCCTGTCATGGGCAAAGTGTCAAGCTGGTTTAGGGATTCTACCTCACCCATATCTGGGTCCATTATTACACTGTCAGAACTCCGCTCCGATCGCTCTAGGATGTGGCAGCCACCGAGTATCTTTGGGTGAATAAAAGAACACAGAAAGAAAACAAAGACATATATGCATAGCTGTGAACCTTTTGCTTGGAGTCCTTCCAT
This sequence comes from Crinia signifera, assembly GCF_055691185.1. Taxonomy (NCBI): domain Eukaryota; kingdom Metazoa; phylum Chordata; class Amphibia; order Anura; family Myobatrachidae; genus Crinia; species Crinia signifera. The sequence continues at coordinate 175,945,173 of NC_139224.1, read as the reverse complement.
CATCTCTACCAGGGGACTTTTATTTTGCTCTGCTCTTAGACCTTTGTTCGCTCAGGTTGCTCGACCTTGGCTGCTTCTCAGTGTTCCCGAAACAATGCTTCTAGCGACACTTCTTCTCTCTCGCTCTCTGCACACTGGGACTCTGGGTTACTGGCTTTCTTGCAGTGGGACGAATGTATCCAAGTCTCTCTCTCTGCGACTTTAATTGATGTAGTGCTGGTCAACAAAACTTGGTACGGTCCTTCCCAACGGTCTATCAAACAACCTGAGCGTAAAAAATTTCGGATCATAACAAAGTCTCCTGGTTTAAGATTATGACAATTCTCTGTAGGCATATCAGGGTTCAGTAATTTCAGCTGCTTTTGTTGCTCCCTTAGCTGTTTGTTTAGCTTTAGGAGATACTGTACAGTTAGCTCATTGTTACATTTGAGATCATCCTGTGGGTCTATCATGATGTGTGGCTGCCGACCAAACAATATCTCGAAGGGGGACAAGTTGAGCGGAGTCCTGGGAGTGGTCCTAATGCTATACAGCACAATAGGCAGTGCCTCTGGCCATAACAACCCTGTTTCAGCCATAACTTTACCCAATTTGTTCTTAATAGTACCATTCATTCTCTCAACTTTGGCGCTCGCCTGGGGACGATATGGAGTATGAAGTTTACTATTAATCCCCAGGAGTTTACACATGATTTGGAAGACCTCTCCTGTGAAATGAGTGCCTCTGTCACTCTCAATGACCTTTGGGATACCATACCTACAGACAAACTCCTGACATATTTTCTTTGCTGTAAAGGTAGCAGTGTTGGAGGCAGCGGGGAAAGCCTCCACCCAGCTAGAAAACATGTCAACACAAACTAATACATATTTCAAATTCCTACAGGGTGGTAACTGTATGAAGTCGATTTGTATTACCTGGAAAGGGCCTTCTGTAGGAGGGATGTGGGATGGCTCTGTTGGGATGGCTTTTCCAACGTTCTTCCTCAAACAGGTGAGGCATGACATTGCCACTCTACCTGCTTGAGAAGCGAACCCTGGTGCACACCAGTAGGCCTTTACCAGCTTGCACATACCTTCCTTCCCAAGATGTGTCAGCCCATGGGCCGCCTCGGCTAGACTAGGAAGGTATGCCCTGGGGGCCACTGGTTTCCCGTGTCCATCTCTCCAAAGTCCGGTAGACTCTTGGCCACATCCCTTCGACTTCCATACTGCTCTTTCCTGTGGGGAACACAAATTCTGCATGTCTATCAGTTTGGATGTGGATACTATGTTCAGTGTACAAAGGTTGGTAGGATGGGTGAAAATATTTACAGGGCATGCGGCCCTTTTCGCTGCCTCATCAGCGCGGCTGTTACCAAGTGACACCGGGTCCTTCTCTGATGTGTGAGCTTTGCACTTGATAACAGCCACTCTGTCTGGAAGCTGAATAGCTCCCAGAAGTCTCCTAATATATGTCGCATGCGCCACTGGTGTGCCAGCCGCCGTCATGAAATTTCGGAGGCGCCATAGGGCTCCAAAATCATGGACTACTCCGAAAGCATATCTGGAGTCGGTATATATGTTGACTGATTTTCCTTGGGCCAGTTCACATGCTCTGGTTAGTGCCACCAGTTCCGCTACTTGTGCTGAGTGAGGTGGTCCCAAGGGTTCAGCTTCCACAATACCTTCTCCATCTACTACTGCGTAACCTGTGCACAGCTCTCCCGTGTCCGTCTGTCTATGACAGCTACCATCTGTGAATAAGGTTATGTCTACCTCACTTAATGGGCTGTCGCTTATGTCAGGACGTGCTGTGAAGGTCTGATTCAGGTAGGACATGCAATCATGTTTGTCCTCACTCTCACTAAACTCTGCTTTACCATATTCAGCAACATTCCCATCACCCTCCACCCTTTGTGCCTTGGAAGGCACATGAGGAAGGAATGTGGCTGGGTTTAGTGTGTTGCATCTTTTGATGGTAATATTTACTGGGGCCATCAGCGCCAGTTCCCACTTAGTGAACCGTGCTGAGGACACATGACGTGTTTGGGCAGAATTTAGGAGGGCAGAGACAGCATGGGGAGCATGAACAGTTAAATCGTGTCCCAACACTACGTCCTCACTCTTACTTACTAGTTGTGCTATTGCAGCCACACTTCGTAAGCAAGTTGGGAGTGAGCGTGCTACTGTGTCCAGCTGGCCACTGTAGTACGCTATTGGTCGGTTGGCATCACCATGTTTTTGTACAAGCACTCCTGCCGCACACCCACCTGATTCAGTTCCGTACAGTTCGAAGGGTTTCCCATAATCTGGCATTCCCAGTGCTGGGGCCTTTGTTAGGCTCACCTTTAGTTCCTCGAAAGCCAGTTCAGATTCCTCAGTATGAGAGACCCGATCTGGCTTAGTCGAGGAAACTATCTCTTGTAGTGGTAATGCCAGAATAGAGAAACCTGGGATCCAGTTGCGACAGTATCCACACATGCCTAGGAACGTACGGATCTGATGCTGGGTCTGTGGCAGTACCATATTCTGAATCGCTTGGATTCTGTCGTCGGTGAGGTGTCTCAGCCCTTGGGTAAGGCAGTGGCCCAGATACTTAACCCTGGTCTGGCATAATTGCAGCTTATCCTTTGATACTTTATGTCCTGTCTCTGAGAGATGCATCAGCAGCTGTCTAGTGTCATCCACTGATGACTCCAGTGACTCAGAACACAACAATAAGTCATCAACATATTGTATCAGTATCGAACCACTCATGGGTTGAAAGGATTGTAAACAATCATGCAAGGCCTGGGAGAAGATGCTGGGGCTGTCTATGAATCCTTGGGGGAGTCGTGTCCAGGTATACTGTACTCCTCTGTAAGTAAAGGCGAACAGATACTGGCTGTCAGGATGCAAAGGGACGGAGAAGAATGCTGAACACAAATCAATGACTGTGAAATGAGTACAATGAGGTGGGATTTGCATTAGGATGACAGCTGGGTTTGGCACTACGGGGAATTGGCTCTCAACTACCTTGTTTACCCCTCTTAAATCCTGCACTAGTCTGTAGCCCCTCCCCCCACTCTTTTTCACAGGAAAAATGGGACTATTGGCCGTGCTGGAAGTTCTAACTAGTATTTCCTGTTGGAGCAATCGTTGGATCACTGGAAATATTCCTAGCTCAACTTCAGGTTTTAAAGGGTATTGCGGTATTTTTGGGGCTATCCTGCCTTCTTTTAAGCGGATTTCTACTGGAGCTACATTTGCCATTAGCCCAGCGTCCTGTCCATCTTTAGTCCAAAGGGAACCCGGTATTTGTGCTGTAATTTCAGCTACCCTAGATGGATTTGATTCTACAACAGTAGAACACAACATTAGCCTCTGAGGACTGTCCAGCATATCTTGCACTTCTTGTGTAAGATTTTTAGGAGTGTCCAGGAATACCCCATCGGGGGTGCAATAGATGACACATCCCATTTTGCATAGTAAATCTCTACCCAGAAGGTTGGTCGGGGCCGCTGCAGCCAACAGGAAAGAATGTTTGGTATGCAAAGGCCCGATTGTAACCTCTGCTGGTTTCGTCAGTGGGTAATGTTGTATTTTTCCTGTTACCCCAATTGCCGCTACTGATTGGTTAGTGAAACCCAAGTGAAGAGGAGTGTTGAGAACAGATCTGGCCGCCCCTGTATCAACCAAAAAGGTTTGCCTTACTCCAGCTATATCAACCTTCACCTGAGGTTCTTCTCCAAGGTGTTGAGTTAATCTAACTGGCTGTAGGATACAGGTATGACCTGTTTCCTATTGTCTGACCTGCGTTGCCCTTAGCACAGTGTCAGCCATCAGATGGGGAGGAGGCATGTTGCGTGACCTGTCTGTCTCCTCCCATTGTCTAGGGGCTGGGTATCTCCGTGTCTCACCTCTGTGAGATTCCCATTCTCGCTTATGTGTTTGGTAATTCCTGGGGTTTCCTGCCCTACAATGAGCTGAGTAATGACCTTCCCTATTGCAGTTGTAACAGATAATTGGTTTTCTACCTGTGTCCCTGGTGTTTCGTGGTTGTTGGTATGCAGCTTTGTTTGGGGCATTAGTAAGGGCTTGGATGCTAACCATCATCAGTTTGTCAGTTTGCAGTTCCCTGTGCTTCTTAATGTTGCGGTCGTGGTCCACAGCAGATTCCCGTAGGGCATCCACTGTCATTCCACGCCAATTTGGAAAAGAAGTTTGGACTCTGGCTCTCAGGTTTTCCCTAAGCCCTTCCACCAGCACAGAGACAATCATCTCCCTCAGGTGGGGGTCGTCCTTAGGCTCGGAGACACCAGTGTACTTTGATACCTCCAGTAAGGCTTTTGTAAAATAATCAGCAGCAGTTTCGCCATCTTTCTGTTTGATGGTGAAAATCTTGCTATATTCTACTGCCGCGGGAAAATATACTCCCAACTGTAAGTTAATCAGGCGTATATTTTCCTGGTTGATCTCATCATTTATCTCCTTGTCCACTTTCAATCCACTATCCTGAATGAATTTCGGGATGTCAATGTGAGTGGGGAGACAGGCCCTCAACATGATTCTCCAATCCTTGTTGGTGGGCTCATCAGAGTTTCCTAGATCCCTTACAAATTTCCGGCACACTGCCAGATCTTTCCTTGGGTCAGGGAAATCTGTAATGATGGACCGCAGCTCTAACCGTGTCCATGGGTTTAGCATGGTCATCTTTCTGGTAGGTATCACACCCTCTCTGTCTGCCTTACCATAGGGAACCTCCAGTGTGCGTACAGGGTATGTTTGTACCACATTCGCATTACTGGGACCTGCTTGGGAGTCAATTGTGTCTGTGCTGTGTGGTGCATCATTACCTGAGTCCAATACTATGCTGTTGGCATCAGCCGTCTCCTCCTCCTGTGCTGGGGCCTCAACAGCGGGTTGAGCTTTTCCCTCAATCATATTAATTGCATGAGAGACGGCCAGTGCCAACAGCTGCTCGTTTTCCTCTCGGGCTTCCTTGTAAGGGGATAAGACAGGGTACAGGTTAGCAACGGATACATTGTTACTTATACTTTTCTTATGAGTCATTATCCCCTTCGGCACATATGGTGGTGGGGGAGCTGTTTCTATTGTGGCGGCGGTTGCATTTATATTGTGGCTGATTGCGTCAGGTATTGCCAAACCTCTGCTTCCCCATTGTTCCTGTCCTTCCTTCTGCCACAATTTAAGAATATTTATATGCTTCACTCTCTCCTTACGACTGGAGAGTAGGCATATTTCATCTTTTACTGCCGATAAGATTTCCGGATCGAAGCTACCAACACTGGGAAATTCTAACTTGCTGCCTTGTGTCATTTTTCTCCATTTATTTTGGTAAACAACTGCGAGTTCACCGTGCTTCTTGCACATAATAAAAGCAGCCGATCCTTTTGGCCGGCTTGCTTCCTCCCTAACATGCACGTTATCACAGCGTGACCCGTTATTACCCATAGTTACAGGAATAAACGTTCACAGCTTAATAGATATCGGTGGGTTATTACTTATCTGAGAGCTCCCCAAACACTCACTTCTACAGCTTCCTAGAACATCCCACAGTCAAGCAGGTGCGAAGGATACGAGGTATGATACTCAATCACCAAGTCTTTCAACTAGCAGCGAACTTCTAGCCAACTTGCTTGATGCGGCACAATTTTTCCAGGGTATAACAAACTTGTTTTCCTATACCCCCAAAAATCGGATTTCTAAAGTAGCTAATCGGAAACAAGTGCGTTCCGATGTATCTTCTTGTACCCTCCTAGCGGAATCAATTCCACTGAAGGGGCAGTTCCTATGGGCACGTCGTCACGTGAACCCTAACCTTGTCCTACCTGGACTGTCCTACACTGGACTACACTGCGCTTGAGTCGTGTCGTCACACACCCGTTCGCCTCAGTTATTTTTCACACTGGGCGCTGGTTACACCTTGGTCTTATGCATATATTTGAAATATTTCTGTACAGAAAATCTTCCCAAGTTGGTAGCTTTTCACTGGATACTTATGCAGGTATAAATCCCTTATAACACTCTATAGGAATCTATTAAAATAATGCTTGCGTTGCTTGTTTAAAAAAAATGAACAAAAAGAAAAAACTTATTTTCTTTTATTAATCACCGCCTCATTCGCAGTATATTGCTATACTGTTTAAATAAAACTGGTGGTTAAATACTGTTCACCTTTGAGTTCCTATGTGTGCTGCATGTGCAGTACCAATGAACAGCCACGTGTGTACATGCACTGTTCACAGGCCGCCGATGAATCGGCCACCCACGTGTTCTATAGTGTATTTGCAAGGTTGCACTCGGGTTTCGCTATACGCAGTAATTGCGCTTAAATGTGGAATAAATCCCTTAACTCCGTCCGAAAGTTACGTATCAAGATGCGAAATAAATCCCGCACTTAATCCGTAAATCACGTACAAAGATGCGAAAATTTTCCGATATGGGCACGTGCGCGCGCACCTTGCGTAATACACAATAGACGCTTTAAGTTACTGCAAAAAGGCCCAGGACTTGTCGCCACGTGGCTGAGTCCCTGGTTTTGCAGTAACTAACAAAAAGTTATAGCTTTGCACAGAGGGGATCCTCTATGTACTATAATAAACACAGACTCCACGTGTGCGAACCTTATCGCACGTGGTACATATACTATAATAAACAAGCAGCCCAAGACACTATACCCCGTTAAACTACTTGTGGCAGGCAGAAGTACAGTCTACTAAACACTTAGGTATGATATGCTTTAACACACGTGGCTTTCACTTATTGTACTCCGGGTTCAGCGCTAGCACTTCCCGAACCCCGCACCGCCGCGGACTCGGCCTATCCAGCAATGGAAACAAAATAAATACTTCCACCCTTTTGCTGGTATAGGTCGGGTCGCACGCCTGGTACTGAGTTCTGGAATGTGGAGCGGACGGACGATGCCCCCAATTGTTAATGGTAATTAAAATATAACCAGAGTGACGATAAGTGAAAAGCGTTGGTTACGTAATAAGTCCGCAACCAACGTACCCTTTATACCTAACTGCGTGCGAACAAAACGTAGCGCAGCGTACAGTCTATTGTATGTTATACACCAAGAACCGATACCTTAATAAGAGATCCTTTCGCAGGACTTTGTCTCCAATTGTGCGAATATACCTTAAAGGACAGAGTCCGCAATGTAAGGACAGAGTCCTTAATGTACCTTATCGCTATTATGCGAATAACTAGACACGACCACTGAATAGAAGTAAGGAGGTTAGAACTCCGTAAAAAGATTGTATTTAAGTCCCTAATGGACAAAAGGGGGTTACAGAAATAAGAATAAACAGGTATAACAGGTGATACAATATACTAACAATGAATACTAAACAGACTCTGCTAAGGGGAGAGAAAACAGATACAAGACACAATCAGCCAATCAATACAATAAGGATAAATACCGTTAATGCAACCGTTTACCCGTCTCATCAAATATGCGAAGCGCAGTCCGGTCAGAGCTCACTATCGTTCAGGAATGAACTATAGTCCGGTAGGAAGGTCCAGGGAAAGTAGATGTGCCGAAAAGAGTTTGGCTGCTCTGGGTCGCCTATCTTATAGGGTCAGAAGGGGGAGGTCAAAGGCCATTCTCATTGGTCAGAGATCATATGTCCGGTCCACTGTGATTGGAGGTTAGACGCTGTACCTGGTCTGACCAGGTGCAGGGGAGTGAACTTTAAGAGTCCTTTGTTTGGTGGTTTCGGCGTCAGCAAGGATAAGAACCGGTTTGAGCTAGTTTCCTTTGTTAACTACTTACAACAGAAACTGTCTCTGGAATATGGATTATGTCCATATCTCTCGGGCAATGTACATTGCGATATATTCGCAATGACCGGAATACTTCGCATAATGAGCTGAACGGAACGGTACTAAACACGATACAGATAGATGTATGCAGGGCTAACTAAGCTATGTGTGGCGTTCTAAACCTTTAACTATATTTTACTTAGGGTCAGTATGTATTTATGAATTTATGTGTGATAGTATGGCTACTCTTCTGGTCCACTTTGCCACGCATACTCGGGTATGGAAACTTTATTTGCGCAACTCTGCGAACCAAAATGGCGGCCATACTATCCTAAAATGGCGTGTGTGTAACTCGACTTCCATAGCCCAGACTAAAACATTTTACCATTAATTAACTATGAATTAATATTGAGTCTTTAATATAATTAAGACATAATATTATTCAACATGGCCCTGATGCATGCAATGTTAAAGTTTGCAGAGTTGTGCGATCTTTTGCTCATTAGTCGCACGGTATCAGAAATGTCATTATTTTGCTGTACATCTGAGCTGTTTGTAAATCTGCCGAGTAATAAAACCGATAATTTGGGTTCTGATCAATGAGAAATAATTGGATTTGGATTTTGCAGCACGACTGGGTAGAAAATTGCAGTTTTAGGCAAATTTCACGTAGTTTTTCCTTTAATAAATACGATGGTTCATAACCTGTCCCAATAGGGGGATTTGACCAAATGGCTGCTTGATAAATTCCCTCTTAGCTTCTAATTCTGAAATCTATATTAACAGCCCATCACATTGTATATCTGGGGAATATAACTGGATCTCAGCTAACAGAAATGTACCTGGTAATATATGAACTCTGCCAGGTTGGATTAATCAATGAGAGCAGAGATTGTGAAACATTATCTATTCTTGTAGAGATAAGTCAGGATAGTGCAGGATCATTATCTAACGTGAGGTGACAGCTTATTACACGAGGAGATCATTAGCCATACCATGCTCCTTAAATGCCGCTCTTCTTGTCTTCTTGACCTTACGTCAGGAAATACGATTCTCATATTTCTAATGAAAAAGAAATAAATGAGATTTGTAAACAAGTTTATTAGTGATTTAGTCACCGATTCAGAAAATCAATCTTTTTCGGGTTTTTTAAAACAAGGTTACGGTATCCTGAAATCTCGCTGCCTATAATGACAACACTTCTGCATTCATACATGTGGCTTCCATAGAATCTGTTGCAGACATTGGCTACATGTTCTGTACCATCGCTCTGAGATTAGGAAGCTGGCACCTTGTGGAGCAGTCCTGGTTCTTTGGTATCATTTGGATAACACAAGTGTTTGCAGTAAGGGCGAGATTCAGAGGTGGACACACACAGTGGGCAGTATTCAATGAGAATACTCGGCTTGTGCAGCGAATCCTGTTTAGGATTCGCTGCACAGTCGCCGTGTTCTGGAGGGCTGGAGCATTTGCTGCCAGCCCTCCCTGTCACTGTATTCAATGCCGCAGGGGCTCGCTGCCCCTGACGGCGATTCTTAACCCCTGTGGGTTATATATTTAAAAAAAAGATGGCGATTGCTACACGGTGACACATGGCGAAAATCACTTAGAAAGCAATTCGCTATCTGATCATTGAATACACTCACGGCGAATCACATTGGAAAACCCATTGAAAAACCACATTGAATTGCGGAGACTATCAGACGGTGAATTGTCCGTCATTCACTGTTCGCCGCCGGCGAATATTGCACGTTGAATAGGGTGAATCACTTTTTCAGTAAAAATATTCACGAAAATAGCGCACATTCGCTGTAGAACATGGCGATTCAGCCTGGTTGAATACTGCCCATTGTATAGGCGCGTGCGTAGGGCCAAAGCTGATAAATGTCTTATAACGCCCCAGCTACAGCCAGGACCAGAAAGTCACAGAGAAGCCGCTTATCCCCATCCACTGCTGCTGCTCCTCACAGATGGTCAAAGGGGGTAACGGGCAGTGGCGTAACTAAAATATGCACCCCCCCCCACCAAAAAGTTTGAGGCACCCCCTATTGTACCTGCTCCTTGGCATTGGATTCCCCCACCCCACCCATTACCACTAGGGGATGTGTTACACTTTGAAGATGTCCATGTCAACTATGTCGACATTAGGGCCAAAAGAAACGTGAAAAACTCATGTGGACTCGTGATGACCTTGACACATACTTGTCAACTTGTAAAGTTGTCTCTCCGGGAGAAGCCCGGAGAGGCAACATGTGTGTGCGGGGATTAGGATGACATCATTAAGCTCCGCCCCCTGCCGCACAAACGCTGTGATTCGTGGCTCTGCGGATAGAGGCGGGACTATGCTAATCACTTCATTTTAGCCCTGACCCTTCTCCGCGGACCTAGGAAATTCGGCATTTACAGTCATCGAGGAAGGGGGGGGGGGGGGTGTTAGGCGGACCCAAATTTTAGGGAGCCTCACAGCCATTCTGGGAGGGTAGGCAAGTCTGCCTTGCCGTTGTTGACCTAATTTTTGTGCCGACCATCCAGCCCTGTCGACCTTAGCCATGTTGACCTTTTATCCTGTGTCAACCTATGCAGTGTCAACTTTCTGTGGTCTACCCAATACATGTTGACCTACCCACAGAATAAACCTGACATTAATGAATAGGATTCGCCACTATAAAAGTCTCGCGCTGACTGCGGCATCTGAGTCTGCGCCGGATCTCCACAACAGGAATGTGTCTGAGATTCCGTGTACAGCGTTAGTAAATGCAGGAGAGATAAAAGTATTCCTTTCCTCAGTGACACCTCCGGCGAGCACATGGTGAGACTGTTCTCTGTGACCTACCTCCCCTATTATTCTGAAATCATCTCCCAGACAGCATGTCAGTCTGACCCCACCGCTCGCGGCTTCTCTTCTCTGTCTGGAAATCACCTGGCGACCATTGTACAGGATTGCCGGGAGAGACTTCCTCTATTGTCCGCTCAGTACGGGCTATAAAAGCTCACTTCTCTGACTAATGACCCCGAGAAACTGTGAACTTTACCGAAAGTAATGGAGAGCTCAGATATGAGGAGAAGGTGAACGCGTCCCTCTGTGAGAAAATCTCAGAGGAGCAAACGTCCCCCCACCCACCACCCGCCATCTCTTCGCTCTTCAGTGGTCGGGGAGCAAATGTGTTTTTTTCCATTTAAAACAACTTTTATACTATTCTAGGCCTACAGATATATCTAGGCCTAGGCCTACAGATATATCTAGGCCTACAGATATATCTACGCTCATTGTTGCCGTGCCGATCGCCACGTGCCGCTATAGTGGCGATTGGAGCAATGGCGTCACCGTTCGCGCGTGTCTGATTCGCTCCTGCAGCTCATAGAAAAGCATTGAGCATTGATATCGCAGCGTGGTAATCCCAAAGCTGCGCCTGTATTTACAAAGCAGGGTTTACCTGTCCCCCATGTGCCGGACTCTGAAATGCGGAGGCTTGTCAGGGGTATGATAGAGTTGGTTTCCTCTAGCATCAATGACATAAACCATTTCAGGCCTATAGAGGTATTCTTACAGGACAGGACAGGGATATTATGATCCCTCTCCTGTTGCAACTGACCAGCTCTGGAATTCAACTTTGTGTGCGGCCGGTGTGGACCACGCACATTGCACCCATTATAGAAAAGACAATGGCGTGCGGCGCGGTGTCAGGAGTGTGGGGCCTGCAATACTTTGCACCAATGTACTAACACTGCCCTTATCTCAGTGTGTCCGGCATCATTGTTATCGCAGCGTTCTGGGATGTCTTAGGTGTCGCTGCCATATAACCTCTCTCCTGTTGCAACTGAGAACACCGTTAGAAGGGAGAGAGCACCACGGGACCAGCACGCCGACAGCCACAAGGTCAGGCGGCCCCCGCCAACACCACCTCTCACCCAGACAGGCGAGAACCTTCAAGAAGGGTAAAGGCGGGATGTATTAATATACATCGCCGCCCTTCGCCTGGCAGCCGCCGCGATCAGGGGCGGATTTAGGGATGAGGGCGCCCTAGGCCCCACGCCTAATTGTTTTATTTTTTTTGATTACTTATAAGCCCTCATTTGATAATAGCCAATATAATGATTTATAAATAAAGCCACTAACTGTGACATGTTCTTTATTATGAATACATAATTACTACGTAGGACAGTTACAGGGGCAGTATCTGCTTGTCCTGTCCATTTACACTGGAATATAGTACAGTACCAGGGCCTAGGGCGCCGGCCACTGGAGGGCGGCATTTCGCCCCCCCCCCCCCGTGCCGCGGGTGTACCTGTCCTGCGGCTGTGTATATAAAGCTTGCGACGGCGGTGGCAGCAGCGGGGGGTCCCTGCAGTCAATAAGAAATAGAGCGCTATCCGCCTGGCTACGCGGAAGCGCTTCTGTTGTGGAAACACTGGCCGCACGCTGATTGGCTGAGATTCAGCCAATCAGCGTAGCCAGGCGGATAGCGCTCGTTATTTCTTGACTGCAGGGACCCCCGTTGCCGCCGCCGCCGCCGCAAGCTTTATGTACACAGCCGAAGGACAGGTACACCCCCAACTCGCCTGGGGCGCTCCGGTGCCTTGCACCGGCCCTGTACAGTACAGTGGATATTTTGCAGTTATTGGTACATTTTGGGCTGACAGTACTATCACAGGCATCCAAGTGCCGCCCCCAAACATGTGCCGCCTAATGCTAAATTCGGCTCTGGCCGCGATGCTGCCGCATATGTACTAACATATGTGGCTAGCATCGGGTTGCGGTGACAGAGACCCCCGCGATACCTGTGATGTGGTCTGCGTGGGTCTCTGTCACATCCCGGTGGCTGCCAGTGTCCCCCTGCGTCTCCTCCTCCCCTCTGCAGCCAGATGTCCAAGCGAAAACGGGGCAGAAGGGTGATGGTAAATAGGAAAATGCGGTAAACCCCCCGTTTTACCGCATTTTCCCTTTAGTACATCCCACCCTAAGAGACAAGGAGTGGGACGCCGCTCCTTGTCCCTCACACACACCCTTCCACTAACATCAGGCTGCATACGCACACCCGGGATCGGGACCCAGCCTAGGCACCACAACACTTTGACCTCACTGCACACAGGGGGAACATAAGGGTATTAACCCCTAGGGTATAAGGGGACCTGTTGGTCACCCCTATCCCCGTTAAGGGCTCCCCCTGCACACAGTTAGGTCCCACCATTTATAGACTACCGGGACATAACAACAGAAACCCGACCCCTCTGGACACGGGAAGAGACATAAGACCCAACACCCCTTATGGTAAAAGGGGATCTGTTGATCACCCCAATTCCCGCAAAGGGCTCCCCCCGCCACACAGAAGGGATCAGGTACACCCCATTTGGACCCCAGGACTCTTTCTCTGGTAACACCCTCACACTGAACACACAGTGAGAGAGAAAGAAACCACACCCACCTGTGGGCACCAGTGACCTCCCAATCCCCCAACCATCCCCCTACGAGACACCAGACCGATATTCTCTATTTAAGTTTACCAATAAATCGTAAACACTGTACTCATTTTACTTATCTCATGACTAGATTGTATTTGTACACCCAACCACAAGGACCCCCCAAAATATAACCCCCCCTCCCTCCCCTGAGTGCGCAGTCCACCAACCCATACAGTACCGTATATATAATACCTAGTGCAATCTGGATCGGGCACTTACAGTACTGTATATAATAACTAGTGCAATCTGGATCGGGCACTTACAGTATATATTAACTAGTGCAATCTGGATCGGGCACTTACAGTACTGTATATAATAACTAGTGCAATCTGGATCGGGCACTTACAGTACTGTATATAATACCTAGTGCAATCTGGATTGGGCACTTACAGTATATAATACCTAGTGCAATCTGGATCGGGCACTTACAGTATATAATACCTAGTGCAATCTGGATCGGGCACTTACAGTATATAATACCTAGTGCAATCTGGATCGGGCACTTACAGTACTGTATACAATACCTAGTGCAATCTGGATCGGGCACTTACAGTATGTAATACGTAGTGCAATCTGGATTGGGCACATACAGTATATAATACCTAGTGCAATCTGAATCGGGCACTTACAGTATATAATACCTAATGCAATCTGGATCGGGCACTTACAGTACTGTATATAATACCTAGTGCAATCTGGATAGGGCACTTACAGTACTGTATACAATACCTAGTGCAATCTGGATCGGGCACTTACAGTACTGTATACAATACCTAGTGCAATCTGGATCGGGCACTTACAGTATGTAATACGTAGTGCAATCTGGGTCGGGCACTTACAGTATATAATACCTAGTGCAATCTGGATCGGGCACTTACAGTACTGTATATAATACCTAGTGCAATCTAGATCGGGCACTTACAGTATATAAGACCTAGTGCAATCTGGATCGGGCACTTACAGTATATAATACCTAGTGCAATCTGGATCGGGCACTTACAGTATATAATACCTAGTGCAATCTGGATCGGGCACTTACAGTTAGAGTTGTGCGGCGGCCACTTTTTCGGGTTTTGGTTTTGGTTTTGGATCTGGATCTCCCTTCGTGTTTTGGATCTGGATTGGTTTTGGCAAAACCACCCTTGTGGGTTTTGGTTTTGGTTTTGGATCTGGATTTTTATGAAAAAATGTTAAAAATGGCTAAAATAACAGAATTTGGGCCTGTTTTTGCCCCTAAAGTATTAATAACCTCAATAACATTAGTTTCCACTCATTTCTAGTCAATTTTGATCACTTCACAGCTTACAAAATTGTTTTCTTTTACTGTAGTTGGGCCAAAAGGGTATACCGAGGTAGCTGGATGACTAAGCTAAGCGACAGCAGTCGGCATCACATACATGTGGACCTTACACTTCCAACCTGGCAAAGCGGCACTGCAGGGGCAGACAGGGTGGCAGTTTAATAAACTATCCCAAAAAAAGAGAAATGCTCCAAACAGCAAATACAAAGAGGTATCGGCCTTTTCATGACTGGTGGTAGCAGCTTCAGCACTCCCACTATTTCCTCCTCCATCATCCTCCAAAAATGTGTTTTTATTTTATTTATTACTTTTATTTATTTTTCTTACTTTACACTGGACACAGCCTGTCACACTGGACACAGCCCCTTGGACACTGGACACTGCCCCTGGACACTGCCCCTGGACACAGCCTGTCACCCTGGACACAGCCCCTGGACAATGGACACAGCCTCTGGACACAGCTCCTGTACACTGGACACAGCCGTCACACTGGACACAGCCCCTGGACAATGGACACAGCCGTCACACTGGACACAGCCTCTGGACACAGCTCCTGTACACTGGACAATGGATATATGTCACGCTGGACACTGGATATATGCCGTCACACAATGGTTAGATGTTACACTGGCCACTGGATATATGTCGTCACACTGGACACAGGATATATGTCGTCACACTGGACACAGGATATATGTCGTCACACTGGACACAGGATATATGTCATCACACTGGACACTGGATATATGTCGTCACAGTGGACACAGGATATATGTCATTACACTGGACACAGGATATATGTCGTCACACTGGACAATGGATATATGTCGTCACAATGGACACAGGATATATGTCGTCACACTGGACACAGGATATATGTCGTCACACTGGACAATGGATATAGGTCACGCTGGACACAGGATATATGCCGGCACACATTACATGTCATACTGGACACAGGATATATGTTGTGACTTGTGACACTGGACACAGGATATATTGTCGTCACACTGGCCACTGGATATATGTCGTCACACTGGACACAGGATATATGTCGTCACACTGGACAATGGATATAGGTCACGCTGGACACAGGATATATGCCGGCACACATTACATGTCACACTGGACACAGGATATATGTTGTGACTTGTGACACTGGACACAGGATATATTGTCGTCACACTGGCCACTGGATATATGTCGTCACACTGGACACAGGATAGATGTCGTCACACTGGACACAGGATATATGTTGTCACACTGGACACAGGATATATGTCGTCACACTGGATATATGTCGTCCCACTGGACACAGGATATATGTCGTCACACTGGACAATGGATATATGTCACGCTGGACACAGGATATATGTCGTCACACTGGACACAGGATATGTCGTCAGTCGTCACACAGGACAGGACACAGGATATATGTCATGAGTGACTCGTGACACTGGACAATGGATAAGATATAGGCCGTCACACTGGACACAGCCCCTTGTATTAATGCTGCCCCTGTACACAGTGTACTACTCAGCAGCACTGCATTCCCTGCGTGTGAGCACTGCAGCACTGAGTTAGTTAGTTAAATCACAAAAAAAACACAGGGTTCAGGGCTAAATAAAATAAATCACAACACAGGGCTTAGGGCTAAATAAATCAAAACAGGGCACGGGCCACAGGACAGCCCCTGGACAGTGGACACTGCAGCCCCTGCGTGTGAGCACTGCAGCACCTAGTTAGTTAAATCACACTACAGGGCTCAGGCCACAAGTCTTCCTGAGAAGATTACGTGCAGCTGGTCTATCTAGGCCCATGCTCATGAATTTTTACAGTTGTGTAATTGAGAGTCTGTTGACTTATGCCATTACGGTATGGTATGGGAATTCCAGGAGCTCTGATCGAAGTTCTTTAGATAGGATTGTCAAGGCTGCTGAAAAGGTCATTGGCCAACCCCTACCTAGGATGGCTGAAATCTTTTTAAAGAGAGGGAAAGCTAAGGCTACAAAAATTATCTCAGACCCTAGTCACCCATGCTATTCTCTTTTCTCCATGTTGCCTTCTGGGAAACGTTATAGGTGCTTGAGCTGCCGTACTAGTCGGTTGCGGAACAGTTTTTTCCCATCTGTTGTATTGTGTTTGAATTGTAGTATGTGATATGTTGAGTATTTCCTTATCTCTTGTCTCCTTTCATTTTGAATTTCACTTATGCATTTTTAATGTTTTAAGTGACAATAAATTATTATTATTATTATTATTATTATTATTACAACACAGGGCAGTGAGGGCAGGTCACGGAGCACAGCACGGAGCACATGGCACGGAGCACAGCACAGGGCAGTGAGGGCAGGTCACGGAGCACAGCACGGAGCACATGGCACGGAGCACAGCACAGGGCAGTGAGGGCACAGGTCAGGTCACGGAGCACATGGCACAGAGCACAGCACGGAGCACACGGAGCTTCCCAACCACCCTCTTCCCTCTCCAAGATTGGAGTGAAGATGGCGGGGAGCGCGTGCGTCTTTTATAAGATCCCGCTCCCGCGAGAATCCGACAGCGCGATGATGACGTTCGGCCTCGTTATTGGTCCGGAATTCAGGCGGGAACTCCCGAGCCGGCTCGGATCTGGCCCGGATCCCTGATATTTGGATCTGTCGGATCTCGGGAATCCGGACCCGCTCATCTCTACTTACAGTATATAATAACTAGTGCAATCTGGATCGGGCACTTACAGTATATAATACCTAGTGCAATCTGGATCGGGCACTTACAGTATATAATACCTAGTGCAATCTGGATCGGGCACTTACCGTACTGTATATAATACCTAGTGCAATCTGGATCGGGCACTTACAGTATATAATACCTAGTGCAATCTGGATCGGGCACTTACAGTACTGTATATAATACCTAGTGCAATCTGGATCGGGCACTTACAGTATATAATACCTAGTGCAATCTGGATCGGGCACTTACAGTATATAATACCTAGTGCAATCTGGATCGGGCACTTACAGTACTGTATATAATACCTAGTGCAATCTGGATCGGGCACTTACAGTATATAATACCTAGTGCAATCTGGATCGGGCCCTTACAGTATATAATACCTAGTGCAATCTGGATCGGGCACTTACAGTATATAATACCTAGTGCAATCTGGATCGGGCCCTTACAGTATATAATACCTAGTGCAATCTGGATCGGGCACTTACAGTATATAATACCTAGTGCAATCTGGATCGGGCACTTACAGTATATAATACCTAGTGCAATCTGGATCGGACACTTACAGTATATAATACCTAGTGCAATCTGGATCGGACACTTACAGTATATAATACCTAGTGCAATCTGGATCGGGCACTTACAGTACAGTATATAATACCTAGTGCAATCTGGATCGGGCACTTACAGTATATAATACCTAGTGCAATCTGGATCGGGCACTTACAGTATATAATACCTAGTGCAATCTGGATCGGGCACTTACAGTATATAATACCTAGTGCAATCTGGATCGGGCACTTACAGTATATAATACCTAGTGCAATCTGGATCGGGCACTTACAGTATATAATACCTAGTGCAATCTGGATCGGACACTTACAGTATATAATACCTAGTGCAATCTGGATCGGGCACTTACAGTACAGTATATAATACCTAGTGCAATCTGGATCGGGCACTTACAGTATATAATACCTAGTGCAATCTGGATCGGACACTTACAGTATATAATACCTAGTGCAATCTGGATCGGGCACTTACAGTACTGTATATAATACCTAGTGCAATCTGGATTGGGTACTTACAGTATATAATACCTAGTGCGATTTGGATCGGACACTTACTGTATATAATACCTAGTGCAATCTGGATCGGGCACTTACAGTACTGTATATAATACCTAGTGCAATCTGGATCGGGCACTTACAGTATATAATACCTAGGGCAATCTGGATCGGGCACTTACAGTATATAATACCTGGTGCAATCTGGATCGGGCACTTACTGTTTCTGCTTATGTGATAAATCTGTTTATTCATCCTAACCGGATACAGACCCATTTCCATATTTTCCAGGTGCACGCCATGGATAGTCACCCCATCTCCAGCAGATACAGAAGCAAAAGGAATTCTATAGTCAATAAATCACTGCAGAGGAATTGTATAGGTCAGGCTTTATACAGTATGTAGGAGAGTCCCACAGACACAAATATGATTAATCCTCTGTAATCACCCACAGTCTGTTCTCTTCTGCGCAGATTATATTGGAAGGTGACACATATCAGCTCACAGGATTCCGTCTCAATAAGCAGAATCTGACATCAGTAACGCCGGGCTGATTGATGGCCAGTCAATGTCTCAGCATTTGGGACCATCAGATGCAATTATCTATGTTTTTACGTTACTTTAATGCGGTTTTGCGCCCCGCGGAACGTCGTACGTAACTAGGCAACCCAACGTTCCTAGTAAGCCCCTGTGTTTTGTACTTGGGTCACCCCTCGCTGCGTTCTGCACATACAACCAAATAGGTAAAAACTTTTTACCCATACTGCTCAGAATAACACATTTGTTTCCTGCTCTACGGTTGACAAACATATCATAACATTGCAATTTGCAGCGGGGAACTAATTATAATAATATCTAATTATATTAAGCAATTGCAATTCCTTTTGTACTCGTTTCTTTATTTTTATTCTTGCGCATTGTATGGAACTGTTATTATTTTTGTTCTTTTCATATGTTATAATTTATTGACATTTCAAAGAATCTAATTGCTTCATTGATTGTCTCATAATTAAGATTCCGAGCGAATAGCACAAACCTTTAAAAACGAGATTTCTGCTAAGTAAACTTGCAGCTATCAGACGCCATCGTGCATATGTATCCTTAACCTAATCCTTTCTTATTTCATTTGAGATTAGAGCAAACAAAGTGTAATAGGAATTTGGCGAATGTCTCTGGGTACTGCGAGAGCCGCAGCGTAAGGAGAACACTTCATCCGCCGTTCTTCTGAAGGATTGTCGATCGGTATCTGTGAATACTAAAACAACCGTTAAAGGTAAATGATCACTATTCACACCGTAAGGAACGTTCCTGCGGCCCTGGTGCCGTGATGCCAAAGCTGACGCAAATGCAGAGGGTACTTGTGAATTATCCGGGCGCCCGATATTTTGATCGGGTCCGAAAAATCGCGTCGAGTCGCATCGGGTGTTAACCAAATGGCATGCGATGTGACGCGACGAGAGAAGGACCCAGTTTTAGCAGTGGACCCGATTTTAACATTGCAATCAATGTAAAATGGTCCCTGAGACCCGATTTTACATTTATTTCAATGTAAAAATGCCCAAAACCCCCCAAAAATTGAAATACCACCCCCATTGTTAACGCCACCCCACTAATGACGCCAACCCGAAGCGTAGCGAGCGCAGCGGCGGTACGCGTCCTCCGACCTTTTCATACCCCCACTATCCACGTCAGCATGGAGTTGAGTATATAAAGTGTGGCGAGCGCGAAGCGCGGCGAGCGCACGCCGATACCTTCACAGCTATCCGCGCCCCTCGCGGGCTTCACAGGTGTCCGCGTCCCCGCGCAGGGCGCGCTGCGCTCGCCACTCTTCGGGCTCGGTGGCTCGCTGCGCTCGCCACGCTTCGGGCTCGGTGGCTCGCTGCGCTCGCCACACTTTATATTCTCAACTCCACGCCGATGTGGATAGTGGGGGTATGAAAAGGTCGGAGGACGCGTACCACCGCCCCTCGCGGGCTCGCTGCACTCGCCGCACTTCGGGTTCGCGTTGATAGTGGCCTGGGCGGGATTACAATTGGGCAAAATGGGTTAAAATCGCGTCGCATCGCATTGTATACCATACAATAGCATACAATGCAACGCGATTTTGTCTTCAAGGAAATTTCAAGGGAATTCGCGTCGCATCGTATTCTTAATGTACTGTAATACAATTTCAACATCAGGCGCCCGGATAATTCACAAGTACCATGCAGAGTAAGACGCAGGTCGGTCGTATTTTCTCCCGAATTACGTGGATAGAACTAATGTAAGGCCTCATTCATGTTTGCATTATTAATACTATAGGTTACGGAACTGCCATTCATTGCAAGTGATCTGCGGCCCAGGGAGGAGATAGGCAGGAAATGGAGCCATCGCAAAGTCCTGAGAATCATACGCAGCACCGGTGCAATAACGAGGGACATTGATTGCTAGGGTCCAGGTGTGACAACATTACTTCCTTTATGGACAATCATCCTGCGTATAATTACGTTTAGGTGCAATAGCGATGGTGACTTAGCGCATTCATAGTGCGATTGCGGCACGTGCGCAGGCTGCTGATAGTGGCATTGTGAAAACATAGACCTTGTGTACAAACTAGGCCTTTAATGCGTGTATATACATCTGCTGGGGGAGCTGCCGACATCTCAGCAGGTAGACCGCCCGGCCGGTACACGCGTGCCATATATACACTTTGGCTGTGGGAGGACGCCCATTTATATCCCATTGGCAGTCGTACAAGCGTCTCATCGTCTACTACTCCTCGCACTTCCCGTCATGTGCAGGTGCCGCGCTCACTTATATAGGAAGACCGCAGCCGTCACACATATTCCATTCTGCATACATCAGCGTTTCCATATGCAATCACACCCAGGGGCCCATTTATTACGGGTCGCATATACGATGTCACCTGGCGGACAGGATCGTATTGTAATGTGTAATCCTATCACCGGGATCTACCTTCCTGCTCACTCGTGACAAGGGGCTCTGACAGGAACTCGTGCTTGCGATGTGCTCAGCCAGGTGCCTGGGGGTCTGCACATGTGCAGTTATCTCTGACCCCCCGCCAGACCCTGCTGCCCCGCCGGCAGATGGTCTCAGCATATGGGTAATGTAGGGTTCCAGCACAAAAAAGTAGTCTATTTACTAAGCCTTGGATGGAGATAAAGTGGACAATGATAAAGTATGTTCCCCGGACTCCCGGACTTATTCCAATGTGCTACAAAGTTGGAGATTTTGGATTACATTTGGAAATCCCCCTTTAAATATCCTGCGTTTGCCACTGCTCTCGCCTATATTTATGTATCGTTGGATCATTCTCTATCTCTCCTATATTATGTATCGCTGGACCATTCTCTCTCTCCCTAATATATTTATGTATGGCCAGGGCAGCCGAAAGGAATACCGGGCCCCAGTAAAAAATTTGTGGCGTGGCCTAAGTGTGGGCACCTCCCGCACTTAGGCCACGCCACCAAAATGTTTAGAGGAGTGTGAAAGAAAACTCTAAAAACTGTAATCTCAGCAGCAGCAGCACACACCTACAGCATGTGCTGTGCTGACAGCAGGCTCAGCATGACCTCTCACGCTGTCAGTGAGACACTCATGCTGAGCCTGCCGTCAGCACAGCACATGCTGTAGAAGTGTGTGCTGCTGTTAATACCCGGGAGGGACAGAGGGGGCCCTCCCACAAGCCTGGGCCCGGGTAATTAGTGCCCTCTCCCCTCCCGGCTGCCCTGCCCACGGAACTCTGTTACATAGTGCCGTGCCTTAACAAATGGCGCAAAGTATAGAACACTTCTCAGGAGCGGTGCCTATTGGCTCATTGCTTCCATTGGTTTCTTAATTACCAATGATGACGCACAGAGAGCGTGTGTTGGATACATATCATTAACACCGTACATATGTATGAGCCCTGGAATCCGGCGAGGATTGTACAGTCATCCGATGGATATATAACCCAGGGCCGCGGCACTGTGGCGCAGATAGGGGGGGGGGGGGTGCTGATGACTGTTCTGTGCAGCTGTGTTAGGAGACATCCAAAAGGAAACAATGAATGTTTAAACAGACCGAGCAAACTGAGCACTTTGGAATCCTGGTATCCACATCCGGTTTAGCTCCTGCTTGCCTGATTTTCCTGTTACCCTGTTTTGTGGAAACTTGGGGTAATCAATTCCCCCTAAAACCAACTCACCTGACTTGGAATACACTGAACAGCCAGTATTTATTGCTATACCTGATCATCAGGGGATTGCGAGTTGATTCTTCATTTGGGAAATCTGGTCCCTTAATTGCAAGAATCCTATCCATGAAATTTGCTTTCATGTGAAATCTGTCTGTACAAATCTGCTATAATGCCCCTGAGGAAGTCAAGTTTTTGACAAAACGCGTTTTTTTTAAAAACATTTTATTGTAACTCATTGAAGTATTATTTGTGATTGTAATTTGAGGCGCACTCTGAACTCCCTTCTATCTCATATATATCACATATTTATGTATTACTGGACCATTGTCTCTCTCTCCTACAGTATATTAATGTATCGCTGGACCGTTGTCTCTCTGTCACATATTTATGTATTACTGGACCATTGTCTCTCTCTCCTACAGTATATTAATGTATCGCTGGACCGTTGTCTCTCTCCTACAGTATATTAATGTATCGCTGGACCGTTGTCTCTCTGTCACATTTATATGTATTACTGGACCGTTGTCTCTCTCCTACAGTATATTAATGTATCGCTGGACCGTTGTCTCTCTGTCACATTTTTATGTATTACTGGACCGTTGTGTCTCCGTTGTGTCTCTCTCATACAGTATATTAATGTATTGTTGGACCATTGTCTCTCTGTCACATATTTATGTATTACTGGACCGTTGTCTCTCTCTCCTACAGTATATTATGTATCGCTGGACCATTGTCTATCTGTCACATAT
Organism: Crinia signifera; assembly: GCF_055691185.1. Lineage (NCBI taxonomy): Eukaryota > Metazoa > Chordata > Amphibia > Anura > Myobatrachidae > Crinia > Crinia signifera. The sequence continues at coordinate 175,921,942 of NC_139224.1, read as the reverse complement.
TTATGTATTACTGGACCTTTGTCTCTCTCTCTCCTACAGTGTATTAATGTATCGCTGGACCATTATTCCCACTATATAACGGTATCTCTGTCCTGCAATGTATCTCTGTATCAGATGACTAATGCACTTTATAACACAGCCACTTAACCAGACATATTATACTTATAATCTCTCATTTAATGTACTGTAAACCATTCATTACAGCAAAAGTTAAGATCCGCGTAAAACTATCCAACATGAGTCATTTTTTACATTTTGCAAATAAATACAGTTGTTATTCAAAGCGCGACAATTAAATTAAAGCAATTAATATTTTTTTTTTCAAAGCAAGTTTAAGACAACAGATATTTCACACCAATAATTGGGGGAAGGCGGTCGCTCAGACAGCAGATTCCTGTGTGCGTAGGACTGCACCAGAGCCCAGCGCTGGGCCTACTGTGGCCCCCGCACGCCCGCAATGTACACCCAGGAATACATTCTGCTTCCTACATTACAGAAACACAGAAGATTTCTTTGTTGTCACATCCTGAGCAATTCATAACTTGTGATGTCTGGGAAGCGCCACATAAGTGAATCCGAGTAATATCATGAAAGTCAGCCGGGACTTTTACAGCGGATAATCTCTCTTTCCCGGTGTCACTGGGTTGATGGAAAAAATGAGTAATGATTACCTTAAATTGCAGTAAATATATTTCTTTAGCTAAAGCCAGAACTTTGATTCTATAAGTCTATTAAGTCTTATGTGTGTGTGTACCGTAAACTCCATCTTGTAAGTCATCTCGTGAAATAGATTTGCCAGATTTGTGAAATTGCAAAATGTAGATCAAAGTTGTTGTCAGATGCGGCTCTTTTATCCTTGACCAAATTCTTTCTTGTACGGAACATTCCAGCCAAAAAGCAAAACAATCAGAAGAAAGTTCAGTATCTGGAATTTTCCAGAAGTGTGTGCGTTGGGCAAGATGGCGCACCACGGGGACCCCCATGTGCGTCGCACTATCCTTAGTCTTAGCAGTACGTGCTAATAGTACATTTACGGTGGGATGAATCAAACAGCGGCAAGACCTGCAGACTTCAGGTGGTCCAGAGCATGTGCCAGATAGGCAACATTGTCTGTAGACACCTCCCCCCCCCCACCCCTTCCCACAGCCTACCGCCCGCAACAGAAGCTGGACCGGGCCCATGATCACAGTGTCACACGTAGCCGCGACGGAGCGCGGCGGGTACAGTACTCACCCGTCCGCGCCCGCCGCCGGCTAGCGTGTGCAGGCTCCGGTCTGCGGTGTGCGGGTAGCGGCAGCTCTGGGTAGGGATGGCAGCAGTAGTGGTGCCGGGAGGCCGGCGTCGCCATCTTGGTTGAGGGCAGGAGACAGATTGGCCCAGAGTGGAGGTTCCCTCCTCATCCTGTGCTGACAGCCAATGGCAGCCATCCCCTGGGGATATAGGGGATCTGCCTAGGCTGTTCAGTGTCAGTGCAATGAGTCTTTGGAGTCATTCACAACTCCTAGCTGATTCCCGGATCCTGGCTCTTTCTCTCCTGACTCTGGTGCCTTGCTCCCTGCATCTTGCTACAAGGAAGTTTTCTCCTGACACCAATGCTGCAAGTCCTACCTAGTGCTTGTTCCTGCTTGTGTCCCAGAATTACCCTGCACAGCTTCCCGCTGTCCTCCTTCATACAACTCATTCATTCCATCATCTTTCAGTCATCCGGATCCATTTCTTCTGTCATCAAATCAACCTCCTTTCGGATCCTCATCTATGTACTCTGGCTCACCAAGTATACGTTTCCAGTTTTCCCTGCCCGTTATTAGTATTGTGCTGGACTCTATTTAATTTATTCCAACTGTCACTTAAAGAAGTATTTGAGTGAAGTTTATCATTTATGAAATCCGTTATTAAACCTGCACGTTTCAATCCTACTCCTCCTGGTCCGTCTCCGGTTCCTGTGCACCACACGACTCCATCCAGCCCTTTAGCCGTGACAGTTTGCACTGAACCGATGGAATCGGGTGAAGCACAGGCCTCCATGACGGATGTTCTTCAAGGCATCATGGCTCGATTGGAACAAGTAGAGACTACCCAGCGTCAAGTGGCTCAATTTCTCCAGACCTTGTCATCACCTCAGGCGGCTCCCTCAGTTTCAGCAGCACCAACCTCCGGAGCTTCGGCCCCTGCTGCTCCCCCTGGGCCAGCTGCTCCTCACCAGCTACACCTGTCAACCCCCAGTAAATATGACGGGTCCCCGAGGGGGTGTCGAGGATTCCTGAATCAATGTGACGTCCATTTTACCCTCCAGCCTTCCAATTTCCCCTCTCCCAAGACTCGGGTGGCTTACATCGTGTCCCTACTGGCGGGTCCAGCCCTGGAGTGGGTGTCCCCCCTTTGGGAGCGTGCGGATCCCATCCTCAATAACTATGAAGAATTTGTGGCCTCCTTCCGTCGCATCTTCGACGAGCCTGGCAGAGTGTCCTCCGCAGCCACGGAGATCCTAAGGATTCGTCAGGGCAGTCGCCCAGTGGGACAATATGTCGTACAATTTCAAACCCTGGCTTCCGAACTCAGATGGAACGAAGAGGCTCTCGTTTCTGCCTTCTGGAACGGCCTAGCCGGGCGCATCAAGGACGAGTTAGCAACTCGCGATTCTCCTTCCACCCTGGCTGAACTCATTTCATTATGTAACAAAGTCGATCTGCGACTCCAAGAACGCCAACTTGAGAGGAATCGCTCTGATCGCCTTCGCCCTCGATTTCCTTCCAACGTCGCACCAGCCTCCAAACCAACCCCGCCTCCTGCGGTGTCAACAGATGAGCCCATGCAAATCAACCGCTCCCGTCTCTCTCTCGAAGAGAAGTCCCGAAGACGGCGAGAGAATCTATGCATGTACTGTGGCTCCTCAGCTCACTTGTTGGCTTCCTGCCCGCTGCGGCCGGGAAACGACCGCTCCTAATCTCCCCGAGGGAGGTCCGATTAGGAGTCTTGCTTCCATCTCCCTCTTCTTCTGATTCCACCATTCCGGTTACCCTTGTGTGTCCCCAAGGGAGAAAAAGAGTTCAGGCCCTATTGGACTCTGGAGCAGCGGGAAACTTCCTTTCTTCTTCTTTTGTTACCCAACATGCCCTGCCTGTGCAACCCCTGGATCACTCGTTGGTCCTCACTGCAGTGGATGGGAGTCGAATTCGTAGTGGACAAATCACCCATCAGACCACCCCGGTGACACTGCTCATAGGAGCTCTACATCAAGAGACCCTCGAATTCTTCATTCTTCCACAGTCCTCACACCAAATGGTCCTGGGCCTTCCCTGGCTCTCCAAACATAACCCACACATCGATTGGATCAATATGGAGGTCAAGGCCTGGGGAACAGATTGCCAGTCTACTTGCATTCCTCAGATCCTTCCGGTCTACCAGACCCATCCACAACGTGAGGGTAACTGTCCTTCATCCTCTTCAGCTCCACCCTTGTCGATACCCGCACCATATCGTTCATTTACAGATGTATTCAGTAAAGGTGGTGCAGACACCCTGCCTCCTCACCGTCCTTGGGACTGCCCGATAGAGTTGGTGGCCGGGAAATTCCCTCCTCGTGGCCGCATCTATCCCCTGTCGCTACCTGAGACTGAGGCCATGTCCTCGTACATTCAAGAGAACTTAAACAAAGGTTTCATTCGACCATCTACTTCTCCGGCCGGGGCCGGGTTTTTCTTTGTGAAAAAGAAAGATGGCGGTCTTCGGCCATGTATCGACTATAGGGGCCTGAACGACATCACCATTAAAAACCGCTATCCCTTACCCCTTATCGCAGAACTATTCGACAAGATCAGAGGGGCAGCAATCTTTACTAAATTGGACCTGCGAGGGGCCTACAATTTGATCCGGATCCGTCCAGGTGACGAGTGGAAGACGGCTTTTAACACGCGCGACGGCCACTATGAATACCTGGTGATGCCCTTCGGCCTTTGTAACGCCCCCGCTGTCTTCCAACAGTTTGTAAATGATATCTTTCGGGACTTGCTGTACCACTCCATCGTAGTCTATCTAGACGATATACTCATCTTCTCTCCAAATCTCCAACTTCACAGACAGACAGTGTCCGAAGTCCTACGACGTCTTCGCCAAAATCAACTGTTCTGCAAGTTGGAAAAGTGCGTTTTTGAGGTCACGTCCATTCCATTCTTGGGTCACATTCTCTCCGCCACTGGGATAGAAATGGACCCAGAGAAGGTGAGAGCCATCCAAGACTGGGCAGCCCCCACAACACTCAAAGGAATTCAGAGATTCCTAGGGTTCTCAAACTATTACCGGCGATTTATCCGGAACTTCTCTACTATCGCTGCTCCCCTCACTGCTCTCACTTGCAAGGGAGCTGATCCAAGCCGATGGTCGCCAGAAGCATCCTCTGCCTTCCAGCAGTTAAAGAGAGCATTCATGACGGCACCAATCCTCCTCCAACCAGACCTCGACAGGCCCTTCATTCTCGAGGTGGACGCATCCTCGGAAGGGATCGGGGCCATCTTGTCACAAAAAGGTGAGGATCAAGAATTACACCCTTGTGCCTTCCTCTCCAAAAAATTCCTCCCAGCAGAGAAGAATTACCCCATCGGGGAACAGGAGTTGCTTGCAGTCAAAACTGCGTTAGAGGAGTGGCGATACCTTCTGGAGGGGGCACGACATAAGATCACCGTGTATTCAGACCACAAAAATCTGTCCTTTCTTAAACAGGCTCAGTGCCTTACTGCCCGCCAAGCCCGTTGGGCCATGTTTTTTGAACGCTTTGATTTCCAAATTAAATTCCGACCTGGAACCACGAATACTAAGGCAGACGCTCTATCCCGCTCCTTTGAGACGACCTCTGACCTAGAGACACCTCCTCGTCCAATCCTCGATCCGCTGGTCTTCGCCCAAGTAACCGTACAGCCATCTCCTCCTCCAGGTAAAACGTTCGTTCCCCCCGAACTTCGCAAGAAAATATTGTCATGGGCACATTCTTCCCGCTTCGCAGGGCACGCAGGAGCACAAAAGACCTTGATGTTCCTGTCACGTTCTTATTGGTGGCCAACCATCCGCCACGACGTAACCAACTTCGTTGCCTCTTGTGTAAGATGTGCTCAGCATAAAGTGCCCAGAACAACTCCCGCTGGTCCTCTCCGCCCTCTAACCATTCCCACAGAACCATGGACCCATCTGTCAATGGACTTCATTTGCGAACTACCTCCCTCAAAAGGTCATACCGCAATCTGGGTAGTGGTCGACCGATTCTCGAAAATGGTCCATTTTTTCCCACTAAAAGGTCTCCCCTCTGCTCCAGTACTGGCTCAGCTATTCATCTCAACCATTTTTAAACTTCACGGACTGCCCAAAGAGATTGTATCCGACCGCGGAGTACAGTTCGTTGCAAAGTTCTGGAGAGCTCTCTGTGCCGCGGTGCAGGTCAAACTCAAGTTTTCCACTGCCTTTCATCCCCAGACCAACGGCCAGACAGAACGGGTGAATCAAGACTTGGAGGCCTTTATCCGACTGTTTGTCTCGTCTTCCCAAGATGACTGGGTGGATCTTCTCCCGTGGGCAGAATATATGCATAACAACTCCTATCACTCTTCCTCCGGAACCACCCCCTTCTTTACAGTATTCGGCAAACATCCACGATCTCCAGATTTCTCAGAATTATCCTCTTCCGAAGTTCCTGCAGCAACCACTTCATTACAACGCTTTGCTAAAATCTGGTCAGAAGTCCACACCGCTCTTCTTAAATCTTCCGCCCGATACAAGAGGATGGCAGACAGAAAAAGAAGGGCCACGCCCCGATTGAAAGTCGGAGACCGGGTATGGCTGTCTACCCGCCATATACGCCTCCGTCTGCCCTCTATGAAGCTGGCTCCCCGGTTCATTGGGCCATACCCTATCATCCAAGTCATTAATCCTGTCGCTTATAGACTTCAACTTCCTCCTTCCCTAAGGATTTCGAATTCCTTCCATGTGTCCCTCCTCAAGCCTTTAAGGTTGAACTCTTATCAAAAGAAGATTCCCAAACCGCCCAAGATTAACTCCGAAAGTGGGGCTGAATTCGAGGTAAGACGCATTATAGACTCTCGTTGCCGCAATTCGCGTACCCAGTATCTGGTGGAATGGGTTGGGTTTGGTCCCGAAGAGAACTCTTGGGTGGATTCCATTGATTTGCACGCTCCAAAACTGGTAAAGCAATTTCTCCAGAGAAATCCGCACAAGGCCCATAGGCGCCCTGGGGTCACCCTGAAAAGGGGGGGTACTGTCACACGTAGCCGCGACGGAGCGCGGCGGGTACAGTACTCACCCGTCCGCGCCCGCCGCCGGCTAGCGTGTGCAGGCTCCGGTCTGCGGTGTGCGGGTAGCGGCAGCTCTGGGTAGGGATGGCAGCAGTAGTGGTGCCGGGAGGCCGGCGTCGCCATCTTGGTTGAGGGCAGGAGACAGATTGGCCCAGAGTGGAGGTTCCCTCCTCATCCTGTGCTGACAGCCAATGGCAGCCATCCCCTGGGGATATAGGGGATCTGCCTAGGCTGTTCAGTGTCAGTGCAATGAGTCTTTGGAGTCATTCACAACTCCTAGCTGATTCCCGGATCCTGGCTCTTTCTCTCCTGACTCTGGTGCCTTGCTCCCTGCATCTTGCTACAAGGAAGTTTTCTCCTGACACCAATGCTGCAAGTCCTACCTAGTGCTTGTTCCTGCTTGTGTCCCAGAATTACCCTGCACAGCTTCCCGCTGTCCTCCTTCATACAACTCATTCATTCCATCATCTTTCAGTCATCCGGATCCATTTCTTCTGTCATCAAATCAACCTCCTTTCGGATCCTCATCTATGTACTCTGGCTCACCAAGTATACGTTTCCAGTTTTCCCTGCCCGTTATTAGTATTGTGCTGGACTCTATTTAATTTATTCCAACTGTCACTTAAAGAAGTATTTGAGTGAAGTTTATCATTTATGAAATCCGTTATTAAACCTGCACGTTTCAATCCTACTCCTCCTGGTCCGTCTCCGGTTCCTGTGCACCACACGACTCCATCCAGCCCTTTAGCCGTGACACACAGACAGAAGAACTTGTTAGTTCCATTGCGTGGTACAATATATCTCCATCCCTACATTTTTTGGCAAGTTAATAAATTGGGTCTTTGTATATTTTAATAACAAATATGAATCATTAAACTTTAATTATGTGGGAAGAGAATTTACGGTTAATGTTATGTTACAGTAATTTAGGTTGCTAATTAGTATTATCAGTCAAATGAAAATTACTTTTTATTTAATAATCTAATGAACTGCAAAATTCTGGTGAAAACAACTCGCTTCTACTTAGCACGCACGCGCGTTTGCACGCGACGCTTGCGGAGAATTAAAGGTAAATGGATTTCCGGAGACCCGGGTCGTTAATCTAGCCATTGCACCGCGGTGACAGGGGGGAAGTGACTTTCCAGCAGAACATATGGCGCAGTCAGCCCGTTCCGCGTTCAAATCTCCGCAACCAGCTAAACAAAAATGTATTTCATTCTATCGCAATAAATGTTCTCAACATGAATTCCTCGATTTATGATTCTTCTGTTTAAAAATCTGAAAATGAAATTCAAATTTTCTGAGAAGAAAATGGGTTATTGTTACATAACAGGTGCTGCAAATGTTGTCACAATAGGACTCCTGGCGTATCATCCTTCTGGCGAGCATAAATATGTATAGGTACAGAACCATTCTGCTCCCGTCATCACATTGCTGTAAGTTACAGTACATATGATTTATGATTGATCCCGGATTGTTATGCAAATTAAACACTGGCATCTTTCTTGAAATGAGGTTCTGAGCCGGCTCCGTGCCGGGATTGTCTGCAATATCGGCTTATAGAATCCACTCGGGTTTTCTTTTTAAAGGCGAATGCAACACCATCGACGATTTGACGCGGCTTCATCGCTTTGCAACGCCATGTGCACTTCTATCAGCGATTGGAGAGATATAAATATTACAATACCAGCGTCGATGATTTTTTTTTCTGATGATGATAAAACTATTCACAAAGGGTTAACGCAGCTTTATTTAGTGTCCAACCAATTCCTGACACTGACTTCTGGGCAATCGCAGACTTGGCAGTAGTAATGCTGGACGCATAGAAACGTCTGTCACATTCCTATATAGGGTCCTGTTCTAAGGGGTAGGAGATCTATTTCAAATGGAATCTCATCTTCAGTAGAACTGCCATTTTAGTACATTTCCTCTATGTCTCCAAATCCTTGAATCTCGGCTTCCATTCACCCTTTACAGACCGGGCTACATAGAAGATTTTCCGTCACAACATCTCATGAGGTTTGATCGCTTAGGCAAAATAACCGAGAGCCAATGAGATTATATGATATTAATCTCATGAGCTTAATTGGCTTGAAAATACATCTTTCTGCTTTCACTATAGTTAATGAGCGTTTCCTGCCAATCCTGTCTGGGGAAAAATGACTTAGCAGTAAATAAAGCCACTATCTGACATTAATACATATCAGGAACTTTGTAGATCGGAACAATTACCATGAAATAACTGGACAGGTTATACGTAACTAAATAGGTCCAAAAGTCTCTGTGCACAGGTGGCCAGCTGTTACTGCAGAGGGCCAGCTGTTACTGCAGAGGGCCAGCTGGTACTGCAGATGGCCAGCTGTTACCGCAGAGGGTCAGCTGTTACCGCAGAGGGCCAGCGGTTACCGCAGAGGGTTAGCTGTTACCGCAGAGGGCCAGCTGTTACTGCAGAGGGTCAGCTGTTACTGCAGAGGGCCAGCTGTTACTGCAGAGGGTCAGCTGTTACTGCAGAGGGTCAGCTGTTACTGCAGAGGGCCAGCTGTTACTGCAGAGGGGCTGCTGTTACTGCAGAGGGCCAGCTGTTACTGCAGAGGGCCAGCTGTTACTGCAGAGGGGCTGCTGTTACTGCAGAGGGCCAGCTGTTACTGCAGAGGGTCAGCTGTTACTGCAGAGGGTTAGCTGTTACTGCAGAGGGTCAGCTGTTACTGCAGAGGGTCAGCTGTTACTGCAGAGGGCCAGCTGTTACTGCAGAGGGTTAGCTGTTACTGCAGAGGGCCAGCTGTTACTGCAGAGGGTTAGCTGTTACTGCAGAGGGCCAGCTGTTACTGCAGAGGGCCAGCTGTTACTGCAGAGGGCCAGCTGTTACTGCAGAGGGCCAGCTGTTACTGCAGAGGGTTAGCTGTTACTGCAGAGGGTCAGCTGTTACTGCAGAGGGCCAGCTGTTACTGCAGAGGGTCAGCTGTTACTGCAGAGGGCCAGCTGTTACTGCAGAGGGTCAGCTGTTACTGCAGAGGGTCAGCTGTTACTGCAGAGGGCCAGCTGTTACTGCAGAGGGCAAGCTGTTACTGCAGAGGGGCTGCTGTTACTGCAGAGGGTCAGCTGTTACTGCAGAGGGCCAGCTGTTACTGCAGAGGGGCTGCTGTTACTGCAGAGGGCCAGCTGTTACTGCAGAGGGTCAGCTGTTACTGCAGAGGGTCAGCTGTTACTGCAGAGGGTCAGCTGTTACTGCAGAGGGTCAGCTGTTACTGCAGAGGGCAAGCTGTTACTGCAGAGGGCTAGCTGTTACTGCAGAGGGCCAGCTGTTACTGCAGAGGGCCAGCTGTTACTGCAGAGGGCCAGCTGTTACTGCAGAGGGCCAGCTGTTACTGCAGAGGGTCAGCTGTTACTGCAGAGGGCCAGCTGTTACTGCAGAGGGTCAGCTGTTACTGCAGAGGGTCAGCTGTTACTGCAGAGGGCAAGCTGATACTGCAGAGGGTCAGCTGTTGCTGCAGAGGTTTAGCTGTTACTGCAGAGGGTTAGCTGTTACAGCAGAGGGTCAGCTGTTACTGCAGAGGGTCAGCTGTTACTGCAGAGGGTCAGCTGTTACTGCAGAGGGCAAGCTGATACTGCAGAGGGTCAGCTGTTGCTGCGGAGGGTCAGCTGTTACTGCGGAGGGTTAGCTGTTACTGCGGAGGGTCAGCTGTTACTGCGGAGGGCCAGCTGTTACTGCGGAGGGTCAGCTGTTACTGCAGAGGGCCAGCTGTTACCGCAGAGGGCCAGCTGTTACTGCAGAGGGCCAGCTGTTACCGCAGAGGGTCAGCTGTTAATGCAGAGGGTCAGCTGTTACTGCAGAGGGTTACCTGTTACTGCAGAGGGTCAGCTGTTACTGCAGAGGGTCAGCTGTTACTGCAGAGGGCCAGTTGTTACTGCAGAGGGTCAGCTGTTACTGCAGAGGGCCAGCTGTTACTGCAGAGGGTCAGCTGTTACTGCAGAGGGCCAGCTGTTACTGCAGAGGGTGTATAAGGGGGCACCACTGTGGGCTGTTTGTGTATAAGCAGCACTGTTATGGACATTATGTGAATATTTGGCACTACTGTGGGCATTATGTGTAAGGAACACTACAATTTTGGGCCTTTTGTTTAAGGGGCAGCACTGCTGTGGGCGTTATCTGTATAAGCAGCACCATTACTTTTGGGCATTATATTAAAGGGGCACAACTACTGTCAAAAACTATTTTGTGGCATAACATGTATAACTGTGTAGTGTAACGCAAATAAGGGGCACTACTGTGTGTTATAACTACTGTACTATGTGGTGTAATATGAATCAGGGGCACTACTGTGTGTCATAACTACTGTACTATGTGGTGTAATATGAATCAGGGGCACTACTGTGTATCATACCTATTGTACTATGTAGTGTAATATGAATCAGGGCCCAGGGGCACTACATGTGATGTAATGTAAATATGATTGTCCTACTGTGTGGTTTAATCCGAATTGTGGGTACTTGTGTGTTACCATACGCCTTCTTTTTGTAACCACCGGCTTATGGAAGACCTCCCATCCCAGTGCTGCACCCCACCCCCCAGAACCTAGCGCTCTAGGCTGCAGCCTGGTCAGCCTATTGGTTGATCAGGCCCTGGTCTTGGATTCAACTCCCACAAAGGCTCCCATGAGTTTTTACAATGTCCGCATGTTTGTGGGGGGTGTATCCGACACATGCCTAGTCCTCAAACCACCGCCCCGAAAAATGAGCCGAGCATCATAGATTCAAGCTCCGCCAGCGCAGGGACTGGTGTAAACAGCCAAACAGTGTCTGTAAAGTGCGATGTAATGTCTGTGTGCTGTATAAATAACTGCTGATAAATAAATGTCATATTAATTTAGATCCCTGTAGAATCAGCTGCTTAAGCTGCAGGAGACGCCATTACCACACTGTCCTAAGGACAGGTGCGAAGCGCCCGCCGTCCGTCCTGCACAGGGGTAGGTAATCATAAATCAGGGTATATTACTTCCATGGCTCATGTGAAAAATTGCATTTTGGTGATTAGTTGTCCTTGAATTGCCTAACCCTATTAAACTGTGCAGGAGATTACATTCTAAATTACATTCTAAAAGAAAAATCCTCTCCGCTAACAGACGCTGCTATATGGCCAATACCGTGATGTCGGTGGAATATGTACTGTACATTGTATATGGCGGATCAATGTGGTGTTGTGGGGGGGCATGGTCTGGACAACGCAAGCATGTATTGTGGGGTGGGCAATGGCGGCTTTGTGATGTCACACACAGCCGCTGTGTCCCTTGCGAGCCAATTGCTTGCATGATAGCGATGTTATAGCAAAACCTCACAATTGTTGTGACTATAAAGGCCCATACACACTGGGTGACTGAGCTGAAAGTCCCTCAAAACAGTAGATTTGAGCAGTTTTCAGCTCAAAGCCGTCCAGTGAGTATGCTCCGGCGGTGAGCGCTGCTGCGCGCTCCCGCATCATCGCTGGGAAAGCCGTTCATCTGCTGGTATTACCAGCAGATGAGCTGCTTTGAGGATGGCTTTGCACAGCGCTGCGCTTAAGTCTCCCCACTGAAGGCGCCGGGCAGCGGGAAAGCCGCTCAGTGTGTATGCCCGGCGATGAGCGGTGAGCGCTGCTGCGCACTCCCGCATCATCGCTGGGAAAGCCGCTCATCTGCTGGTATTACCAGCAGATGAGCTGCTTTGAGGATGGCTTTGCACAGCGCTGCGCTATGCAAGTCGTCCTCTCCCCACAGAAGGCGCCGGGCAGGGGGAAAGCACCCAGTGTGTATGCCCTGAGCGGCTTTCCCCACAGCGATGGACGTACACTGGGCATAGTCGCCCTGTGTGTATGGACCTTAACTCAAGCTCAAGTCCTACATTTTTCATGATGCGCGCTCACGCCCCTCATTAACAATGTCATCCAACGTCCTGCTTGGCCCCGCCTCCCCCCACCGGTTCCCATCGTTTTAGCTGGGAACACACATCTTGGAGCGTGTATGCAGCTTTACCTAGCGGCTCATGCAGGGAACATTTCACAATTTCGGGTAAAAACTTGTAAAAATATATATATTTTTAAGTAAAAAAATATCATTTATAATTTTAATGTAATCCGTATCGCTTGATGTGTTTTTCATACTATATTGTAGGATTTTTGAAAAAAAAAAATACTTTTATTAAGGGATAACTCATTCCTCATTAATTAGTAGCTCGTTATCAGAGACAAACAGCTATCGAAGCGAGCAATGTGAGGGTATGCAATACACTAATTGGGGACATTGTGACAGATGTGACATTGAAACGTAAGACCGTGAAACCTCATGTTGACCATTTGACCATGTTTGACCAATTTGACCTTTTGTCAATGTCACTTGACCTATTGTATGCTGTTCTTTTGGTATCAACATATTGACTTTGTATCTAGACACTGTATACCTTTCAATCCACACCCGGGTTAATGTTAGATACAGTATTCGGGTGAGAGTTAGGGTGCAGGAGTCGGGGAGGGTAGGGTACAGGAGTCGGGGAGGGGAGGTTGCAGGAGTGGGGGAGGGGAGGGTACAGGAGTCGGGGAGGGGAGGTTGCAGGAGTAGGGGAGGGGAGGGTACAGGAGCCGGGGAGGGTAGGGTACAGGAGCCGGGGAGGGTAGGGTACAGGAATGGGGGAGGGTAGGGTGCAGGAGTGGGGGAGGGTAGGGTGCAGGAGTCGGGGAGGGTAGGGTGCAGGAGTCGGGGAGGGTAGGGTACAGGAGTCGGGGAGGGTAGGGTGCAAGAGTCGGGGAGGGTAGGGTGCAGGAGTGGGGGAGGGTAGGGTGCAGGAGTCGGGGAGGGTAGAGTACAGGAGTGGGGGAGGGTAGGGTGCAGGAGTCGGGGAGGGTAGGGTGCAGGAGTCGGGGAGGGTAGGGTACAGGAGTCGGGGAGGGTGCAGGAGTCGGGGAGGGTAGGGTGCAGGAGTCGGGGAGGGTAGGGTGCAGGAGTCGGGGAGGGGAGGGTGCAGGAGTCGGGGAGGGTAGGGTGCAGGAGTGGGGGAGGGTAGGGTGCAGGAGTGGGGGAGGGTAGGGTGCAGGAGTGGGGGAGGGTAGGGTGCAGGAGTGGGGGAGGGTAGGGTGCAGGAGTCGGGGAGGGTAGGGTGCAGGAGTGGGGGAGGGTAGGGTGCAGGAGTGGGGGAGGGTAGGGTGCAGGAGTGGGGGAGGGTAGGGTGCAGGAGTCGGGGAGGGTAGGGTGCAGGAGTCGGGGAGGGTAGGGTGCAGGAGTCGGGGAGGGTAGGGTGCAGGAGTGGGGGAGGGTAGGGTGCAGGAGTCGGGGAGGGTAGAGTACAGGAGTGGGGGAGGGTAGGGTGCAGGAGTCGGGGAGGGTAGGGTGCAGGAGTCGGGGAGGGTAGGGTACAGGAGTCGGGGAGGGTGCAGGAGTCGGGGAGGGTAGGGTGCAGGAGTCGGGGAGGGTAGGGTGCAGGAGTCGGGGAGGGGAGGGTGCAGGAGTGGGGGAGGGTAGGGTGCAGGAGTGGGGGAGGGTAGGGTGCAGGAGTCGGGGAGGGTAGGGTGCAGGAGTCGGGGAGGGTAGGGTGCAGGAGTCGGGGAGGGTAGGGTGCAGGAGTCGGGGAGGGTAGGGTGCAGAGTCTATTATCCCCAGAAATGGGAGTCCTCATGCATATGGCGCAACAATCATTCTTTCATGGGGGCCGGCCACTGCCGGAAATTTGGGAGTCTCCTGGCTTTTACAGGAGTATCAGCAAGTATTGAGCCAGGGCGACGCCGTGTGGGTGTATGTGCTCGCCGTGCGGGTGGATGGGTACTCTGCGCGGGTGGATGGATACTCTGTGCGGGTGGATGGATACTCTGTGCGGGTGGGTGTATGTGCTTGCCGTGAGGATGGATGTGTACGCCGTGCGGGTGGATGGGTACGGTGTGTGGGTGGATGTGCCCGCTGTGCGGGTGGTTACTCCGTGCGGGTGGATGGGTACGGTGTGTGGGTGGATGTGCCCGCTGTGCGGGTGGGTACTCCGTGCGGGTGGATGGATACTCCGTGCGGGTGGATGGATATTCTGTGCTGGTGGATGGGTACTCCGTGCGGGTGTATGTGCTCGCCGTGCGGGTGTATGTGCTCGCCGTGCGGGTGTATGTGCTCGCCGTGCGGGTGTATGTGCTCGCCGTGCGGGTGTATGTGCTCGCCGTGCGGGTGTATGTGCTCGCCGTGCGGGTGGATGTGCTCGCCGTGCGGGTGGATGTGCTCGCCGTGTGGGTGGATGTGCGCGCCGTGCGGGTGGATGTGCTCGCCGTGCGGGTGGATGTGCTCGCCGTGCGGGTGGATGTGCTCACGGTGAGGGTGGATGTGCTCGCGGTGCGGGTGGATGTGCTCGCCGTGCGGGTGGATGTGCTCACGGTGCGGGTGGATGTGCTCACGGTGCGGGTGGATGTGCTCACGGTGCGGGTGGATGTGCTCACGGTGCGGGTTGGTGTGCTCGCCGTGCGGGTGGATGTGCTCACGGTGCGGGTGGATGTGCTCACGGTGCGGGTGGATGTGCTCACGGTGCGGGTGGGTGTGCTCGCCGTGCGGGTGGATGTGCTCACGGTGAGGGTGGATGTGCTCGTGGTGCGGGTGGATGTGCTCGCGGTGCGGGTGGATGTGCTCGCGGTGCGGGTGGATGTGCTCACGGTGCGGGTGGATGTGCTCGCCGTGCGGGTGGATGTGCTCACGGTGCGGGTGGATGTGCTCACGGTGCGGGTGGATGTGCTCACGGTGCGGGTGGGTGTGCTCGCCGTGCGGGTGGATGTGCTCACGGTGCGGGTAGATGAGCTCACCGTGCGGGTGGATGTGCTCGCCGTGCGGGTGGATGTGCTCGCCGTGCGGGTGTATGTGTATGGCTACACATCCGTTTGCACCAGAGTGAAAATGTACAAAACCCATGGTAACAGGCTGACCATCCAATGATTGTTGGACTGGACACAACTTATCGCAGACACCGCGTACCCCAGGATTTACTCAGAGGCTGTGACGAATACCGGCAGATACAGCCTGCTACTGACGTCACACACCCTCGCCTAACAGGCTTTAGCGCGCCTGCGGTTTCCCGGACACTCTCAGCAGTTTTTCCGGCATGCCCAACGTTTTGTTGCCACTCCCAAAAACGGATGGTTCCCACCCCCACACGCCCACTCCCTTTCAATCATCTTGCGAACAGACAACAAAATAAATAATTGCAGGAGTTCCTTACAGCGCGACCTCGCGCATGCATACTGCGAACCAGACGCCTGCGCGGTGTATCGATTATCTGCCGCTGTGCGAATTCGCAGCCGTGTGATCAGTTCGGGCTCTGAGTACTGCATGTGTGCGCAGTACTGTGACACATTACAGATGGCTGCAGCCTGCACATGCATCCGGTTGGAGGTCGCACCTCCCTGCAGACTCTGGGTCCTAGTGCACAGCGTGTTCCAGCACAAACTCAGCGCAGAGTTCCTGTCCTCCAGAAAACTCATCCTCAGCCAACAGTCCTCCCAACGTTTAGCTCCGATCTCCATTCCCCGATGCACATCCAAAACATTTTGTTCTATCAATTTCATTTTGAGACTCCAACTCCTCACTGACCCTGGACGCTTTATACTTGGTAGCACTCACTTCTCGCAGCAGCGGCTCTGCTCTCCTGAGTTATTCCACTGCCTCTTGTCCTTCAGATAACACTTCTTCTGACAGCGGCTGTCAGCTCCATCATCCCACTTTCCACGTTCACTCGTTGTCTTCCAGCAGATAGCCCCCCTTCTCGCACGCTCACAGTGATCTGACGTACAGATATATAATTCACAGCTGTACGTTGCAGAGTTCCTAACTGCTTCCTGCTGCCATTAATTGTCTTCTCACATTTCTGTTGCAGTGATGTGATGGAATATGACAGCCAGTGGGAACCAAAACTTGGAATTGCGTGAGATAGCAAAGCGTGGCCAGAGCTATTTACTTTCATCGTTATCCGCAGCCCCCGGCCGATCCCGGCTCAGAGCATGACCCTATCATCACTATTCCCAGGGTTATTGCTTAAAGGGGTCTTTAGAAATAGAGTTTAGAAAAGGGCGGCACGATTCTTTCAGCTTCACCAATCCCAGCGGGGAGTTGGATAAACTCCAATATTCTGGTCATCAGGAATCTTAAAGTGAGACAAACCTATTATTTGTGGAGACCTGGCAAGCTGTGCCTTCTCCAGTGTGTAGATACACCACCCACGCCTGGCGATGGACACCGGAAGCCCTCCATCAAATAATGGCTGAGATTTTGCCGTCTAATTTTTCAATGTGATGGTAACTAGTCATTGCATCAAAAGAATTCGATAGAAAATAATATTTATTTGATTTGCATGTGCAGAAAAAAAAACATTTTGCATATGCTCAAAAACATCTGACCATGATCACCCTTGGATGGTACTGGGGGTGGGACCCAGTACAAGCATCGCATGTTTACCCTACCAAAGATGAAAATGCCACCATTGGATGGTAATGCTACTATCATTGGTTCAAAAACATAGATGGTTGGGAAATTGGGTTAAGCTGCAGATGGGAGGGCTAGTCTGGGTGTGAGAGGTTAGGTTAGGCTGCAGATGGGAGAGCCAGGTTGGGTGGGGGAGGTTAGGTTAGGCTGCAGATGGGAGGGCTAGGCTGGGTGGGGGAGGTTGGGTTAGGCTGCAGATGGGAGGGCTAGGCTTGTGGGGAGGGAGGTTTTGTTAGACTGCAGATGGGAGGGCTAGGATGGGTGGGGGAGGTTGGGTTAGGCTGCAGATTGGAGGTCTAGGCTGGGTGGTAGAGTTTTGGTTAGACTGCAGATGGGAGGGCTAGGCTGGGTGAGGGAGGTTGGGTTTGACTGCAGATGGGAGGGCTAGGCTGAGTGAGGGAGGTTGGGTTAGGCTGCAGATGGGAGGGCTAGGCTGGGTGAGGGAGGTTAGGTTAGGCTGCAGATGGGAGGGCTAAGCTTGGTGGGGGAGGTTGGGTTAGACTGCAGATGGGAGGGCTAGGCTGGGTGGGGGAGGTTGGGTTAGACTGCAGATGGGAGGTCTAGGCTGGGTTGGGGAGTTTGGGTTAGACTGCAGATGGGAGGGCTAGGCTGGGTGAGGGAGGTTGGGTTAGGCTGCAGATGGGAGGGCTAGGCTGGATGGGAGAGGTTGGGTTAGACTGCAGATGGGAGGGCTAGGCTGGGTGGGGGAGGTTGGGTTAGACTGCAGATGGGAGGGCTAGGCTGGGTGAGGGAGGTTGGGTTAGACTGCAAATGGCAGGGCTAAGCTAGGTGGGGGTGGTTGGGTTAGACTGCAGATGGGAGGGCTAGGCTGGGTGAGGGAGGTTGGGTTAGGCTGCAGATGGGAGGGCTAAGCTGGGTGGGGGAGGTTGGGTTAGACTGCAGATGGGAGGGCTAGACTGGGTAGAGGAGGTAGGGTCAGGCTGCAGATGGTAGGGCTAAGCTGGGTAGAGGAGGTAGGGTAAGGCTGCAGATGGGAGGGCTAAGCTGGGTGGGGGAGGTAGGGTCAGGCTGCAGATGGGAGGGCTAAGCTGGGTAGAGGAGGTACAGTAGGGTCAGGCTGCAGATGGGAGGGCTAAGCTGGGTGAGGGAGGTTGGGTTAGGCTGCAGATGGGAGGGCTAGGCTGGGTGGGGGAGGTTGGGTTAGACTGCAGATGGGAGGGTTATCTGGATAGAGGAGTAAGGGTCAGGCTGCAGATGGTAGGGCTAAGCTGGGTAGAGGAGGTAGGGTAAGGCTGCAGATGGGAGGGCTAAGCTGGGTAGAGGAGGTAGGGTAAGGCTGCAGATGGGAGGGCTAGGCTGGGTGGAGGAGGTGGGGTTAGGCTCCATATGGGACTTAGAAGAAGATGTTGGAGCCACGTCTTCTATCAGGAGAAGGTAAGAACAGTAATGACTATCGACCAATCAGAACACACCCCTGTGATTAGATACAGCGCTTTGATCGGCATCCCAGCTGAGCAGGCCGGCAGCCAGTGCAGGAGGGTGCTGTATTCGTTACACACTACCATGCACAGGATATGATAGGCAGCCATGACGTCCGTGCTGGATCAAAACCCAGAAACAGGGCTACAGATAATGGCGGTGGACCATTGGTGATGTGCTCAATGGCGACACAAGATTGAGAACCAGAAGTAAAAGCAAATCTGTGTGATCACAAAGGTGCGCACGGCTCAGGTGTATAATAGCATAAGACTTCCGACCTCAGTAGGTGCCCATAATGATGACCACCTTACATGTGACGCAGCATCAGGCCCTGTCGGTCTATTGGCAGTAAACGGATAAAGCGCGGTAAGAACAGAGCGGAGAAAGCAAATCTGCACGCCATCCATCGTTACAGCTTTATGAGATAAAATCCCTTACAAGACTTTAGTCTCTAAAAGTTTATATTGCGCATAAATTCCGAGTGGATAATTATTTGGTCCCTATCAATAAATACAGGTAATGTCTCGCCGTGTTAATTCTAAGAAGAGCAATTGTATTTTGCACTTAGGGAGCGTAATCTATGGCGGCGCTGGTGAGAGATTGGCAGGACCATGTATCAGGGAACTCATTACTGATAATAACATTGACTGCAGCATTCAGCGGCAGCCAATCAGCGCCGTAAGAACCGCTCGGCTTCACATCTATTAAAATATTGTTTTTCATTTTCAAGACGTATTAAATAACCTGAAATTCACAGGTGACATTATATTGGGCTCTTTATAAATTTGCTTTAAATAAATAGATGTTCTATATATTTGTCTCTCATATTGTATTTCCCCGTGTGCAGAATCCTCAGCAATATTGAGCGTTTCATATCCAGGGAGCAATTTGTGTCTACAGACGGATTTTGGGAATGTGATACTTATGTAGCTGCAGGGTGTTTTTGTTATTTATTGATGGTGCCACCAAAACATGAGGGTCTGGTGTTCAGGGACCTTTCACAAGAGGAAGGGCCCCCAGTCACTGACACAGAGGACAGTAAGGTCCTGCAGAGGGTCTAATCCGCAGTGGCGTCATACAGTACATACCCCATTATATCTGGTGCAATGGATCAGCCCGGCGTCGTCCCAAAATCACATAAATCACATAAATTAATAAAAAAGTGTTGCTATTGGTAACTGCACTTCATGATTAAACTATTGAAATGGTCAATGTCATGTACTTTCAGCTGGCTCTACCCTACTTCATCCTCCCATCCCTGCCCTGACCCATCCCTACCCTCCCATCCCTGCCCTGACCCCTCTCCACCCTCCCATCCGTGTCCTGACCACTCCCTCCCATCTCTGCCCTGACCCCTATCCACCCTCCCATCCATGTCCTGACCACTCCCTCCCATCCCTGCCCCCTCTCCACCCTCCCACCCATGTCCTGAACCCTGTCCACCCTCCCATCCCTGTCCTGACCCCTCCTCACCATCCCATCCATGTCCTGACTCCTCCCCATCCTCCTCTCCCTGCTATGACCCCTCCCCACCCTCCCATCCCTGCCCTGACACCTGCACACCCTCCCATCCCTATCCTGAACCCACCCCTCCCTTCCATCCCTGTCCTGACTCCACCCCACCACTGTCCTGACCCCTTCCCACCCCTGCCCTGACCCCTCCCCACCCCTATCCTTCCCACCCTCCCATCCCTGTCCTGACTCCACCCCACCACTGTCCTCCTGGGCGAGTGCGTAAATGGACGCACAGGCCGCAGGGAAACTCGCACTGTTCCTGTTTTTTAAAAGTAATTTGAGAAGTCGTATGTTGTGGTATGTAGTCACCCTCTCAGCCTATATATTTAAAAACTAATGCTGCTTCTCTCCTCTATGGGGGGAATTCAAGTGTTGCTCAATTTTCTGACATTACTGTTAAGCTGTAACTAGTGTATAATAATAGCAGGAGAGGTGCGTATGTATTATCGATACAACAGATTTTCCATTATAATCATATTATTTACTTACTAGTTAGTCATTTCCTCTTTTCTTTTTCTTTTGTTGGGGGGGGGGGGGGGTGTCTTTAGAGCAGGGTAGGGGGCTGCAGGTAATTACTCTGATACTTAGTAACTCTCTGTATCTATCTATAGCCTCTCAGGGTTATTGGGGACGTGTCTGTGTCTCGTTACTGATTATAGTTCAAAGAAGGAAAAAATCAAATCATCTTCTGATGCACAGTGTCCTCCATGATTACAGAGCTCGACCTGAGGGCCTGATAATGGGGAACAGACGGGGTACACCCTCAGACACTGGCCTGCCTGCCCATTGTCTGATTGCTGCACTCTGTGCTCCCTTCCTGCAACTCACAGGAGAACACAGTCTGGTCACTGGAGATGGTGGTATAATGTCATCTAATCTACCTGTAGAGAGACGCCACAATGCAGCTGCTGCAGAGCTGGACACAATCTGACCCCAAGATACAGCTGTTTAATGGGATTTTTTATGCCTCCTGCAGAACTGGACACACCTAAAGCGGAGTACGATTTGCTGTGGTAGTGCACGTGATGCTGGGGCAGTGCGTGTGAGGTTGGGGCAGTGCGTGTGAGGCTGGGGTAGTGCGAGTGAGGCTGGGGTAGTGCATGTGTTAGGTAGTGCATATTCAAAACCCCCACATAACCTCCGTTAGAATTCATATTTTATTGCCTCCCATCAGGACTGTCCTGTAATCTGGTGGGACTGCCATGCTAAGGAATCCTATCCTTATGTATCCCTACTATTATCCCTATAGACTGTAAGCCTGTGAGCAGGGCCCTCCTACCTCTATATGAGATGGTTTCTGGATCCCATCAGGACTGTCCTGTAATCTGGTGGGACTGCCATGCTAAGGAATCCTATCCTTATGTATCCCTCCTATTATCCCTATAGACTGTAAGCCTGCGAGCAGGGCCCTCCTACCTCTATATGAGAGGGTTTCTGCATCCCATCAGGACTGTCCTGTAATCTGGTGGGACTGCCATGCTATGGAATCCTATCCTTATGTATCCCTCCTATTATCCCTATAGACTGTAAGCCTGTGAGCAGGGCCCTTCTACCTCTATATGAGATGGTTTCTGCATCCCATCAGGACT
Source organism: Crinia signifera (assembly GCF_055691185.1). NCBI lineage: Eukaryota > Metazoa > Chordata > Amphibia > Anura > Myobatrachidae > Crinia > Crinia signifera. The sequence continues at coordinate 175,900,639 of NC_139224.1, read as the reverse complement.
GTCCTGTAATCTGGTGGGACTGCCATGCTATGGAATCCTATCCTTATGTATCCTCCTATTATCCCTATAGACTGTAAGCTTGTGAGCAGGGCCCTCCTACCTCTATATGAGATGGTTTCTGCATCCCATCAGGACTGTCCTGTAATCTGCTGGGACTGCCATGCTATGGAATCCTATCCTTATGTATCCCTCCTATTATCCCTATAGACTGTGAGCCTGTGAGCAGGGCCCTCCTACCTGTATATGAGATGGTTTCTGCATCCCATCAGGACTGTCCTGTAATCTGGTGGGACTGCCATGCTATGGAATCCTATCGTTATGTATCCCTCCTATTATCCCTATAGACTGTAAGCCTGTGAGCAGGGCCCTCCTACCTCTATATGAGATGGTTTCTGCATCCCATCAGGACTGTCCTGTAATCTGGTGGGACTGCCATGCTATGGAATCCTATCCTTATGTATCCCTCCTATTATCCCTATAGACTGTAACCCTGCGAGCAGGGCCCTCCTACCTCTATATGAGATGGTTTCTGCATCCCATCAGGACTGTCCTGTAATCTGGTGGGACTGACATGCTATGGAATCCTATCCTTATGTATCCCCCCTATTATCTCTATAGACTGTAAGCCTGTGAGCAGGGCCCTCCTACCTCTCTATGAGATGGTTTCTGTATCCCATCAGGACTGTCCTGTAATCTGGTGGGACTGCCATGCTATGCAATCCTATCCTTATGTATCCCTCCTATTATCCCTATAGACTGTAAGCCTGTGAGCAGGGCCCTCCTACCTCTATATGAGATGGTTTCTGCATCCCATCAGGACTGTCCTGTAATCTGGTGGGACTGCCATGCTATGGAATCCTATCGTTATGTATCCCTCCTATTATCCCTATAGACTGTAAGCCTGTGAGCAGGGCCCTCCTACCTCTATATGAGATGGTTTCTGCATCCCATCAGGACTGTCCTGTAATCTGGTGGGACTGCCATGCTATGGAATCCTATCCTTATGTATCCCTCCTATTATCCCTATAGACTGTAACCCTGCGAGCAGGGCCCTCCTACCTCTATATGAGATGGTTTCTGCATCCCATCAGGACTGTCCTGTAATCTGGTGGGACTGACATGCTATGGAATCCTATCCTTATGTATCCCCCCTATTATCTCTATAGACTGTAAGCCTGTGAGCAGGGCCCTCCTACCTCTATATGAGATGGTTTCTGTATCCCATCAGGACTGTCCTGTAATCTGGTGGGACTGCCATGCTATGCAATCCTATCCTTATGTATCCCTCCTATTATCCCTATAGACTGTAAGCCTGTGAGCAGGGCCCTCCTACCTCTATATGAGATGGTTTCTGCATCCCATCAGGACTGTCCTGTAATCTGGTGGGACTGCCATGCTATGGAATCCTATCGTTATGTATCCCTCCTATTATCCCTATAGACTGTAAGCCTGTGAGCAGGGCCCTCCTACCTCTATATGAGATGGTTTCTGCATCCCATCAGGACTGTCCTGTAATCTGGTGGGACTGCCATGCTATGGAATCCTATCCTTATGTATCCCTCCTATTATCCCTATAGACTGTAACCCTGCGAGCAGGGCCCTCCTACCTCTATATGAGATGGTTTCTGCATCCCATCAGGACTGTCCTGTAATCTGGTGGGACTGACATGCTATGGAATCCTATCCTTATGTATCCCCCCTATTATCTCTATAGACTGTAAGCCTGTGAGCAGGGCCCTCCTACCTCTATATGAGATGGTTTCTGTATCCCATCAGGACTGTCCTGTAATCTGGTGGGACTGCCATGCTATGCAATCCTATCCTTATGTATCCCTCCTATTATCCCTATAGACTGTAAGCCTGTGAGCAGGGCCCTCCTACCTCTATATGAGATGGTTTCTGCATCCCATCAGGACTGTCCTGTAATCTGGTGGGACTGCCATGCTATGGAATCCTATCCTTATGTATCCCTCCTATTATCCCTATAGATTGTAAGCTTGTGAGCAGGGCCCTCCTACCTCTATATGAGATGGTTTCTGCATCCCATCAGGACTGTCCTGTAATCTGGTGGGACTGCCATGCTATGTAATCCTATCCTTATGTATCCCTCCTATTATCCCTATAGACTGTAAGCTTGTGAGGAGGGCCCTCCTACCTCTATATGAGATGGTTTCTGCATCCCATCAGGACTGTCCTGTAATCTGGTGGGACTGTCATGCTATGGAATCCTATCCTTATGTATCCCTCCTTTTATCCCTATAGACTGTAAGCCTGCGAGCAGGGCCCTCCTACCTCTATATGAGATGGTTTCTGCATCCCATCAGGACTGTCCTGTAATCTGGTGGGACTGCCATGCTATGGAATTCTATCCTTATGTGTCCCTCCTATTATCCCTATAGACTGTAAGCCTGTGAGCAGGGCCCTCCTACCTCTATATGAGATGGTTTCTGCATCCCATCAGGACTCCTGTAATCTGGTGGGACTGCCATGCTATGGAATCCTATCCTTATGTATCCCTCCTATTATCCCTATAGTGTAAGCCCGTGAGCAGGGCCCTCCTACCTCTATATGAGATGGTTTCTGCATCCCATCAGGACTGTCCTGTAATCTGGTGGGACTGTCATGCTATGGAATCCTATCCTTATGTATCCCTCCTTTTATCCCTATAGACTGTAAGCCTGCGAGCAGGGCCCTCCTACCTCTATATGAGATGGTTTCTGCATCCCATCAGGACTGTCCTGTAATCTGGTGGGACTGCCATGCTATGGAATCCTATCGTTATGTATCCCTCCTATTATCCCTATAGACTGTAAGCCTGCGAGCAGGACCCTCCTACCTCTATATGAGATGGTTTCTGCATCCCATCAGCACTGTCCTGTAATCTGGTGGGACTGCCATGCTATGGAATTCTATCCTCATGTGTCCCTCCTATTATCCCTATAGACTGTAAGCCTGTGAGCAGGGCCCTCCTACCTCTATATGAGATGGTTTCTGCATCCCATCAGGACTGTCCTGTAATCTGGTGGGACTGTCATGCTATGGAATCCTATCCTTATGTGGGATGCGGTTAATTTCCCGGCGGTCGGGATCCCGGCGGTCGGAATCCCGACACTGGAATCCCGACCGCGGAAATCCCGAAACTTTCTCCCTCCGTGGGTGTCCACGACACCCATAGAGGGAGAATAAAATAGCGTGCCGAGCGTAGCGAGGCACCGGGCCCGCTGCGTGGCGAGCGCAGCGAGCCCGCAAGGGGGGGCGATCCATGTCCCCCCCTTGTCGGGATTTCGGCGGTCGGGATTCCGGTGTCGGGATTCTGAACGCCGGGATCCCGACCGCCGGGAAATCGTATCGGTCCCCCTTATGTATCCCTCCTTTTATCCCTATAGACTGTAAGCCTGTGAGCAGGGCCCTCCTACCTCTATATGAGATGGTTTCTGCATCCCATCAGGACTGTCCTGTAATCTGGTGGGACTGCCATGCTATGGAATCCTATCGTTATGTATCCCTCCTATTATCCCTATAGACTGTAAGCCTGCGAGCAGGGCCCTCCTACCTCTATATGACATGGTTTCTGCATCCCATCAGCACTGTCCTGTAATCTGGTGGGACTGCCATGCTATGGAATTCTATCCTCATGTGTCCCTCCTATTATCCCTATAGACTGTAAGCCTGTGAGCAGGGCCCTCCTACCTCTATATGAGAGGGTTTCTGCATCCCATCAGGACTGTCCTGTAATCTGGTGGGACTGCCATGCTATGTAATCCTATCCTTATGTATCTCTCCTATTATCCCTATAGACTCTAAACCTGTGAGCAGGGCCCTCCTACCTCTATATGAGATGGTTTCTGCATCCCATCAGGACTGTCCTGTAATCTGGTGGGACTGCCATGCTATGTAATCCTATCCTTATGTATCCCTCCTATTATCCCTATAGACTGTAAGCAGGGCCGGCGCCACCACTAGGCAGCTCTAGGCATTTGCCTAGGGCGCCGGCACCTGGAGGGCGGCAGTTCGCCCTCACCCCCAGCATTTAGCGAATGGTACCTGTGAAAAAACGTGCGTCCCCGGCGTCCCTGCTGAGCGCTGGTGCGTGCAGGGGTGTCCGTGCCGCCGGGGGAACCTGCGGCGCTGTTATTGTGTGTAAGCTGGCCGCGGCCGGCGGGGTCCCTACAGTGAATAGAAAATAACTAGCGCGGGAAGCGCTAGTTATTTTCTATTCACTGAAGGGACCCCGCCGGCCGCGGCCAGCTTACACACAATAACAGCGCCGCAGGTTCCCCCGGCGGCACGGAAACCCCTGCACACACCAGCGCTCAGCAGGGACGCCGGGGATGCACGTTTTTTCACAGGTACCACCAGGTACCACCCCCCCCCTCGGCACCGGGGTGCCCCCACCCCGACTCGCCTGGGGCGCTCCGGTGCCTTGCACCGGCCCTGACTGTAAGCCTGTGAGCAGGGCCCTCCTACCTCTATATGAGATGGTTTCTGCATCCCATCAGGACTGTGCTGTAATCTGGTGGGACTGCCATGCTATGGAATCCTATCCTTATGTATCCCTCCTATTATCCCTATAGACTCTAAGCCTGTGAGCAGGGCCCTCCTACCTCTATATGAGATGGTTTCTGCAGCCCATCAGGACTGTCCTGTAATCTGGTGGGACTGCCATGCTATGGAATCCTATCCTTATGTATCCCTCCTATTATCCCTATAGACTGTAAGCCTGCGAGCAGGGCCCTCCTACCTCTATATGAGATGGTTTCTGCATCCCATCAGGACTGTCCTGTAATCTGGTGGGACTGCCATGCTATGGAATTCTATCCTTATGTGTCCCTCCTATTATCCCTATAGACTGTAAGCCTGTGAGCAGGGCCCTCCTACCTCTATATGAGATGGTTTCTGCATCCCATCAGGACTCCTGTAATCTGGTGGGACTGCCATGCTATGGAATTATATCCTTATGTATCCCTCCTATTATCCCTATAGACTGTAAGCTTGTGAGCAGGGCCCTCCTACCTCTATATGACATGGTTTCTGCATCCCATCAGGACTGTCCTGTAATCTGGTGGGACTGCCATGCTATGGAATCCTATCCTATGTATCCCTCCTATTATCCCTATAGACTGTAAGCCTGCGAGCAGGGCCCTCCTACCTCTATATGAGATGGTTTCTGCATCCCATCAGGACTCCTGTAATCTGGTGGGACTGCCATGCTATGGAATCCTATCCTTATGTATCCTCCTATTATCCCTATAGACTGTAAGCCTGTGAGCAGGGCCCTCCTAACTCTATATGAGATGGTTTCTGCATCCCATCAGGACTGTCCTGTAATCTGGTGGGACTGCCATGCTATGGAATCCTATCCTTATGTATCCCTCCTATTATCCCTATAGATTGTAAGACTGTGAGCAGGGCCCTCCTACCTCTATATGAGATGGTTTCTGCATCCCATCAGGACTCTCCTGTAATCTGGTGGGACTGCCATGCTATGGAATCCTATCCTTATGTATCCCTCCTATTATCCCTATAGACTGTAAGCTTGTGAGCAGGGCCCTCCTACCTCTATATGAGATGGTTTCTGCATCCCATCAGGACTGTCCTGTAATCTGGTGGGACTGCCATGCTATGGAATCCTATCCTTATGTATCCCTCCTATTATCCCTATAGACTGTAAGCCTGTGAGCAGGGCCCTCCTACCTCTATATGAGATGGTTTCTGCATCCCATCAGGACTGTCCTGTAATCTGGTGGGACTGCCATGCTATGGAATCCTATCCTATGTATCCCTCCTATTATCCCTATAGATTGTAAGACTGTGAGCAGGGCCCTCCTACCTCTATATGAGACGGTTTCTGCATCCCATCAGGACTGTCCTGTAATCTGGTGGGACTGCCATGCTATGGGATCCTATCCTATGTATCCCTCCTATTATCCCTATAGACTGTAAGCCTGCGAGCAGGGCCCTCCTACCTCTATATGAGATGGTTTCTGCATCCCATCAGGACTGTCCTGTAATCTGGTGGGACTGTCATGCTATGGAATCCTATCCTTATGTATCCCTCCTATTATCCCTATAGATTGTAAACCTGTGAGCAGGGCCCTCCTACCTCTATATGAGATGGTTTCTGCATCCCATCAGGACCATCTAATAATCTGGTGGGACTGCCACGCTATGGAATCCTATCCTTATGTATCCCTCCTATTATCCCTATAGACTGTAAGCCTGTGAGCAGGGCCCTCCTACCTCTATATGAGATGGTTTCTGCATCCCATCAGGACTGTCCTGTAATCTGGTGGGACTGCCATGCTATGGAATTCTATCCTTATGTGTCCCTCCTATAATCCCTATAGACTGTAAGCCTGTGAGCAGGGCCCTCCTACCTCTATATGAGATGGTTTCTGCATCCCATCAGGACTCCTGTAATCTGGTGGGACTGCCATGCTATGGAATTCTATCCTTATGTGTCCCTCCTATTATCCCTATAGACTGTATGCCTGTGAGCAGGGCCCTCCTACCTCTATATGAGATGGTTTCTGCATCCCATCAGGACTCCTGTAATCTGGTGGGACTGCCATGCTATGGAATCCTATCCTTATGTATCCCTCCTATTATCCCTATAGACTGTAAGCTTGTGAGCAGGGCCCTCCTACCTCTATATGACATGGTTTCTGCATCCCATCAGGACTGTCCTGTAATCTGGTGGGACTGCCATGCTATGGAATCCTATCCTATGTATCCCTCCTATTATCCCTATAGACTGTAAGCCTGCGAGCAGGGCCCTCCTACCTCTATATGAGATGGTTTCTGCATCCCATCAGGACTCCTGTAATCTGGTGGGACTGCCATGCTATGGAATCCTATCCTTATGTATCCTCCTATTATCCCTATAGACTGTAAGCCTGTGAGCAGGGCCCTCCTACCTCTATATGAGATGGTTTCTGCATCCCATCAGGACTGTCCTGTAATCTGGTGGGACTGCCATGCTATGGAATCCTATCCTTATGTATCCCTCCTATTATCCCTATAGACTGTAAGCCTGTGAGCAGGGCCCTCCTACCTCTATATGAGATGGTTTCTGCATCCCATCAGGACTCTCCTGTAATCTGGTGGGACTGCCATGCTATGGAATCCTATCCTTATGTATCCCTCCTGTTATCCCTATAGACTGTAAGCCTGTGAGCAGGGCCCTCCTACCTCTATATTAGATGGTTTCTGCATCCCATCAGGACTGTCCTGTAATCTGGTGGGACTGCCATGCTATGGAATCCTATCCTTATGTATCCCTCCTATTATCCCTATAGACTGTAAGCCTGTGAGCAGGGCCCTCCTACCTCTATATGAGATGGTTTCTGCATCCCATCAGGACTGTGCTGTAATCTGGTGGGACTGCCATGCTATGGAATCCTATCCTTATGTATCCCTCCTATTATCCCTATAGAGTGTAAGCCTGCGAGCAGGGCCCTCCTACCTCTATATTAGATGGTTTCTGCATCCCATCAGGACTGTCCTGTAATCTGGTGGGACTGCCATGCTATGGAATCCTATCCTTATGTATCCCTCCTATTATCCCTATAGAGTGTAAGCCTGCGAGCAGGGCCCTCCTACCTCTATATGAGATGGTTTCTGCATCCCATCAGGACTGTCCTGTAATCTGGTGGGACTGCCGTGCTATGGAATTCTATCCTTATGTATCCCTCCTATTATCCCTATAGACTGTAAGCTTGGGAGCAGGGCCCTCCTATCTCTATATGAGATGGTTTCTGCATCCCATCAGGACTGTCCTGTAATCTGGTGGGACTGCCATGCTATGGAATCCTATCCTTATGTATCCCTCCTATTATCCCTATAGCCTGTAAGCCTGTGAGCAGGGCCCTCCTACCTCTATATGACATGGTTTCTGCATCCCATCAGGACTGTCCTGTAATCTGGTGGGACTGCCATGCTATGGAATCCTATCCTTATATATCCTCCTATTATCCCTATAGACTGTAAGCCTGTGAGCAGGGCCCTCCTACCTCTATATGAGATGGTTTCTGTATCCCATCGGGACTGTCCTGTAATCTGGTGGGACTGCCATGCTATGGAATCCTATCATTATATATCCCTCCTATTATCCCTATAGACTGTAAGCCTGCGAGCAGGGCCCTCCTACCTCTATATGAGATGATTTCTGCATCCCATCAGGACTGTCCTGTAATCTGGTGGGACTGCCATGCCATGGAATCCTATCCTTATGTATCCCTCCTATTATCCCTATAGACTGTAAGCCTGTGAGCAGGGCCCTCCTACCTCTATATGAGAGGGTTTCTGCATCCCATCAGGACTGTCCTGTAATCTGGTGGGACTGCCATGCTATGGAATCCTATCCTTATGTATCCCTCCTATTATCCCTATAGACTGTAAGCCTGCGAGCAGGGCCCTCCTACCTCTATATGAGATGGTTTCTGCATCCCATCAGGACTGTCCTGTAATCTGGTGGGACTGCTCTTCTATGGAATCCTATCCTTATGTATCCCTCCTATTATCCCTATAGACTGTAAACTTGCGAGCAGGGCCCGCCTACCTCTACAGGTGGAGTGCCCTTCTTGCAGGGGCTGGCGTTTCCATCGCCAGCCCCTGCCAGCCGCCAGCTGTTGCCAGGGGGCGTGCGCACACGGGGTAGTGCACATGAGGCTGGGGTAGTACATGTGAGGCTGGGGTAGTACATGTGAGGCTAGAGTAGTGTATATGTGACTGGAGTAGTGCGTCTGAGGTGGGGGTAGTGTGTATAGGGCAGGGGTTGTGCATGTGATGCTGTGGCTGTGCATATGATGGTGGGGTAGTGCGCGTGAGGCTGGGGTACTGCACATGGGGCTGGGGTAGTGCGTGTGAGGCTGGAGTAGTACATGTGTGGCTGGTGTAGTGCGTGTGAGGTGAGGTTAGTGCATGTAGGGCTGGGGAATTTTGCCTAATGCAAGGTAGTGGGTGTGAGTTGGAGGTAGTTCCCCTGATGCTGGGGTAATGCATAGGAGGCTGAGGTAGTGCATGTGATGCTGGGGTAGTGCATATAAGCCTGGGGCAGTGCTTGTGAAGCTGGGGCAGTGGGTGTGGGGCTGGGGTAGTGCGCTTGATGCTGGGGTAGTGTTTGTCTGTCTCGGGTAGTGAATTTGAAGCTGGAGTAGTCAGTGTGAGGCTGGGGTAATGTGTGTGAGAGGCTGAGGTAGTGCATGTGAGGCTGGAGTAGTCAGTGTGAGGCTGGGGTAATGTGTGTGAGAGGCTGAGGTAGTGCATGTGAGGCTGAAGTAGTCAGTGTGAGGCTGGGGTAGTATGTGTAAGGCTTGGGTAATGCATGTGAGGCTGGAGTAGTGCATGTGAGGCTGGGTCGTGTAGTGCGCGGGGCTGGGATAGTGTGCCTGGTGATGGGTAGTGGGTGTGAGGGGGGTGGGTAGTGCACCTGTTACTGGGGTAGAGCATAAGAGACTTGGGTAGTCCACATGATGTTGTGGTAGTAAGTATGAGGCTATTGCCCCTGATGCTGGGATAGTGTGAATGAGGCTGGGATAGTGCGCAGGGGGCTGGGGTAGTGTTTGTGAGGCTTAGGTGGTGCGTGTGGGTCTGGAGTAATGTGGGTTGACGCTAAGATAGTGCATATGAGGCTGGGATGGTGGGTAGGAGTCTGTGGTAGTGGGTATGAGGCTGGGATAGTGGGTATGAGTCTGTGGTAGTGGGTATGAGGCTGGGGGAGTGGGTATGAGGCTGGGGTATTGGGTATGAGGCTGGGATAGTGGGTATGAGGCTGGGGTAGTGGGTATGAGGCTGGGATGGTGGGTATGAGTCTGTGGTAGTGGGTATGAGGCTGGGGTAGTGGGTATGAGGCTGAGGTAGTGTGTATGAGGCTGGGGTAGTGGGTATGAGGCTGGGGTACTGGGTATGAGGCTGGGATAGTGGGTATGAGGCTATGGTAGTGGGTATGAGGCTGAGGTAGTGGGTATGAGGCTGGGGTAGTGGGTATGAGGCTGGGGTATTGGGTATGAGGCTGGGATAGTGGGTATGAGGCTGAGGTAGTGGGTATGAGGCTGGGGTAGTGGGTATGAGGCTGGGGTAGTGTGTATGAGGCTGGGGTAGTGTGTGTACTCCTCCAATGTCCGGACTGTGGGTCTGATTCAGACCTGCTTGTTTGGAGCCCAGCACCCCGCCTGAACGTGTTTGCAGCCGTGCACACATGTGTGTGTGTGTGGGGGGGGGATCATCTACCATCAAATGTTTCCCCCGCTCGCAAAGAGAGGTTGCTGCAAAGGCCGCGGGGAGAATGAAGCTATTGATGATGTCAGCAGCCCTCACACCCAATGGCCGGGGAACAGATGTGTTTTCTTAGGCACTCCCAGAAAACTCTGCATTACTGCCCCAAACAGCCGCAGTGTCAATCACCCAGCGAGTAGCCTTCACTAGCTGACTTCAGACAACCAGGCGGTACTGTGACCGTCCACAAGTACAGATGGAGCCCCTCTCAGCCAACGCTCACCAGCGGGGACAAACTGGCGAGCGCTGGAGCTGAATGGGAGGGACTACATCTGTACAGTCATCCCATAATTGCTCGGGCTACAAATCCGCAGCCCAGCGAAGGGGTCTGATTCTGATCCTGTGCCCCCTCAACACCAAGTCGATCCCTAGAAGCCACTGCAACATTGCTTCCTACCCTCGCATTTTTCAGAATGCAACCGCAGTTAAGATGGCGCGCAAATGCGCCCCGGCATTCAAGCACATGCAGAAACATTCCTCACGGGTGTTATTACATCTGCCCCACCCCGTTCTCTCAGGCTGGGTCACCTCAGACTCCGGCTATGTCCGTGTGTTACATTTAATCCATCATTCTCACTCATACAACGTAACATTTCTGAATTCCCGGCTGACAATCGCTAAAGCTTTTCCTGTCCCGTTCATGTATCCGACTTCTGTAAGATAAATAATGAGAGATGACTGCTGCAGGTGAGCCCCTGTACCCTCCTGTACCCCTGAAGTGCGACTGCCCAGTCCGCCGTGTGCAGAAGACCTGGTAATTACATTCCTGCCGTGGGATAAAGTCTGGAAGAGTCTTTCATCACCGCGCTCTCTCGCACACGAAAAACAACACCTCCGACAGGAAGTAATCTGCATTTTATTTTACTCAGGAGGCGAATAAGCAGTCACTTAGGCCTGAGGCACTCAGCAGTGATATGGGGCGTGTAATACGCTATTGCGCTTACTATTATTAAGGAGTTCAGAATTAACTGTGACAATTATTTTATTCGGCGTTGGCATCGCTATTAGCTTTCGCAGTTTACTGCTAATAAAAGTTTTAATTGACTGTTGCCAGAAATATCCTTCCCGATACCGCTACTACAGAAATGACACTAAGAGCCCAGATTTCCACGCGCCTATTGATATTTTCTCGAGGTGCCGAAACAGCGGGGTAATAACAGGCTCCTGAATATCTTCATTGAGAATTATTTATAAACCGCGTATGTAAAGTGGATCCCACTCACCGCTGAGCTGATAAATGGAATGGGCTCGTTACTGGCGCAGACTATTAATCCACCAGACCGGTCGCCACTTCATCGCCAGCGACGCAGGAGGAGGTATTAAAAGTGCTCATCAGATACATAGTAAGTGTTAATTTTTTTCCTCTCTGGAGGGGAAAGCAGCCGACAGATACGGAATATTTAATTCACTTTTAAATTACATTCCGCTATCTTATGGTAGGAAATGTACCGGCAGTCAAACACATTATTTAAATGTTGTATTTTAGGGACAAATGGGCGATGGAGTTTGTATAGTGTAGGAATGTAGAGCAGATTACAAGAAAGAAAAAAAAGAAGAAATTCAATTTGGGGATCGGTAGCGGGGAAGCACCGAGCGGAGGGGGGGGGGGGTACGGTTTGCGGAGCTGGTTTAGAGGCACTACACATGTACATTTGGGAACCGCGGGTGTTTTATGGAAGGATAGTTTCCCATTGCGGCAATGGATGCATTCTGTAATTATATAATTATGCCGCAGGAGACGCAATTATTTTGCTGATTGTCACTTTAGCTGGTTTCTACCGAACACTTTTACCAGTGCCGGAACAAGATTGGTGGCGGCCCAGGAGCAACAATGTTGTGCGGGCCCCCAACAAGTGAAATTAGAGCCAAAGATCTTGGTGTGACACACACACACACACACTGACCTGGGCCGGCTGCTTTGTAAATTACTGTGAACAGAGGAATTATTTGGTGACCGCTGTTAATGGGCCCCTAGTGTGCAGGGGCCCCATGGTGGCTGCCCCTGTGGCCCGTTACTTAATACAACCCTGCTTTTACACTACTTAAATAAGTTTCATATAGTTTGCGTCTAGATTTATAACAGTTACGATTCATACACCGCGGCCACCGCTCATGTCGGCAGCGGCAGGGAATGTGCCGGCATCGCCAATTGCTTACACAATTGCCAGTGCTGGAGGGGGAAGGGACGGCAGAGGGGGAGGGGTTTACAGGGACCATATCATGTCCCCCGTCTGTAGAAGTATCCAATGGAGCGATATCGCTCATTATATCGTTCAGTGTGTACAAGGCGGTATCCGTTCCCTCAAGTCAACAGTCACTAGGTCAACACCTGAGAATGGGGAACAAACCCTTGGCCGACAATGACAAGAAGGTCAACACAAGCTTAAGGTCGACATGTACATGGTCAATACTCAAAAGGTCGACACAAGTTTTTCTGTTTTTCTTTTTGTTTAGACCGACATGGTTCATACTATCCGAGTGGTCACAGTGTGCTGAGTGCCGCGATCTCATGTGAGGGAACGCGGTACACTTACACGTGTCCATGTCGACATATGTCCACATAGACACAAAAAAAATGAAACCTTGTGTTGACCTTTTGGTTGTCGAACATGTACATGTTGACCTTATGCAGGGCCGAAACTAGGGTTTCCGGCGCCCGGGCCAAGGCAGTCATTTGGTGCCCCCCCCCTTCCCCCTCCCCGCTGACAAGTTACATAACTCCTGTGTGCAGCCAGCGGGGGTCCGGGGACAGGCAGCGGGGTTCCGGGGACTGCCGCTGTAGCAAGGCTTGACTCCGTCCGTCCCTACTACTAGTGTGGCGCGGGAAGAGCTTGTGATGACTTTGAAAAGACCTGCTTCCCGCCGCCGCGCTAGTAGGAGAGAGAAGAGACGGACAGAGTCAAGCTGCCGCTACAGCAGCTACCCAGAACCCCGCTGCCTTTCACCGGACCTCCGCTGGCTGTCCCCGGACCTGACAGCGCCCCCCCCCCCAGCGTCCGGTGCGCGTGACACCCCAGCCCCCCCTCTGTTACTATCACAGTGATCATAGTGTAACAAAGTAATGCTGGGTACACACCAGGACAACAAGGGTCCGATCCCATCAATCTAGATCCAATTCTGACCGATTGGATGTAGATTGTGTGGTTATTGGGCCTTTTTCTGTCCTGTTCTGATCCGATCATATGTGCGGCCCCGCGGGTCGGTTGGTCGTTATTCAGATCCTACCTGCAGCAGGTAGGGCATCGTAAGCGCGTCGTCCTGGTGTGTAACCCGCATAACACAGTAACACAGTAACATAGTAATAAAGTAACACAGTAGCACAGTAACAAAGTAACACAGTAACATAGTAATAAAGTAACAAAGTAATGCAGTAACAAAGGGTTGGTATGGCGAAACGTGCGTACGGTCCGTCACACCGTACTTTTCCCGTACGCTCGCTGTGAGCGTAAGTCCGCCCACAGAACAGTCCCACACGGACTGTCACAGACACTGACAATGGGGAGTGGAGTACACTTGAGCGTACACCACCGTAGCCACCGATACCTGGCGTACATCTGAGCGTACGCCACAGTGCACGGATGTATCTCGTTCGTTTTCCCACCGACACTTTCCGTATATCTGAGCGTACGCCACATGCAAACATGTTCTAATATTGTTCAAAATAACACTTTAGAGTGTGATAGGCAGATGTTGGGATCATTTGTTAGAGATATGTGATTGCAATAATGTGCTTGGTGGCATCTTACATACAGAGTGTGCTACATCAAGTTCATAGTAGATATGAAAGTGCTTAATGTATGTTCTTGGGGGAAAATATACAGATTGTGTACAAAACAGGGTTGCCGACTTTTGAAAGCTCCTCTCCAGGAGAAGCCCGGAGAGGAGACTTTCAGCAGGAGTTTGGGGGGCGGGGCTTAAACGTGACATCATTAAGTCCCGCCCCCATGAAGGAAAGTGACTCCATTTGATTATCTCCATGGAGGGTGCGTGGCTTAATGACGCGATTATGACATGTTAGCCCTGCCCCCTCCCCGGAGATCTGCAGGTTCGGCAATTCAAACGCCGCGGTCGGGGAGGATGAGCCGCATTCGGGGGGGGGGGGGGGGAGCGGGGGTCCCCCAGAATCCGGGAGGGTTGCCCACCTTTCTGGGGGGCTGGGAGGGTGACCCGACACCTTTCCGGCCATTCCAGGAGGGTAGGCAACCCTGGTACAAAATAGTGGCCATGGCCTTAGGACATTGCTCCACCATTGCAAGTAGAAATTGAGTCCAAAAACATCATTGTTGCTGTTAGACGTGGTTTATGTGTCTTTTTCATAATAAAAAACTGGTATGTTTGTGTTACAGTTAAAAAGTTGACACATGTCGACTCCTGTGAATTGAGTGTCCTGCTTTTTAAAGTAGAAAAAAACCCTTTCTGAATGGGTGTAGATGGTTATAAAATAACTACCTGGACATATATAACCAGGTATTAGAATGAATATTACCTAAAATTAAACCAACCTTTACATGTCGAGAAGTATAGAAAGATAAGCGTTCAATGTGTTTGTGGGCTGTGTGTGGCTTGCAGGTAGTGAAATCATGGTTTGGACTTAATAGGCTGCAGCATTGCTTATTACATTCAGGTGTATGTGTTTGACTAGTAATCAGCATTAATTAGCAGACCCAGGCGTCCGCTCTCATACGGTATCTCTAGGGGTGGTCAGGAGCAATCTTTGGCGTCCGCCTGTTTTTGGGCCAAAATGCACGGTGCGTTCGCAGATTGAGCGGTTGTAGCACCGTGCATTTTGTGTGCACACCCCCGTGTACGCCCATGTTTACGCCCAGTTTTCCTCATTATTCCGGCCGCTCCCATAAAAACGCCCCCATGCTGCCCACAATGACCGTACTCTTGTGGACAGGTTTTTTCGCACAGAGAGACCCGCCCGTGAGCGGTGTGTGGTCGCCGCACATGCGCATTGCAAAAGCTACGCATGCGCAGATGAAAAAAAATCCTGATCCGCCCGTATACGGTCCCACCGTACTAAGCAGAATAACCCCCAAAGTAACACAGTAACACTGTTACAAAGTAACACAGTAACAAAGTAACACAGTACTGTATGCTGCTTACTTTAGTCTGTGACCGGATATATATGCAAAGGAACCACATAAATAACAGTATACTTGTACAGTTTTGCCATATTTTTAGGTCAAAATAGAATGTATATGCTATTCCTACCTGTGTATGGATGATTATCACTTTTTTACACACTTTTTGCTTCTTTTTTCTATTTATTTTTGTGCCTTTTTGTTTACTAGAAGTAGAACCTACCTGAACCTATTCTGTCGCTGCTGGGATCTTCCCAACAGATCTGTATCTGAAAACAAGACAAAAATGTCATCTTCCCTTCAACAGATTTTGCTACAGATTGCTGTCTGTCAGATCCAATCAGCAGGGGATATTTACTTAGAGGAATTCGTAAAAAATAGGTGTATTCGTACACAGAAATACAACAATTTTTTTCCACATTCATATTTTCGGGATTTACTATCCTGAAAATATGGCAATTTGTATTTGTATTGATGGCACATTCGTATTTGTATTTCCAAATACGAATGCATACACCGTTGATAGAATACGACAGGAATCACCATTCAAAAGAATGGTGATTCCTAATTTACTAAGCGGCCATATTAAAATACGACTGCTAGTTAAGGGTAAACGTCCGCTAATTGCCGGCCAAATACGCCAGGAATATAGACTTCATTTTGCTGGCGTATATGGCAGATCCGTGCAGGCTGCAGTGTGTAAAAAAAAGGAAAAGAAAAATAAATAAATAAAATAGTGTGGGGTCCCCCCCCACGGCCGTAACCAGAACCGGACTCAAAGAGCCGGGGCTGTGTTTTTTTTTCTAAATCAGAAAACCAATTAAATAGGGCTCCGCTGATTTTTTTAAAATTAATTGGGGTCCCCCATATTTCAAGAACCAGGCCCAACCAGCCAGCAGGTTAATGTCACAGCCGGGGGACACTTATTATATAAGTTTCCGCAGCCAAAACATTAACCCGACCGACCAGTCAGCCTGGGCAGCGGTCCTGAGGGAGTGGGGACCCCCCCCAGTGAAGGGGTCCCCCCCTCCAGAACTGACCTGCCCAGGCTGAAGCCTGGTGCTGTCCCCGGTACCCCTGAGCTGTGGGTACCAGGCTGTAAAAATTAGAATAAACCATTGGGTTTTGCTATGGAACTATGAGTCCCAGCAAGCCTGGAATCCAGTTTTTTTGTCTCCCGTATTTTTCAAAACAGGACAGGTCGAAGAGTCCGGGGCTGGTTTCAGAAATAAGTGGGACCCCTACGCTTTTTGTCCCCCACATTTTTGGAACCAGGGTCGGCTCAATGAGCCCAGGACCGGTCCGGTTATGCTTAGATGGTGGGACCCCATGCTATTTTTTAAAACTAAATACCGCACACTTTCATGTCTTAAAAAATCGCACGTCAGCACATTTTCATGACTAAAATTCACACATTTTCATGACTTAAAATCGCACCATATCGCCGTTTTTACCTGCAAATTTTCATCCCATTAAATAGTTGATCTTTAAAAAAAATTAGTGATTTCAGAACATGCGATAATGGACAATTTCAGAACCTTACTGAAAATCGCATCCCATTAAGGGGGAAATTTACTAAAGGAAATTTGTAAAAAAAATAGGTGTATCCAGAAATACACTTATTTTTGACATTTACTATCCCAAAAATACTGCAATTCATATTCGTATTGATGAGCTATCAATACGAATATGAATTGCCGTATTTTCTGGATAGTAAGGGGGAAATTTACTAAAGGAAATTTGTAAAAAAAATAGGTGTATTTGTATTTAGAAATACACTTATTTTTGACATTTATTATCCCAAAAATACGGCAATTCATATTCGTATTGATGTGCTATCAATACGAATACGAATTGCCGTATTTTCAGGATAGTAAGGGGGAAATTTACCAATATGAAAAACCTAGTTTTTCGTATTGGTATTTTCCCTACGACTGCATACGACTGTTTAAGTCGTATGCAAAGTCGTGTTCCGGAGGATCAGTTACAAAGCAGTCATATACGACTGCTTTGTAACCCTCCGATGTCGTAGAAATTCGTATTAGCGGCCGTATATACGGCCGCTAATACGAATTATTTCTAGCAGTCTGCACGGATCAGTCAGATCCGTGCAGGCTGCAATGTGTAAAAAAAAAATAGAAAAATAAATAAATAAAAAAAAAAACGGCGTGGGGTCCCCCCCACAGCCGAAACCAGCACCAGGCTGACAGAGGCTGGAGCCGGTAATTAAAAATCAGGGAACCCGACAAATAGGGTTTCCCCGATTTTTAACAACCAGCCCCAGGCTCCTGCTCTGGGGCTGGTTCCCAAAATACGGGGGACAAAATGACTAGGGGTCCCCCGTATTTTAAGAACCAGCCCCAGGCAAAACCAGCCAGCAGGGTAATGCCACAGCCGGGGGGAGACTTTTTATGCAAGTCCCCCCGGCCAAAGCATTAACCCTACCGACCAGTCAGCCTGGCCAGGGGCCCTGGGGGAGTGGGGACCCCCCCAATAAAGGGGTCCCCCCCTCCAGGACTTACCTGACCAGGCTGAAGCCTGGTGCTGTCCTCGATGCCCCTGGGCGGTGGGCATCGAGCTGATGGTTTGGTGTAAAAAATAGAATAAAAACCATTGTCTTTTACTGGTGAACTATGAGTCCCAGCAAGCCTCCCCCGCAAGCTGGGACTTGGAGAACCACAAGTCCCAGCCTGCGGGGCATTAAAGGGCCCGCTGGGTCTTGTAGTTCCACAGTAAAAGAAAGAGTTAAATAAACACACTGACACACGTGAAAAATAAAAGTTTAATACATAAATAACACATACATACTGATACTTACCTTTCTTGATCCCGTAGGTAGCCCTGGTCCTGATGTCCTGTGTCGTCCATGTCGGCTGTCTGCGTCGTCCTCCAGGTCCATGTCGACGGTCCGTGTCGTCCTCCAGGTCCATGGCGGTGTCCGGGTCCGAAGAAATCCATGTTGGAGCTGTGGAAGGAAATCCTACTCACCTGTTCCTGCGCTGAAGAAGTCTTCTCTTGATCCGACGTAGTCCAGGTAATCTTCATGCTGTCGCCGGTCCCCGCTGTCTGCGCTGTCTCTGCATCGCGCTGAGGAGAGATGCTGAAGTTTCATATTCGGCGCCTCTCCTCAGACTGAATTCTATTGGCCGCCTAGCAGGCCAATCAGGAGCCGACTTTCTCGGCTCCTGATTGGCCTGCTAGGCGGCCAATAGAATTCAGTCTGAGGAGAGGCGCCGAATATGAAACTTCAGCATCTCTCCTCAGCGCGATGCAGAGACAGCGCAGACAGCGGGGACCGGCGACAGCATGAAGATTACCTGGACTACGTCGGATCAAGAGAAGACTTCTTCAGCGCAGGAACAGGTGAGTAGGATTTCCTTCCACAGCTCCAACATGGATTTCTTCGGACCCGGACACCGCCATGGACCTGGAGGACGACACGGACCGTCGACATGGACCTGGAGGACGACGCAGACAGCCGACATGGACGACACAGGACATCAGGACCAGGGCTACCTACGGGATCAAGAAAGGTAAGTATCAGTATGTATGTGTTATTTATGTATTAAACTTTTATTTTTCACGTGTGTCAGTGTGTTTATTTAACTCTTTCTTTTACTGTGGAACTACAAGACCCAGCGGGCCCTTTAATGCCCCGCAGGCTGGGACTTGTGGTTCTCCAAGTCCCAGCTTGCGGGGGAGGCTTGCTGGGACTCATAGTTCACCAGTAAAAGACAATGGTTTTTATTCTATTTTTTACACCAAACCATCAGCTCGATGCCCACCGCCCAGGGGCATCGAGGACAGCACCAGGCTTCAGCCTGGTCAGGTAAGTCCTGGAGGGGGGGGACCCCTTTATTGGGGGGGTCCCCACTCCCCCAGGGCCCCTGGCCAGGCTGACTGGTCGGTAGGGTTAATGCTTTGGCCAGGGGGACTTGCATAAAAAGTCTCCCCCCGGCTGTGGCATTACCCTGCTGGCTGGTTTTGCCTGGGGCTGGTTCTTAAAATACGGGGGACCCCTAGTCATTTTGTCCCCCGTATTTTGGGAACCAGCCCCAGAGCAGGAGCCTGGGGCTGGTTGTTAAAAATCGGGGAAACCCTATTTGTCGGGTTCCCTGATTTTTAATTACCGGCTCCAGCCTCTGTCAGCCTGGTGCTGGTTTCGGCTGTGGGGGGGACCCCACGCCGTTTTTTTTTTTATTTATTTAATTTTTCTATTTTTTTACACCGAAGCCTGCACGGATCTGACTGATCCGTGCAGGCTAAAACGCAAATACGACATGAAAATGGTGTTCTATTTTCCTGTCGTATTTGCGTGGGTGTTTTACACCACTAAGCAGCCGTATTATCCATACGGCTGCTTAGTAAATCAGAAACCACCATTCTTTTGAATGGTGATTTCTGTCGTATTCTATCGATGGTGTAGACATTCGTATTTGTAAATACAAATACGAATGTTCCATCTTTAGGACTACGAATTGTTGTATTTTTGGGATTGTAAATCCCGAAAATACAAATTCGTAAAAAAAAGGTGTATTTCTCCCTACGAATACACCTTTTTTCTACGAATCCATTTTGGTAAATGTCCCCCTCCATGTCAAAAATTAGTGTATTTCTAAATACAAATACACCTATTTTTTTACAAATTTCCTTTAGTAAATTTCCCCCTAAATGTCACCCTTCATGTGAAACGCGACAGTCTATTCTTGGTCTTCGAAATGAAGGCTATTCCATGCTAGAAATTGCTAAGAAACTGAGCATTTCCTACAACGGTGTGTACTACTCCTTTCAGAGAGCAGAACAAACAAGCTCTAACCAGAGTAGAAAGAGCAGTGGGAGGCCCTGGTGCACAACTGAGCAAGAAGGTAAGTACATTAGAGCCTCTAGTTTGAGAAATAGACATCTCACAGGTCCTCAACTGGCAGCTTTATTAAATGGTACCCGCAAAACGCCAGTGTCAATTTCTACTTCGTTCTGTGTTTTCTTTTAGACTTTTAGACCATAACAAAATGGGAACCGTGTGGAACCTTGCACCGCTGGGGCTAGTTGGTGCACAGTAAGGGGCCCATTTATCAAGTAATATTTGCGGGTAAATCCCCGAAAACGGTTAACCGCAAATATTAAGTAGCACTGAGATGTATTAAGGGGGACCGCAGCAGGAATCTCCGATCCCTGCTGCGATCCCCCCCCTGCAGCGCCGCCGGCCGCATCCCCCATAGGTTTCTATGGGGGATGCGAAGTTGCCCGATGTATCAATATCGGGCAGCCCGGCATCGCATCCCTGGGCTATCGCCATTCTGATATGGCACTGCATATTCTGATATGGCATATTGCACTGCCCAAGCGGCAGTGCGGTCACAGGGGTCGCGGGGGGGTCAGCGCATAACCGCGCATGCGCAGACCCCCCGGCTTCTGGGTCAGAGCTTCGCAGGGACGGGCTCCTTTTGGAGCCCTGTCCCTGCGCACAGCTGATAATACATTTGGGCGAAATTATCGCATTTTACAATGCGATCCTGGGCTATAATATTCCGCCCAGATCGCATTGTAAATGCGATCAATGATAAATGGGGCCCCTAAGACAGAACATATCTATGGCTAAGTGAAGGGATAATACCATCAGTTTCTGTTTAATATCATCATTATCTAGTGTGGTGCAGCTGTACTAAGGCTGTGCTTGAAAAATTATCGGAACTGATTGGCTGGTACTTTACCTCTCTCTCCTTTGTCTCTCCCCAAGGGTTAGTACTTCTGCCCCAGACTGTGTTTTCACATGCCAGGCTGACTGCATTATCTGCATACAAAAGAGACAGTATAGAAGATATTGCAGATGATCGTACAGAGGATCAGTGATGACACCTCTGTCTGGCGCGCCTCGGGGGGAGGCCTTGGCATAAATATATATTTCAACTTCTCCAGCTAGGAACGTGTCCGTCCATCTGTCTAAACTGATAAAACATGATAAAATCCTATTTCATGTGGCAAATATCCCGCTGCTAATTCCTGCCAGGGAAGATCCCGCAACACAATCCACAAGTGAGAGAGGTCAGAGGTCAGCAGCGTATGATGGGGGCCGCGAGGCGCTACAAACCTCCTCATACAATGCACAGAAAGTGTCTAGAGGAGCTAAATCATTTAGAAATGATTGATTTTGCGGTAACATAGGAGATACTGGGGGAAATTTACTAAGATTCCAGACACAACTCAGTCTTAATTGTATTCTTAATATTAATCAATACGACTACGGACATATTTTTTAAGAAATAAGATTCATAAATAGGCAGATTTACTAAGGTGCCCTATTTACAAATTTGTATTTGGCCGATGGCGTAGCCGTTCGTATTCTGGTAAATACGAATTCGTATTTAGCGGCCATAAATACAGTAGCTAGATGCAAATACAAGTCAGCAGCCTGCACGGATCAGTCAGATCCGTCATATCAGTCAGATCCGTCATATCAGTCAGATCTGTCATATTGGTCAGATCCATCATATCGGTCAGATCCATCATATCAGTCAGATCCGTCAGATCAGTCAGATCCGTCACATTGATCAGATCCATCATTTCGGTCAGATCCATCATATCAGTCAGATCCGTCATATCGGTCAGATCCATCATATCAGTCAGACCCGTCATATCAGTCAGATCCGTCATATCAGTCAGATCCGTCATATCAGTCAGATCCGTCATATCAGTCAGATCTGTCATATCATTCATACCCATCATATCAGTCAGATCCATCGGGGGAAATTTACCAATATGAAAAACCTAGTTTTTCGAATTGTTTTTTTCCCTACGGTTGCATACGACTGTTTAAGTCGTATGCAAACTCGTGTTCCGGAGGGGGATTTACAAAGCAGTCAGATACGACTGCTTTGTAACCCTCCGATGGTGTAGCCATCCGTATTAGCAGCCGTATATACGGCTGCTAATACGAATTATTTCTAGCAGTCTGCACGGATCAGTCAGATCCGTGCAGGCTGCAGTGTGTAAAAAAAAATAGAAAAATAAATAAATAAAAAAAAAAACGGCGTGGGGTCCCCCCCACAGCCGTAACCAGCACCAGGCTGAAGGAGCCGGGGCCGGTAATTAAAAATCAGGGAACCCGACAAATAGGGGCTCCCCGATTTTTAACAACCAGCCCCAGGCTCCAGGTCCGGGGCTGGTTCCCAAAATACGGGGGACAAAATGACTAGGGGTCCCCCGTATTTCAAGAACCAGTCCCAGGCACAACCAGCCGGCAGGGTAATGCCACAGCCGGGGGGAGACTTTTTATACAAGTCCCCCCGGCCAAAGCATTAACCCTACCGACCAGTCAGCCTGGCCAGGGGCCCTGGGGGAGTGGGGACCCCCCCAATGAAGGGGTCCCCCCCCTCCAGGACTTACCTGACCAGGCTGAAGCCTGGTACTGTCCCCGATGCCCCTGGGCGGTGGGCATCGGGCTGATTATGGTGTAAAAATAAGGTTAAACTATTGTTTTTTACTGTGGCACTACAAGTGCCAGCAAGCCTCCCCAGCAAGCTGGGACTTGGAGAACCACAAGTCCCAGCCTGCTGGGCATTAAAGGGCCCGCTGGCACTTGTAGTTCTACAGTTAAAAAAATAGTGCACAAAACACACTGACACACTTTTAAAATAAAACTTTATTACATACAAAGCCCACACATACTAATACTTACCTATCTTCTTTCCGTAGGTAGCCCTGATGTCCTGTGTCGGCGTCTTCTGGTCCTGTGTCGTCTTCTTCCTCCATGTCGACCGTCGCTGTCGCCGTCCGGATCCGACGAAATCCATTTGGGAAGCTGTGGAAGGAAACCATACTCACCTGTCCCAGCGCGACGTAGTCCAGGTAAGTGTCTTGGCAAAAAAACAAAACGAACACCCGAATCCAGTCGGACACGGAGACGCACGGTACTGTGTGTACATCGTGCGGCTCCGCCTCCCGAATGCCGCTATTGGCCGCCTTGCGGCCTAGCGGCTCCTGATTGGCCGCTAGGCCGCAAGGCGGCCAATAGCGGCATTCGGGAGGCGGAGCCGCACGATGTAAACACCGTGCGGCTCCCTGCTTGTCCGGCTGGATTCGGGTGTTCGTTTTGTTTTTTTGCCAAGACACTTACCTGGACTACGTCGCGCTGGGACAGGTGAGTATGGTTTCCTTCCACAGCTTCCCAAATGGATTTCGTCGGATCCGGACGGCGACAGCGACGGTCGACATGGAGGAAGAAGACGACACAGGACCAGAAGACGCCGACACAAGACATCAGGGCTACCTACGGAAAGAAGATAGGTAAGTATTAGTATGTGTGGGCTTTGTATGTAATAAAGTTTTATTTTAAAAGTGTGTCAGTGTGTTTTGTGCACTATTTTTTTAACTGTAGAACTACAAGTGCCAGCGGGCCCTTTAATGCCCAGCAGGCTGGGACTTGTGGTTCTCCAAGTCCCAGCTTGCTGGGGAGGCTTGCTGGCACTTGTAGTGCCACAGTAAAAAACAATAGTTTAACCTTATTTTTACACCATAATCAGCCCGATGCCCACCGCCCAGGGGCATCGGGGACAGTACCAGGCTTCAGCCTGGTCAGGTAAGTCCTGGAGGGGGGGGACCCCTTCATTGGGGGGGTCCCCACTCCCCCAGGGCCCCTGGCCAGGCTGACTGGTCGGTAGGGTTAATGCTTTGGCCGGGGGGACTTGTATAAAAAGTCTCCCCCCCGCTGTGGCATTACCCTGCCGGCTGGTTGTGCCTGGGACTGGTTCTTGAAATACGGGGGACCCCTAGTCATTTTGTCCCCCGTATTTTGGGAACCAGCCCCGGACCTGGAGCCTGGGGCTGGTTGTTAAAAATCGGGGAGCCCCTATTTGTCGGGTTCCCTGATTTTTAATTACCGGCCCCGGCTCCTTCAGCCTGGTGCTGGTTTCGGCTGTGGGGGGGACCCCACGCCTTTTTTTTTTTTATTTATTTATTTTTCTATTTTTTTACACTGCAGCCTGCACGGATCTGACTGATCCGTGCAGGCTAAAACGCAAATAGAACAGGAAAATGGTGTTCTATTTTCCTGTCGTATTTGCGTGGGTGTTTTACACCACTAAGCAGCCGTATTATCAGTACGGCTGCTTAGTAAATCAGAAACCACCATTCTTTTGAATGGTGATTTCTGTCGTATCCTATCGATGGTGTAGGGCATTCGTATTTGTAACTACAAATACGAATGTTCCATCTTTAGGACTACGAATTGTTGTATTTTTGGGATTGTAAATCCCGAAAATACAAATTCGTAAAAAAAAGGTGTATTTCTCCCTACGAATACACCTTTTTTCTACGAATCCATTTTGGTAAATGTCCCCCATCATATCAGTCAGATCCGTCATATCAGTCAGATCCATCATATCAGTCAGATCCGTCATATCAGTCAGACCCGTCCTATCAGTCAGACCCATCATATCAGTCAGATCCATCATATCAGTCAGACCCGTCATATCAGTCAGATCCGTCAGATCCGTCATATCGGTCAGATCCGTCATATCGGTCAGATCCATCATATCGGTCAGATCCATCATATCGGTCAGATCCATCATATCAGACAGATCCATGCAGGCTGCAGTGTTAAAACGGTGTGGGGTCCCTCAAATAGTCAGTTCTGGTTTTAAAAATTCAGGGAACAATTTAAATAAATTCCCTGTATTTTTTCATCTTCAGGGGTGATATAGGACTGGATCTGTAAACCAGATATTAATGATTTAGGAATAATGTTGGCTCTATTCTAAGCTCTTTTTTATTTTAGCATCATCTGTACGCGGATGATACTCAGCTCTACCTATCCTCCCCAGACCTGTCCCCATCTGTACGCGGATGATACTCAGCTCTACCGATCCTCCCCGCACCTGTCCCCATCTGTACGTGGATGATACTCAGCTCTACCTATCCTTCCCGGACCTGTCCCCATCTGTACGCGAATGATACTCAGCTCTACCTATCCTCCTGGACCTGTCCCCATCTGTACGTGGATGATACTCAGCTCTACCTATCCTCTACGCACCTGTCCCCATCTGTACTTGGATGATACTCAGCTCTACCTATCCTCTCCGCACCTGTCCCCATCTGTACGTGGATGATACTCAGCTCTACCTATCCTCCCCGGACCTGTCCCCATCTGTACGCGGATGATACTCAGCTCTACCTATCCTCCCGGACCTATCCCCATCTGTACGTGGATGATACTTAGCTCTACCTATCCTCCCCGCACCTGTCCCTATCTGTACGTGGATGATACTCAGCTCTACCTATCCTCCCGGACCTGTCCCCATCTGTACATGGATGATACTCAGCTCTACCTATCCTTTCCGCACCTGTCCCCATCTGTACGCGGATGATACTCAGCTCTACCTATCCTCCCGGACCTGTCCCCATCTGTACGCGGATGATACTCAGCTCTACCTATCCTCCCCGCACCTGTCCCCATCTGTACGTGGATGATACTCAGCTCTACCTATCCTCCCCAGACCTGTCCCCATCTGTACGCGGATGATACTCAGCTCTACCTATCCTCTCCGCACCTGTCCCCATCTGTACGTGGATGATACTCAGCTCTACCTATCCTCCCCGCACCTGTCCCCATCTGTATGCGGATGATACTCAGCTCTACCTATCCTCTCCACACCTGTCCCCATCTGTACGCGGATGATACTCAGCTCTACCTATCCTCCCCGCACCTGTCCCCATCTGTATAGGGCCATGTTACTGATGCCTTTCTGCCGTCTCATCTTGGATGTCATCTCACCACCTCAAACTGAATATCTCAAAACAGAAGTAATTATATTCCCACCAGCCAAGAGTAGGGGATGCGGTCAAAATCCCAGCGGCCGGAATCCCGGCGGTTGAAATACCGATGCCAGAATACCGACTGCCGCAATGCCGGCACTTTGTCCCTCTATGGGTGTCCACGACACCCATAGAAGGAGAATAAAATAGTGTGCCGAGCGCAGCGAGCCTGCAAGGGGGGGCCATCCACGCCCCCCCCCCCTTTGTCGGCATTGCGGTGGTCGGGATTCCGACCGCTGGGTTTTCATACTGATCCCAAGAGTAGTTACGAACCTGATATCTCTATCACTGCTGAGAACACGACAATAAGTCCTACCCCACAAGCTCGCTGCTTAGGGGTCATCCTCGACTCTGACCTGTCCTTTCTTCCTCACATTCAACCTGTCTCTAATCTTGTTACATGTATCTAAAAATATATACAAAATACACCCTTACCTTATAGAAGACCCAGCTAACACTCTTATCCATGCCCTCATCATCTCCCGCATTGATTATTGCAGTTACTGGTCTTCCCCAATACAGACTCTCACCATTACAGTCCCTCCTGAATGCAGCTGATCTTCCTCACCAGATGTTCATCATCAGCGGATCCGCTCTGTCAGTCCCTCCATTACTTACCTGTACTCTACGTACATCTCTTATTTTATCTCAGAATATCTCCGTACTCGTCCTCTTCGTTCTTTACGAGATCTACGTCTCTCATCCACACGCATTGCCTGCTCCTATTCCTGATTGCAGGACTTTACTTGGGCTGCGCCCACTCTGTGGAATCCCCTCCCATGCACAGTAAGACTCCTCCAGTCTCCAAACCTTCATGCGTTCCCTAATAACTCACCTCTTCAGGCAGCTTCTCACATTCCAGACCCACCCACATAACCTACATAAACCTCTCCTGTCCAATCACATCCCCGCTGTACAGCACAAACTTTCTCACTTATTTGCTCTCTTATTTTCCTCCTGACCCCTGGGACAACATTGCTGGGTCACCGTATCATTCAGCCCACTAAGAACCTCTGCAATCTGACCATTATGTAGTATAGAATACCTATCATTGTGTGTCAGTGCCTATTTCCGAGCAGGGCCCTCCTACCTCTATATCGGTCTGTTACTTCCCAGTTTGTTTTATCCCTATATGTAATTGTAAAGTGCAACGCAACCTGCTGCGCTGTATAAGAAACTGTTAATAAATACATAAAACCAAATATCAGTAATGGCAGCTCCAGCGTGTATGTGGCTGAACGGAGCAAAACTAGAATTGCTCTTGAAATGCCATCTAGGGGCTGCTGGTGCTCAAGATACTTGAATCCCCCCTTAGAGGTGAGGAGCAGCATTGGCCTTTTATTAAATAGGATACATGTGGCACGTGGCTTGTTAAAGTGTTCCCCGATGTTATGTCTACATTTCAGTAAAGCAAAGTATATTCGAAATAACATAAAATTGCATTTTCCTGATGGAGCATACGGGACGGTCAGTGTAAGACCACGTAATTGTGTGCCACATAAGAATTCCCATTGGCCCATGACTACCTGTGCCCGCATTCCATGCCCGGCTAATGTCCCATCCCTGCAGCCACTTAGGGGATCACATGGAGAGAGATAGTGACGGGCGTATTGGTCAGACCAGAATTCCTATCATTCCGACCAGCTGCTGTTTATTAACATTCCCCCATTTTTTGGTTAGAACGCCTCCGAAGTCTCGATATCATGAAATGTTTTCCTTAGTTGTCTCTGGCAGGTGTATTCCTGTGGGGCAGGAGCGCTGTAACCGGAGATCAATTATCCAAACCTTCCCCAACCACTGCTGTGCGACAGAATGAGGGAAAGGCGTTTTCTCCTGTGATATCTCTTCCATATTATAGATCATGGTTTTAAATCTTATCCGAGTCTACACAGAGTGGAGGAAGCCATTCTGTGGGCGGAGCAAATGTTCTTTGTTGCTACTGTATGCACCGCCTGTGGATGTGTCACCTCACATTAAAATCGGTCCGCCGTCATTTATTTATAATACTTAAACTAAGCAACCAGTAAGAACGTCCAGATCATCAGCGACATTACGACTTATTGCCGCTACACGTGTCCATATGACTTTACTTTAGTACGCCAATAAATGCCGGGTCTCCAACTCTCTTCCCAATACACCACAATAGGGCCTGCCAGAAAGCCAAGTCCATTGACCCCCGGTAAGGAAGGCCAGAGTATACAATGTATTGGGCAGAGAGCGCACCTCCAAACAGCAGCGCAATAGTCACCGTACTGACATTCTTTCCCGCCACAGATATAGGTTGACAAACCCCAACCGGCAAAGAAAAAAAAACGGGTGAGGGGAAAAAAGGGGAGGGAGGGCGGGAAATCCAAAGAGAAAGATGATTCTCCTTCCTCAAACAAAATGTCCCCTAACTCCTCCCTAGGCACTACCACTATTCTAAGGCATGCTGCTCCCAAACCTATTAACTGTTTGATTACCTAAGTAAATTGTGCGAGGATCATACAATCCCTCTTCCTAGAAATTTGCGATTGCTTGCGCTATTTGCACTCGATCTTCATACCATGCAGTGATATGACCCAACCCCTCACTCAACATTCAGTCATTGGCGATAAAGTCAGTATTGAGCTGCGCATACAGACGACAATAGATATCGTTAACGACCTGCGGATTGTTAATGCGATTTATCATATACAGTTATCATTCATATTGTTAACAATATATTATCTAGATAGAATGGGGCTCTAGTGTTGGTAGAGTGCAAGCCTTTGAGGCACAATATAGCGCTGTATATTCAGATCTGTACTGGGAGGAAATGAACGTTTGTGACTGCGGAGGATTCTAAGCCAACATATTCTTAGATCTATGTCAGTCTCTGGAAAAGAATCAATCTTGCAGCGTATAATATTGTAGAGCGAGGCCATTAGGTCATAGCTGCAGTCAGCGTTCTGTAACATCTGGCGCTGAAGGCGACACTTATCTCCGTCACTTACCTTGTCTGCAAATTGTACAATTCTACGCGCTAAGTGTCCCGCTGCCTGGGCAGTTTTCATTCCGCGATCTGCCTTAATGGCTGTTACCTTCTACTGATCCACACTCCATTTTCTAATATAGACTTGCGGATAGATCAATATGACAAGATAAAAGCCAGGCTGCTGCACATGTCTGATGCCATTCCCCACACAGAGAGATTCCAGGCAGGAAATAATGTAACTCAGTGCACTGCTGCAGTATATGTTGCCGACGTTGCACTCACTCAGAGATGTACCCCTAATAACCAATAGTACTGTCATTGTGTTTACATGCGGTCAGCTCGCCGCCTGTCTGGAAGCCGTCAGAACACCGGCGCCTAAATTACAAAGAGATCAAAATTCCCTCGCTAGAATACTGACAACCAGCATCCCGAACATAAGTTTGCTGGGGTGGGTTAATGTCAGGTAGGGATGGCCATCGACCATGATTTCAAATCATCGATGATTTATGGCTGATGTTGAATACTTTTGTCATCGATGTGGGAGAACCAGATGTTTCCCTACCATGATGGCAAAGTGGAACCAATGTTTCTTTTCCTTTTTTTTCCAAGGTGCCAGAACACTTGAGCATAGCTCCACCCCTGACACCCAGAAGCCCCGCCCCTGAGTTTTGATAGTCCCACAGGCCATTCAGACAATAATAATGGATGACCAATGATAGCTAAAACTATTGACAGTTATCCATCAAATAGTTTAATACTATCGATGGCTGGTTGCAGAATCGCCATTGAAGGCAACCTTTATGGTGACTGCACCGATGGCCATCCCTAATGTCAGGCCAGGGAAGGGGGGGTGAGATTTAGGCACTAGCGGTGAACGTTACACTGGGTTGTGCTGCTTTGGAGGTGGGGCCTAGCAATGCGCCAACCGAGCTCCGCCCCCTGAAGTTTTAGGCAGTGTCTCACAGAGAGGAAACATGAGGCATTGGCCAGTATGCAACATGATAAATGTCAGCAAATAAAACCCACCCTTAAATGAAACGCAGGTCTTTATTTGCAAGATTTCAATTATTTGCAGGATTATTTCCATCCTTTAATTGCAAACATTTCAGAGGATTGTGACAAAACGTTTCTATATTATAGTTACATTAAATGCAAAATGGCTTCTCAACCCCTCGAGGTAACACATGCCTTAAGGCCAAACGACAACCGTTTTTGGTTCTCCCTGACCAATGTCCTGTATTCTATAACGCAACAAATGACATTTGCAGTCAGTTTGTCAGGATACAACGGCCTTATCTACTCCAGCAGTGAGTGCGCACTTACCCCGGCTCAGCGGCAGCAGCGACTGTAGATGTAGGCCTTGCAATCCATTAGGCCTCAAGCCTCCGCCGCTATAGATCTGTCTGGAGCGTTACTGTTATATACTATTTTCTGTTGACTCAGAATCTATGTCAGCAAGACCAAACATTCCTGGCTCCCGGCCCAGCATCAGACTGTCTGCGGATGATGTGTTCCACCATGACAGTAATGAGGAGCTGGTATTAGTGCGATTTGCATAATTGTGAGTTTCAAACTTGTCCGCTTTGTCAGTGGGAGACGTGATTGTGATGATACGCACGACACATTATTCCGTGTGTTTTGTGCGATCAGCAGTTATTTATGTAAATCCCGTCATTACTAAGGGGTCATTTTCCAATTTTCTGCCATTAACTAACTACCCTTGACAACGAGGAGTGAGAAAACAATAGGAAACAGCAACCAGGCTCATTCCGTCAGCCTCGGTAACAGATTATCTGTCCGCTCCTGGAGTTCCGAGGTGGTGACAGGTCTGATGACAGAGAGCGAGAGACCCGGGACGTCATCTCCTTGTAGACACAAGTTGCCAAACAAGTCAGAGATGTGAGAGGTGATGGGCGCGAGTCCTGGAGTTATCAGCATAAGGGGAGTTTTCCTTCTCTCTGTGAAAGATTTCCCATCTATAACATAAAGGCTATGTAGCGGGGAGCTTCTATTGGGCAGGGTGAGATGTGCATTCCAGTAACTTTGTATCTCTTACTAACACCGCAGATACTTTGTATCTCTTACTAACACCGCAGATGCTTTGTATCTCTTACTAACACCAGTTTTATTGTTCCTCAGTGAGAAAAACAAAATAGCAATCTAGCAAATATGATACCTTTTAATGGCTAACAAAAATAAATGTTGTTAAAATGCAAGCTTTCGAGACTACTTAGGTCTCTTCCTCAGGCATGGTATAACAAGGTGTGTAAAGAAACACATATATATACACAGCAGAGTAGGAAGAGACCTAAGTAGTCTCGAAAGCTTGCATTTTAACAACATTTATTTTTGTTAGCCATTAAAAGGTATCATATTTGCTAGATTGCTATTTTGTTTTTCTCACTGAGGAACAATAAAACTTTTCTTATCAACTGGCTAACACGGTACCAAACTTTTTTCTTTTTACTAACACCACAGATACTTTGTATCTCTTACTAACACCACAGATACTTTGTATCTCTTACTAACACCGCAGATGCTCTGTATCTCTTACTAACACCGCAGATGCTTTGTATCTCTTACTAACACCGCAGATGCTTTGTATCTCTTACTAACACCGCAGATACTTTGTATCTCTTACTAACACCGCAGATACTTTGTATTTCCTACTAACCCTGCAGATACTTTGTATCTCTTACTAACACCACAGATACTTTGTATCTCTTACTAACACCGCAGATACTTTGTATCTCTTACTAACACCGCAGATGCTTTGTATCTCTTACTAACACCGCAGATACTTTGTATTTCCTACTAACCCTGCAGATACTTTGTATCTCTTACTAACACCGCAGATACTTTGTATCTCTTACTAACACCGCAGATACTTTGTATATCTTACTAACACCGCAGATGCTTTGTATCTCTTACTAACACCGCAGATACTTTGTATCTCTTACTAACACCGCAGATACTTTGTATCTCTTACTAACCCTACAGATACTTTGTATCTCTTACTAACACCGCAGATACTTTGTATATCTTACTAACACCGCAGATGCTTTGTATCTCTTACTAACACCGCAGATACTTTGTATCTCTTACTAACACCGCAGATACTTTGTATCTCCTACTAACACTGCAGATACTTTGTATCTCTTACTAACCCTGCAGATACTTTGTATCTCTTACTAACCCTTCAGATACTTTGTATCTCTTACTAACCCTGCATATACTTTGTATCTCTTACTAACACCGCAGATACTTTGTATCTCCTACTAACCCTGCAGATACTTTGTATCTCTTACTAACACCGCAGATACTTTGTATATCTTACTAACACCGCAGATGCTTTGTATCTCTTACTCACACCGCAGATACTTTGTATCTCTTACTAACACCGCAGATACTTTGTATCTCCTACTAACACTGCAGATACTTTGTATCTATGTCTAACACCGCAGATACTTTGTATCACTTACTAACCCTGCAGATACTTTGTATCTCTTACTAACCCTGCAGATACTTTGTATCTCTTACTAACCCTTCAGATACTTTGTATCTCTTACTAACCCTGCATATACTTTGTATCTCTTACTAACACCGCAGATACTTTGTATCTCCTACTAACCCTGCAGATACTTTGTATCTCTTACTAACACCGCAGATACTTTGTATCACTTACTAACACCCGCATATACTTTGTATCTCTTACTAACACCGCAGATACTTTGTATCTCCTACTAACACTGTAGATACTTTGTATCTCTTACTAACACCGCAGATACTTTGTATCTCTTACTAACCCTGCATATACTTTGTATCTCTTACTAACACTGCAGATACTTTGTATCTCTGTCTAACAATGCATTACACCACAGCAGGAGGCAGCTCATCATCTGCTAGTGGTGGCTGTACATCCAATACCCAGCAGGGACGTCGCTGTTATGGCCCCCATACATAGAGCCGACTTCGGACCCAATTCTCCTCCGAGCCGCCTGGAAGCTCCCCGGGAGGCTCACATACGATTTGGGACTTGATGTGCCATTTTTTACATGTGATAAATCGCATGCGATTTATCACATGTAAAAAAAATAACGGAGCTGCAGGGCGGTGAGGAGCAGTGGGGGCGGGCGGCTGGGGAGGAAGCAGTGGGGCAGCAGCCGTAATCAGATCAGTGCTGGGGCAGGCGGCGGTGACCATCAGTCTCCACTGTCCAGCGCCGTAGCGGGCGGGCAGCGGCGGCTATTACATCTTTAAAATAACGTGTCAAATGACTCTCCGGCTTTTGATTGGCTGAGATAGAGCACTCTCAGCCAATCAGTGGCTGCGGAGGGAGGCCACTGATTGGTTGAGAGTGCTCTATCTCAGCCAATCATTAGCCGGGCAGTCATTTGACATGTTATTTTAAAGTTGTAATTGCCGCGGCTGCAGTGCCCACCCACTACGGCGCTGGACAGTGGAGACTGGTGGTCACTGCCGCCCGCCCCAGCACTGATCTGATTACCACCACCGCCCACTGCAATGCACATAGAAACATCGCAGGTGCGAAAAAGAACCTGCGATATTTCACTGATGTGTCCGACTGCGCCACATCTTATGTCCCACCGGTCCGACCCCTGGGGCCGGGTCTGATATGCACGGGACCGCGTATCGGACCTGACGCCATGTCATGAAGAACCGATTTGGTCCGATTTATCGGGCCGATTGATCGCAATCGGCTGAAATCGGTCCAAATCGGCTCGATGTATGCCCACCTTTAGAGTTCTACCGTGACTGAGAGGGCAGCCAGTGCTGGATCAACAGAGAGGTGAGTATTATTTCATGGGTGTAGAGTGTGTGGAATGTGGGCCCCATGTATACCCATTACATACACCAGTGCTCTGAAGCTCTGTATTGCCTTGATACATACAGAGCTTCGCTCTCGGAGCCGGACCGGCGGGAAGATGAGAAAGCAGAAGCGTAATATTGATCTGTTTACATTTGGTTTCCACTTATACAATTAGTCATGAAGGAGATTACACGCATTACGTATGACGCGGCTGTGCGATCAATATCGCTGGGAGCAAGAGGCGGAACTGCACAAACATTAATATAAATCTTCACCGTTGTTAAACTTGTTAACTGCTGAGCTTACGCTCTATTTATACTGTGACATTCAATAAGCAAAGCGCAGCGGAAGGGAAATTGGGAACATGAAGTACCGGGATGGAATCTATTATCCCGAATGCTGGGAGTTCCGTCTTCATGGAGGAGGCTTTGGTTTGTTTGTTTACATTATTTAATGTATAGCCCCGCACCTAAATCTGGTCAATGACATTGTCCATACCACTACACTGCCCTTACGCAGTACCTTTATGTTTGTCAGTGCTCCTCACAGTGACTAGTGGCAGAAGGGTGACTTTTATGAGTGACATATTACTACCTCCGACTTAGACCGGTCCAGGGTCAGGACACTGCCGTGCGCTCCAGAAAAGGGGGCGTGGCATGTGCACAGTGTCTATTCCCCACTGATTTGCTTAGCAGAGCAGCGAGTGACAGGAGGGACTCCAAGTACCGTGGAACACTGCTGGCCCTGGGTCAGTTGCGGGACAATGGTACTGCCCCACGTGAAAATTGGGATAGTTGGCAGCTATGCATATTTCTATGATACTGAGCAGGATGATGGGATACATCATATACAAAAGTGCAGCACTTGGTCCTTAGAATTTCAGGAAATTATTGCGTTTTAATTGGATGCTTAGTTTTGGCGTAATGTGGCCAAACGTCCGACTGCCATTTGCAGTGCATCACCATTGTGCTCTGTAAAATGTGACAGTTGGTGAACTTTGCACTGGTTGGGTGACCTGGAACATGTGCCCTGTCCAGTGGTCTCGAAACTGTGACCGTTATTGAAGCCACTCACTAAGTAGAGTTTTTCCTAAAATAATATTGCTCCGTGTATACCCACCTTAAATGCATAATTGCCTACCTTCTCTCCCTCATTAATCTAGCAATCTCCCTCATGTCACCTAGCCCACATTACACTGTTACATCATAGTTACCTCCCCTCCTGCATTCTGCAGGAGACTCCCTGACATAGCAGCAGTCTCCCTCTCTCCCTCATTAGTCTAGCAATCTCCCTCATGTCACCTAGCCCACATTACACTGTTACATCATAGTTACCTCCCCTCCTGCATTCTGCAGGAGACTCCCTGACATAGCAGCAGTCTCCCTCTCTCCATCATTAGTCTAGCAATCTCCCTCATGTCACCTAGCCCACATTACACTGTTACATCACAGTTACCTCCCCTCCTGCATTCTGCAGGAGACTCCCTGACATAGCAGCAATCTCCCTCTCTCCCTCATTAGTCTAGCAATCTCCCCAATGTCACCTAGCCCACATTACACTGTTACATCATAGTTACCTCCCCTCCCGCATTCTGCAGGAGACTCCCTGACATAGCAGAAATCTCCCTCTCTCCCTTCAGAGTCTAGCAATCTCCCTCATGTCACCTAGCCCACATTACACTGTTACATCATAGTTACCTCACCTCCTGCATTCTGCCGGAGACTCCCTGACATAGCAGCAATCTCCCTCTCTCCCTCATTAGTCTAGCAATCTCCCCCATGTCACCTAGCCCACATTACACTGTTACATCATAGTTACCTCCCCTCCTGCATTCTGCAGGAGACTCCCTGACATAGCAGCAATCTCCCTCTCTCCCTCATTAGTCTAGTAATCTCCCTCATGTCACCTAGCCCACATTACACTGTTACATCATAGTTACCTCCCCTCCTGCATTCTGCAGGAGACTCCCTGACATAGCAGCAATCTCCCTCTCTCCCTCATTAGTCTAGCAATCTCCCTCATGTCACCTAGCCCACATTACACTGTTACACCATAGTTACCTCACCTCCTGCATTCTGCAGGAGACTCCCTGACATAGCAGCAATCTCCCTCTCTCCCTCATTTGTCTAGCAATCTCCCTCATGTCACCTAGCCCACATTACACTGTTACATCATAGTTACCTCCCCCCTGCATTCTGCAGGAGACTCCCTGACATAGCAGCAATCTCCCTCTCTCCCTCATTAGTCTAGCAATCTCCCTCATGTCACCTAGCCCACATTACACTGTTACACCAAAGTTACCTCCCCTCCTGCATTCTGCAGGAGACTCCCTGACATAGCAGCAATCTCCCTCTCTCCCTCATTTGTCTAGCAATCTCCCCCATGTCACCTAGCCCACATTACAGTGTTACATCATAGTTACCTCCCCTCCTGCATTCTGCAGGAGACTCCCTGACATAGCAGCAATCTCCCTCTCTCCCTCATTTGTCTAGCAATCTCCCCCATGTCACCTAGCCCACATTACACTGTTACATCATAGTTACCTCCCCTCCTGTATTCTGCAGGAGAATCCCTGACATAGCAGCAATCTCCCTCTCTCCCTCATTTGTCTAGCAATCTCCCTCATGTCACCTAGCCCACATTACACTGTTACATCATAGTTACCTCCCCCCTGCATTCTGCAGGAGACTCCCTGACATAGCAGCAATCTCCCTCTCTCCCTCATTAGTCTAGCAATCTCCCTCATGTCACCTAGCCCACATTACACTGTTACACCAAAGTTACCTCCCCTCCTGCATTCTGCAGGAGACTCCCTGACATAGCAGCAATCTCCCTCTCTCCCTCATTTGTCTAGCAATCTCCCCCATGTCACCTAGCCCACATTACACTGTTACATCATAGTTACCTCCCCTCCTGCATTCTGCAGGAGACTCCCTGACATAGCAGCAATCTCCCTCTCTCCCTCATTTGTCTAGCAATCTCCCCCATGTCACCTAACCCACATTACAGTGTTACATCATAGTTACCTCCCCTCCTGCATTCTGCAGGAGACTCCCTGACATAGCAACAACCTCCCTCTCTCCCTCATGTCACCTAGCCCACATTACACTGTTACATCATAGTTACCTCCCCTCCTGCATTCTGCAGGAGACTCCCTGACATAGCAGCAATCTCCCTCTCTCCCTCATTTGTCTAGCAATCTCCCCCATGTCACCTAACCCACATTACAGTGTTACATCATAGTTACCTCCCCTCCTGCATTCTGCAGGAGACTCCCTGACATAGCAGCAATCTCCCTCTCTCCCTCATTTGTCTAGCAATCTCCCCCATGTCACCTAACCCACATTACACTGTTACATCATAGTTACCTCCCCTCCTGCATTCTGCAGGAGACTCCCTGACATAGCAGCAATCTCCCTCTCTCCCTCATTTGACTAGCAATCTCCCCCATGTCACCTAACCCACATTACAGTGTTACATCATAGTTACCTCCCCTCCTGCATTCTGCAGGAGACTCCCTGACATAGCAACAATCTCCCTCTCTCCCTCATTAGTCTAGCAATCTCCCTCATGTCACCTAGCCCACATTACACTGTTACATCATAGTTACCTCCCCTCCTGTATTCTGCAGGAGACTCCCTGACATAGCAGCAATCTCCCTCTCTCCCTCATTAGTCTAGCAATCTCCCTCATGTCACCTAGCCCACATTACACTGTTACATCATAGATACCTCCCCTCCTGTATTCTGCAGGAGACTCCCTGACATAGCAGCAATCTCCCTCTCTCCCTCATTAGTCTAGCAATCTCCCTCATGTCACCTAGCCCACATTACACTGTTACATCATGGTTACCTCCCTTCCTGCATTCTGCAGGAGACTCCCTGACATAGCAGCAATCTCCTCTCTCCCTCATTAGTCTAGTAATCTCCCTCATGTCACCTAGCCCACATTACACTGTTACATCATAGTTACCTCCCCTCCTGCATTCTGCAGGAGACTCCCTGACATAGCAGCAATCTCCCTCTCTCCCTCATTTGTCTAGCAATCTCCCCCATGTCACCTAACCCACATTACACTGTTATATCATAGTTACCTCCCCTCCTGTATTCTGCAGGAGACTCCCTGACATAGCAGCAATCTCCCTCTCTCCCTCATTAGTCTAGCAATCTCCCTCATGTCACCTAGCCCACATTACACTGTTACATCATAGTTACCTCCCCTCCTGTATTCTGCAGGAGACTCCCTGACATAGCAGCAATCTCCCTCTCTCCCTCATTAGTCTAGCAATCTCCCTCATGTCACCTAGCCCACATTACACTGTTACATCATAGATACCTCCCCTCCTGTATTCTGCAGGAGACTCCCTGACATAGCAGCAATCTCCCTCTCTCCCTCATTAGTCTAGCAATCTCCCTCATGTCACCTAGCCCACATTACACTGTTACATCATAGATACCTCCCCACCTGCATTCTGCAGGAGACTCCCTGACATAGCAGCAATCTCCCTCTCTCCCTTATTAGTCTAGCAATCTCCCTCATGTCACCGAGCCCACATTACACTGTTACATCAAAGTTACCTCCCCTCCTGTATTCTGCAGGAGACTCCCTGACATAGCAGCAATCTCCCTCTCTCCCTCATTTGTCTAGCAATCTCCCCCATGTCACCTAACCCACATTACAGTGTTACATCATAGTTACCTCCCCTCCTGCATTCTGCAGGAGACTCCCTGACATAGCAACAATCTCCCTCTCTCCCTCATTAGTCTAGCAATCTCCCTCATGTCACCTAGCCCACATTACACTGTTACATCATAGTTACCTCCCCTCCTGTATTCTGCAGGAGACTCCCTGACATAGCAGCAATCTCCCTCTCTCCCTCATTAGTCTAGCAATCTCCCTCATGTCACCTAGCCCACATTACACTGTTACATCATAGATACCTCCCCTCCTGTATTCTGCAGGAGACTCCCTGACATAGCAGCAATCTCCCTCTCTCCCTCATTAGTCTAGCAATCTCCCTCATGTCACCTAGCCCACATTACACTGTTACATCATGGTTACCTCCCTTCCTGCATTCTGCAGGAGACTCCCTGACATAGCAGCAATCTCCTCTCTCCCTCATTAGTCTAGTAATCTCCCTCATGTCACCTAGCCCACATTACACTGTTACATCATAGTTACCTCCCCTCCTGCATTCTGCAGGAGACTCCCTGACATAGCAGCAATCTCCCTCTCTCCCTCATTTGTCTAGCAATCTCCCCCATGTCACCTAACCCACATTACACTGTTATATCATAGTTACCTCCCCTCCTGTATTCTGCAGGAGACTCCCTGACATAGCAGCAATCTCCCTCTCTCCCTCATTAGTCTAGCAATCTCCCTCATGTCACCTAGCCCACATTACACTGTTACATCATAGTTACCTCCCCTCCTGTATTCTGCAGGAGACTCCCTGACATAGCAGCAATCTCCCTCTCTCCCTCATTAGTCTAGCAATCTCCCTCATGTCACCTAGCCCACATTACACTGTTACATCATAGATACCTCCCCTCCTGTATTCTGCAGGAGACTCCCTGACATAGCAGCAATCTCCCTCTCTCCCTCATTAGTCTAGCAATCTCCCTCATGTCACCTAGCCCACATTACACTGTTACATCATAGATACCTCCCCACCTGCATTCTGCAGGAGACTCCCTGACATAGCAGCAATCTCCCTCTCTCCCTTATTAGTCTAGCAATCTCCCTCATGTCACCGAGCCCACATTACACTGTTACATCAAAGTTACCTCCCCTCCTGTATTCTGCAGGAGACTCCCTGACATAGCAGCAATCTCCCTCTCTCCCTCATTTGTCTAGCAATCTCCCCCATGTCACCTAACCCACATTACAGTGTTACATCATAGTTACCTCCCCTCCTGCATTCTGCAGGAGACTCCCTGACATAGCAACAATCTCCCTCTCTCCCTCATTAGTCTAGCAATCTCCCTCATGTCACCTAGCCCACATTACACTGTTACATCATAGTTACCTCCCCTCCTGTATTCTGCAGGAGACTCCCTGACATAGCAGCAATCTCCCTCTCTCCCTCATTAGTCTAGCAATCTCCCTCATGTCACCTAGCCCACATTACACTGTTACATCATAGATACCTCCCCTCCTGTATTCTGCAGGAGACTCCCTGACATAGCAGCAATCTCCCTCTCTCCCTCATTAGTCTAGCAATCTCCCTCATGTCACCTAGCCCACATTACACTGTTACATCATGGTTACCTCCCTTCCTGCATTCTGCAGGAGACTCCCTGACATAGCAGCAATCTCCTCTCTCCCTCATTAGTCTAGTAATCTCCCTCATGTCACCTAGCCCACATTACACTGTTACATCATAGTTACCTCCCCTCCTGCATTCTGCAGGAGACTCCCTGACATAGCAGCAATCTCCCTCTCTCCCTCATTTGTCTAGCAATCTCCCCCATGTCACCTAACCCACATTACAGTGTTACATCATAGTTACCTCCCCTCCTGCATTCTGCAGGAGACTCCCTGACATAGCAACAATCTCCCTCTCTCCCTCATTAGTCTAGCAATCTCCCTCATGTCACCTAGCCCACATTACACTGTTACATCATAGTTACCTCCCCTCCTGTATTCTGCAGGAGACTCCCTGACATAGCAGCAATCTCCCTCTCTCCCTCATTAGTCTAGCAATCTCCCTCATGTCACCTAGCCCACATTACACTGTTACATCATAGATACCTCCCCTCCTGTATTCTGCAGGAGACTCCCTGACATAGCAGCAATCTCCCTCTCTCCCTCATTAGTCTAGCAATCTCCCTCATGTCACCTAGCCCACATTACACTGTTACATCATGGTTACCTCCCTTCCTGCATTCTGCAGGAGACTCCCTGACATAGCAGCAATCTCCTCTCTCCCTCATTAGTCTAGTAATCTCCCTCATGTCACCTAGCCCACATTACACTGTTACATCATAGTTACCTCCCCTCCTGCATTCTGCAGGAGACTCCCTGACATAGCAGCAATCTCCCTCTCTCCCTCATTTGTCTAGCAATCTCCCCCATGTCACCTAACCCACATTACACTGTTATATCATAGTTACCTCCCCTCCTGTATTCTGCAGGAGACTCCCTGACATAGCAGCAATCTCCCTCTCTCCCTCATTAGTCTAGCAATCTCCCTCATGTCACCTAGCCCACATTACACTGTTACATCATAGTTACCTCCCCTCCTGTATTCTGCAGGAGACTCCCTGACATAGCAGCAATCTCCCTCTCTCCCTCATTAGTCTAGCAATCTCCCTCATGTCACCTAGCCCACATTACACTGTTACATCATAGATACCTCCCCTCCTGTATTCTGCAGGAGACTCCCTGACATAGCAGCAATCTCCCTCTCTCCCTCATTAGTCTAGCAATCTCCCTCATGTCACCTAGCCCACATTACACTGTTACATCATAGATACCTCCCCACCTGCATTCTGCAGGAGACTCCCTGACATAGCAGCAATCTCCCTCTCTCCCTTATTAGTCTAGCAATCTCCCTCATGTCACCGAGCCCACATTACACTGTTACATCAAAGTTACCTCCCCTCCTGTATTCTGCAGGAGACTCCCTGACATAGCAGCAATCTCCCTCTCTCCCTCATTAGTCTAGCAATCTCCCTCATGTCACCTAGCCCACATTACACTGTTACATCATAGATACCTCCCCTCCTGTATTCTGCAGGAGACTCCCTGACATAGCAGCAATCTCCCTCTCTCCCTCATTAGTCTAGCAATCTCCCTCATGTCACCTAGCCCACATTACACTGTTACATCATAGATACCTCCCCACCTGCATTCTGCAGGAGACTCCCTGACATAGCAGCAATCTCCCTCTCTCCCTTATTAGTCTAGCAATCTCCCTCATGTCACCGAGCCCACATTACACTGTTACATCAAAGTTACCTCCCCTCCTGTATTCTGCAGGAGACTCCCTGACATAGCAGCAATCTCCCTCTCTCCCTCATTTGTCTAGCAATCTCCCCCATGTCACCTAACCCACATTACAGTGTTACATCATAGTTACCTCCCCTCCTGCATTCTGCAGGAGACTCCCTGACATAGCAACAATCTCCCTCTCTCCCTCATTAGTCTAGCAATCTCCCTCATGTCACCTAGCCCACATTACACTGTTACATCATAGTTACCTCCCCTCCTGTATTCTGCAGGAGACTCCCTGACATAGCAGCAATCTCCCTCTCTCCCTCATTAGTCTAGCAATCTCCCTCATGTCACCTAGCCCACATTACACTGTTACATCATAGATACCTCCCCTCCTGTATTCTGCAGGAGACTCCCTGACATAGCAGCAATCTCCCTCTCTCCCTCATTAGTCTAGCAATCTCCCTCATGTCACCTAGCCCACATTACACTGTTACATCATGGTTACCTCCCTTCCTGCATTCTGCAGGAGACTCCCTGACATAGCAGCAATCTCCTCTCTCCCTCATTAGTCTAGTAATCTCCCTCATGTCACCTAGCCCACATTACACTGTTACATCATAGTTACCTCCCCTCCTGCATTCTGCAGGAGACTCCCTGACATAGCAGCAATCTCCCTCTCTCCCTCATTTGTCTAGCAATCTCCCTCATGTCACCTAGCCCACATTACACTGTTACATCATAGTTATCTCCCCTCCTGCATTCTGCCGGAGACTCCCTGACATAGCAGCAATCTCCCTCTCTCCCTCATTTGTCTAGCAATCTCCCTCATGTCACCTAGCCCACATTACACTGTTACATCATAGTTACCTCCCCTCCTGCATTCTGCAGGAGACTCCCTGACATAACAGCAATCTCCCTCTCTCCCTCATTTGTCTAGCAATCTCCCCCATGTCACCTAACCCACATTACACTGTTACATCATAGTTACCTCCCCTCCTGTATTCTGCAGGAGACTCCCTGACATAGCAGCAATCTCCCTCTCTCCCTCATTAGTCTAGCAATCTCCCTCATGTCACCTAGCCCACATTACACTGTTACATCATAGTT
Organism: Crinia signifera; assembly: GCF_055691185.1. Lineage (NCBI taxonomy): Eukaryota > Metazoa > Chordata > Amphibia > Anura > Myobatrachidae > Crinia > Crinia signifera. Next base: position 175,857,633 of record NC_139224.1, on the reverse strand, counting down.
ACCTCCCCTCCTGCATTCTGCAGGAGACTCCCTGACATAACAGCAATCTCCCTCTCTCCCTCATTAGTCTAGTAATCTCCCTCATGTCACCTAGCCCACATTACACTGTTACATCATAGTTACCTCCCCTCCTGCATTCTGCAGGAGACTCCCTGACATAGCAGCAATCTCCCTCTCTCCCTCATTAGTCTAGCAATCTCCCCCATGTCACCTAACCCACATTACACTGTTACATCATAGTTACCTCCCCTCCTGTATTCTGCAGGAGACTCCCTGACATAGCAGCAATCTCCCTCTCTCCCTCATTAGTCTAGCAATCTCCCTCATGCCACCTAGCCCACATTACACTGTTACATCATAGTTACCTCCCCTCCTGTATTCTGCAGGAGACTCCCCGACATAGCAGCAATCTCCCTCTCTCCCTCATTAGTCTAGCAATCTCCCTCATGTCACCTAGCCCACATTACACTGTTACATCATAGTTACCTCCCCTCCCGCATTCTGCAGGAGACTCCCTGACATAGCAGCAATCTCCCTCTCTCCCTCATTAGTCTAGTAATCTCCCTCATGTCACCTAGCCCACATTACACTGTTACATCATAGTTACCTCCCCTCCCGCATTCTGCAGGAGACTCCCTGACATAGCAGCAATCTCCCTCTCTCCCTCATTAGTCTAGTAATCTCCCTCATGTCACCTAGCCCACATTACACGGTTACATCATAGTTACCTCCCCTCCTGCATTCTGCAGGAGACTCCCTGACATAGCAGCAATCTCCCTCTCTCCCTCATTAGTCTAGCAATCTCCCTCATGTCACCTAGGCCACATTACACTGTTACATCATAGTTACCTCCCCTCCTGCATTCTGCAGGAGACTCCCTGACATAGCAGCAATCTCCCTCTCTCCCTCATTAGTCTAGTAATCTCCCTCATGTCACCTAGCCCACATTACACTGTTCATCATAGTTACCTCCACTCCTGCAATCTACAGGAGACTCCCTGACATAGCAGCAATCTCCCTCTCTCCCTCATTAGTCTAGCAATCTGCTTCATGTCACCTAGCCCACATTACAGTGTTACATCATAGTTACCTCCCCTCCTGCATTCTGCAGGAGACTCCCTGACATAGCAGCAATCTCCCTCTCTCCATCATTAGTCTAGCAATCTCCCTCATGTCACCTAGCCCACATTACACTGTTCATCATAGTTACCCCCCTCCTGCATTCTGCAGGAGACTCCCTGACATAGCAGCAATCTCCCTCTCTCCCTCATTAGTCTAGCAATCTCCCTCATGTCACCTAGCCCACATTACACTGTTACATCATAGTTACCTCCCTTCCTGCATTCTGCAGGAGACTCCCTGACATAGTAGCAATCTCCCTCTCTCCCTCATTAGTCTAGCAATCTCCCGCATGTCACCTAGCCCACATTACACTGTTACATCATAGTTACCTCCCCTCCTGCATTCTGCAGGAGACTCCCAAGTATAGTATCTCTTACTAACTGCTTTGGCCTCATCTACATTTGGATATAAGTCATTATAAAAGATTCCTCTCAGATGTGGCAGTACACACCCACGCTTCTAGGTTCCATGTTCACAATGTCTCTTCAAAATCTCTCCATATATGGAAGTAGACACGCCCTTTGGGTGAAGCATGACACGCCTCCTCAATGGGGCGCTGTGCAAATTTCTACTACCAACTATAATCTCCCTGAAACTAGTTTTAAAAAGTAGGCAAGTATGCTTAAATGTTACATTGTTGACACTATAATGTTGACAGGCACCATGTCACCATCCATAGAATGTCAACATGTCCACAAGGTCAACATCTGAGATGATGCCATGTAAATTATCGACAGTCCCAGAATGCTGGCAGTGGGGGTTAGGTGGAGCCAGGACTTTTAGTGATAGGCTATGGGGGAGGGGGGAAATGTTAGGCACTAGGGGAAGGGCTGAGTATATGGATCACAGCTAGGGGTACAATACTGACGGGAACCCCACTGCTCATCACATGACCCTCAGAAGCCTTAGACGCCATGTGTACAGCGATGAGAACCGCGGCGCAGGTTTAGCTCACAGACAGATTATTAGAGGAATAAAAGAGATGGCAGCAAAGGGCGATACAGAGAGAGAATAATTCAGGGCTTATACACATGGACGCAGAGGAGACAGAACAATCTCTAGGAGAAGCCACGTGTCCTGGGTATAAATATAATATACTGCCATTCTCTGAGTGCAGAGAATATAATGAGACCCCGGGGCCTCTGTGTACAGCACACGCTCTGCGTTGGGGGACCAGTCCCAGGATTCGGGATAGCGCCCCTAATCTGCAAGCAGTCCGGAGGACTGAATATATTCCGTGCACATGTGGGGGGAGGAGCCAGGAACTGCTTGCGGAGCACTGGGCACACCCCCAAAATGACAAAACAGTGGTCATATTGCTAGACCACACCCCTCCACCAGGGGCCACACCCACAGTCATGATGCCACACCCCTTTTTGGATGCTGGTCCCAATTCCCGGAGTTGGGAGGTATGGAAAAAGTAGCAGCCAATCAGCTCCTAACTCCATGTTACAGGCTGGGATTAGTAGTTTATCTCTCGTTACTTTATCACACTCCAATGCTTAGTACATCTGACTATTAACATAAATGATTGCTGGGGTGAGGATGTGCACTCATACCGCACCAAGTGCTGGGACTGTGCTAACAGGTTGGAGCAACAGATATCTAATGTTTGTTGCAGTAGTGCGTGTGTCTGTGACGTGTGTGTGTGCGTGTGTGTGTGTGCGTGTGTGTGTGTGTGTGTGTGTCTGTGACGTGTGTGTGTGATTGGGAGTGTGTGTGTCTCTGAGTTAGTGTGTGTCTCTGAGTTAGTGTGTGTGTATGTATGTGTGTGCATGTGATAGTATGTGTGTGTTTGTGTCCCTGTGTGTGTTTTTATGTACAGTATGTGTTAAAATGTGAGTGTGTGCTTGTTTGAGTGTGTGTGTGTGTGTGTGTATGAATGTGTGAATGTGTTTGTGTCTGTGTCACACTGCTCCCAATATCTGATGCCGCACTCACCAGCTGACCTGGTACAATGTAACCTGTAATCCCCCCATGAGACTGATGCGATCAGTCTGACAGGTGACACAATAACAATTACCACCACTCCCATCCTTAGGAAATATCGACAAGCTGTGATTTTCCCTTTGAGATGGAACGTGTCAGCTCCGTCAGATTACCTCCGGCTAAGGAGACGGATATTAGTGAGAGGGATCACAACAGCGCCTGCAGCATCTCAGGTGAGGGACGCGATATGCTCCGTCTGCGCCTGGGCTTCTGGTGGCTGCAGATCCAGGTGCAGCAGTAACAGGAATCTGTCCCCGGGGATAGTGCAGGCGTTGTGAGTGGTGACCGGGAACTGTGAGGGGTTACTGGGTGCTGTGAGTGGTGACCGGGTGCTGTGATTGGTGACCGGGGGCGCTGTGAGTGGTTATCGGACACTGTGAGTGGTGACCGGACACTGTGAGTGGTGACCGGGCGCTGTGAGTGGTGACCGGGCGCTGTGAGTGGTGACCGGGCGCTGTGAGTGGTGACCATGTGCTGTGATTGGTGACCGGGGGCGCTGTGAGTGGTTATCGGACGCTGTGAGTGGTGACCGGACACTGTGAGTGGTGACCGGGCACTGTGAGTGGTGACCGGGCGCTGTGAGTGGTGACCATGTGCTGTGAGTGGTGACCGGGCGCTGTGAGTGGTGACTGGGCACTGTGAGTGGTTATAGGGCACTGTGAGTGGTTATAGGGCACTGTGAGTGGTTATCGGGCACTGTGAGTGGTGACCAAGCACTGTGAGTGGTTATCGGGTGCTGTGAGTCGTTCCCGGGCACTGTGAGTGGTGACCGAGCACTGTGAGTGGTGACCGGGTGCTGTGAGTGGTGACCGGGTGCTGTGAGTGGTGATCGGGTGCTGTGAGTGGTGCCCGGGCCTTGTAAATGGTTATCTGGCACTCTGAGTGGTGACACGGCGCTGTGAGTGGGGACTGGGCACTGTAAATGCTTATCCAGTGCTGTGAGTGGTGACCAGGTGCTGTGAGAGGTTATTGGGCCCTGTGAGTGGTGACCGGGTGCACAGAGTCTTTCTATGACTGTACAATATCAGGGTAACCAGTAACAACACCAAGATCTGGCACACAAGTGCTGTAAACTCTACAGATTTATTAAGCTTCAAAAAGTGATAAAGATGAGAGTGGCAGTTAGAAGCTGATTGTCTGCACTTGTCCCCCTCAGTGTTGGCGGCCCCCAGGAACACGCAATCCATTGGGGGAAATTTACTAAGCACAATACGATAGGAATTAGTATATTCATATTCAGTTGTATTCGTATTTCTGTAACTTACTAATGTGAAATAACGTTAGTATTTTGTATTTTACGACTGTAACAGGTTTGTCGTATTTGTATTTTTACAGAAATACAAATGAATACGCCACAGAAAGAGTAAGCCTTGAATTTTACATTACTCCAATGTTATTTTGAAATTTACTCTCAAGTCGTATTTTATAATATAAACGTATACTAGGCATATTCTGGTACAAGTTGTAAAAATATACTCCCAAAAAATACGACTCCACACGACATTGAAAAATACAAATCTCAAAAATACGACACCTCTGTAAATTATGCTGCGGAATACAGATGTGTAAATGAAATACTCCAACAATAACAGTCGTATTCAGTCGTATACAAAATGCGAATACAACTGAGACATATTCGTATTCTTAGTAAATTTGATTATGTTACATACCCCCTCTAGTCTCCCAATCTATCACACTGGATTTATAAAGTGGAATATGAGTATCCTAGTAAACAACCAAACTATGGAAAGGTGCAGAAATATATAAGCATTAAAGAAAGGTAAATTAATAGTAAAAAATGTGAAATGGGCCAATATGACCCATTTCACATTATATATGTCCCTGTCGTGAGCCCACAATTGACATGAACCCGAAGCGTGGGGAGCGCAGCGAGCCCGCGAGGGGCAGCGGTGCGCGTCCTCCGACCTTTTCATTCCCCTACTATCCACGTCGGCGTGGAGTTGAGAATACAAAGTGTGGCGAGCGCTGCGAGCCACCGAGCCCGAAGCGTGGCGAGCGGACGCGTATACCTGTGAAGTTATACGCGTCCCCTCGCGGGGCTCGCTACGCTCGCCACACTTCGGGCTTGGTGGCTCGCTGCGCTCGCCACACTTTATATTCTCAACTCCACGCCGACGTGGATAGTAGGGGAATGAAAAGGTCGGAGGAAGCGCACCGCTGCGCTCGCCACGCTTCGGGTTGGCGTCAATCGTGGGGTGGGGTTTATGGTATAAAATTGGGGGTACAGGGAATATTTTACATTGAATCCAATGTAAAATCGGGTCCCAGGGACATTTGATTCAATTTAAAAATCGGGTCGGTCGCATGCGATGCGATGCGACCGACGCGATTTTTCTGACACTACCACCCCTGAGAGGAGACAGCGGCGCCGAAAAGGAACCGGGGCCGCGGCGGTAAGTGATATAGAATCCCGCCCATAGTTACATACCTCCCAACTTTTTCAATTGAAAAATAGGGACATAGTGCTTGAAAAGGGGGAGTGGTGTATGCAAATGAGGGTGCGACTTATGCAAATTAGGTGATGGCCCCGTTATCGGCCACTGCGCCGCTGAATAAATGCTGCGCACGGCGTCTATTTTGTCAGATTGGGAGGGACTCCCCACTGCTCCCCCCCGAAGCGGGACACTGCCTGGTCACGGGAGGGACGTGGGAACTTCCCCAAAAACTGGGACGTTCCCGCGTTTAGCGGGACAGTTGGGAGGTATGTAGGTACTTATTTAGTTCCATTGAATAGCAAAGAAGACATTTTACTGTGAAGGAATTTTCATTTTTCTGGAGGGTTCTTGACGTGCAATTCGTAGTAATTTGCCGCGAGGGGGCAGGGCTTAGTAATATTGTGCCATGTCTCCCTCCCCTGTCAGGAGTGGGGGTTTCTGGGTACTCACAGACAACCACTAGATTAGTCTTTTCTTTTCTAGTTATAAATTTTTCCTGTGTCTGACGTTGGTTTGCCAACAGTTTTTTCTGCAATTTCACCTTAGTACCTCTGGCAGATTCTAGACCTCCGTCATTTTCCTAGAAATCCTTCTTACTATGATGTATAATTTCCATCCGTATTCCAGCGTGCTTCTCACGATGCTGCTCATTCCACCTCTGTACGCTTCTGTACATCCATGTATCGGAGATTCTCGGAACGTATTTAAAGCTGGAAGTGAAAAAGTTTGCACTGAATTCTACCGTGGCAATAAAAAAATATCCAAAAAGCAGTTTTCACATGTGGCTTAATATGGCGTAGGTTATTACAGACAGAAATCATATTGTGGAACAGTCCATTTGTTTAATTACTGCTCAGAGTCTTTAGCGAGTGGCGGGTACAGCAAGCGTTCCGCAATACTACAATTAAAATGTAAAAAAACCCCACAATTTTGCATGTTGATTAGTAATTCGTAAAAGCTTTCGGAGAGACCTTGAAATATCTATATATGTATGAAACAGAAATCTCTAAAGTTTCTTTGTACATTTGAAAAGCAATTTCTGAAAAACATCTTTCCGATATATTGTCTGATTTCTCAAACAATGTATTTCCATAAAATTAAGACCCAAAATAAGCGGCTTTCCCTGAACAAAAGATGGTGCATACATTAAACGCACTCAAATATTCTGATTAATAACGTTTAGTCCCTAATCTCTGCTGCTCATTGTAGTAAAAGGCGACAAAAAAATTATCGTCTTTTAAAATGCAAAACATTATCATTCTAGTTTGGTTTTACATGTTTCCGTAATGAAAGTGGTTCTGTCGCCAGACAGGACAGAGGTTGGCCTGCCATTGTGGCGCACAAAGGGAGGGATGCAGCGTCTGAATGTAACGGCAGGCACGGAGGGCCTCATTCACCGTGAGGAACAAATCCGAAATAAGAAGCAAAGGATGAGCAGTTTGCACCCGGGCTCCAACGCAAGGGGTGAAGATATATATATACTGTATATGGAAACACCAGTAACAGTATTTAATTGCCACCCCCCTCGTAGCCAGATTTCCATCCCCACTCCATAAATGCAGAATACCTGCTCAATCTCATTGTTAGGAGATTCCCCCTAACTTTGGCCACCACTTGCCCCCATTAAAAATGTCCTTCTGTCCTACCCAAAATAGCCACCTCCTCCTCTAGCAACTACAGTATGATAACTGTCTCCTCTACGGAGACCGTACATATGGCAGTACGGATGGTGTATTGGTTGGTATTACCGCCTCACAGCACTGAGGTCATGGGTTCTATCCCCACCATGGCTCTAACTGTGCTGAGTTTGTATATTCTCCTTGTACTTCCGTGGGTTTCCTCCGTGTACTCCGGTTTCCGCCCATAATCCAAATATATACTGGTAGGCTAATTGGCTCCCAACAAAATTAACCCTACAATGTCTGTGTGTGCGTGTACATGTGGTAGGGAATATAGATTGTAACCTCCATCGGGGCAGGGACTGATGTGAGGGTTCAACTATTCTCTGTAGAGCGCTGCGGAATATGTGTGCGCTATATAATTACTGGTATTAATAGTCTCTGTACAACGCTGCAGAATATGTGTGCGCTATATAATAACTGGTAATAATAGTCTCTGTACAACGCTGCGGAATATGTGTGCGCTATATAATAACTGGTAATAATAGTCTCTGTACGGCGCTGCGGAATATCTGTGCGCTATATAATAACTGGTAATAATATTCTCTGTACAGCGCTGCGGAATATGTGTGCGCTATATAATAACTGGTAATAATAATCTCTGTACAGCGCTGCGGAATATGTGTGCGCTATATAATAACTGGTAATAATATTCTCTGTACAGCGCTGCGGAATATGTGTGCGCTATATAATAACTGGTAATAGTAATCTCTGTACAGCGCTGCGGAATATGTGTACGCTATATAATAACTGGTAATAATAATCTCTGTACAGCGCTGCAGAATGTGTTTGCGCTATATAATAACTGGTAATAATAGTCTCTGTACAGCGATGCGGAATATGTGTGCGCTATATAATAACTGGTAATAATAATCTCTGTACAGCGCTGCGGAATGTGTTTGCGCTATATAATAACTGGTAATAATATTCTCTGTACAGCGCTGCGGAATATGTGTGCGCTATATAATAACTGATAATAATAATCTCTGTACAGCGCTGTGGAATATGTGTGCGCTATATAATAACTGGTAATAATAATCTCTGTACAGCGCTGCGGAATGTGTTTGCGCTATATAATAACTGGTAATAATAGTCTCTGTACAGCGATGCGGAATATGTGTGCGCTATATAATAACTGGTAATAATAATCTCTGTACAGCGCTGCGGAATGTGTGTGCGCTATATAATAACTGGTAATAATATTCTCTGTACAGCGCTGCGGAATATGTGTGCGCTATATAATAACTGGTAATAATAGTCTCTGTACAGCGCTGTGGAATATGTGTGCGCTATATAATAACTGGTAATAATAATCTCTGTACAGCGCTGCGGAATATGTGAGCGCTTTATAATAACTGGTAATAATAGTCTCTGTACAGCGCTGCAGAATATGTGTGCGCTATATAATAACTGGTAATAAAAATCTCCTCTGTACAGCGCTGCGGAATGTGTTTGCGCTATATAATAACTGGTAATAATAATCTCTGTACAGCGCTGCGGAATATGTGAGCGCTTTATAATAACTGGTAATAATAGTCTCTGTACAGCGATGTGGAATATGTGTGCGCTATATAATAACTGGTAATAATAATCTCTGTACAGCGCTGCGGAATGTGTTTGCGCTATATAATAACTGGTAATAATAGTCTCTGTACAGCGATGCGGAATATGTGTGCGCTATATAATAACTGGTAATAATAGTCTCTGTACAGCGCTGCAGTATGTGTGTGCGCTATATAATAACGTAATAATAATCTCTGTACAGCGCTGCGGAATGTGTGTGCGCTATATAATAACTGGTAATAATAGTATCTGTACAGCGCTGCGGAATATGTGTGCGCTATATAATAACTGGTAATAATAGTCTCTGTACAGCGCTGTGGAATATGTGTGCGCTATATAATAACTGGTAATAATAATCTCTGTACAGCGCTGCGGAATATGTGAGCGCTTTATAATAACTGGTAATAATAGTCTCTGTACAGCGCTGCAGAATATGTGTGCGCTATATAATAACTGGTAATAAAAATCTCCTCTGTACAGCGCTGCGGAATATGTGTGCGCTATATAATAACTGGTAATAGTCTCTGTACAGCGCTGCAGAATATGTGTGGGCTATATAATAACTGGTAATAGTCTCTGTACAGCGCTGCGGAATATGTGTGCGCTATATAATAACTGGTAATAATAATCTCTGTACAGCGCTGCGGAATATGTGTGCGCTATGTAATAACTGGTAATAATAATCTCTGTACAGCGCTGCGGAATATGTGTGCGCTATATAATAACTGGTAATAATAGTCTCTGTACAGCGATGCAGAATATGTGTGCGCTATATAATAACTGGTAATAATAATCTCTGTACAGCGCTGCGGAATATGTGTGCGCTATATAATAACTATTAATAATAATCTCTGTACAGCGCTGTGGAATTTGTGTGTTATATAAGAAACTGGTAATATATAAGGCGGCAGCCATTTTCGGAGAGACATTTTCAAACACGACAGACCTCAGTGGAGGACGGAAAGAGTGGGGAATCCCCTGACAACAAGCTGTTACCACTGGTAGCAATCACCCCCCGCAGGTCACCGGCACCCACAAGTCACCAGGGCAGGGATATTGCTATTTTACATCTGACTTACCTGCATGTAAAAAAATGAAATGTTGACATGTTGACCTAATGCGTGCCAATCAATGGGGGTCAACCATTTTAATGTCAGCGTAAAGTCCAGATACCACTGGGCCAATAAAGAACAGATCTTTATTTATTTTTATTTAGCATCATTCTATCCACTCACCTTCCCCCGTCCTGTCTGTCCAAGTGCCGATAGAAGTGGCAAATCCACGCAAATGTGCATCGGCGCCTTTGTGAGTTCTGCGCATTTTATTCCCCGCAAGTTGTAGCAGCCCCAATACTGTATGTTTTACAGATTCTCGTGTCTGCGACTTCCCATATAAAGTCAATCGCTTCATCCTGGGAAATCAGCAACTCTGAAAGACATGTCAAACTTCAGCTTCTTGACTGAAACGCGAAGAGAGAGAGAGAAAAATCCTCCAATCGCTGCTCCTTGGGGACGGAACACAATAATATCCACACACAGGCCGTCTCCTAGTCATAGACACTGACAGTTACTGCCTATGGGGATAAATTAAATGGTGAAGCTATCCTGACAAATATTCCGTTTGACTTTTCCCTCACCATTCACAGGACAAGTGTGACGCTTGGGAGTTGAAAAGCAACGTGTATCTGGTGTATTTATATTCAACATGTATTTTTTGGGCTAAATATGTACAATCAGTCAGGCGCATTATACTTCTGACCTAAACAGAGGTGAAATCTAATTTCATATTTGGCTCAGAATGTTCTTAGGAAGAGAAATTCTCAGCTGAACCTTGAACAGATTGGGGATCTTGGAAGAGACATCAAACAAACTTTAAAACCCAGATATCGCACGCGTTTAATCCCGGCTTGTGTCCTAACAAGAACTGGGCGATTGGCCTTGGACTTTTTGCACAACAGTTGATGCTTTCACTCGCTTGACGTAACTACAGTTTCCACTTTGATGTGAATATCCATAAAACTTTCTAAAGTATTATCTAAAAAAAAAAAAAAATACAATAAACACAATTTGCCTAAAAGATGCCCCCTCTCTTTTTCTGTTCTGGCTTATAACAAGGTTATTGTCAGGATACAAAGAGGGTTTCATAACTAGGAAGGCGATGTGAGAATTCCGCACTCTGGTAAATGAAACAAAAATGAGAATTGAATTTGAGGACTGAAATTTAATTTATCACCCGTTGTACAATAAAATAAACCCCTCGCAGGTCTGCAAATAGCTGTACAACAAATCTGTGTGATATATAGAAACTTTAAATCAAAATTGCCCAGAGCACTTATGGATGCATATATTATACAGTAATAATATGTGGGTGCAGCAGTTTTCTGCCAGCCGGGCACATGGCATGGTTACCAACACAAAGGAGAACAGATTATTATTATTATTATTATTATTATTATTATTATTATTATTATTATTATTATGTTATAGGAGAGTGTCTGTTCTGAAAGTGAAAGATTTATCTATTTCTCTAATCAGATCTGCAATTAGCACGTAGACAATTTATCATTGCTATTACCTATGGATTCCCAATGGGTTGGAATCAATATCCCGTGGAACAGAATCCCTACGACCAAAATGCCAAAAGCAGCATCCCAACGTTCAAAATCCTGATGGATTTTGGTATTTTAACCCTAACCTTAACATTACTCCGTACCACCCCTTCCGTAGACTAACCCTAACTATCCCCTCCAATAAAGACCCCCATACATTAGGCCGACTTGTCCTAAGGACAAGTCGGCCCCAACTTCCGCTGAGCTCCCCCGCGGCGGGAGAATAGAAAAACATCATATTCAAAAGACTGGGCAGCTGGTGATTGGCTGAATTCTCAGACTGGGCGGATAAGAATTCAGCCAATCAGCGGCCGCCCAGTTTTTTTAGTAGGATTTTTTTCTATTCTGCCCTGCTCTGGTCCCCGCTCCCCCGGACCTCGCTCCCTGCCACACTGACGGCTGCACATAAGATTTATCTTATCTCACGCATCGGATCAGATCGGATGTCAAACACTACACAATTTGGGCAATTTCACCCTATTTCTTGTCCCGATCCTCCATAATTGGGTGAAATCAGGCCCAAATCGCGTAGTGTATGGGGGCCTTTAATCTAACCCTCCCCCTAGTGATTAACCATAACCCTAACCGCAGCCTAACCTTACTATCCCCTCCCCCATTGCATCCTCCTAACTCTAGCCCTCCCCCTATTGCTTAACCATAACACTAACCGCAGCCTAATTTTACTATCACCTCCCCCATTGTATCCTCCTAACTCTAGCCCTCCCCCTATTGCTTAACCATAACCCTAACCGCAGCATAACCTAACTATCACCTCCCCCATTGTATCCTCCTAACTCTAGCCCTCCCCCTAGTGCCTAACCATAACCATAACCGCAGCCTAACCTTACTATCCATTCCCCCAATGCATCCTCCTAAATCTAGCCCTCCCCCTAGTGCCTAACCATAACCTTAACCGCAGCCTAACCTTACTATCCCTTCCCCCATTGCATCCTCCTACCTCTAGCCCTCCCCCTAGTGCCTAACCATAACCCTAAACACAGCCTAACCTTACTATCCCCTCCCCCATTGCATCCTCCTAACTCTAGCCCTCCCCCTAGTGCCTAACCATAACCCTAACCACAGCCTAACCTTACTATCCCCTCCCCCAATGCATCCTCCTAAATCTAGCCCTCCCCCAAGTGCCTAACCATAACCTTAACCGCAGCCTAACCTTACTATCCCCTCCCCCATTGCATCCTCCTAACAGTAGCCATTCCCTTAGTGCCTAACCATAACCCTAACCACAGCCTAACCTTACTATCCACTCCCCCATTGCATCCTCCTAACTCTAGCCCTCCCCCTAGTGCCTAACCATAACCCTAACCACAGCCTAACCTTACTATCCCCTCCACCATTGTATCCTCCTAACTCTAGCCCTCCCCCCTAGTGCCTAACCATAACCCTAACCACAGCCTAACCCTGGCTATTACATTCCCCCATTGCATCCTCCTAACTCTAGCCCTCCCCTTAACCATAACCCTAACCGCAGCCTAACCTTACTATCCCCTCCCCCATTGCATCCTCCTAACTCTAGCCCTTCCCTTAGTGCCTAACCATAACCCTAACCACAGCCTAACCTTACTATCCCCTCCCCCATTGCATCCTTCTAACTCTACCCCTTCCCTTAGTGCCTAACCATAACCCTAACCACAGCCTAACCTTACTATCACCTCCCCCATTGCATCCCCCTAACTCTAGCCCTCCCCCTAGTGCCTAACCATAACCCTAACCGCAGCCTAACCTTAATATCCACTCCCCCATTGCATCCTCCTAACTCTAGCCCTTCCCTTAGTGCCTAACCATAACCCTAACCACAGCCTAACCTTACTATCCCCTCCCCCATTTCATCCTCCTAACTCTAGCCCTTCCCTTAGTGCCTAACCCAGTGGTTCCCAAACTGTGTGCCTAGGATCCATGGGGTGCTTCGGGACACTTGCAGGGGTGCCTCGAGTTGGTCGTCCAGGACCAATCCAAATTATTTATGATCAATTATTTCTGGGCAAAACCAGTGCTGGGGGCTGCCAATCATAAAATGTGTCCAATCAGATGCCCTTTACCACATAACTGAACCTAAGAAGCACATAAAAACACAAACTGCACTACACTGCACTAGGTGAATTGAGCGCACATCTTGCTCAGTCCCCAGGGAATACATTTTGCACTGTTGGTGTTCCCTGAGGCCACTCTTATAATCCATTGTACCCTCCGATGCTGGGGTTCCAGAGCATTCCCCAGTGATAGGGAACATGTGTGAATTGGCCCCAAAGCTTAGTTCAGATGGACCTTTGTTTGCAGGATATATGAAGGGCAGTGATGGTTCATATGTATTCCCATCTCAGTGCTCTTAAAAGGAAAAATGCCTGTGAACATTTTTCATTAGAAACTGAGGTACAGACTTAAAAATTTAGGATGGTCTCATCCTGTATGCACTTGGATATAGAGAGAACAGAAACATCTACAGCATCTTAAACATAGAAACAAAGGTCCAACTAGACTATAATAACTTCCAAGCCAGGTCATTGTCTTAGGCCGTAATACAGTATTCTGATAGCTTTGGTGTATTCTGGAGTTCAGTGGCTTTGGACATTTGTATTTCACAAGTCTTACTGGAGAAGCAGTAGAAATGGCAGGGGTGCGAGTGGCTTGTAAGGGGAATATGAGTGGCGTGAGAGGAGATCTGAGAGGCATTTGTGAGGTGTACTTGACATGAGGGGATGCCTGAAAGACATACATACACTCTGATTGGTGTGTGGGGCATATGGAGAGGACTGAGTGGCAATGCGAACATTTGGGTACATGCATGGAGGTTTGAGAGGCACGTGGTGTAGCTTTGGAGTACCTGTGAGATTTGAGGACTTTGTATCAACTGAGAGCTGAGGGCATGTTAGAATGTTTTGTGACAAGTGAGGGGCTGAGGGCATGTGAGGTTGTTTTGAGCAAGTGGTAGGCCTGAGTTCACATTGTGGAAGTTTGAATCAAATGAGTGACATGTGGTTGTTTTATGTTTCAGGGCGTACTAGCTTATTTGGGGCTTGTTACCTTTTATTCTTAAATGATGGCCCTTTTTGGACCATCATTTCCTTGCATCATTTCCTATAGTAACAGCTTTCCCTCTTCCAAATTACCCCAGAGCAGTTGGTCTTCACTACTAGAGCTTAACCTCATCCAAAGTCCCCCTAACATGACCCATTCCACCATGAACAAAATGCTCTGTTCCTGGACTTCTCTTAATATATGTTTGTCATCACCTTTTTCGCACTAGTTCATTGGTAAGAAAGGTTTTCAGCACAGGTGGTTGCAATCATAAATTAAGAGCAAAGTCCAGGAGCAAATAATTTTGTACCTGATGGAATGGGTCTTGTTGGTGGGGTCTACATGTATCTTTACAGCCTAGAGTGGTGCTATTTACATGTAGGCACCATCTTGCTACCACTATAGTTAAGGGACCCCCGGCTTGAGGCCTCCACTCCACATTACAGGTGGAGGACATGCTGCTGATTAATGTAATTTAGTTCATAACTCCCTAATGGCAATCCCCATGTCTAAAGATATTGTAGAAACATCCATCGACAATATTATAACCAGCACTACCGCCCTGTATGGTTGATTGGAAGCTCACAGGCTGAGTAGGGTGGCTTCTTCTACACGGGGAAGAGCTTTGACCTCCTCCTTCCTTGCTTATTAGGTGCCTGTAGACGGGTTTCCGGGCTAGTCAGAGGCGTAGGACTGGTGGAACTCTCAGCAGTACTACGACCACTTCCCCGCGAGGAAGGCTGTGGTGGCGTTGCCACATACTGTAGATGAGGGCAACTCTCAATGTAGACAGATCTTCACATTTATTAGCGAGGGGTAAATACAAACAGAAGATCAGGTGATGAGTTTTTTCCCATAGAGGGAAGGCCCCAAGCTACAGACACAGAACAGGCAAAGTCTGATCCATGACAAGTTCAAGGGCAGGCGGAACAGGCTCAAGAGCGAGGAATAATCCAAGGCCTGCGATTGCAATTGGGTCAGATATCAGCAAGACAGCGAGAGCCTTTCACCAGGAATATATGGAAAGAAGAGATGGTTCTATAGAGGCAGCCAATTACCCTAATTGGTCATAGCGAGGATTCAGGTGCTCATCAGCCTCTCAGGAATGTCGGAGTAATTACGCTGTCTGGATAGAGGATGACTGGCAGATTGGGGAGGCTGCTGCCTTTGAACTACGTGACCATGGTACAATTTCTCAGTCAGTTTTCTGAGACTTTAAATATATGGTCCTGTTTCAGACTCATGCTGTCCGGAAGCGCCGTGCGTCACCGTAATCAGCTGTCTCATTAGTTACCAGCTCTGTAATACAAGCTGTCTCTTAGGTGTGCCTCTCGCAGATCATCATCTGGGTAACCCACACTGGATGGGAACAAACCCCCCGGGGAGACTTCGGTGGAGTACGGACAGTCTGGGGGTGACGGCTCATCACAGTCAATATGGTTGGACATCAAGCCATAATGGTTTCATCATGTGCAAAGCTGTATGTAACATTAGTGATGGCGGCATTGTGACCAGTATATACTGTACACTCTTCCTATCTGTGTGACAGGCGGACATGACTATCTATCTCATGTAATATGCGCATCCTATTTGCATAAATAAAACATCACATTGTAACAGAACTACTAATGTGCACCGACCATGCACTGTGACATTTGTACATCTGCGTGTACACGAAGTGTCGCAATTTTCACGCCAAGTTCCGTTATACTTCATCTGCGACTTGTTTTAAATGAATTCCTGTGCATCGCGTCTCTATCGCACTGTGAGCCTAATTCAGCTTAGGTTGTAATCCTGCAAATATTGGCAAAAGTACAACCTGCAGCAACGGGCGACCACCCAGCACATGGCACAAGCCCGCGCTTCGTGCCAGGTTCTGCCCCATAATGCAAATGCAAAAATTGTGTGTTTGCATTGCTGCAGCCTATCGTCAAAGCCAACCACAGTTCTGCCTGCTTGTGACATCACACATGCTGCCACGCCTCCCCCCCCCGCCAAAAAAAAGTTCGGACACTCCACCGTTGTTTGGACCGCACCCTCACAACTCCTTGTCACTGCCCCCTGTTGCGCTGTAAACTGCGGTCACATTTTTTGCAACGTGAGCGCAGTTTCTCAAGGTGATCTGTAGGGACTACTGAATTAGCCCCTGTGATTGTTTTTTTGCTGCGATGCATATAGGGTACAATTTAAAAAAAAAAATACAGTATGCAATGCTGCAGAGCATCTCAGTTGCGCCGGGCGTCTCTCGCTGCATTGCTTATAATATGAATGCTAGGGGCATGAGGCATTAGTAGAATTGGATAAGAAGAGGTATTTCCCATGGCAGCGAATCAGCTTCTGCCTATCATTTTATAGAATGTACTTGATAAATGCTACCTCAAAGCTGATTGGTTGCCATGGGCAACGTCACCACAGACCCACATCTCCCATCTTTACATCGCTTGATACTTCTCCCGCGCAGTCTGGCTGTGCGCGATCCATCTCCTGTGATTATTTCCCATCAGTTCTCACCCTTTATGTGACAATATCGCAGAGCAGAATGAGGTGACACCATTATTGTTCCAGCTTTGGTTCTAGAATATTACGGTGTCTATTTACTGAGACATAGAGAGAGATAAAGTCATACCTCCCAACTTTCAGGATGGCTGAGGATGGACGCTGGAGCGTGCCACAGGCGCACCAGAAATTTCAGGGTGTGGCCTAGTGGGAAGATGCTCCCTCGAGGCCACGCCCCATTTTTAGCCACTGTGGGGGTATGAATAGACCCATTCATGGGTGACGGGAGGAACTCCTAACTGCCCCCAGCTGCGGGACACTGCCGGACAGTTGGGAGGTATGTAAAGTGGATGGAGACAAAGGGCCTTTCTGAGAAAATCCTTCTTAGATGAACAAAACCATGTGCACTGCAGGTAATTTCCAACCAACCAACCAGCTATTAGTTGCCATGTTTAAAATGGGTTATGATGACAGTTAGGAGCTTGCTGGTTGCTACTTTATCTCTTTATCTCCATATCTTCATTAATAAACCTCATAAAAAAAAAAACCCTAGCCAAACATACGAGATTGTAAGCTCTTCTGGTTAATAATTCATTTTCGCCGTGTAAATCTGTACAGCGCAATTTCAATGCATCGTATAAAGATTTATTGCAAGGTTCTCTGAGAATCGCTGATTATCCCTCCACAGGGGTCCCTCCAATACACCGTTACCGCCGAGACGTCTTTCTTTTCGCTTTGCCATTTAGAGAATACATTTGCAGGGAATCAATAAACAGCTCAGACCTGGATTGTCATAATACCTTATTTATCTCTTGTTTAATGCAGACAGTAGAAAGTAAAGCGACGGACGCTATGACGATGTAACGCTGCAGAACACGGCGCTGTCACAGTATTTACAGGGTGATATTTGGGGCTAATATGGAATTTGTGAGAAGATAACGCACCTGCTGGAATTGTTCTCCTGCAAGAGAACTCTACATAGGCTGACGCCCGGAATTGCAGCAAGCGCCGTAACCGCTGAGGGGGTTGAAAACCCTAAGATGCATCTCTAAATGTTTTCACTGTTGCACACCCATCTTTAATAGTAACCCCCAACCCTCACTCCGAATCCCCCGAGGAAATCTGAACCGAGGCCCAGTTCAAATCTTCCCCCGGATCAGAAATTCGATTTTTAAATCTGAAATTTGGGGTTTTGGGTTGCAAAAATTACATGATTGTAGGAATTTTTTTACTAGTTAAAAACTACAAGTCCCAACGGGTCCTTTGATAATGGCGAAACATGCAATTTTTACAGTAAATCTCAGAAAATTTATATGCAATTTCTAGTGTGGCCCTGCTCCTCCATCCCCCCTTCTGCTGTGTTGCCTGCGCTGCTCAGTGGCTGAACGAAGCCCTGATCTGATCATCAGATTCAGGATGCTGGTGGCCAATTAATATGCGGCATCAGGTGGTGAGCCAATCAGAGCTAGCGTACCGGTAGTCGCTCTGATTGGCTAATGGTATGCTAGCTCTGATTGGCTCACCACCCGGTGCCGCATATTAATTGGCTGCCAGCATCCCGATGTGAAGAAGCCTGCACTCTGGGAGCAGAGTGGGTGAAATGAGTGGCCCAGGCCCTTCTCTCTCTCTCTGTCAGAGAGGTTGGGCCCGGGACAGCTGCACCCACAGCATCCCCCTAATAGTGGCCCTGCATCTCACCCAGGGGAGAGAAATACTTTGTGTCCCTAGCAGCATACTGTAGTTTGGTTCCGGTTGATAGATCTAGAGTTTCTAGATCAACTGTCAATAGGTCGACACCAAATGGTCGACGTGCACTATGTTGACATTGACATTGTCAATAGTCAACATGTGAAAAGCTTGACATGAGTTTTTCATGCTTCATGATCCACCTAGACTACAATTAGTAACGGTAAAGTGCCGGAGCGTGGGATTATAATAATTGGGGACAGGTGTCAATATTTACACAAAAATCTAAAAACCACATGTTGACCTTTTGGTGTTACACATATTGACTGTCGACCTAGGCAATATAGACTTTTCCACCCATACCCTCTGTAGTTGCTGACCCTCCCGGCCGGATCCCGACTGAAGTTCTTATCTCCTGTGTACAACCAAGGAATTTGGGGAAGTGATTTGCTGCAGTCACGGGGATCGATATCTGGGCACATCAGTCCCTAATGTCGACTGTCAGCAGCCCCCTCTTAGTCCCCCTACAGCGGGGAACACACTGTGGGCCTTATTCTAGTTTACTCTTTCTCACAAAGGGCGGGATGTATTAATATACATAGCCATCCTTCGCCTTCCAGCCGCCGCGATGCTACCGCATATGTACTAACATATGCGGCTAGCATCGGGTTGCGGTGACGGAGACCCCCGCGATACCTGTAATGTGGTCTACGGGGGTCTCCGTCACATCCCGGCGGCTGGCAGTGTCCCCCTGCGTCTCCCCCTCCCCCCTGCAGCCAGATGTCCTCCCGGCTGTGACACCTGCTGGGGGAGGAGATTGATGGAGGACGGGAGGGGGGCGAGCGCGGACGGCGGGCGGCGATAGAAGCCCATAGGCTTCTATAGGGTATCGCCACCCAGAGGGTGGCGATACCCTGCCCAGCGGAGACGGGGTGGACGGCTAATGGTAAATAGGAAAATGCGGTAAAACTCCCGTTTTACCGCATTTTCCCTTTAGTACATCCCGCTCACTATCCTCTTTAGATGTACAAAACCATGTGCACTGCAGGTGGGGCAGATGTAACTTGTGCAGAGAATTAGATTTGGGTGGGGTTTTACTTCAAAGTGAGATCTATATTGCAGTGTAAAAATAAAGCAGCCAGTATTTACCCTGCACAGAAACATAATAACTCACCCAAATCTAACTCTCTCTGCACATGTTACATCTGCCCCACCTGCAGTGCACATGGTTTTGTCCATCTAAGAAGGATTTTGTCAGAAAGAGTGAACTAGAATAAGGCCCTGTGTAACAGTGGTCTTCTTATCTCCCTGTCTGCTAATGCTCTATAGTGAATACCTCCTAATTTTTATCATTATCAAATCGGGACCTTGGCTGTTCCAGAAGAGTAGGAAAGTTTGACCCTAACCCTCCTCTTAGCATGTAAGCTGTAACAGGCAGGGCCCTTTGTCCTCTGTTCCTGCCCAACACTACCCATGCCCCCTGTGCTCACTGCCTCCTGTACCCTAGTACCATTCAGCGACTATGACTATGCTGCCTATGGGGGTTATTCAGACCTGATTACACTGCTGCAAATTTGCATGCCGGGCAATAATCGATAGACTGCATATGCATGTGTGAGGCCATCCTGCAATACAATCCAGCGTTCCCCTGTTACCACCCCCAAATCCCGACTTCCTGTCACTCACTCTCTGACTGCGCACCGCAGCTCACACATATGCGCATCGACCGATTTGCATACAGGATGTCAGAGACATTTACGCTGATCAGAGAAATTGCAATCTGGCTGAATATCAAACAACTGCACGAGCACAACATCTGCAATGCAGCAATTAGCAAATTAATATCCGGAAGCTTAGAAGTTGCAGATCGGTCGCAGTATGATTGACAGGAAGTGTTTACGGGTGGAAACATGGCGCGTTCTGGTTGTGTGTGTGAATAACCAGGCCTGACGAGACGGTATTCTGG
Organism: Crinia signifera; assembly: GCF_055691185.1. NCBI lineage: Eukaryota > Metazoa > Chordata > Amphibia > Anura > Myobatrachidae > Crinia > Crinia signifera. Next base: position 175,837,035 of record NC_139224.1, on the reverse strand, counting down.
TGAGTCTCTGGCACAGATGGGAAAAACTGTTCCATGGTTTTGCGCTCCATGCTGAATGAGGCCCAATAGCCGCTTTGCTTCCGCAGCTCTATGACCCCCACCTTGTGTACTATGAGCCAGCGCTGAGCGCCCGTCACCCCAGGCAGCCCCTGCACGATGACGCCCTTATTTATAGTACATCTCCACTATTTATAACCAGCAATGTCAAACATTTGCAATCAGTCTAATATGTGGCGCAAAGATAAATACAGCTGCTCAACCAAATGTATCACAGAAATAAGAACTTAAACATTTAGATGTTGGATCATTTCCTCTGAGCGGCTCCACAAAATTAGACTTAGCAGAGCTTGTCCTCATCAAGGTACTGACAACAGAAAATAAACGTCCAGGCGGAGGTCGCTGCGGCGGGCGTGGACCCATGTGCGCTACAAATATAGAGCGATATACTCGTCATCTTCTTTGCAGTAATTTAAAATGAAAAGAGCACAAATGTGAACAAACACAGCGAGCTGGTACAAATTGTGCTGGCGCTGTCTGGGGAGACAAGGCGCGCACTGTCATATCGCTAAGGGTGACTGGCACCTTGACTGACACTTAATGAGGGAATGTTTAACTTCCGTGTTCAGCACTAACTGCGCTGTCTATAATCTGACAGAACTGATATATTTTTATGGTGCAAAAAAAAAAGGATCCTGTGAAAGTGCTGCAGCAAATTAGATGTACGGATTATTTTCTTTGCCTGTCGCGGCCCATTTCACATACGGTATATATGTTATGTGCGCACCCTGAGAGCGTCAGGCTCGTTGGCGGGAATGCATGTGTAAAAAGGAGTACGGCCATCTTGTTATCATCTTGGTGAGCTGCTGTGAAATTTTTGAAAATCCAAGATGGCCACTGTGAGCAGCGAAAGAAGTTAAAGGCCGCCACCCCCAGGTGAAGAATAAAGAACAGGCCATGTCAGCCGTCAGTAATATATATATATATATATATATATATATATATATATACACATACAATGTAAATGTGTGTGATATAAATCAGTGGCATATTAGGAGAGGAGGAGGCGGCCTGGAACGTACGGGCCCCCACTCTTGCAGCGCAGTAGGGTTTGAGCAATAGCGTGCTAAGAGTCCAATGCTCATGTAAAGATCTCTGGAATAATGGTGCGTGGGCCATTTTTCTGTCGCTTTCTGCAGTGCTGCTGTCGCCTCCGTCGCTGGACTCCGGAGAATAAGTGTTTGGAAGAAATGGGATCAGCGTGTATACTGTATGTATAGTGGTGGGGAGTGGTGGGAGAGTAGGGGGCAGGAGCTTTGTGTAGGACATAAGTCAAGATGTGTAGAACTTGTAATGCTGGTTCTGCATTGTGGATAACGGTGGATGGGCCTGTCAATCACCCGTGGGACCCCGCCCACCATTACCTACACTGCTTTTGAGTGACAGATCTGGCTAAATATATAAGAGATAGGTGTGTGTCCCAATGTACTCACAGTGATGTATTCCAATGCTGGGGTGCTGCTGCAGAACAGGCTTTGTATATAGATCCCAGGACAGCGCACTCACCAGTCTTCTTTTGCAATAAAGATGTTTTTTCCCTTAAAACGATTGCATGTCAACCAACGTTTTGGTCCCTTACAAGGACCTTAATCATGGCACAGTCCATCATAAGACTCCCAAGTAGCGAATGACTGTCTGTCCAACTGGTCCAGTTTATATATGTATGCAATTAGTACTATGAGTAATGCAATTAGTACTATGAGTAATGCAATTAGTACTATTAGTAATGCAATTAGTACTATTAGTAATGCAATTAGTACTATTAGGTATGCAATTAGTACTATTAGTAATGCAATTAGTACTATTAGCAATACAATTAGTACTATTAGCAATACAATTAGTACTATTAGGTATGCAATTAGTACTATTAGTAATGCAATTAGTACTATGAGCAATGCAATTAGTACTATTAGTAATGCAATTAGTACTATTAGGTATGCAATTAGTACTATTAGTAATGCAATTAGTACTATGAGCAATGCAATTAGTACTATTAGTAATGCAATTAGTACTATTAGGTATGCAATTAGTACTATTAGTAATGCAATTAGTACTATGAGCAATGCAATTAGTACTATTAGGTATGCAATTAGTACAATTAGGTATGCAATTAGTACTATTAGTAATGCAATTAGTACTATTAGTAATGCAATTAGAACTATTAGGTATGCAATTAGTACTATAAGTAATGCAATTAGTACTATTAGGAATGCAATTAGTACTATTAGGTATGCAATTAGTACTATTAGTAATGCAATTAGTACTATTAGGTATGCAATTAGAACTATTAGGTATGCAATTAGTACTATTAGCAATGCAATTAGTACTATTAGTAATGCAATTAGTACTATTAATAATGCAATTAGAACTATTAGGTATGCAATTAGTACTATAAGTAATGCAATTAGTACTATTAGGAATGCAATTAGTACTATTAGTAATGCAATTAGTACTATAAGTAATGCAATTAGTACTATTAGGAATGCAATTAGTACTATTAGGTATGCAATTAGTACTATTAGTAATGCAATTAGTACTATTAGGTATGCAATTAGTATTATTAGGTATGCAATTAGTACTATTAGCAATGCAATGAGTACTATTAGTAATGCAATTAGTACTATTAATAATGCAATTAGTACTATGAGCAATGCAATTAGTACTATTAGGTATGCAATTAGTACTATTAGGTATGCAATTAGTACTATTAGTAATGCAATTAGTACTATTAGTAATGCAATTAGTACTATTAGTAATGCAATTAGAACTTTTAGGTATGCAATTAGTACTATTAGTAATGTAATAAGTACTATTAGGTATGCAATTAGTACAATTAGGTATGCAATTAGTACTATTAGTAATGCAATTATTACTATTAGTAATGCAATTAGTACTATTAGGTATGCAATTAGTACTATTAGGTATGCAATTAGTACTATTGCCCTCACCTGATCCAATGTAACCTTAGAACCTCGCCAGTAAGCTCACCATGCGTTCTTAGATCACATGCACCATAGAAGGAATAGAGAATCAAATATAGTTTATTACCTGACACTTTGTCATTTATTTTATACTAGGTGATTCATCGCGCCCTTCGGGCACTCTCCACACCGGCGTAAGGGGCTGCACCCCCTTAATTTGTGAACGTTTGTATTGTGAGACATATGGTTAGAATTGTATGAAAGATGGCTGTATTGCAACTTGAGGTATAGGTGAAATGTGTTTAATAGAGAGCATATGATTTGGAAGGGGGTGTGTATTGTTTTGTTTAATTAAAAAGCGGTTACAGAGTAAGATGTACATTGATAGTGTGGAGGGTACAGTGACATTTGTGGGTGTGGGGGGGGCTGTGTGTGTGTGTGCAATAGTATAGTAGGGTGTTTTTGTGTCAGCGGCTCCCCACTGGCGGGGGTCACAACACAGGAAAACAGGAGGCTGGGTAGTGATAGGGGTGTGTGGGCATACGGGGGACTAAAGAGGAGGGTGGGGGACACTGTGCAGCTTCTGCCAGTGGGTGAGGGTCCAGCGTGGCAGATCAGGAGTACAGGATGGTGCTCCTGAGTCAGTGTCTCCTCCTACTGGGTGGGAGTTAGGGTGCATGAGAGCAGGAGGCTGGGCTATGAGGCATGATAGGGGAATGTGGGCAACACAGCGTCAGCGACTCCCCAGTGGTGGAAGTTACGGTTCAGGAGAGCAGGAAGCTGGGCTATGAGGCATGATAGGGGCATGTGGGCATAAGGGGGACTAAAGAGGAGGGTGGGAGATACTGTGCTGCTTTTGCCAGTGGGTGAGGGTCCAGCGTGGCAGTACAGGACGGTGGCCCAGGCTGAGTCAGTGTCTCCTCCTACTGGGTGGGAGTTAGCGTGCATGAGAGCAGGAGGCTGGGCTATGAGGCATGATAGGGGAATGTGGGCAACACAGCGTCAGCGACTCCCCAGTGGTGGAAGTTACGGTTCAGGAGAGCAGGAAGCTGGGTAATGATAGAGTTGTGTGGGCATGAGGGGTAGTAAAGGTTTTTGGCTGTTGCAGAGTAGGGATGGGCATTGGTGCAGACGCCATCTATGGTTGGCATTGATGGCAATTTTGCACCCTGCCATCGATAGTAGTAACATTTTACTTGGATAACCATTGATTGTTGTAGCTATCGATGGGCATCCATTATATCGGAATGAATAGGCCACATATCACCGGACCGGAAATAATCATCGTCCTGCTGCTTCAGTAATACCCAAGCGGACGGATAATCATTCTAGTAGCGCTTCCGACTTGCGCACATCTTATCCCCTACCCGGGCACTAAGGTCATATATGTACGCAGCACAACACACCATCGCTCTACGTCTCACTTTTAAAAAAATGTTCCTTAGTCCTGGGTTACTACTTATGATGGACTGTGCCATGATTAAGGTCCTTGTAAGGGACCGAAATGTTGGCTGACATGCAGTCGTCTTACAGGAATAAACATCTTTATTGCAAAAGAAGACTGGTGATTGCGCTGTCCTTGGATCTTTATATATATATATATATATATATATATATATATATATATATATATAAAATATGTTTATAATTGGCTGCCATCATTGGATTTGGTGTATGGCCTGCACTGATTGCATTATGTATCGCTATGGTTACTGTATCTCTACTGGTCCAGTAACAGGTTCCAGAGCATTTGTGGGTTTTGTATTAACTTAACAATGTACAAGTGTTATATACTCTATAATCACCGGATGTGTCCATTCTGAATATTTCATTAAGACGCGGGTGGCCAGGGAAAATGTATTCCTGTTATCCGGCATTCCTGTCCTCCCGCTGAGTCTCCGAGCACAAAACCAAGTAAGGAACCACCACAAAGTCTGTAACATTGTCCTATGCATTTTCCTATAATATGTAACACATATTTCCTAACTGAGAATATAAGTATCAGACCATCGTCCGCTTGTGTCTGTGATGTACGTTGGTGCTAATGATGGAAATATTTCCAAAATCCTCTGTTTGCATAGCAACTCTGATTGGCAGATTACATTCCCGCGCCGCTGCTCTGATTGGCAGATTACTTTCCCGCGCTGCTGCTCTGATTGGCAGGTTACATTCCCGCACATTCCGCCTTTCTAGGTGTATCAGCAATTTAGTGTCAAATACTTGTGATATATTATTGCTGCAAACAATTAATGTCTCAAAACGACTGGCAAATTCAGATTTCCGTGAAAGCTGATTGAGGCGCTAAAGCGGACATATTGTATTGTACGGAATAACAAACATTTCATGTTATTCCTCTCGGCAGGTAACAACAACTGGAAGTATAATATTTATGGTGTTATATTGCCTGCTGATAGGGCTTGGGAAGGACTTGGCTTCCGCTAGTAAACTTTGCTTTTACCCTTTAATGAATTTTTTATTTATTTTTCGCAGCGTTCGGGGCCGGTTTCCTGCTCACTTTTATTCCGCGTCGCACGTTTTAGTGCCGTGTTTATGCATTTTGGTCCAGGAATGGTTTTTAGAAAATTAAACACCCTGACCACTTTATGGCGCAGGCATAAAAATGGTTCATTATCTTAATAAAAATAGCTTTTATTATGAATATACATGGTTGAAAAATATTATTGGTTATTCCTCATTTATGTCTGCAAAAAGCTATTTTATTAGCCCTAACATCCTGATGTTTGTACTTTAGAAACGGTTTGTGGAAAATCAAATCAGCGGAAACTTTCTTTTTGTTCAGTAACACATTGATCATTATGTCGTTCCGGGGCCTAATTTCACTAATAAATAATCTTCGTGTTCCCAGGATCTGCTAAAGGTAATTATGTGTAGTCATAAACAATATCATGCTCTGTACATAGGATGCAGGGCCATCTCGTTATATTTAGGACAAAGAGGATTACTCCCAAATCTACAGGACTATACAGCCATTTGCATCAGTCCCTGACCAGCGGAGCTAACACTCTATGGGCCAAGGGCCTCATTCAGACCGGACGCTGATCTGCAATGCTGACTGCGTGTAGATAGCCGCCCCATGCAAGTCTGTGCATGAATTGTGTATGATCACTAATCCTATCCAGCAACAAATCAATCCATACGTCATTACCGAACCAGATGATGGCTTTTACCATCTGTGCAAAACTCTGACGCTTCCACTAGTCTGTGACTGAGATGGGCTGGAAGTGGTCAGCGCTGGCGTCACAACCCTCCTTCACCAAGGTGGAATGGAACTGGGGGGGGGGGGGTTGATGCAGGCTCTTTATGGTAAGAGATGTCCAAGGAATTAAATATTCATGCATAGTGAACATTAAAGATGATGATAATAATAATAATAATAATAATAATAATAACAACAGTAATAGGGAAGCGTGATGTATTATATACAGTATTATTACAGACACATTACTCATCTCCTGATATACTCTGTGCTGCTGGGGACCCTGCTCCTCCCACTATATAACTCTCAGTCTGTGGCTTCCTTCAGACCCCATTCCCCTCCTCACATCATGTCACTGCCCCTGTCACATACAGCCCTGTCCTCACTGACACATCTCCTGATATACTCTGTGCTGCTGGGGACCCTGCTCCTCCCACTATATAACTCCCAGTCTGTGGCTTCCTGCTTCCCCCATTCACCTCCTCACATCATGTCACTGCCCCTGTCACATGCAGCCCTATCCTCACTGACACATCACTCATCTCCTGATATACTCTGTGCTGCTGGGGACCCTGCTTCTCCCACTATATACCTCTCAGTCTGTGGCTTCCTGCTGCCTCCATTCACCTCCTCACATCATGTCACTGCCCCTGTCACATACAGCCCTGTCCTCACTGACACATCTCCTGATATACTCTGTGCTGCTGGGGACCCTGCTCCTCCCACTATATAACTCCCAGTCTGTGGCTTCCTGCTGCCCCCATTCACCTCCTCACATCATGTCACTGCCCCTGTCACATGCAGCCCTATCCTCACTGACACATCACTCATCTCCTGATATACTCTGTGCTGCTGGGGACCCTGCTCCTCCCACTATATACCTCTCAGTCTGTGGCTTCCTGCTGCCTCCATTCACCTCCTCACATCATGTCACTGCCCCTGTCACATACAGCCCTGTCCTCACTGACACATCTCCTGATATACTCTGTGCTGCTGAGGACCCTGCTCCTCCCACTATATAACTCTCAGTCTGTGGCTTCCTGCTGCCCCCATTCACCTCCTCACATAATGTCACTGCCCCTGTCACATGCAGCCCTGTCCTCACTGACACATCTCTCATCTCCTGATATACTCTGTGCTGCTGGGGACCCTGCTCCTCCCACTATATAACTCTCAGTCTGTGGCTTCCTGCTGCCCCCATTCACCTCCTCACATCATGTCACTGCCCCTGTCACATACAGCCCTGTCCTCACTGACACATCTCCTGATATACTCTGTGCTGCTGAGGACCCTGCTCCTCCCACTATATAACTCTCAGTCTGTGGCTTCCTGCTGCCCCCATTCACCTCCTCACATCATGTCACTGCCCCTGTCACATGCAGCCCTGTCCTCACTGACACATCTCTCATCTCCTGATATACTCTGTGCTGCTGGGGACCCTGCTCCTCCCACTATATAACTCTCAGTCTGTGGCTTCCTGCTGCCCCCATTCACCTCCTCACATCATGTCACTGCCCCTGTCACATGCAGCCCTATCCTCACTGACACATCACTCTTCTCTGTGCTGCTGGGGAAGCCACAGCCATCATTATTTCTGAATGCATAGCTCGGGGCTGACAGTGTCTCAACCCACCAACAACCAAAGCTTCCTGTATATAGTATCACTCCGATAACTGCACAATGTTACCACACAGGCGGAATCTCATGAACAAGATAAGTAACTAAACGCTTGGCTATGGATAACGAGCGGATGGCGACCACAGAACTGCGCTGTCCTTCATTTACACTTGCTCCAGAAAATCTCTAATTATTTCTATTTAATGCAGACATTTGGGATTTATTGCCAAGTCTGCACCTGGAAGCCAGTTATGAGAAGGTCTTTTCTTCAGAGAGAGGAGGAAGGAATCTCATATCTTGAAGCTCGGCCAATGTCTTAGTTCTCGTTGCCTGGGAGAAATTGAAAACAGTTTGTTTTGATCCAGAGAACTGAGAGAATTAATATTGGGAGTTGATGACAATGGTGCAGTGATGTGATGTCTGGCCGGTTCTCGTATTGTGGAATGTGATATTAATACTGGTTCTCTACCAAAGGGTGCAGTATTGTGCCAGAGGAACACGCTTTATGTTCTGCGCACCTTCTTATCAGCCGCGTTACGCTTCTTCTACTCCTGATTTCCGCACAGATTCTGTAACTGGTCGCGGGAAGACGAGATTGGTCCGGTCACAGAGTCTCATCAATATACATCATTTATATAATACTGTACCGTCATAATGTCACTGTTCTGACCCTCATTACACGTATGGAGTGTGTAACTATTCAGACAGCTTAACCAAGCCCATCTTCTCTTAATGCACAATGAAACTTCTGGAACTTTAAACTTTTATTAATACAGACTGAAATGATTGTCCATATAATGTAGCTGTAATTATCCAGGGTACATCAATGTACATGTACAAGAGATCATGGGTACACAATATATATGTTCTTCTTGTTATTGTGTGTATTATTATGTGTGGTAAGAAGATATAAGCCTGTAGGGGTAAGCAGACCTGTAGTAACACAGCTTCTCAGCTTCTCAGCATCTCAGCATAGATTAACTGAAGCAGTAAGTAAAATGGAGGATTTCACCCTTTGACCTGTCACATGGCAAAAGGCAGCTAGACATGGGCAAATGAACATAGATCTATAGTACATAGAATAAAGAAGACTTAAGCAGTAGAGTGCAGAACATTACCTAATCACATAAATCACTGACAAGATAATAATGCTGTGGATACAGTACACTCCCCGTCTGATATCTGTAGATATCATTATTAAACCTATCACTATTAAACTTATGCAACACATAAGAAAACAGAAAAAAATGCATGCATAACAATTACAGAAGATCCCGATGAGACATAAGAAGCACAGTCTCTGTAATTGGTCTTAATGTCTTAGCAGTTCCATCTTTAACTACTTTAACTGCTCCTTTCCGGATCTTTCCATCTCCGCTGGGAAAGGTTTTGACAATAAGTCCCATTGGCCACTCATTACGACTGACCGGCTTGTCTTAAAGTAGTACAAGGTCTTTTTCTTGCAAGTTAGTGCAATTTGATTGCCATTTGCAACGATTCTGCAGATAAGTCAGGTACTCACACTTCCAACGATTCCAAAAGGTATTGGCAAGACACAGCACCTGTTTCCAATGCCGTTTGTACAAGTCTTTATAAGTAAAGTTTCCAGATGGAATGGAAGACACACCAGATTTTTGTGTAAGGAGTGTGGCTGGAGTCAAGATAACTGGCATCTCTGGATCGGTAGAAATTGGTACAAGAGGTCTTGCGTTGATGATAGCTGAAACTTCCGCTAAGAAAGTAGTTAACATCTCGTGAGTTAATTGCTTAAAGTTGACATCTAACAACATAGAATCGAGAATGCGTCGAGAAGTTCCAATCATACGTTCCCAAACTTCACCCATGTGGGAAGAATGAGGAGGGTTGAACACCCAAGAACAACTTTGATCATGTAGATATCTTTCCACACTTGCATTGTCAACATTGTTTGTTTTCATGTCTAGTTCTCTAGATGCACCCACAAAATTAGTTCCGCAGTCAGAACGTAGTTGTTTTGCGGGTCCTCTGATTGAGAAAAACCTTCGTAGGGCATTTATGAAACTTGAAGTGTCCATAGACTCAATGACTTCAGTATGAACAGCACGAATGCTCATGCAAGTAAACAAAACAGCCCATCGTTTGCTGTGTGCTTGACCACCTCGTGTTCGACGTGTAATTACTGTCCATGGCCCAAAGACATCTAATCCCACATACGTAAAAGGAGGTTCCATGGTAAGACGTTCAGCTGGTAAATCTGCTATCTTAGCAACACGTTCTTTGCGGAAGCGGATTAACACTCCCAGGAGGTTGTTTGTAAGATCTGGTCCAGAGAGGAGAACATTGTTCAAAGAAGTACCTTGAAATGTAGCGCTTGAGTCAAATTCCACTCTTATCTGACCTGGCTTTCGTGGATGGTACACTCCGAAGATTGGTAGATACCAATATTGTTCGCCTTTGAGGAGTGGAGGAGCTTGTTCTGCATGGCCGTTGTCAAATATGTTTTTCATAAAGGCTACAAAATGTTCTTTTAATTCTGAATTCTTTTCCAAGTTACGCGTCAGTGAGTTGAATCTTGCGAGAACTTGTTCCTTATTGTTGGGAAGGTGACATCTAGATGAGCGAAATGGGAGTGGTGCAACCCAACTATTTGATTCATCTTTGAAGAATTTTGTATCCATAATTTTTAGAAATTCCTTGTCTTCAATTGAAGGTGCAATTTTATTGTCATCCTTTGTTGTCTGGAATACTGTATCACCAAGGCCTTCACCATCCCCTTTGCATGCAGTAAGCTCTCTGTCAGTATGATTCCCTTGACCTTGTTGAGCTGTTCTGGGGAAACTCTCTTTTAAAAAGAAGTGGTTAGGGCATGGTTCAAATAGAGATACACGACCATTTTTAAGCACATTAGTTTTAAAGACATTGATGTTGTTTGGTTTGCGCTCCTTGTTGATGCAAACGTCACCCACTATCACCCATCCTAGGTCGAGTCTTTGTGCATAGGGTGCATTATTAGGGCCGTTGCGATGCTGACGGACTTTGTGTACCCTCAGTATATCTCTTCCAAGCAGAAGAAGAATTTGTGCAGAATCATCCAATGGTGGGATTTGATCAGCAATACCTCTCAAGTGTGGGTGATGACGTGCAACGTCAGGTGTAGGGATTTCACTCCTGTCATTTGGCAATTGATCACACTCAGTCAGTGTAGGAAGTGGAAGTTTTAGGCTTCCATCCACAGACTCTATTACGTAACCATTTGCGGTTCTTCCTAATGCTTCTTTTGTCCCAGCACATGTGTTTAGTGTGTATGGAGTAGGATTCTCACTTATGTTGAATAGGTCAAAGAACGCTGACTCCACTAAGGATCTATTGCTTTGATCATCCAAAATGGCATACATTCTGATGGATGTTTCCGCATGTCCTTTGAGGTACACCTTGACCAGGCATATTTTTGAACAGGATCGATTGCTATTCCCTTCTTTGCACACCTCAGTACATGCAGATGTGACTAAAGTCTCCATGTTTTGTCCCTCCTTCTCCCCGCCGTTCTTTGACACAGGGCTGAGAGTACTGGCAGAACTCGGGTTAGGGGTGTCTGGGTGTAAAGCTGTTACATGTTTCTCACTGTTACACTCCAAACATTTAATTGCAGCTGTACAGTCTCTAAAGAGGTGATTTGTAGAAGAGCAGCATCGGAAACAGATCCCAAAGTCTCTAAGTAAGATCTTTCTCTCTTCTAAAGGTTTTTCTCTGAAGGTACGACATTTCTTAAGAGGGTGTGGTTTCTTGTGTAGAGGGCATTGTCTATCTGGATCCTCTATTTTTCTGCCTACTGTGTAAGGAGAAGCCGCCACTGTGTTCACCTCTGTCTTGTGCACTGAGATAGGTGTCCTGGAGTTATTGTACCTTTTTGTAGTTATTTCACCTTTTGGATAGCTTGGACTGTCAGCAGTTTGAGAGTTAAAGGTAAAACTTGGGTCATTTTTTGTCTTTGCTAAACTTTGAATGAATTTTGAAAAGACAGAGAAGGGAGGAAAAGCCACTTGATTTTCTTCCTTGTACCTTGAGCCTTTGTAAGTCCATTTTTCTTGTATACTATATGGAAGTTTCTCAACAATCGGTTTCACCCCTTGAGCAGTATCTAAATAGCTTAGTCCTGGTAAAAATGGGTCAGTTTTAGCTGACTCTAATTCTAGCAACAGGTCTCCTAATTCTCGCAATTTCTGGTTATCTGTGTTGGAGATTTTGGGAAAGTTTCTAGCTTTGTTAAGAAGGGCTTCTACAATGACTGCTGGGTTACCATAACATTCTTCAAGTCTTTCCCATACCAGTTTCAGTCCTAATGAGGGATTATTCACATTGACTGACCTTAGTGTTTTCACATATTCTGAAGACTTGCTCCCTAGCCATTTTGCTAGAAGATCTAGTTCTTCACTTGCAGTGATGTTCAGGCCATTGACTAAGTTTTGAAAGCTGGCCCTCCACGATCTGTAGTTCTCTGGGCGGTCATCAAACTTTACAAGCCCTGTGCTAACTAGCTCACGGCGAACCATGAATTTAACAAAGTCTGACATTTCTGATTTAGCAGCATGCGTATGATGTGGTGTATTCAGGATGTTGTGATTCAATGCATCACTCTGCCCAATCTGTCTGGTAGGTGGGGCGAATCTCTGTTGATCAGGTATTTGTAATCCATAAGTAGGTTTTTGCTCTTGAATGGAAGATGGCATACTGTTTTGCTGATTTATACTTGGTAAGTGAAGCTGTTGAGGTGCATTTGCTTGTGAAAGGCTATCTAAATCACTGTAATGGCTGCCAACTTGCCTGACGGATTGTGCATTTAAACGTTCAGCATTTACAACTGGTTCTTCACTGGTATAATTTAGCACATATTCTCTGGTGCGCTTATCAGGGTCTTCTGAGAGAATTTGGCTACTTAGATCCTCTCTGCTGCCTTGTTCTATTGCTGCTTCAAGGGCCTCAGCCTGCGCAACAGCGGCCGCTGCTTCTTTCTCTTGACGCAGTGCATCTAAACTGGCTTCCAGGCGTGCTTTTTCTAATTTTAATGCAATCTCCATTTTTCCATAAGAGGCCCGTGCTTTTGCAGCATCAGCATCTGCACGTGCTTTAATGGCTGCAGCACTCATTGTGGACATGCTGGAACGCAATGATCTTGATTTTTTTGAATGGTGGCTGGATGAACTAGAGTATTGTGAGCGAACTTCTCTCAAGCGGTCTAATCTAGTTTCTGCCTCTGTTACTGCATTACATATGAGACTGCCACGACCCTTATTAATGTCTCTCTGTATGTCACGTTCCATCAAGCTTTCATCCACATTTGTTTTGGTTAAAAAGGTGGAATATTTCTCTGCCTGCAATTTATAGGCTGCATAACTGGACCTGAGTTGATCTAAAGCAGTATGGATTTGTTCCTGAATGCTGCTTGCAGATGACAGATTAAGCATATCAGTTTCAGTTCTATCCCATGCTTTCTCTAGTCTTTCTTGGTATCCCTCTTTCTCACTGATGTATTTTTCCCTGGCCTTTTGAGACAGCTTAAGTGTACGTATAGGTTTAATGCCATCTTGTGCTTGCTGGGACTGTGATGGGATTTCATCAGCTGCATTTGCTGCAGTTTCTGCATTAGAGTTATAGTCTGCCATGATGTGGCACTTGCAGCTTTGTGACTGATGATTATCAGGATATGTTATGTGCTGCACACACTTACTTGAGATCTGTATGAAGCTGACTGTGACACACACACCTTAGATCCGATATCAGCTGCACGTGACGATGAATCCGGAGCAAACTTGTGGAAAGTTCTGGCTGTGCGGATGTAGTCACTGGATCGTGGATCTGTAAAGGGTGAGATGGAGGTTTCACCAGCCTGGCTGTGAGTCTGTAAGCTTGAGCCCGCAGAAAGGTTATCTTCTTACTGTTCTGACCCTCATTACACGTATGGAGTGTGTAACTATTCAGACAGCTTAACCAAGCCCATCTTCTCTTAATGCACAATGAAACTTCTGGAACTTTAAACTTTTATTAATACAGACTGAAATGATTGTCCATATAATGTAGCTGTAATTATCCAGGGTACATCAATGTACATGTACAAGAGATCATGGGTACACAATATATATGTTCTTCTTGTTATTGTGTGTATTATTATGTGTGGTAAGAAGATATAAGCCTGTAGGGGTAAGCAGACCTGTAGTAACACAGCTAAGTAGCCTAGTGAATATGTTGCTTGTACTCTTATAACTACTTAACGGCCTAGAAATAACTTCACACGTAGACACTTATCTAAAATAAAGACGCGACACCAATAGCTTAGATTAAACTGTCATACTTATTTATTTAAGAACTGGTATGACCCCCGATAAAGGGGATGGCAAAGACCAGGCACCTGAGACCAGAGACCGTTCAGGGGTGTTGCCCCGGGCAACGACCAGGTCGTTCCCAAATTCCTACACACCCCTTACCAAAGGCACAGCCCGCCCTGCGTGGACATCCCCCCGCCTCTAAGGCCTGACGCGAACATATCCGCCTAAATGTTCGTCGCCCCACCGCGCTGAGTCGAGGCCCGTCCGCCCTCCTGGCAAGGAGAGGGGTAATACCACGCAGGGACCACCTGACGCCCTTCTAGAATCCTGGTCGAGGGTGCTGTCCCGCCAATTTTAAAATTAATTAGCCAATTGAATCAAATTTTTGCGAGGCAAAGCCTTTAGAAGAAAGGGAAGGGAGGGTGGGGATCAAAGAATCAAAGAGGGCGCATACCCTTGCTACCCTAACCTATATACCCCTGACCTGGGGTGCAACCCCCTTCGCCCCCCATTGGTGGGGGCTTCCCGCCCGGGATTAACCCCTCCTTCTATGCCCTGTCTCTCTCACTCAACTTTATTTACACAGCCCAATTCACAGTCTCTTAACTGCACTTGGGCTTATTCAGCCCTCGTTTTAACTAAGTAGCCTAGTGAATATGTTGCTTGTACTCTTGTGATATAGCCCAATCACGTGTAGGTGTAGGTGGCTGGTACCTGAGACTCCGGACTCCTCTTCTGGCACTGCTCTGCTGGATCTTGTCGGCTTCACTCGCCTGCAGTTCGGAGGGTGGAGGGACAAGGCTCCCCGGGAAAACACTGCCCCAAGACAACCCCACAAAACGGCCAACACTCGCTAGGGCGGTGATCAGAATATTTTAATTGGATTACTAGGAAGGGCAAAATCACCGTTACCACAGGAGAGTTGATCGATGTGATAACAATAAAACAGGAACGCAATAACAGGTACACAACCTGTAAATTACAGTTGTCAAGTATTACAGTAAGAACGTAAAATATTCTGCAACGAAAATATTGTGCGCAATGGGGCCCGCCGTAATACCCGTAGGCCACAAGTCGCACAATATACAACTTCAACAATACCGCTATTGACCTGGACCCAGCAGAGAGCAAGGGTCGCACATCAAAGATTTGTAACTACACTTTGATAGCGCTGTAGGGCTATACAATTAATACAAACAATAAGACAATATCTATAGATTCATAAAGAACACTGAGTCCCTGAGGTTTGGCACTAAGCCAACGAGCACAACTGTCCCACTGGTAGTCACTGGTTAAATGCGGCAGTGAATGGGTGAACACCACCCAGTCGCCGAGGTTTAAGGTGCAAAGCAGAGGCAGGCTGTTCTGAATCAGTCCCTATTAGGGAAGGCACAAGTGGTGCGATGGAAGGCAGGATATTTCTGTCAAGTTAGGGAGCTGCGCTCCTTAGGGGCCTCCTTCTCCCTCCTTGTACCGGTCCCAGCCGGGTACCGTTAGAAGCGACAGTTATTATCAACCGGCCACGTGTGTGTGAGAGGGTGCCTGGGTATTGGGCCCAAAAGGGGTAGCGGCACTAGGGTGGTAGGTTAGCTGGGTGGTAGGCGCCAGTAAGGGTAATGGCGCTGAGGTCTGGCAAGCTGGCTGCACCTGGTGGTAGTGGGGCACTGCACTGGGGCTGGTGACCTGGCTGAGTGTGTACCTGGGTGACCGCATCCAGTTGCAGGCTCCCGCCCGTCTCGACCTGGAACTCCGCTCTCCCCACCGCTGGCGTCTCCACCGGACCTCGACCTCTTCACCGGGGGCACTAGTGGGGGCGCTGCAGGCGCGGCGTTGCCCCACTCCGTGACTCCGCCGGCTCTCTGGTGTCTGCGACGGCGGGACGGGCTGCCTCTGGATCTTCTCCTTCTGGTTGGTGGTGTCACTCTTCCGCGCCCGTGTGTCAGCCGCTTCGCGATCCTCTTCCGTGCTGCGGCAGCGCGTTCCTTCCTCACTCGCTCCGTCACGCTCTCCCGTCTGCAGCCGCCGGTCACCTCTTCTTCCTCCTTGCTCCGGGGCGTTTCTCTTCTTTTCGCGCCACCAGCTTCTCCTCCCCTCTCAGTTCCCGCTCCCTTCTGTGAGGCCGGATTGGTGGCCGGGCAGCCCCGTCCTCGAAGGGCCGTCCGCCATTTTGGGTGAGGGCACCGCTGCCCACCAATGTAAAAAAAAACGAACAAAACAAACAAAACCCTTGGCTGGGTTTAAAACGGGGCACTTCTCAGTTCTGGGGTGCCACATGCCTCCCTGCTAGAAAAATGCCAGTCCGCAGGCATTATATCGGGGTTGGCAGTAATCCAGCTCCAGTCTTTTTGTATAACACAAAACATTTAAGGCCTGGGCCTTTCTGCATAACTAATACCCGTACATTCCGGTGAGGAGAGGTTAGGAACAATTTGCAATATACGACAATACTGAAAGGAAGTGCTTTACATTCTATACCTCAAGGGTAAGATACCCTTGGTTGGGCGTTCCGACCTGCGCGGCTGAACCACCGGTGGACGGACCTCCGGGGAATTGTGACCGGACTCTGACGGGGGTTCCTCCGCCACGGGAGTGGGGGATATCCCTGCAAGGAAAGGCGCTGGGGCACTCATGAAGACTAGCATATCAGTGGGGCTGTCCCAAGGCATGCCCCCCCAGGTCCCCTGCCCCTCCACCTCAGGCGAGACTCTCGATTCCGCTGGTACTTCGGCAGTGCAAAGCTTGAGCTGGTCCCTTGCCACCACGCTGATGGCTCCTCCAGGGGTCTTCTGGATCTCGTAGGTGTATCGGTCACCCGCGGGCGTCCTGACGACTGTGTACGGTTCATTCTCCCACATGGCGTCGAGTTTACTTGAGCGGTGATTCCGTTTCTTCCATACGGAGTCTCCTACTTTCAGGGGTGCGGGCCGGTTGTTAGCGTTGTAGTCCCTGCCTTGCCGGCGTTGGGCACTTTCCATCCGCTGAGTAACGACTTCTCTAGCAGCGTCAATCCTCTGCTGGTGCTCACGGACCCAGTCGGTCTGGGGTCGGATTGGTGGGCCTTCTCTCGGGGCCAGTTCCAGGTCTTGGGGCAGCTTGCCCTTGCGGCCGAACATTAAGTAGTACGGGGTAAAGCCGGTGGAACAGTGTTCGGCGTTATTGTAGAGATACGCCAGTTCGGGAAGTAGGGTCGGCCACTTATTCCGATCTCCGGCTGACAGACTGCGGAGCATGCCGATGACGGTCTGGTTAGCCCGTTCGCAGAGCCCGTTCCCCTGGGGGTGGTAAGCCGTAGTCCGGATCTTTTGGCAGCCGTAGTAGGAGCATAGCTCGTGGAAGAGTTGGGACTCGAAGGCGGGCCCCTGGTCCGTGAGAATGCAGTCGGGATAGCCGTAGGGTCGTGCGAAATGCTTGAGGAACTGCTCCGCGGTGGTCTTGGCGGTGAGATCTCGGACCGGAACGACCACCAAGAATTTACTGTAGTGGTCGGTAATGGTCAAGGCGTATTGATGGCCACTGGAGCTGGGTTCGAGCTTGACGTGGTCGAGAGCCACGATCTGTAGTGGGCGTTGGGTGGTGATGGAGTGCAAGGGGTCCCTCTGGGAAGCGTCAGGGGATCTCTTTAGGCTGCAGGGGACGCAGTCTCGGCACCATGTCTCCACGTCTTCTCGCATACCCACCCAGAAGTATCGGGTGCGCAGTATGGCTTCGGTCTTCTGCACCCCAAAATGGCCAGACTTGTCGTGATACGCGGTCAGAAGCACTGGGGCCTGTCTTCTGGGGACAATTATCTGGACCACGGGGTGATGCGTGCCAGGATCTACGCTGTCCCGAATCAGGATACCCTCTTCTTCCCGGAGTCTGTCGCGGTGCCTCAACAGTTTCACAAGCTCAGGGTCAGCGTCTTTACGTTGGTGCTTGTCTAGCTGACGACGTTGGCGTAGTAGTACCAGGAGTTCTTTCAATACTGGGTCTTGGCGTTGGATCTTCTCCCAGTCGGCAGTGGGGGTGTCTAGCAGCCCACCTCTCTGGAGGCGTGGCTCTGTAACGGACAGGGGGTCTGAGGTGACCACGTTCCTCGCTTTATACGTCCCGAAGGAGGGCATCTCCACTTCTTCACTCGGGTCCCCTTCTTCCTCTGGAGCGTCGATGATCGGCAACCTGGAGAGAGCATCGGCATTAGCGTTGGCCTTGCCACTGCGGTAGTGTGTCGTATACCGGTAGTTAGCGAGGCGCGACATCCACCGCTGTTCCAGGGCTCCCAGTTTGGCGTTCTGCAAGTGGACTAGCGGGTTGTTGTCGGTCATGACCACAAACGGGGTGGCAGCGAGGTAGTGCTTGAATTTTTCCGTCACGGCCCACACCAGGGCAAGCATCTCTAACTTGAAAGCGCTATAGTTTTCACAGTTTCTTTCGGTCTTGCGAAGGCCTCTGCTGGCATATGCTATTACCCGTTCGTGCCCATTCTGGGTCTGGGAGAGCACAGCACCGAGCCCGCGGTTGCTGGCATCCGTGTAAAGCTGGAACGGCTTGTCGTAATCGGGGTAGGCCAATAATGGGGCGTCTATCAGGGATCTTTTCAGCTGGTCGAAGGCCTGCTGTTGGTCTTCTCCCCAGGTGACGGAGGCCGACCCCCTTCGTTCCTGGCCCGACTGACCTCTCAACAGCTCGTGTAGGGGGGACGCTACCTTCGCAAAGTTCTCAATGAATCTTCGGTAGTAGCCCACGAACCCCAGATAACTGCGGACCTCCCTGACGGTCTTGGGCGCTGGCCAGTCTCTGACGACAGTGATCTTCTCTGGATCGGGCATCACGCCTTCCGCGCTAACGACATGCCCGAGGTACTGTACTCTGGGCTTCAGCAGGTGACATTTGCTGGGTTTCAGCTTCAAACCGCTCTGTATCAGTCGTTTGAAGACCTCGTCCAGGTGTTGCAGGTGGTCGTCATAGCTCCTTGAGAAAATGATCACGTCGTCCAGATAGAGGAGCACCATTTCGAAGTTATGCTGCCCAAGGCAGTGCTCCATCACACGCTGGAACGTGGCGGGGGCGTTACAGAGTCCAAAGGGCATTCTGTCGAACTCGAACAGGCCCATTGGCGTCGTGAAGGCCGTCTTCTCTCTGTCTTCTGGGGCCATCTGGACCTGCCAGTACCCGCTGGTCAGGTCAAGGGTCGAGAAGTATTCCGCCGTTTTCAGGGCCGTGAGCGACTCCTCGATCCTAGGGAGCGGGTAGGCGTCTTTATGGGTTATGGCGTTCAGTTTGCGGTAGTCTACGCAGAAGCGTAGACTACCGTCCTTCTTTTTGACGATCACAAGGGGGGCCGCCCAGGGGCTATGGCTTTCTTTGATGACACCAGCCTCTTTCATTTCGGTGATCATGCTCCGGACGGGCTGGTACATGGCTGGTGGGAGGGGTCGGTGCCTTTCTTTGACCGGGGGAGCCGATCCTGTAGGGATGTGGTGGTATACCTTCTCTGCTTTACCGAAGTCGCTCGGGTGTTGACTGAACGCGGCAGCATTCCGTTCTACAACGCGGAGGACCCCCTCTCGCTTCTCAGCCGGAGTGTCCCCATCTCCGATCTGTATGGCTGCGTGCCAGGGGGGTTCGCTGTTGTCTCTCTCTTCCTCCATCACCCCTTGCTGAGCCGCCACGGCGCTTTGTCCCAAGATGTCCTGGAAGTCCACCCAGCTGATCCTGGCCACTTGACAATACTTATATAGTCTGACTGCGTATGGGTGTGGATTCAGCAGCCTCACTGGTACTCTCCCTTGGACCACCTTCGCCAGGGTCCTGGCAACTGCGAAGGGCTGTTGACCGTCAGTATCGCAGGGTTCTATCAGGGCTTCGTAGTCTCTGCCTCCTGGTCCTGTTCTGGCCTTGCACCAGACGACTTGCTCTGAGTTTGGGCGCAGGAGGATCGGGCGGCGGTCTGCGATTCGGGCCTTCCCCACTTCTCCTTGCTCGTTGACAAACCTCTGCTGACCCGTGATCAGTCGCACTGTTTGCTGCAAAGCCTTCTTCTCTTGGGGGGGGGCTGTTCTCATTTCCCACTGTAATGCTTCCACTACTTCGCCCGGGCAGTTCCTTAGCACATTCATGCCCAGTATTATCGGCGGCAAGTATTCGTTAGAGTTGGTGGTGACCAAGAACCCCTGTTGGTCTAGGGTGGCTTTTCCCACTTGGACATCAGTTTCCCAATATCCTTGGAAGGTGATAGGCTGGCCGTTACTGGCTAGTAGGTGTAACCAGGTTGCGGGGGGAGATACGATGTCCTTCTGTGTCCAATGCTGTAGGAAGTCGGTGATCCTGATGGTGGACACCTGTGACCCTGTGTCCAACAGGGCTGTCATCCGTACCCCGTTCACTGTGATGCTCAGGTGGGGGCATTCCCCGACGTATCGGGGCCACCATTCTGCTGGTGGTGTCGGACCGGTTAATGCATCTCCTCCCGAGGGTCGGTCCCTTGCCTCGGGGTCCCCTCGTTTAAAGCCGTTTCTGGGCAATTTCTCTCGACGTGTCCGCTCAGCCGGCACCTCCGGCAGATCGGTCGCCCTTGCTGGTCGAATTGATCAGATGGTCTTCGGCCGGACTCGCGTGTGACTTCCCATCTTGGGCGGTTCCTTGGGCCACGGTCTTGCCGCCATTCCCCTTGTCGACTTCTGCCTTGGTTTCTGTCTAAGTCTTCTAATTTCTGTGACATGCGCGTCATATTATTAGTTAGTTCGGACATCTGGCGAGTCAGCACGTCGAGTGGGCTTGGTTCTGCGGGGGCTTGTGCTTGTTGTGTAACGGGCCTACTTGGGTATAGGGTGTCCGTGATTTGTCCTTTTGGGGACTGTTGGTAGACCTCTCCTTCTGCCGACTCCTCATCTTCATCCCGGCCACTCTGGTTCATGCCCAGGATCTGCAGGGTGGTCTCTTTAAATTTGGCGAAGGAGCTGTCAGGTTGTTGCCGCCTCCACATACGTAATTGTGACTTGACTGCCTCCTCTCTCGCTCCTTCGATGAAAAGGTTGGTCAATGTTTCATCTACTAGTTCTTTCGGTGTCTTTTCTCTCAGTTGTATGGCCTTCATGGCTTCCTGCAAGCTTAGCGCGTATTCCCGCAGAGGCTCGTTCGGTCGCTGCTTTCTTGAATACAGGCGGCTCTTTAAATCTGCTATCGTCTTCGATTCAAAGATCTCCCGCAGTTTTTCGAAGATCTGTTCTACCGTTTTCTTTTCATCGGTTTCCCACGTTCTCACTTCGCGTAGTGCTGGACCTCTCAGTTGCCCCACCAGTATTTCTACTGCTTGTTTGTTGCCGAGCTTGTATAACTGTGTCATGGAGAGTATCCTGTTTTTAAATTCTTTCAGCGTGTGTGTCCCCGGGGTGTTGTTTCCCGAGTAAGTCGGTACCCAGGGTGCTCCAAAGTAGTATGGCATGGTGATGGGTGCCGCCGTCATTTCCACCGAATTTCTTTCCCCGGGTGATGCAGGGAGTCGTCTCCTCCTGGTTGACGTAGGGGCCTGTGCTTGGTCCGAGTCTGACATCGCTGAATCCTGTTCGCGGACGCCAAGTGTGATATAGCCCAATCACGTGTAGGTGTAGGTGGCTGGTACCTGAGACTCCGGACTCCTCTTCTGGCACTGCTCTGCTGGATCTTGTCGGCTTCACTCGCCTGCAGTTCGGAGGGTGGAGGGACAAGGCTCCCCGGGAAAACACTGCCCCAAGACAACCCCACAAAACGGCCAACACTCGCTAGGGCGGTGATCAGAATATTTTAATTGGATTACTAGGAAGGGCAAAATCACCGTTACCACAGGAGAGTTGATCGATGTGATAACAATAAAACAGGAACGCAATAACAGGTACACAACCTGTAAATTACAGTTGTCAAGTATTACAGTAAGAACGTAAAATATTCTGCAACGAAAATATTGTGCGCAATGGGGCCCGCCGTAATACCCGTAGGCCACAAGTCGCACAATATACAACTTCAACAATACCGCTATTGACCTGGACCCAGCAGAGAGCAAGGGTCGCACATCAAAGATTTGTAACTACACTTTGATAGCGCTGTAGGGCTATACAATTAATACAAACAATAAGACAATATCTATAGATTCATAAAGAACACTGAGTCCCTGAGGTTTGGCACTAAGCCAACGAGCACAACTGTCCCACTGGTAGTCACTGGTTAAATGCGGCAGTGAATGGGTGAACACCACCCAGTCGCCGAGGTTTAAGGTGCAAAGCAGAGGCAGGCTGTTCTGAATCAGTCCCTATTAGGGAAGGCACAAGTGGTGCGATGGAAGGCAGGATATTTCTGTCAAGTTAGGGAGCTGCGCTCCTTAGGGGCCTCCTTCTCCCTCCTTGTACCGGTCCCAGCCGGGTACCGTTAGAAGCGACAGTTATTATCAACCGGCCACGTGTGTGTGAGAGGGTGCCTGGGTATTGGGCCCAAAAGGGGTAGCGGCACTAGGGTGGTAGGTTAGCTGGGTGGTAGGCGCCAGTAAGGGTAATGGCGCTGAGGTCTGGCAAGCTGGCTGCACCTGGTGGTAGTGGGGCACTGCACTGGGGCTGGTGACCTGGCTGAGTGTGTACCTGGGTGACCGCATCCAGTTGCAGGCTCCCGCCCGTCTCGACCTGGAACTCCGCTCTCCCCACCGCTGGCGTCTCCACCGGACCTCGACCTCTTCACCGGGGGCACTAGTGGGGGCGCTGCAGGCGCGGCGTTGCCCCACTCCGTGACTCCGCCGGCTCTCTGGTGTCTGCGACGGCGGGACGGGCTGCCTCTGGATCTTCTCCTTCTGGTTGGTGGTGTCACTCTTCCGCGCCCGTGTGTCAGCCGCTTCGCGATCCTCTTCCGTGCTGCGGCAGCGCGTTCCTTCCTCACTCGCTCCGTCACGCTCTCCCGTCTGCAGCCGCCGGTCACCTCTTCTTCCTCCTTGCTCCGGGGCGTTTCTCTTCTTTTCGCGCCACCAGCTTCTCCTCCCCTCTCAGTTCCCGCTCCCTTCTGTGAGGCCGGATTGGTGGCCGGGCAGCCCCGTCCTCGAAGGGCCGTCCGCCATTTTGGGTGAGGGCACCGCTGCCCACCAATGTAAAAAAAAACGAACAAAACAAACAAAACCCTTGGCTGGGTTTAAAACGGGGCACTTCTCAGTTCTGGGGTGCCACATGCCTCCCTGCTAGAAAAATGCCAGTCCGCAGGCATTATATCGGGGTTGGCAGTAATCCAGCTCCAGTCTTTTTGTATAACACAAAACATTTAAGGCCTGGGCCTTTCTGCATAACTAATACCCGTACATTCCGGTGAGGAGAGGTTAGGAACAATTTGCAATATACGACAATACTGAAAGGAAGTGCTTTACATTCTATACCTCAAGGGTAAGATACCCTTGGTTGGGCGTTCCGACCTGCGCGGCTGAACCACCGGTGGACGGACCTCCGGGGAATTGTGACCGGACTCTGACGGGGGTTCCTCCGCCACGGGAGTGGGGGATATCCCTGCAAGGAAAGGCGCTGGGGCACTCATGAAGACTAGCATATCAGTGGGGCTGTCCCAAGGCATGCCCCCCCAGGTCCCCTGCCCCTCCACCTCAGGCGAGACTCTCGATTCCGCTGGTACTTCGGCAGTGCAAAGCTTGAGCTGGTCCCTTGCCACCACGCTGATGGCTCCTCCAGGGGTCTTCTGGATCTCGTAGGTGTATCGGTCACCCGCGGGCGTCCTGACGACTGTGTACGGTTCATTCTCCCACATGGCGTCGAGTTTACTTGAGCGGTGATTCCGTTTCTTCCATACGGAGTCTCCTACTTTCAGGGGTGCGGGCCGGTTGTTAGCGTTGTAGTCCCTGCCTTGCCGGCGTTGGGCACTTTCCATCCGCTGAGTAACGACTTCTCTAGCAGCGTCAATCCTCTGCTGGTGCTCACGGACCCAGTCGGTCTGGGGTCGGATTGGTGGGCCTTCTCTCGGGGCCAGTTCCAGGTCTTGGGGCAGCTTGCCCTTGCGGCCGAACATTAAGTAGTACGGGGTAAAGCCGGTGGAACAGTGTTCGGCGTTATTGTAGAGATACGCCAGTTCGGGAAGTAGGGTCGGCCACTTATTCCGATCTCCGGCTGACAGACTGCGGAGCATGCCGATGACGGTCTGGTTAGCCCGTTCGCAGAGCCCGTTCCCCTGGGGGTGGTAAGCCGTAGTCCGGATCTTTTGGCAGCCGTAGTAGGAGCATAGCTCGTGGAAGAGTTGGGACTCGAAGGCGGGCCCCTGGTCCGTGAGAATGCAGTCGGGATAGCCGTAGGGTCGTGCGAAATGCTTGAGGAACTGCTCCGCGGTGGTCTTGGCGGTGAGATCTCGGACCGGAACGACCACCAAGAATTTACTGTAGTGGTCGGTAATGGTCAAGGCGTATTGATGGCCACTGGAGCTGGGTTCGAGCTTGACGTGGTCGAGAGCCACGATCTGTAGTGGGCGTTGGGTGGTGATGGAGTGCAAGGGGTCCCTCTGGGAAGCGTCAGGGGATCTCTTTAGGCTGCAGGGGACGCAGTCTCGGCACCATGTCTCCACGTCTTCTCGCATACCCACCCAGAAGTATCGGGTGCGCAGTATGGCTTCGGTCTTCTGCACCCCAAAATGGCCAGACTTGTCGTGATACGCGGTCAGAAGCACTGGGGCCTGTCTTCTGGGGACAATTATCTGGACCACGGGGTGATGCGTGCCAGGATCTACGCTGTCCCGAATCAGGATACCCTCTTCTTCCCGGAGTCTGTCGCGGTGCCTCAACAGTTTCACAAGCTCAGGGTCAGCGTCTTTACGTTGGTGCTTGTCTAGCTGACGACGTTGGCGTAGTAGTACCAGGAGTTCTTTCAATACTGGGTCTTGGCGTTGGATCTTCTCCCAGTCGGCAGTGGGGGTGTCTAGCAGCCCACCTCTCTGGAGGCGTGGCTCTGTAACGGACAGGGGGTCTGAGGTGACCACGTTCCTCGCTTTATACGTCCCGAAGGAGGGCATCTCCACTTCTTCACTCGGGTCCCCTTCTTCCTCTGGAGCGTCGATGATCGGCAACCTGGAGAGAGCATCGGCATTAGCGTTGGCCTTGCCACTGCGGTAGTGTGTCGTATACCGGTAGTTAGCGAGGCGCGACATCCACCGCTGTTCCAGGGCTCCCAGTTTGGCGTTCTGCAAGTGGACTAGCGGGTTGTTGTCGGTCATGACCACAAACGGGGTGGCAGCGAGGTAGTGCTTGAATTTTTCCGTCACGGCCCACACCAGGGCAAGCATCTCTAACTTGAAAGCGCTATAGTTTTCACAGTTTCTTTCGGTCTTGCGAAGGCCTCTGCTGGCATATGCTATTACCCGTTCGTGCCCATTCTGGGTCTGGGAGAGCACAGCACCGAGCCCGCGGTTGCTGGCATCCGTGTAAAGCTGGAACGGCTTGTCGTAATCGGGGTAGGCCAATAATGGGGCGTCTATCAGGGATCTTTTCAGCTGGTCGAAGGCCTGCTGTTGGTCTTCTCCCCAGGTGACGGAGGCCGACCCCCTTCGTTCCTGGCCCGACTGACCTCTCAACAGCTCGTGTAGGGGGGACGCTACCTTCGCAAAGTTCTCAATGAATCTTCGGTAGTAGCCCACGAACCCCAGATAACTGCGGACCTCCCTGACGGTCTTGGGCGCTGGCCAGTCTCTGACGACAGTGATCTTCTCTGGATCGGGCATCACGCCTTCCGCGCTAACGACATGCCCGAGGTACTGTACTCTGGGCTTCAGCAGGTGACATTTGCTGGGTTTCAGCTTCAAACCGCTCTGTATCAGTCGTTTGAAGACCTCGTCCAGGTGTTGCAGGTGGTCGTCATAGCTCCTTGAGAAAATGATCACGTCGTCCAGATAGAGGAGCACCATTTCGAAGTTATGCTGCCCAAGGCAGTGCTCCATCACACGCTGGAACGTGGCGGGGGCGTTACAGAGTCCAAAGGGCATTCTGTCGAACTCGAACAGGCCCATTGGCGTCGTGAAGGCCGTCTTCTCTCTGTCTTCTGGGGCCATCTGGACCTGCCAGTACCCGCTGGTCAGGTCAAGGGTCGAGAAGTATTCCGCCGTTTTCAGGGCCGTGAGCGACTCCTCGATCCTAGGGAGCGGGTAGGCGTCTTTATGGGTTATGGCGTTCAGTTTGCGGTAGTCTACGCAGAAGCGTAGACTACCGTCCTTCTTTTTGACGATCACAAGGGGGGCCGCCCAGGGGCTATGGCTTTCTTTGATGACACCAGCCTCTTTCATTTCGGTGATCATGCTCCGGACGGGCTGGTACATGGCTGGTGGGAGGGGTCGGTGCCTTTCTTTGACCGGGGGAGCCGATCCTGTAGGGATGTGGTGGTATACCTTCTCTGCTTTACCGAAGTCGCTCGGGTGTTGACTGAACGCGGCAGCATTCCGTTCTACAACGCGGAGGACCCCCTCTCGCTTCTCAGCCGGAGTGTCCCCATCTCCGATCTGTATGGCTGCGTGCCAGGGGGGTTCGCTGTTGTCTCTCTCTTCCTCCATCACCCCTTGCTGAGCCGCCACGGCGCTTTGTCCCAAGATGTCCTGGAAGTCCACCCAGCTGATCCTGGCCACTTGACAATACTTATATAGTCTGACTGCGTATGGGTGTGGATTCAGCAGCCTCACTGGTACTCTCCCTTGGACCACCTTCGCCAGGGTCCTGGCAACTGCGAAGGGCTGTTGACCGTCAGTATCGCAGGGTTCTATCAGGGCTTCGTAGTCTCTGCCTCCTGGTCCTGTTCTGGCCTTGCACCAGACGACTTGCTCTGAGTTTGGGCGCAGGAGGATCGGGCGGCGGTCTGCGATTCGGGCCTTCCCCACTTCTCCTTGCTCGTTGACAAACCTCTGCTGACCCGTGATCAGTCGCACTGTTTGCTGCAAAGCCTTCTTCTCTTGGGGGGGGGCTGTTCTCATTTCCCACTGTAATGCTTCCACTACTTCGCCCGGGCAGTTCCTTAGCACATTCATGCCCAGTATTATCGGCGGCAAGTATTCGTTAGAGTTGGTGGTGACCAAGAACCCCTGTTGGTCTAGGGTGGCTTTTCCCACTTGGACATCAGTTTCCCAATATCCTTGGAAGGTGATAGGCTGGCCGTTACTGGCTAGTAGGTGTAACCAGGTTGCGGGGGGAGATACGATGTCCTTCTGTGTCCAATGCTGTAGGAAGTCGGTGATCCTGATGGTGGACACCTGTGACCCTGTGTCCAACAGGGCTGTCATCCGTACCCCGTTCACTGTGATGCTCAGGTGGGGGCATTCCCCGACGTATCGGGGCCACCATTCTGCTGGTGGTGTCGGACCGGTTAATGCATCTCCTCCCGAGGGTCGGTCCCTTGCCTCGGGGTCCCCTCGTTTAAAGCCGTTTCTGGGCAATTTCTCTCGACGTGTCCGCTCAGCCGGCACCTCCGGCAGATCGGTCGCCCTTGCTGGTCGAATTGATCAGATGGTCTTCGGCCGGACTCGCGTGTGACTTCCCATCTTGGGCGGTTCCTTGGGCCACGGTCTTGCCGCCATTCCCCTTGTCGACTTCTGCCTTGGTTTCTGTCTAAGTCTTCTAATTTCTGTGACATGCGCGTCATATTATTAGTTAGTTCGGACATCTGGCGAGTCAGCACGTCGAGTGGGCTTGGTTCTGCGGGGGCTTGTGCTTGTTGTGTAACGGGCCTACTTGGGTATAGGGTGTCCGTGATTTGTCCTTTTGGGGACTGTTGGTAGACCTCTCCTTCTGCCGACTCCTCATCTTCATCCCGGCCACTCTGGTTCATGCCCAGGATCTGCAGGGTGGTCTCTTTAAATTTGGCGAAGGAGCTGTCAGGTTGTTGCCGCCTCCACATACGTAATTGTGACTTGACTGCCTCCTCTCTCGCTCCTTCGATGAAAAGGTTGGTCAATGTTTCATCTACTAGTTCTTTCGGTGTCTTTTCTCTCAGTTGTATGGCCTTCATGGCTTCCTGCAAGCTTAGCGCGTATTCCCGCAGAGGCTCGTTCGGTCGCTGCTTTCTTGAATACAGGCGGCTCTTTAAATCTGCTATCGTCTTCGATTCAAAGATCTCCCGCAGTTTTTCGAAGATCTGTTCTACCGTTTTCTTTTCATCGGTTTCCCACGTTCTCACTTCGCGTAGTGCTGGACCTCTCAGTTGCCCCACCAGTATTTCTACTGCTTGTTTGTTGCCGAGCTTGTATAACTGTGTCATGGAGAGTATCCTGTTTTTAAATTCTTTCAGCGTGTGTGTCCCCGGGGTGTTGTTTCCCGAGTAAGTCGGTACCCAGGGTGCTCCAAAGTAGTATGGCATGGTGATGGGTGCCGCCGTCATTTCCACCGAATTTCTTTCCCCGGGTGATGCAGGGAGTCGTCTCCTCCTGGTTGACGTAGGGGCCTGTGCTTGGTCCGAGTCTGACATCGCTGAATCCTGTTCGCGGACGCCAAGTGTGATATAGCCCAATCACGTGTAGGTGTAGGTGGCTGGTACCTGAGACTCCGGACTCCTCTTCTGGCACTGCTCTGCTGGATCTTGTCGGCTTCACTCGCCTGCAGTTCGGAGGGTGGAGGGACAAGGCTCCCCGGGAAAACACTGCCCCAAGACAACCCCACAAAACGGCCAACACTCGCTAGGGCGGTGATCAGAATATTTTAATTGGATTACTAGGAAGGGCAAAATCACCGTTACCACAGGAGAGTTGATCGATGTGATAACAATAAAACAGGAACGCAATAACAGGTACACAACCTGTAAATTACAGTTGTCAAGTATTACAGTAAGAACGTAAAATATTCTGCAACGAAAATATTGTGCGCAATGGGGCCCGCCGTAATACCCGTAGGCCACAAGTCGCACAATATACAACTTCAACAATACCGCTATTGACCTGGACCCAGCAGAGAGCAAGGGTCGCACATCAAAGATTTGTAACTACACTTTGATAGCGCTGTAGGGCTATACAATTAATACAAACAATAAGACAATATCTATAGATTCATAAAGAACACTGAGTCCCTGAGGTTTGGTACTAAGCCAACGAGCACAACTGTCCCACTGGTAGTCACTGGTTAAATGCGGCAGTGAATGGGTGAACACCACCCAGTCGCCGAGGTTTAAGGTGCAAAGCAGAGGCAGGCTGTTCTGAATCAGTCCCTATTAGGGAAGGCACAAGTGGTGCGATGGAAGGCAGGATATTTCTGTCAAGTTAGGGAGCTGCGCTCCTTAGGGGCCTCCTTCTCCCTCCTTGTACCGGTCCCAGCCGGGTACCGTTAGAAGCGACAGTTATTATCAACCGGCCACGTGTGTGTGAGAGGGTGCCTGGGTATTGGGCCCAAAAGGGGTAGCGGCACTAGGGTGGTAGGTTAGCTGGGTGGTAGGCGCCAGTAAGGGTAATGGCGCTGAGGTCTGGCAAGCTGGCTGCACCTGGTGGTAGTGGGGCACTGCACTGGGGCTGGTGACCTGGCTGAGTGTGTACCTGGGTGACCGCATCCAGTTGCAGGCTCCCGCCCGTCTCGACCTGGAACTCCGCTCTCCCCACCGCTGGCGTCTCCACCGGACCTCGACCTCTTCACCGGGGGCACTAGTGGGGGCGCTGCAGGCGCGGCGTTGCCCCACTCCGTGACTCCGCCGGCTCTCTGGTGTCTGCGACGGCGGGACGGGCTGCCTCTGGATCTTCTCCTTCTGGTTGGTGGTGTCACTCTTCCGCGCCCGTGTGTCAGCCGCTTCGCGATCCTCTTCCGTGCTGCGGCAGCGCGTTCCTTCCTCACTCGCTCCGTCACGCTCTCCCGTCTGCAGCCGCCGGTCACCTCTTCTTCCTCCTTGCTCCGGGGCGTTTCTCTTCTTTTCGCGCCACCAGCTTCTCCTCCCCTCTCAGTTCCCGCTCCCTTCTGTGAGGCCGGATTGGTGGCCGGGCAGCCCCGTCCTCGAAGGGCCGTCCGCCATTTTGGGTGAGGGCACCGCTGCCCACCAATGTAAAAAAAAACGAACAAAACAAACAAAACCCTTGGCTGGGTTTAAAACGGGGCACTTCTCAGTTCTGGGGTGCCACACTCTTATAACTACTTAACGGCCTAGAAATAACTTCACACGTAGACACTTATCTAAAATAAAGACGCGACACCAATAGCTTAGATTAAACTGTCATACTTATTTATTTAAGAACTGGTATGACCCCCGATAAAGGGGATGGCAAAGACCAGGCACCTGAGACCAGAGACCGTTCAGGGGTGTTGCCCCGGGCAACGACCAGGTCGTTCCCAAATTCCTACACACCCCTTACCAAAGGCACAGCCCGCCCTGCGTGGACATCCCCCCGCCTCTAAGGCCTGACGCGAACATATCCGCCTAAATGTTCGTCGCCCCACCGCGCTGAGTCGAGGCCCGTCCGCCCTCCTGGCAAGGAGAGGGGTAATACCACGCAGGGACCACCTGACGCCCTTCTAGAATCCTGGTCGAGGGTGCTGTCCCGCCACAGCAATGGTACTTCTCTACTGCCCTGTGCACCTAGTACCAATGCCCCGCCATACCCTACAGTAATGACACCCACTAAATTAACTGTTTAAAAATATCACCCAGAAAAATCGCCATGCCCTCCTCTGAGAGGTGCACTCCATCTGGCCTGTACATGCCTGGTTTCTCCTTCACAATGTTCGGGTGCCTAACTGCCATTCCCCCTTGCCTTAAGACAAACCTAGTCAAAGCGTGATTCAGCTTTTTCCTAGCCTTCTCAATTGCCACAGGGTTTTTGGCGCCTCTCCATGAAAAACGTGGTACAATGTCTGACCATACCAGCTTCAAGCCACTCCACTTACGCAACAAAACCATCAGATCTTTCTCCATTTTTATCCTTAGAGCAATGCCTGTAGTTTTAGCCAGGTCGTTGCCTCCCAGATGTATAACTAGTGTATCGGGCTTGACAAAACCGCTACTCTTCTTTTCCAAAAACCCCAACAAGTCCTTCCACAACATGCCTCTAACACCTAACCATCTCACTGATTTTGCTTTTGCTAACACTGGCGATGTTCTGGCTAGGCTATTTCTTTCTGCCCAGAAAAAGTATGAGTGACCTACAAACCAAATCACCCCCGTGGGGCCAAGGGGAAGGGGAAGGGCTGAAAAGAAAGCAGAACCTAATGATTAGTATCCATACTTATGCTCTATAGTAACAATTAACGGGTTTAGACTGAGGTCCAAGTGGAGGTGAAAAACTCAAAAACCTCTAGAGGGCTTCTTAGTTTGGGGCCAGATTGAATTAAGCACCTCTTAGAGGAAAAATAAAAAATTCACTCCACACCGACGATTGCGGAACGCTAGCCGTTCCCCAACCGTTTGTAAACGAGACGTTTTTGGACCCGCGCAACAGGCGCATGCTATACTTAACTTGTAATTAACTTATACTGCTATACTTAACTTACAATCAACTTACACTTATATTTTATAACTAAAGCATTTCAACTCTAACGTATTTCTTAAAGCTATTGGATTTCCACCTGCCCACGGCCTTGATTGCGCTCTGTGGCAAACCCGCCACTGCTGCTGACGTGGCTGCGCCAATCCTGAACGAATGCGTTCCGAAATCCTCAGGTCTTAGCCCTATCGCCGCTAGGCCCTTTTTCATTACTGCAGCGAATTGAAACTTCGTTAGCGGCGATCCGTCTGCGTGCGCTAAGAATTGTGCGGCTGCACCCTGTCTCAATGCCACATACTCCCCAGCTAGAGTAACTGAGCAAATACTTTTCACTAGGTGTGGTCTTAGCGTGATCCAGGTGCCCCTGCCTTGCTGGTCTGTCTTAGACCTCTTCAGCTTGCATAGCACCTGTTCCTTGCCAACCACCACATCCTCCCAAAGTATGCCTGAGTGTACTTTCTTATTGCGCGCAGTTAGCTCACTAACCCTAAATGCGCCATGGAAAGCCCAGGCGTAAGCCACTCTAAAAAGTGCCAGCTCCGAGGCATTTTCTGCCACCGATGCCAAGCCCTGTAATAGCTCTACCAACTTCACCTCGTCCAATGGGCGTCTATTATCTGGTTGAACTGGCTGTACCCTAGACCAACCCTTCATCGCTTTACTTAGAATAAAAGACTTCGTTGGGTCTGGCATGTTGAATAACCGGCAATGAAAAGCTATTCCCGCCAATGTCGCCGCCATAGCCGACTTGGACCTGCCACTATTGTAGTTGCCCCAAACGAAAGCCAGGAGGCAGTCGTCAACAGACTTACCCCTGGCCTCCGGCAGCTGCTGGTATCTACACCAATCCTCCCAGGCTTTTTCGTATGCCCTACGAGTCGCTGGCGCCAATGACCGAAATGCCAATTCTGTCATGCCGGCTCTATCACCTGCCAGACAGAATTTGGACAACTTAGGCCGGCCTCGGCTGCTGTTGGAGCTAGGGCGCGGAATCTGGTGAACTGAAATCTTGATAAAGCGTCTGCCACTTCATTGTCCACCCCTGGTACGTGCTCAGCCCTGAAATTGATATTGTTCTTTAAACAAACAAGGACAAGGTGCCTCAGCAATCTCAATGCTTCCGGCGATGTGGCCCTTTGATTGTTTACTGCGTGAACAACCCCTAAATTATCGCACCAGAAGACTATGTTTCTGTTTGCTAGCTGGCCAGCCCATAGCTCCACTGCGACTATAATGGGGAAGAGTTCCAGTAATAACATGTTTACTGTAAACCCTCTGTCAATCCAGGATTGAGGCCACTTCTCGCAGCACCACTCCCCCTGAAAGAAGGCACCAAAACCAGATGATCCCGCAGCGTCCGTAAAGAGCTGCAAGTCCCAGTTTGAAGCCGCCTCAGACTGCCACATTATGCGCCTGTTAAAGTCAACCAAGAATTCGGACCATGTCCTCAGATCATCCTTGATTTCCTTTCCCAAGCGGACTGTGTGGTGTGGGTCCCTGACCCCCGCCGTGGCCCTTTCCAATTTCCTGCAGAAAACCCTGCCCATGGGTATCACCCTACAGGCAAAATTTAAAGAACCCAGTAGGGACTGGACAGTTCGTAGCTGGACCCTCTTTCTAGCCCCGCAATCGACTATCAGCTCCCGCAGCTTGTGGACCTTGTCCGCTGGCAGCCTACAGCAACCTTCCCCGGTATCTATTTCAATACCAAGGTACGCCAGGACCGTTACCGGTCCCTCTGTTTTGTCGTGGGCTATGGGAACTCCTAAAGAACTGAAAACTCTTAACGCTACTTGTAATGTCTCCCCACATTCTGCTCGACCTGCTGGTCCTGCTATGAGGAAATCATCCAGATAGTGGGCCACCCCTCTGGAGCCAGCCTCCCTCTGGATGCACCATTGAAGAAAAGTACTAAATTTTTCAAAATATGAGCAAGATATCGAGCAGCCCATGGGGAGACATTTATCTATGTAATAGGCCCCTTGCATCTTAAAACCCATAAATCTGAACGATTCTGGGTGTAGTGGAAGCAGCCTAAAAGCAGATTCTATGTCCAACTTGGCCATAAGGGCCCCTGGGCCAAAACTTTTAACCAAACTAAGAACTTCATCGAATAACTGGTAGCGAACGCTTGCCAATTCCTCTGGAATGGCATCGTTGACGGAATTGCCGGGTGGGTGGGACAGGTGCTGTATCAGGCGAAATTTGCCTGGGGTCTTTTTGGGCACCACACCCAGCGGTGATATGCACAGGTCAGGTATAGGGAGTACCTCAAATGGTCCCTCCATCCTGCCCAGCTTGACCTCATTTATCACCTTGTCCCTAACCACCTCCGGCAATTCCCTGGCTGACTTTAAATTCTTATTTGTGGATGTGTAAAAACTTTTTGGGATGGGTAAAGAAAAACCATGAACAAAACCCTCCAACAAAAACTCTGCATCGAGCTTATTGGGGTACTCTTTTAAATAAAGGGTCAACTGTTTTATGATTATAGGGGATTCTGCCTTATTTAGAGCTAGCCGCTCCCTCTCCGGTGTCCCCCGACTTACTACCCCCTTTGCAGGATTTGGCAGGGTGGCCTGCTCCACAGATCTTACATTCGTGCTTAAAACGGCACTTGGCCCCTCTGTCACATTTACCGTCGTTGTAAGCGAAACAACGCCCTTTCCCCCCGGATTTCCCCGATGCTTTTCCCCCTTGAAAGGACTTCTTCCCGGCGGGTTCTGTCATGGGCTGGCTTTTCCCTATAACCTCCCACCAGATCTCAACATGCTTCGAGCCCATGGGCATGATGGGGGTGCCCTCGTGACATAGCCTGAACTTCTCATCATATTCCCTCCACGCCGGGCCCTTATAACTCATAAAAGTCTCATTTATGAGATGCAAGTATCTAATCACATTCAAGTATTCAGTGGGTCTGAGCGTTAAGTAACACGATGAGAAGGCCAGAAATCCCCTTAACCAGTTATGGAAGCCCTTAAAGGCAGCTTCGCCGTTGGGCATGGCCTTCTTTGCTTTATCGAATTCCTTCTTCATTTCTGTTGTTATAGTAAAGAAATCGATAAATTTCCCTTTGCGGATTTTTTCCCTAACTCCCTTCCTGAGCCCTCGAGCTACCGCCGTATTAGAGCAGTGCGATGCCCCAGTATCCGCTGGCGCTGCTGGTGTGCTACTTTTCCTCTTACGCTTTTTTCCCTGCACCTCCTTTGCCACTTGTTTCGCGACTAGCTTTGCTAGCTTGCGCGGGCGTTTAGTAGCGCCTGAGTCATCACTACCCCCTGAAGATGCTGAAGACCCTGACTCACCCGAAGACGACCCTTCCTCTTCACCATCTCCCTCTTGCGACGTGTTCTCGTCAACTTCAACCACTGATTTGCTCGCAGGTGCTTCTTTTGCGGCCGAGGATTCTCCCGCTTTCTTGGATGTCTGGACAGCTGATGCTTTCTCCCCTAGAGTCGACCGCGGAGTTGCTGTGCGTGCTGACCTCTCACGAGACCTCGACCCCAAGGACGGCACCGGTGAAGTTGGACGTGTTTCAGAGGCTGAAATAGAAGGGGCGTCAATAACTGTGCGACTGGGTGAAGCCGAAGCCAGATCGACCACTTCCGCTGCCCCTAAGTCTACCTGCAATGCCGGCCCGCGAGCGCTAGACCTATGCATATCTGCCACAACCTCCCCTTGCCTAAGGTGACTGTCAGGGTTCCCCGCGAAATGGCCCCTTGGCGGCGGCGCCCAGCCCCCGTACGGCTGCATTTGATATCCCGGGAACCCATATCCCCCTTGTTGGATGTAAGGGTTGTATGCTGGCATGCCTACATTGAAAGAGTGGCCGGGCCCAGAACCCCAGTAGGGGAACTGAGGCCCGCCGTAACTCCCAAATGTTTGGTACTGCATGGGCCATTGCCCCTGCCCCTGCTGCCCCATGAATTGCTGAGGTAAGAAATGGGTTGGACCTCCCTGGGCCCTGTTAAATTGTGGGCCTGACGCATAGATGTGTTGATTTTGGGTCCCATGACCCCCTAAACCTGGTGCCAAACTTCCCTGGGGAGGCTGGAAGCCTGTTCCCCGACCCTGGTCCTCATAAAACAGCTCCCCGGCCGGGGGGTGTGTTGCACCCTGCCCGTAATGCCCTCCCGCCAATGGGGCTTGCATACGCCATAGCCTGGGCCTTGGTTCATTGTATTGCCCCGGTGTAGGGCCACCTGTGATGACCATCATGGGGCTAGGCCCCCTGCCCGGGCGACCCTCCCCCACTTCCACGAAGCCAGCTTGGTTGCTGGCACCCTGTGAGCCTGCATCCCTGGCCTCCCTTCCTGCCTGTTCAGACTCTTGTGCCTGCACCTCTGCTGCCTGGCCAGCAGATGGAGCTTCTGCCCTTATGCTGCTGTTATTCCCAGGGGAGTCAGCAGGGGGAGCTGCCGCCCCCCTGTCTCCCGACTGAGGCACCGAGACCGCGCAGGGAGCTGCGCGGTCTCCGTCCCCACTGACACTCCCCTCCCTCCCTGCTGATTGACGCGAGGGGGAAGCCGCCTGACTGCCGCCGTCTCCGGCGCGCATGAGAGAGCCAGGTGAGCGCGAGGAGACAGCTGACGCGCCTCCCGGCTCTCCTTCTCTGCAGGCCGCGGCCGCCATCCCGGACGAGCCGGCATCCCCGCCACCCGCCGCCATTACGCCCCCAGGTCCCTGAGGCTGAAAGTCACCTGCGGAGGGAGCAGGAGGGGGAGTCCTTGCGCCCGACCCGCCACTACCGTGAGCGGCGGGTGACACAGGCCGCGAACCACCGCCTCCGGCTACCAGCACCACCGAGCGGCCACTAACATCCCCACGCCCAGGGACATGGCTGAGCGGGCACGCGGCGTCCGCCAGCCAGCGCGGCGGTGGGGCATTCCTTCTGGGTCTGTTAGACATTATTCCACCTGAGGTAAGACGCTGCTAAGCTTTACTTATCTTTCTCTGTGACGCTGATCCCTGCAGATCAAAGAATCAAAGAGGGCGCATACCCTTGCTACCCTAACCTATATACCCCTGACCTGGGGTGCAACCCCCTTCGCCCCCCATTGGTGGGGGCTTCCCGCCCGGGATTAACCCCTCCTTCTATGCCCTGTCTCTCTCACTCAACTTTATTTACACAGCCCAATTCACAGTCTCTTAACTGCACTTGGGCTTATTCAGCCCTCGTTTTAACTTCTCAGCTTCTCAGCATCTCAGCATAGATTAACTGAAGCAGTAAGTAAAATGGAGGATTTCACCCTTTGACCTGTCACATGGCAAAAGGCAGCTAGACATGGGCAAATGAACATAGATCTATAGTACATAGAATAAAGAAGACTTAAGCAGTAGAGTGCAGAACATTACCTAATCACATAAATCACTGACAAGATAATAATGCTGTGGATACAGTACAGTCACCTTATAACTCACTGTGACACTTCAGATTCAGATTTGTTAGCAAAGCAAAAAAAAGCACACAACTGGGCAACACCATGCAGCACTGCAGATGGGGCAGATGTAAAAGGTGCAGAGAGAGATAGATTTGGGTGTGAGGGCGGTGTTCAAACTGAAATGTTAAGTATCTTGCTGCAAATGGGGTACAGTGATCTCCCTGGCATAGTGCATTTAAGATCCCCTCCTCTCGCTCACATAGGGACAGATAACTTTGTAGCGTGTAGACTAGTCACGGGATGTTCTGTGGATCGTTCCTTCAGCTGAGTACACACGTAACATTATCTGTCCAATCTCTCTGGTTGGAAGGAAAAACTGACCATTTGCTCCCAAGCAGCGCTTGCCTACTCTACCGTCAATTGCGGGAAGCTCCTGATTTTTTGGGGTAGCCCACTGCTCCCCTAGAAGAGCAGCAGATCTCCAGCACCCTAGTGACTCAGCCAAGATAGAGATATAACCACCATGGGTAGGAGGAGGGGCTAAAAGGTTGTAAAGGGCTGAAACGTAGCCTTGCCCCCTTTCCGCAGGCTCGCGAATCCCAGTGGTTTCCTGAGGTGGGGGTGGGGCTTGATGATGTAAGAACCTGGCCCCATTCCCAAAGTTGTCTGCAGCCTCTCCTCTCCGGGCTTGTCCTGCAGAGAAGAAATGATAAGTAGATAAGTACTGTATGTCCCAACCCCTCAGGGAGGGGGTGCAGTGGACACACAAGTTTTTAAGTAGTTCCCCACAGCCACTGAACATTGGACACCGCTCCTGCATCCTGCCCACTACCTAATAAATAGAGGAGAGTAGTACAGTAAAGGCCAAGTACTGTATGTCCCAACCCCTCAGGGAGGGGGTGCAGTGGACACACAAGTTTTTAAGTAGTTCCCCACAGCCACTGAACATTGGACACCGCTCCTGCATCCTGCCCACTACCTAATAAATAGAGGAGAGTAGTACAGTAAAGGCCCCCATACATTAGGCCGACTTGTCCTTAGGACAAGTCGGACCCAATTCTCCTGTGAGCCACCCGGGAGCGGACGAGAGCTCATCAGAGAACGGCCAGTCATTTGAAAGGAATTTTAAAATCGAATACCCGCCACTGCGCGTCCCGTCCTGCATCGCTGCTGTGATGATATCTGATCACAACGCCCGGCCAGGTCAGCACTCCCCGGCGCCACCAGCTTAGCACTCAGGGACCCGCTGCCCGCCCCACTGCTCCCCCGGTGTCTGCATGCATATGCCTGTCAGGTGGGCAGGCATATGCATACAGGGAGGTCGGACGTGATCGTATGTACTGACCGTCCGACCTCCCTGATCCGGTCCGATGCGCACGGGACCGCGCATCGTATCGGATCAGATATCACACACATGCGATTTTGGGCCGATTTCACCCGATTATCAGCACAAAGTGCCGAAATCGGATGAAATCGTCCCAAAATCGCATAGTGTATGGGGGCCTTAACGCTGTGGTTGGTTGGAAGTGAGTGCGGCCTAATAATGACTTCTATTGTTTTGGCGTCATTTCAGCCTAGTCCCCTATGCAAATCTGGACGAATAACATAATTTTACTGATAGGGCGGGGCTTAAGAACACAACTAGTCCTGCCCTGCCACCACCACCACCCATCTGCTTCTCCCAGTATGGGTTACTAGGCAACCATACATCATCCAGATATGAATCTTCTGCAGCTGATACATCACCATGGCTGGGCTCCTTACAGCCAATCACAGATAATGGGTGGCACTCACAGTCATGCGTTACTCACATGACTTCTACCCATGAGCTGATTGGCCGGTAAGTACATAAATACATTACATTCAGTGCCGGACTGCTGGTGTTTCCTGCTGAGTCTTATGCCTGGTCCTGTATTTTGACATTTATTGTTGGATCCTCAGTGCAGGACCGCTGATTGTGGTTTTAAGTAACTCTTTGACTGCTGCCTGACTTTTTGAACCACTGCTGTTTCGTTTTTTGACAACTGCCCCAGTTTTCAGCCTGCCCAGACCTGTTCCTGTTGTTTGACCAGTCTCCATCCTAATTGTATTTGGGTCCTTGGCCTGTCTATGACTATGCTCATTGAGTTTTGCCTGGTCTCATTGGTCTGAGTGTTTCCATATGCATTCTGTCTTCTGCTTCTCTGCACTGGTTTTGCAATAATGTTGTACTACCGGGAGTAAGTCCAGGGGGCAGCAGAGCACTGGGGAGCGACACTGTAGCAGTTGCAAACAGCTACCATACAGTACAATACCAGGGGAACTCCTCAAATGTGTAAGATATACAATATGTCAGTAAGTTATAGGCACTTACTGACAGCAATATACTGTAGTACTATGAAGTAGGGGCTAAGTACTATCTAATACAGTCTCCTAACTAAAGCAGCAGGACCGACAGGCTGAGCCCCATCAGCAGGAGCCACAGGCTGGGCACCATCA
Source organism: Crinia signifera (assembly GCF_055691185.1). Taxonomy (NCBI): domain Eukaryota; kingdom Metazoa; phylum Chordata; class Amphibia; order Anura; family Myobatrachidae; genus Crinia; species Crinia signifera. The sequence goes on along the minus strand of NC_139224.1, from coordinate 175,797,662 downwards.
AAAGGAGCCGCAGGCTGATCACCATCAGCAGGAGCCACAGGCTGGGCTCCATCAGCAGGAGCCACAGGCTGGGCACCATCAGCAGAAGCCACAGGCTAGGCACCATCAGCAGGAGCCACAGGCTGATCACCATCAGCAGGAGCGACAGGCTTATCACCATCAGCAGGAGCCACAGGCTGAGCACCATCAGCAGGAGCCACAGGCTGAGCACCATCAGGAGGAGCCACAGGCTGAGCACCATCAGGAGGAGCCACAGGCTGAGCCCCATCAGCAGAAGCCACAGACTAGGGCCTTATTCTAGTTCACTCTTTCTGACAAAATCATTCATACAGTAGATGGACAAAACCATGTGCACTGCAGGTGGGGCAGATGTTACTTGTGCAGAGACAATTAGATTTGGGTGAGGTTTTACTTCAAAGTGAGATCTATATTGCAGTGTAAAAATAAACAGCCAGTATTTACCCTGCACAGAAACAAAATAACTCACCCAAATCTAATTCTCTCTGCACATTTTACATCTGCCCCCCCTGCAGTGCACATGGTTTTGTCCATCTAAGAAGGATTTTGTCAGAAAGAGTAAACTAGAATAAGGCCCATAATGTCTATAAGAATATACAAGGTGTTAGGACAAAAGAGAGGTCTCATCACAAAAACGACACAATAGAGCAAGTTACCCCTATTACTGTACTTTGCATAATGAGACTACGTGTAACCTTGCGCAGCGTCGACATAAAACACGTCACCCTCCTACTGTGGCCCCAGAGGTCACATCTATATTTGTCTCCTCTATGAGTTACTAAGAAAGACAAGAGACTGTGTGAAGTGTATTACACCTTATTGATCGCTGCTGCGAGGTTCTGTGTTTATAGGAAATAACGGACAGATCAGATCCCAGGGCAGATTAGAAGGTTTTATTTGCATTGAAGTAACGCAATAGCAGCTTTCCGCGGCTGAACTCTACACTGCGCGCTCCATCTCATGAATAATTATGAACGTACATATTAGTATCTCATTAACTTGACAATTAGGCCAATGATAAGCAGCTGTTAGGCTGCCAAGTGGCGTGTTACAGCGACTTATCTCCCATTCTGACATCTTTGTATCACTGTCACCCGTAAAGGGGCTGCGTTCGGTCACTCAGTAAATACCAAACAGGCGCTGTGCAGCGTCACCCTCTGGGCTGGGGATTACTAGGCTCACTTCTGTTATTACAGAAACATTGCTGCTGGTTACAGATCTCATACATGCAGGAATGTGCACTATGCAAATCCCATAGGAGAGTCCAAATTCCCAGAGGTCACTGGATGTATCAGAAGAACCTGACCCAATTATTCTGCATATTTGCTGATTATTGTAGCTGAAAGCACGGATGCTCTATGGTAAATTCAACCCCGGTGTATTCCAGTTACTATGCTGTCTGCTGTTGTGGTGCCTTCATCAGTGTCATTCCTAACATGGGGCATGGTGAGAACCTCACTCCAGGAGGCAGAAGTAAGGAGTGCGGGGGGGGGGGGGGGGGGGGGGGTTTAAAGGCCTAATTTTAATGGTTGTGGACTATAAGATAGACAGTGTCTACCTAGACAGTCAATAGGTCTACCCCAAAAGATTGACATACAATAGGTCAATATTGACAATAGGTCAACCGGGTCAAAAGTTTGACAGGGTGAAGAGGTTGACATGGGAAAGGTGGACAAGGTTTTCGAAAAATAGCTTTGTCACAGGTCATACATACACCATGGCAAGTCTGATCACAGTAACAAGATACACGGTTGTTATACTGCATCAGCAAGGTCTCTCCCAGGTAAAGTTTTTAAAGTATACACACACACACACACACAGATCTAAACCCTTCATTATGTACTTAACTTGTTCAAAGCACTCTGAATCCACCTGGTGGTTTTTGTACTGGTGTGTATATATATATATATATATATATATATATATATATACTGTATATATACACACACACACACACACACATATATACACATATGTATACTGTATATTCAATCGATTATAAAATTTGGAAAACGACAGTGGAAATTGAATTGGCTTCCATATCGCTTTTATATTGTAAATGTTATCAGTTGGATTACTATCTTCATTATCGTATCGTTCATTATCTAGCGCGCACTTGGTGGCGGCAGACCACATGTACAGGCCCCTCTCTGGGAAACCAATAGATTCATAGGGTAAATAAAAAAACATTACCTGCATATTTCAGTTGTTAATTAAAAAACATATCTGATCCTTTTCTTGAGCTTAGTGCATATTCCATTCAGCTAAAGCTGTGACAATGGTGGCTTTGTTAGCACAGAGAGCAGATGGAAGGGCTCAGGGGCACAAGGAGAGGGTTATTTCCTGGCAGCGGAGAGAATAGCATTAAGGCAAATTACTGTGAAGATCATCAGTAGGTAAAGTTTGGTCCAATAGAGATCTCAGTAGGTGATAGAGAGGAATGTGCTGGAGCGCAAATGTCTGGTGGAAGCTAAGTTGGATGTAGCTGGGCAATTTATTCAGGGTCAAGACCAAAGGGATGCGAGTCTCTGCCAAAACGTAATGAAAACGAGTTTCAGATTTCAGTCTCATTTCAGTGGATGCTTCAGAACACAGCGATTCGGAGGGACCTGGCGGGGCGAGGTGGTTGGGAAAATACAGTCGTGTTACGCGCACAACATACCAAATATTTACAGCGCGTTTGCAGAGTCGCTTGTAAGGGTTTATAATGCACCGGGCTAAGGGGAAAATAACAAATTAGGATTGTGCTCAGTCGCGGGGCCGCGGAGGAGTTTGAGTTACAGCACATCATGAGCAACGCTGGGTCCCATCAGCGTCTGGATCGTATTGGATAACGACTCCCAGTGTCATTACTGTGCGGCGGGGGGGGGGGAGGGGGTGTGAGCAAATGTTGTGCATATTTTAGGAATGTGCAAAGGGCCCTTTTTGTTGTTTTGAATTGCAAATGGAAATCAAATGTTATAAGGGGATGAGATAAATAAAAGTAACAATTTCAATGTTTGGGAAAAAAGTATCAAATAGAATATTCTGAAATTTACATTGTGGACAAATCAAAAATAATCACTGAGAAGACACAATTATCCCATTCCGGCCGTCTCCACGAGGCCTCCACGATAGGTCGGTATACAGTCTACACTATTAAGCTCGACATACATAGGGCGGTATTCAATGAGCCTGATTCGCCATGTTTTTATGGCGAATTTGTGCTGTTTGGCGAGTTTTTGACTAAAACGGTGAATCACCCTATTCAATGACCACATGGCGAATACATTTGAAGGTTTTTTTCGCCATGATTCACCGAGTAGCAATCGCTATCTTTTTATGGTGAAGTGGAATGTGAACTTTTAAAATAAAGTGTTTTGTTTTTTACATTTGGTGTAAAAAAATCAGGAATTTTATTCTGAGGAGGGGCATGCTATTTTTATTCATGTGCTGTAAGCACATGAATATATATTTCATTAAAAAAAAATATATATATATTTTTTTTTTTTGTTTACACAGCAGCCAGCAGGGGGCGCCGGAGCCGAGCCGCTCATTAGATATTCATATATTCACTGCACCCAATCGTTACATATGCACGATCGGGTGTAGTGAATATACCCGGTCCCCTGCTGGCACCCCCGGGGGGCAGCCTGTGCACCCGGGGAGCCCACCTCCCCCCCACATACGCTCTGGGGCAGACAGAGAGACTTCCATCTCTCTGCCTGCCACCGTCCTCAGTCTCAGGCGTTCGCCGCAGGAGCTCATATTCGCCGGTCAGGGGCAGCGAGCCCCTGACTCGTTGAATACCGGAGCCGGCGAGGCTCCGGAACGTGGCGAATGTGCAGCAAATCCTAAACAGGATTCGCTGCTCCTCGCCGGTATTCACATTGAATACCACCCATTGGGTCAACCACTGAAGGTCAACTGGCCTTAGGTCGACAAAAAAGTCAACATGCCTAAGGTCGACAGGGTCAACCAATGTTTGTTGACCTTAATTTGGTAGACCCAATGACCCATACCCAATAGGTCTACATTGTCTAGACAGACAGTCAATAGGTTGACATGGTCAAAAGATTGAAATGTAATTGATCGACAGGGTTAAAGGGTTGACGTGGTCAACAGGTCGCCGTGAAAGTCTTTCGTAATTTCTTAAACTTGTAGGACTTACCTACTTGACCATCCACGTGGACTACAGCTGGGAATGGTAACGTCTCGAGGCGGCGAGTGAAGTGAGTCATGTGAGGGTACGTGCTGCACTAATTGGGAGTCCAACCTTGACCCTTTAATGTGTTGACATATACCATGTGGACATTCTGCTTGCGTTATCCTTATGTCAATGTAGACATATTGACTGTTTAAGTTGTGTGAGCTAATCCACCCGCCCATGTCACCAGCCGAATGTTATACCCTCCCCTTACAGTACTAGCTCTGACAGGCAGGGCCCCCCTCCCCCTATGTCACCAACCGGATGTTATACCCTCCCCTTACAGTACTAGCTCTGACAGGCAGGGCCCCCCTCCCTCTATGTCACCAACCGGATGTTATACCCTCCCCTTACAGTACTAGCTCTGACAGGCAGGGCCCCCCTCCCCCTATGTCACCAGCCGGATGTTATACCCTCCCCTTACAGTACTAGCTCTGACAGGCAGGGCCCCCCCTCCCCCTATGTCACCAGCCGGATGTTATACCCTCCCCTTACAGTATTAGCTCTGACAGGCAGCCCCCCCCCCCCCCATGTCACCAGCCGGATGTTATACCCTCCCCTTACAGTACTAGCTCTGACAGGCAGGGCCCCCCTCCCACTATGTCACCAGCCGGATGTTATACCCTCCCCTTACAGTACTAGCTCTGACAGGCAGGGCCCCCCTCCCACTATGTCACCAGCCGGATGTTATACCCTCCCCTTACAGTACTAGCTCTGACAGGCAGGCCCCCCCCTATGTCACCAGCCGGATGTTATACCCTCCCCTTACAGTACTAGCTCTGACAGGCAGGGCCCTCCTCCCTCATATTGCCCTCCTAGGCTGGTTGTGTCCTAGCAGTGTGAGCTATAGGGTTTTAATCGGGCCCACAGGCAATGGTCAATGCAGAAATTTAGAAGTGGAAAATATCATGGCGGACTCAGGCCTTGGATCTGCCTAATGCCCATGGTCACTTACCAGGGGTGTGGGCTCTGTGCCCACCTAAAATGCACTGCAGGCTTCTGAACGGAAACATTATTCCTTGAAGAGGATTTCAGATAAATTCCTTAATGCCCCATCTACATAATGCGGGGAAGAAGGCTTTGGAACTAGTCTGACTTTTGGGAAACCACTTTTTAATAATGAGGGTAAACTGCTCTGGCATTACCGCATCCTGGGCTCTATTCAAATTTCATTTGAAAGCCTGATGCACTATGGGGCTGATTCAGGATTTTCGTTGTGATACGAATTCGGCCCAGGCCCTGATGATCGGGGTATTCTCGTGCGCATTTCTGGACATGTGCAAACCCGGCAGCGAACAGCTTCAGCGAGTTGCACACTAGCCGGACCGCTTGCTTAGGGGAGGGGGCGGCAGCAGCAGGGGAACGCGGGCTGGTCGATGCCTGCCAGGGACGGATGTCATGTGACATCAGGTCCCGCCCCCTCTTCAGCAGACCATGCGTTGATTTCTCTCTCCTTCGGCGGCATGTGAGGGGTTGTGTTCTCATCGCATGGTACATAGGGGATTCAGCAGTGGCAGGTGGGGGGCAGGCGTTCGGGCGGGCGGTGTTAAGCTGCTTAGCGAGCGGTAGTGAATCAGGCCCTATGTGCCCATTATATATTCTTATTTCGTCCAGCAGGATTACCGAATATTCTGCTTTCATCATGAAAGTCAGAGCTAGGTTTCTGAACGGAGAACATGTTAATATGTCTTACAGTGGGGTTCCAAGCCTGCCGCTCGGTTACAATTATCTGCGCCCCTTGGCACCTACTTATCGTGCAGCCAGTAACGCCGGCAGAGGGAATAGTCTCCGTTCTCCAGACGTTCCTTCCCGGAGTCCCGCGTGGGATATTGATCTGGATGTTCAGAAACGTCAGTTTAGGGTTTTGTGCTGCGGAATCTCACAAACCTGAGTGATTTCGGTAAGAGCGTCTCCAGGCATCGGCCGTGTTGTCTTAGGAGCCCTGGTATTCCATTCACATGAAAGGGATCGTCTTATGTATTGGATTTGTGTGTTTTTACTTCTTTTCTCTGAGTCGTCCGCCCCAGGCCGTCTTTTGAGGCTGCGCTGTTTCTCTCCATAACCTTTTTTGTCCGCTGACTGTGGATTATCTCATAAGCCAAATTTTCCTTAAGCCTTGCACAGACTGACAGCATGGAATGCAGCCAGTAAGCTTGCAGGACAGGTAAACAGTATCACCTTTCAGTCTGAAGAGCTTGGTGACATGTTTAAATGGCATTTACCCCTCGGGTGACGCGGCATGGACTGAGGTCTCAGTACTGCTCCATTGGGGGGTTTAAAGCAACTTCCAAACAGCTTAGAAACCGGAGGAGCTTACAACAAACACTATTTTGGTAGGGGGAGTAGAGGGGTGTGAAGTCTGCGGCTTTATCGCCCTGTAAATGTCAGGAGAGCTTTGGTTAATCGCAGGCGGAGGAACTAGTTCCTAATAAATATAATGGGGGAAATTTACTGAGATGGGCGATCTATATCACATGGGATGTTCCTATGGGCAACTAACGAGAAATTACTCCTAATTTATTTAGCACCTTCTAGAATATAATAGATAATGGGTGAGAAATTTGGTAAGAAACCTCCAGTTTTTCTGAATCTCTCATCCTATTAAATTTCCCCCCATATCTGATTGGTTGCCATAGCAACATCCCATCTGTAATAGAACATAGTAAATTTCCCCCAATTTCCCTAGAGAGAAGCAAATTGCGCTAAGATTTCCCCCAGGTTTGCTGCAAAAGAGGCCATAATGTAACTCCCAGGCGTGGAATCCCACCGACATACTATATTCAGATTCTACTTTTGCCGGGGAACAAAGCCAATATTTGCGCTAAGGTTTGAGAACCGCCTCCTATCTAGTAGCTGGGGCACTTTAATTGCTGTTGGCTTTATTATAAACACTCCCTAATGTAATATACAACCAGCCATTCAGTATTTTATGCATGTGGTGCATCCGTATTGACTGAATTCAATTTTAATTTAAATATTCAGGCGAAACGGCGTTAACGGTGTTCCAGTATTGTCAGTTTCGCTAAACGTTCAGCTGGAGGGGTCTCAGCGATACGCACCGAGGCCTCCGGCGTGATTTCCTTGCATTCAGTTTGGTGAGAGAGACAAGATAGGGCAGAAGGTCTTCATTTATTTTCACATTACATCGTTTGCACCTCCGGCGAGGCTTCATCCTGAGTAGGGTTGACACTTCGTCTGGCAGGACATAACTCACAACAAATTCAGTTTTCCTTGGAACAATGCATTGATATTTACCACATAGCAAAATACGTTGGGGGAATTTCAGCCGCCAGTGATTGACAACATTATTCTTTGAAGAGGATTTCAGATAAATTCCTTAATGCCCCATCTACATAATGCGGGGAAGAAGGCTTTGGAACTAGTCTGACTTTTGGGAAACCACTTTTTAATAATGAGGGTAAACTGCTTTTACATGCAAAACACAGCTCGTTATAACTGCGCTGAAGTTTCTTCATCCGTGTGTTCTTTAAAGTTGTTTCCACGACAGACGTCAGCATGGTCTCTCCGACGCCGCGGCGCTTCAAGTGCATTTTGTGCAATTAATAAAATAGATGTGCCTATGGAATCGCATTCCGCGCCTTGGCGTGTAACGTGCGGCATTGTAAGGCGTACGGAAGTGTCTCGAGCGCTTCCCCCGGTCGCTGGAGCTGTGATTTCACACTGGGAACTTTCTGAGAGAGGAACCATAGAATATTTGCTGCAGGATCATAATGCTATTTCCGTCGCACGCGTCGTCTGTGTGCATTTCTTTATTGACTATTTTCTTTGGACCCCTGACTTGGCGCCACGCACTGTATCTCCGAACAAGTGCCTATTAAACAAAACAAAGCCATACTAAGCCTTCATTATCATGTTAATTAAAATGGTGCATATTTTGCCTCTGTATTTCCATCTCCAGCCAACCCGCTCTAAGTTTGTAATTATCAAGCTAATTTCTGGGCAAGATGGTTTCTGAAAAAGACAAAAAAAGAAGAAAAAAACAACTAAAAATAAATGAGTTTTAGGGTTTAAGGTTTTCTAATTGTCTTCGTTTCACGCATCTCACAGAGAAATATAAAAAAGAGATGGAGTGGATGATGAAACGTCACCAAACATCAAGACCCTCCTGGTGGGAGGTGAACACGATACGGGTGTGACCAAGGTGATGGCGCTTGTAGTATTCCGGGACATGACCTAATCAGGTCTAGATGAATCTTCAGAAAAATCTGCAGCCAATTATTGTTAACAGTAGTCCAACATATACTGGCTCGTTCGGCCCAGGTGCGGCCATGTGTGGGCAATTGTTAAGTATAATCTGTGTGTGGGAAACTTAACTGGACAGATTGGTGGTGGGGGGCTTAACAAAGCTTAATGCTCAATTACAATTTTAAGGTATGGGGGTCTATTTACTAAGCATTGGAGAGAGATAAGGTATAGAGGGAGTGGTAAAGTACAGCTCAACCTGCCCCCAACTGTAATTTTTCAAACACAGCCAGTAGCATGGCAGATAGGAGCTGATTGGCTGCTTCTTTATGGCTAAGTAAATCAGCCCCATAGCTGCTGGGTATTTCTGTTTGGAGGCAGGAGCAGAAGGTATTTACCTTTAATTGCGCAGAGTTTTGCATTTCCGTCATGCTGTCCTGGAAAGAGACTCCCGCATTTTTAGAGGTACCAAATATTTAGAGATCCTCAATTTCTAGGGGTCCCATTGACCCCCTGAAAAGGAAGTCACCCTCACCCACATCTCACCCACTTCAATGGGCATGGGAATTGCATCATTTTGGCCCCTCTCCCTCGTCATAGAACCAATGCACGTAAGTAATGTAGGGCCTAATACTGAGGTGCTCCCGTTTCGGTCCCCGTAAGCGGTCAGCTATATACCCCTCCTGGGAACTCTCCTGAAGCAGAGACAATAAATAATATATACAAGCCTGATTTTCAGCCCTATAGACTGACAACAGGGTTTCTTCAGAAGACTTCAAATTTTACATTTTTAAGTTAATTTCCATCCCCTGATGCAGGAGAGTTAGGTAATTTTTTCCTAGAACGGCGCCCAGATTTCCTACGTACCCTAACGTAGGGAAATCGCATCGCATTGCATGGGCCATTATAGCGGCATGCGATGCAATGCGATTTTTTAATGTCATTTTTTCAATGCTCTGTGTGCCCCACTGTATCGCATCGCACCTCCCACAAAATCGCATGCCATCGCATGCAATTTTATAGGGTGTGCGATGTCATTACATTACCTATACAATGATATCATTGTATGTCCTAAAAAGAGGTTTTATGCAAACCCCCCCCCCACACACACACACTATCCACGCCACCCCGAAGCGTGGCATGCGGGGGCTCACTGCGCTCACCACGCTTCGGGCTCGGTGGCTTGCTGCACTCGCCACACTATATAAAATCAACTCCATGCCGACGTGGATGGTGGGGGTATGAAAAAGTCGGAGGCCGCGTTCCGACGACGCTCGCCACGCTTCCAGGTCACATGGATAGTGTGTGTGTGTGGGGGGGGGGGGGTGCGTAAAACTATTTTTAGGACATACAATCATATTATTGTATACCTAATGTAATGGCATTGCACACACTATAAAATCGCATGCCATTTTGCGGCAGGTGCGATGCGATCCCCTGGGGCACACAGAGCAGTAAATAAATTACATGAAAAAATCGCATCGCACATCACATGGCACTAAAATGGCCCATGCGATGCAATGTGATTTCCCTACGCAGAATAGCCCACTAAGGGCGCCGTTCTAGGAAACAAGTACCGAGGATAAGGCAGGTAACTTGGTGAGCGAGAAGGGAGGGTCATGCGGGGGGGGGGGGGGGGGGGGTGTGCGGGTGGGCAGTGTTACATCCACATGCAATGCTGCGAATTTAGTAGCGTTGCATGTGCACCAGAATAAGGTCCTAAGTGCAGTGCTGCTGTGATGTCACTATGTATTAATGTCACTCTGACATCATCACCACCCCTTTCCTAATCCCCTGCCCATGACACTCTAGCAGTACAGGAAGTATGAGATATTTGGGGTGGGATGTCATTAGGTGCAATTTTTAGAGATGTGCGCTTTTTTGGTCAAAAACTTTAGATATTGCACGTTTACAAAAAAAAAAAAATTCCTTTTACTAAAAAAAATTAAAACAAGTGATTTCTGACTTTGTCTAAAAGAAAAATCCCACCTAATTACACCTCACCCCTTATCTCTATGTGTGGTTAGGATGAGAGGGACAGATGATGTGGTGGATGATTTGAGATGTTTCTTAGCACTGAAAGAGTTAAGGAACCTTTGCAGTCCATCCATGTATACCGCAGCGACCTTTTCATGCCCTCGCACCTGGATCTAAAGTTGTGGTGTAATTGTCTTCACCACACCACCGCGGACAGATGGCCAGAAGAGGAACAAACCTGTTTATAAGAACGCAATGCTTGTTATGATGAAAGCAACGTGTCATGTACACAAAGTGTAACAAGATGGCCGCTAGGACGCAGCTGTCTGACTGAAGCCTGACCGTGTTTATAAATTCTTACTGAACTATTCTTGCGCCAACATAAATTCTCCTTTAATCTGTTTTTCTTTTTACATTGAACATTCTCTCCTGATCTTTGATGACATCAGCCAGTTGTTTGTGTACCGCCGATTACTATGGAGGAAATCTGATTCAAACTTTGATTTCTTTTAGATCATGGCTTTCATTATATCCGTAACTAGGCTAAACCAATTTGTCATCACTCACATCCTGATGAGGATTCCAGTTGCCCGTGTTCCACATTTCACTCTCGCAACTGCAACTCCCACCTGCGCCGACGCCCAAGTTTAAAGTTCGAGTCTTTTGTGATATCGCAAAAAAATATGCAAGTAGTCATACCATATACTGTCAAATATCCAGATATGTCCTTTAGTTACATTTTTGGGTATCTGTGTTGACAAATGTTCACATGGACCCCGAAATAGTGGGACGCGCTCGCTCGCATGGCTGGTTTCAGTCATCATGCTTTGGGGCTCCTTCTTTGCCGACATTGATGGTGAACTAAGAACAAGTCGGTAAAAAAAAAACTCCTAAAAAACTACCTTTTACATGGTGAAATATTTACCCTGTTGACCTTTTGTTCCTGTCATCCTATTTAAAGATGACCTTTTGACCCCATTGACCTTTTGACCCTGTTGTCCTTCTGCAGGTTGACCTTTTGATGTAGACCTATTGACTATCTAGACACTGTAGATCTATCAGCCAGAACTAACTCCTTTAATGTCTGTCCAATGTCTTTCTCCTGAGGTTTCTCTTTTAGGAAACTCTTTGCGTACCTCCACCTGCCTCCACGGTCGAGTCCAGTGAAGACATTGCCGACATAGCAAACAAAACCCCACGTTATCAGGTCAGACAACGTGTTTACATTTATTTAACTGTTCCCTTTCCAAGGGTATTATTTGCATCTGTCCTAAAATATCCAATCGTCTTTCCTAATGTTAAGAAACCATAGGGTTGATGTACCAAAGAAAAAAAAAAGGTAGAGAAGTGGGTTGGAAGAGAGGTTGCTCCTACCAGCCAATCAGCTTCTACATATCATTCTGTAGAGTGAACTTGATAAGTGCTACCTCAAAGCTAATAGGTTGCTATGGGAAAGTTCTCCAGTGGTCCACCTCGCTACTCTTTTTGCTGCTTCATACTTCATATCTTGATCCATCCTGTCCTCCAGCTGCCTGCCTCTTCATCTACTACCATTTGCATCATCAGTACTGAAAATGTTGGTTTGCAACTGAGCCGGTCTCTTGGTCTATATTAATCAAATCCAAACCCAAACCCCCACCTGATCTCTCTTTAATTGCGACTGACACCATAAATCAACCCATCACTGTTTTGTTGACCTTCTCAACATCTCATTCTCTCATCCATCTCCAGGACATACCACATTATTTACAATTTACAATATATGTCCTTTACATTGTGGTACCAAGCTCCGGATTCACAATGATATACTTTTATACCTTGGTGGCATCAACGTCTATCCGTCTGTCCAGCCAATTGCAAGATCATAATCCTTGTTATTGAGGGATGCAGAACCCAGATGTCCAAAATCAACTATACTCTACCAGTTCCTCAGTGAACTCCTGCAGTGTCTCCCCAATGTCTTTCTCCTGCTCCACCACTCTCTCCTTAACCTTATCATATGATCCCTGAAGTCCAGCTTTTTATAGAAAAGTCCATGGATCTTCTACACCTTCTTTAAAATTCCATACAAGAACACTAACCTTACCCACCAGCAGGTGCAATGGCTTATTCATTTATCTGAAGTTTTATGTGCTCCCTGTGTAATCATCGATATAATAATTGTCTAGTCTCCATCATGTGTACGCATACGACTTCCATTGCTACAGGAGCGGGACTGGGCAGGAAGTACATAGAGTGGTGGTAGTAGGTGGATATGTGGTGGGGCGGGGACTAGATGGGGTGGGCAGTACAACGCAGCAGAAAAGATGGCAGAGCAGCAGATAGAGGTAAGGTGAAAAGAAAGGGTGGAGTATGGGAGGGACAGAGCAGAGAGCAGACTGAGGAGACCTGGAATGCATCGTCCCTTTACTAATCTTATATATTAATCTCATTGCGCAGAACTATATTTCCTCTCTTTTCTGTACTATTGTCTTGGAATAGGAATTAACGCCGTAGAGTTACCACAGTCGGGGTCTCAGAAACATTTGCATTTTCAACATAAACTTGGACACTTTTTTAATTTTGCAATCGCTCAGTGGATTTTCCTGAAACTTGGAACCACCAAGCAAGGCCCGTTCCTCTTAGAGCGTGCCAAGTTTTGTTACTTAAGTGTAAGGAAATGTTTGACAGTGCCGCAAACGCCGTTTACAGTTAAGAAAAATGTCACCAATCTGCCCTTTGGCTTGCGCCTAGTCATTAGAAGTTATACCGGCTATACAAGCAATACGATTAATTTTGCATTCACCACGAGGATCTCAGGCCTGTTTTTATTTTCGAGTCGAACAAGAATAAAAAATGTTTTTGTACAAATACGTGGAACAGTACATCTGCAAAAGTCATCTGCAAAAGGAAAAGTTTTACAGAAGTGATTTCAGACAATATCATTCAGAGCTATGTGGAAATGACAGCAATTATTTGGCACTCTGCTGCAAAAGAAAGGTTTGGTCTTTGGGGCTGATATTCGGAGGGAACGCAGCCAACATGTCACAGATGCGTGTTTCTTTCTTTCAGAGAGAAGATATTACACAGCACAGCAGTAAAGTGATGCTTTCCAAATGTGATGCCTTTTCCCCCAGGACAGCATTGCAGAACTCACCGCGCATTTCTGGGCCTGAGTCTCGGAAACGCCGCTCCATACTGACTCGAGGTAGAAAAATGTCCAGCCCCACCTCTAAGCCACTAGAAAAAAATGTAATGATTAATATTTTTGCAAAGTAATACCGTTATAGAGATGGAAGCAATTGAGGGGCTTATTCACCATGGTGGAATGGAAGCTACAAAATTAGGATTACAAAGTCTAATAGCGTAATCTGTGCGCAAATCCTCAAATGCATGGGCCGCGCTGGACCTCAGCTGCTTCAGGTAAAAGATGGGAAAGGAAAAGACAGTTTTATTTCCAGTTTGAACAATGACAGATCAGAAGCAGAGATAATATGGGAGAGTCATTAATAATTGAAGTTTGTTTTAAAATTGTAAGTTTTTATTTATTGATGTTCTTGTGGGTATAGACGTGCGAGTACAGGGCGGGCGCGGTGCGCGGCATACTGTGCATGGGAGCTGCGTATGTCAGACAATCCTCACAGCTTGTGGAAATAACACTTTACAAATACATCTGGTATAGATATGTATTTTACAGGGTATTTTCAATGTATACATGACACTTCTGTTATTTGTATATACTTTTAGGTGCAAACCTAGGATTTCTGGAGGGCGTTTCTGGATTTCGCACCCAATGATCTGGTGCGATGGTTGAGCCCTCAGGTCCACCCGCTTGCACATACTTTACAATGCATGTATATAATGCCTGGCCAGGCAATGGAGGATCTGGGTAACTGGAAACCCCCCTGTGTCTGCCTATTATATTAGTAATATATATGGGCAGATTCAATAGCCCCAGTGTTCTGGCAGTGCCTCCCGCATACTTCACTTGTAGAATTGGTTTTTGGTCATATCTCTTGGAAGTACGAGCAAGTGTTGGTCATAGCCCATAGAGGTACAAGTGAGTCTTCCTTCCCTACCGGCGCGATAAGTGCACCCAAACATCGCACGTGGGTCTGGTGGAATGTCATCCAGGTTGGAACCTGCCTCTCACAATTTTAAGTTTGGGCCTTTACTTTTGATGCATTAGTATGTGCAGGAGCTGGAGGGCCCTGCTCTTCCTCAGTCTTTGTCTGCGGCTTCTTAGTTCTCTTCACACCCACCCTCACATCTTGACAACAACCACACAGCTCTGCCCTTAATGACATATTCACATAAATATGGATCAGTGCATTTGTCTCCTGACATAAACTGTGCTGATGTGAATGTCCAGTGATATGATTGGCTACTTTTTATTCTTTCCATGCCCGCTTCCGAACCTTGAGCAGTAAGAATGTTGTAGGTCAGAAACTCAGCATTTGTTATGTAAAGATCAGAAGGTCATCAATGATGATGTTGACACCGTTAATGGTGAAGCCATCAAAATGTCAACAATACTCTTAAGGCTAGAGATAACATTAGAGTTAGACATAGTATTAGAGATGAGTACAAGTGCATTGTCAACATTACAACAATGTCAACGTTTCTAATTATGAACATGTCAACATGAGGAACCAAGACCTTATAGCGAAATGCGTTGAAACTACAACATTAGACCTTTGATTTATCGTTCTAAACATTCTGAACATATCAACACATCCCATGCTAGCATAACACACTATCACGTCAACATAATTAATGCCAACATGCCAACATTCTGAGTGTCAACAAAACATACCACGCCCAATATTGGTACACACGGTGGGAGAAGAGGTAAAGAATGATAGCCAGTTGTCAGGCTGGGGGTTACCAAATACCGTCCACAGTCTTCCACTCTGCAGAACATTGGGGTAAGTGCAGGAGTCTGGGGGAGTGGTAGAAGAACCTAGTACCGACCCTGGACATTAATGTACAGATTGGTCTCTTTATACAGTATTAATATCTAACCCTATACATGGTCTATAGTATAGGCTGTACCACACATTTATAATATAAATAAGTGGCCAGGAAAAGGTTAAAAGTAATAGAACCATCGCCTTTCACCTCATGGTAAGGCTTCTGTCTCTTCTTCCTGGCAGCTGCTCTCTGGTCCAGTGCATTGTGGTCTCAGATCCACACGCACACACAGCAAACTTGGTAGAAGAAGCTGCAACCGCTGTGATGTCTTGTAATCATATTATAGAACATTGCTATTGTGGTCATAATTTAAACCCCTTGCTAAGAATAGGGGGTTTCCAGGCAACCGACCCCCCCCCCCCCCTAGAGTTTGCCTATGTGTGATGAATGAGTTACTAACAATGCACAACTGATGTTATACAGATCCATTGTATTACAGTACGTACAGTCATTATTTTACTAAAAGTGGCATTTTGTGTATTTCTAGAAAGATCTATTCCAGCCCAAGTGACTATCAGACGTGATTATTGTTACTGAACACTGCAGACCGCAAATTGTTCTGAAATATCCTTAACCTTTCAACCATGTAGAAAGACATAAATCTGGTCAGACAAAGGAAAGCAAAACAACGTGACCCAACACTTGTTAATTCTCCTAATGAACTTGAATATCAACTTCCATGTCAAATAGGCCCTAATTAAAATATTCAAATTAAAACAGCTTTGCCATTTGCGGAAGCCTCTAGAGAGATCTTTTCACTATCAGACAGGGAACAATCTCCTAATATTTTGACAAAAGAAATACCCATAATGTGCATTCAAAAATACAAGACCATTATTTCCCGAGAAGCGCAGGAGACGCTAGCAGTATAATGATATAAAAAGACAAATTGGAATACAATCATAAAACAAGCAGTCCAGTGATGCAGAGAGAAGAGATAGATAAAAAGAGACTTTACCATAATAAAATCGAACAATGTAGCGTTAGGGAAATAGACCAAAAACGGTTCTGAGACGTTGGCGTATTATCTGGTGCAGTTACCTGCGTTACCTGGGCTCCACTTGCCACTATGCAGTAGGGATGGGACATTGAAAGAAAACTTACTGTTTTTAACACATCATTTAGTCCTAACTATTGGTTCTTCTGTCAGATCACACCACAAGTCCCGGTCATACCATTGGCTGTACACTATATATATTTATATAAATATATATATATATATATTAGAAAAATAAATTAGAGCGCTCCATAGTGCAGTATATCAAAGACATTTATTTTGTAAAAAGCAATTTTAGCCTTGCATAAAAACAGGCGGTTATAACGTACCGCAACAGGCGGTTCAACAACCGCTGGACAACAGCATATACAGTGGTCTTACACACTGAGCAGTAGGAGCGGTTACACTCGTTAGACGCTTGCTTGCATCAGGTAGGTAGGGACAAGGATTCCAACGCCAGGCCACGCCCCAACGCGTTTCGTAGTCACGTACTTCGTCAGAGGGTATATATATATACAGGAGGATTGCGTGGCACTCGTAACACACTCTAGGAAACGCAGGCGGAAGCCAAGGTATGATCAACGTTTCAAATCTTTTTAATTTGTCGTCAGGATAATCCTGACGACAAATTAAAAAGATTTGGAACGTTGATCATACCTTGGCTTCCGCCTGCGTTTCCTAGAGTGTGTTACGAGTGCCACGCCATCCTCTTCTACATTGTGCTTATCAAGCTGTGGAGGCACGACCAAATTTATCTCGTCACTGGGAGTGCCGGACCCTGCAGCACTATGAGTAGGGTCCTCCTTACTCACGTACTCACCCTACCTCTTTACCTCACCTGTGCTCCTGTCCTGTTCTTCCCTTCCTCTACTTCATCTTCAGTCTCCTCAACAATTTCCACACCTACTTCTGAACTGATGCTGATTTTAGTTCTACCAGCTATACCCTATTTATGCTGTATTTTATCAACACACCCTGTACGTTACATTGTCATTTGTTTTTTGTTTGCTATGTACGGCGCTGCGGACACTTTGTGGCGCCTTATAATTAAACAAATTACTACTAACATGATCCCACCCCAACCAGCATAATCAGTGTGAACACAGAACTCACCTGCCGAGCACTGGGTGGACTATACAATTAGCCAGGAAGCATTCGGCTGGCTACGTCCCACTGTGCCCGGCAGTCAGATGCCGACTTCAGCCAACCGCCAATTGCTGCATTGCCAACCAGCGACGGCGGAGGTGGCTTAAGCCATCATCTGAATGGAGTCCCGCTGACTGTTGCCTAGCTTGATAATGAGATGGAGTCCATTCCCTCCAATGATGAGGCTGCCCCTTGGGAACCTGGACCAGGGCAATGATGAAAGACCCCATGGTAAGAGGAGGCAGAGGTTGGGCCAAAACATCAGACAAGAAAAAAAGCAACCAAAACACCCAAGCCCGTGACCTAGAATTCGAACAAGTCCGCAGCACCACTCTGAAGCAGAGATACGGGTGCTAGCAAAAGGTTTATCGTTTGTCCCCACATGCCGTATACATCCATTCCATATTGAACCGCTCTTCACATCTGAAAGATCATATTGGTAAAACACCAGCGAGTATAAAATCACCTGCCACCTCTCTGCCAAATTATATTCCACTATAGCAGATACAGTAGCTCCACAACCTAAATCCATTAAAAACTTGTCTAATGGATCAACAGATGGATCCTATACAACATCGGTTGCGAGATCGGCCTACTCAACATAATTTGGCAATGGGAAAAAAAACGGCACTAAAATCCCTATCTGCTCACCTATAATTATCCGGGGAGCAGCTAGGTGAGGAGCAGTGGAGGGGTACAAAGCATAGATGACTACCGCACGGAATGTGAGCGTCAAATAAATGATGTCAAAACCTATGTACGTTTGGATGGAGATCCGTCAACGTCTTATAAAAAAGAACTGGACATGCTATTGTGCCAAGTGACCATCAGAGTTTAAAACAGCCCTAACAGTGGACTGCCCAATAGTGCCGCTATATTACTCCATCCCGAAAATACATACCCCCCCCCCCCAGGGCATCCAATCATATTGGCACAGGGATCTCTGTACCAACCAAGTTTGATCTATTTAGACAGTCTCCTGAATCCCTGCATACAACCATTACCATCTTACTTAAAAGACAAAACATCATTGTTGTTATTTTTAGGGGACTTGGAGCTGGCGAAGTACCTTACTTCCATTACACATTTGTGTACGCAGACGTCTCCAGTCTCTACACATGTATCCCTCATGATGCTGGTGCGGTTGCTGTGAGAATTCTGCTTACAGACAGTCTTACATGATGATGGTTTTTTCTTACAGGTGTCTGGGGTAACTATGGGGTCGGCAGTGGCACCAGCTTATGCAAACACATTTATGAACGATATAGAACAGAGTCTGTTCTATCATCATGGTAATGTAATTAGCGAGGTCTGTTTATACTATAGTTACATAGACGACCTATTAATATTCTGGTCAGGCACACAACAGGTGCTGTGCGACTTGTTGAATGGTCACAATAAAGCAGATAGTGTCATCAAGCCTCCATGTACTATCAGTCCAACTTATGTACAGTTTTTTTACGTCAATATCACTTTATCGCAGAGGCACATATCTACTGCTCTATACACAAAGAAAACTGACAGAAATACCATACTCCACTTTAATAGTGCACATCCACTACCCTTACGCAGGGGACTTCCATACTCACAACTATTGCGGGCACGGCAGATTACGTCAGAACCATTGGAAGTAGTACCAGCCTTAAATCTAATGGTTAAGAAGTTTGTGCAGCGTGGTTATCCTGAAGAACAATTAGAGGCAACTAAACAAAAAGTATAAAATATACCAAGAAACAGCCACGTTCAGAGACCATGACATCACAGACCATGACATCACAGACTAAGACATCACAGACCATGACATGGGTCAACAGATTGTAACCTCACAAAGATTTACCTTCATTACAAAACTGCTGCCTAGCTAAACGAGACCCCGTGACACAAAATACTCTGTGGTAAGAGGAGATATCACAGGTTGCAATAAAACAGCACCGTGTGTGGAAATTTTTTTTTTTTTTTTTTTTTTTTATATTTGGGGTATGTCACTTGTAGAGCCATGACAGTTAGCGACAAGTTTAGACACCCCCATACAGGGAAACATTTCACTATCCATTACCCCCTTACGTGTGCTTCCATGTACGTAATTTATCTTCTCACCTGTCCATGTGGCTTGTCCTGTGTGGGGAATACCCAGCACCAATTTAAGGAGCGCATGGCCCTACATAGGACAGCCATACACCAAGCCATAAGGAGGGGTTATAGCGATCAGTCTGTAGCCAGGCATTGCCTACAATTCAAACATGGGGCCAGATGCACTAGGATTCATGAGTGATACAATGGTGAGTGATAAAAATCCAACCAATCAGCTCTGCCTCACATTCTTCAAACCCAGCCTGTGACATGACAGGTAGGAGCTGATTGGTTGGCTGCTTATCACTCTCCATTTTATCACTTTTGAAGCCTAGTGTATCTGGCAGTAGCGCCCTGCCCCTGGTTTACACCTCTCCGCTGGAATTCTACTTGTAACATGGTGGTTACTATTGGTTACAGTGCACTTTAGTTTGGATCATATTACTTTCCCGTAATCCTTTTTGTGGTTAATCAGACTTAAATATAAGCTTTAAGCTGGTAAAAGGAATCTTAGCGCATTACACTCAGGTGCTTCTATTATTTGACTGATATGGATTTTATTATCAGCGTAATGATGAAGCTTCTTTCCATTACAATAATAAAAAAATAATATCCCAGCTATTCAACGGGAGCAAACATTGAATCAGATTAAGTCGAGAAGCCTCCATTCTCCGAATCTCGCTTTTATAATGGAACTAAAAACGTTATCCCTTGTTTTCGCAGAGTCTGATGTGACAATTGCGGCTGTACTTTCACATTATAGCGCCATTAAATCACAGATCCGCTCAGATTGTATAATAAACTATTTTTTACAATCTGTCGTAACACTATATTGGAAATTTGAATAAAAATTGCTTTGCTATTATTGCACAAACACTCGCAAGAAAAATATGGTCTCATGCCGGCTCACCTGCTAACGACGTGGAAACCTGGAATGATATTGCCGCCATCCATAATACACTTTTTTAATTCTCTCTGTTCTTTAATTACTTCATGTACCAGACATAAAGAATGAGGTCTCGCTAAGGCAGCTCTGATGTACGCAATGAAAATGTCAGGTTCACAATCGCATTCATTGTTATTATTTGTTCAGGAGAGATAGACGAGAGAGATCCGGGGATTGTGTGGTGCAGTAATCCATTAAGTATAGATATAGTCTAGAAATCCAGGGGAACAAAAAACCTTTTCCTTTCATTAGTCTTTAACGGCACCAGTGACCTCCATTGTATGTCACCCCCCTCCCGCAACCGAAAGCTGGGATAACTACATCTCCCAGCAGCCCTTGCATATCTCAGAACCCCACAGAGCATCCAAGTAGTCCCCTCCCCAGTGTAAGGATTGAAGGGAGGCCTCCAGAGACCCCTGGAGAGGGCCACCTTTATTTCCATGAGTTTTCAGCACAGAAAACCTACTTATTTGTTCCCCCCCTTTGGAACTATCCTGGGAAGGAGAAACTCAGCTGCACTTTGGGGGCAGGGACAAAGCTTTATGTCATAATCAAGCCCTGCCCCCATTACTGTAAATGACATGATCTTCTGGACTATGTGGAGGGGGCAGTATGTATTTTAGCTCCTCCCCTTGCTAGGGCAATGCTGGGTTGGAGGGGGGGGGGGGTCCGGGGGAATTTGGGAGACTTACCCACCCTTCAGGAATGCTGGGAGGAGGACCTGATTATCGGGAGCCTCCTGGCCATTCCGGGGGGGGGGGGGGGGGGGTAAAGCAAGTATGACTGAAAACCCTGTGAACATGTCTTAAAACTTGGATATCGGGAGCACAAGGCCTCGCTCCAAATTGGATTCACCCCACAGAAGCTGATTCCTTAGGGAAGCGTATCGACTTTTGCCACTTTCCCATAAGACTGTGTTATACCCTGACAGGGGTAAGTTTAATAAAGCTTCTAAAAATGAAAAGAAGTGACAACTAATCAGATTCTGTCTATCATTTTCTAGGACGCAATAGAGAAATGATAAACACAATCTGATTGGTTACTATATTAACCACACTGTACGTACTGGACCAATCAATGCACTGGGGCCCCTACACATCCATTCACGGGCAACAAATAATAATACAAAAATTAGGTACTTGTTTCCTAGAACGGCCACAATCGCGGGCATCGTGTACCTTTAAGTTAAGGTACACGATGCCTGCGATGGACCCGATTTCCTTTGAAATCAGGTCCATTTTGCCGGCAAAGGGAAAATCGGGGGCATCGCGTCGGTCGCGACCATTAACATTGGCCCTGACGCGACCGACGCGATGCCCACGATTTCCCCATAGGCTTCAATGTTAAAATCATTTTTAACATTGAAATCGGGAGCATCGCTTCGGTCTTGTGCCATTATAATGGCACAAGATGAGATGGACTTGATAAAGTCCATCTCACATAGTAAAAAATGTGAAATGGGCCAATATGACCCATTTCACATTATATATGGCCCCGTCGTCACCCCACTATTGACGTGAACCCGAAGCGTGGCGAGCGCAGCGAGACCGCTAGGGGCGGCGGTGCGCGTCCTCCGACCTTTTCATTCCCCTACTATCCACGTCGGCGTGGAGTTGAGAATATAAAGTGTGGCGAGCCACTGAGCCCGAAGCGTGGCGAGCGCAGCGAGCCCCGCGAGGGGACGCATATACCTGTGAAGTTATACGCGTCCGCTCGCCACGATTTGGGCTCGGTGGCTCACTGCGCTCGCCACACTTTATATTCTCAACTCCACGCCGACGTGGATAGTAGGGGAATGAAAAGGTCGGAGGACGCGCACCGCCGCCCCTCGCGGGCTCGCTGCGCTCGCCACGCTTCGGGTTCACGTCAATAGTGGGGTGGGGTTTACGCTGTAAAATTGGGGGTCTACGGACCCTATTCACATTTGATTCAATAAAAAAATCGGGTCGGTCGCATCGTATGCGACCAAATCGCATGCGATGCGACCGACGCAATCTTTCCGACACGACCACCCCGATGGAAATCGGTGTGGCCGTGCTAGGAAACAAGTACCAAAAATTATAACCTGCCCCTCCTGCAGTTCTGCACATCTCACCTCACGCTTCCGCACACAGAATGGCTGCCACCAATCACCATGTATTGTGATTGGTGGTTAGCTCTAGCTATCCACCAATCTCCATGCCGACAGCCAATCACTGCTTGACTGCAGGTAGGCAATGCTGCCGGTCTGGTCTGACTGGGCTACCACTATCTGCTCCTGCTCGGAGACCCCTATCTTGCGGGGCCCTGAGCAACTGTCCAATGTGCCGGTCCTGGTGATGGAGACAAGAGAACCTTGCCAGGTGCAATAATAATCTGAACAATAATGTGCATGATAATAATAATTATATATGAAAAAATAATCTAAAGAATAATCATTTTAAAATCGGTAACCACTCTACAGTATATGAGAGTGCAAGGAAGGCACATACCGTGTGGTATAGTGTGCAATAGGGTAGATGTTTGCGGTATAGTGTGCAATAGGGTAGATGTTTGCGGTATAGTGTGCAATAGGGTAGATGTTTGCGGTATAGTGTGCAATAGGGAAGATGTTTTAAGCCTGGCAAAGAGATAAAGTAGAAGGTGATAACGCACCAATCAGGTGTGTTTGAAAAATGACAGTTAGGAGTTGATGTGCACTGTTACGGTTGTGTGCTCTGACACATGTATGACGGAGACGCGTCCCTCTGTATGCGCAGGTCCATTCACGTACACTTACTGTAGGTCAGTCACCCGCACAAGGGCCCCTGGCAGACTGAGCGCCCTCCAAGCACCTGATCATGACTAATGTCTGCGCGAATGGGGCTGTGGGTAAAACTGAACAGGAGAACGTTAAGGAACCAAACAAAGGCTGATTATACAGAGTGTTCCTTCCCGTGTGATTACCCCAGTACCGAGGTCCACAAAGAGCCCTATAAATTGGCGGAAAGTCGTGGCGGCTGCCATTAATTTGTGATGTGCTTGCACTGGTGAGATGTAATATAACTGTCTGGTGTAATGTGTAAATCAATAGATTCAAATACCCCGTTTGTGATTTATTTCACTTCAACTGTTTTCAAGTGCCGGCTGTAAATCATATTTGTGCTCATTTGCCTTCGCATTATTCCGCAGCCAGTGGCGCTGGGGGCTGACGGATGGGAATGCGATGGAGTACGCTTAGCTCTGTTGCTCCGGGCTCTCCTCTCACCGCGTCGCGGAGTGCGATTAATCTAAGTAATACATCACACATCTTATTTTTTCCTAGTTTATTTTATTTAGTGTTGTCACAAATGATATCACTTACCCATCTACTAGAGTCACTAAACAGAAGTAAATTAATGACACAAACTATCTGTGCGAAGCTCATCTGTCCGGGATTTGATTACAGCCACTTGTGCTATGTCGAGACATTTACAATGGATGAACTTTATTTATTGCCGTTACTTCAGGAGTTGTCAACCGTTCTGCAAAGAGTCCTGAGCGCCTGCTTCTCGTCTGCGGGGACTCGGATGCGATTTCCTGAGCGAGTGATCTGGTACATGGAGGATGGGGGGGGGGGTCGTCTCATCTAAGTAGTCTATTAAATGCATCTTTGTATCCGGTACAGGAACTGACACGTGGGGCTCAGAGTCAGGTGCAACAAAGTTACTGTTACTTATTACAGGATATGTTTGTACTGAGGTACAGCTCAGGCTGTGCAATATTATTTATGCTGTTATATTGTATTAAATTCCTAAGGACAATGTTTTATTTATTTTACAGGGTAATATATCGTAGTATCCTGATGAGACGTCGAACCCCATATGGTCGACACCGTCAAAAGCAAGCGGTCGACATGACAATGACGCTGTATGAGGGTAAGCACCACACTAGTTGGGGGTCCATGAAAAACTCATGTCAACCTTTTCATATGTCTTCCTTTTTCCTTGTCGACCTTTTGCTTGTGTCACCGTTTCGACCTTTTGTTAAGGTTGACTTTGTGACTGTTATGTTACAGGCTGGGTTTAAAAAATAACAGGTAGGCGCTGATTGGGTGGTTGTTTATCACTCCACACCTATTCCCCACATGGCCTCCAAGGTGTGGCCCAAACATATCCCCCCCCCCCCCTACCCCGGTACCTGTCCATCCGGAAGCCGCTCACTGCTGGCTTTATCATGTACTGGCTGTAGAACATGTGTATTTTCGCATAGACCACAGATCGTATATTGCTGAAATCGCAGGAACCTTCCGTATTGTGAAGCAGCGATTGGAATGATCACAGTGTTAGTGGCTGGGGGTATCAGCACAGTTATTTCTATAGCGCACACATATTACGCAGCAATGCCAGAGATGACAGATAACGGTTCAGCAATGAGACCGGCACCAGCGGCTATCAGCGGCTATCAGCGGCTAACTGCTTACTGTAACATCTGTGCTTAGTGCGCTGACACGCGGGTTGTAGGAGGGGCTCTAGCGTGGAGGGCGTAGGCCGCGCAGCAGCGAATGAGCTGATAGTGTCAGTGAGCCGCCGGGATATGAGATCTACAGACAAACATAGACATTGCTGTAGGTCGACCCCAAATTGTTGACATACAAATGGTGAACAGTGTCAAAAGGTTGGTAGGTAGAAAGTAGACAGTGCTTAAGCTCAACAGTATCATAAGCTCAGCCTGATCGACACATCGTTTTTCTACCATCCACGTCAACTATGATTGGGAATAGTAACCTTGCCCGAAGCAAGCCGACACGGGTACATGTTTCAATGGGATCCGGATGATAGGTCGACAGTTTTTAGGTTTAGAGTCAATAGGTCAACATATGGTTGACATGCTGAAAAGGTCAACATGGTAAAATGGCTGCCAGGACAACGGTCAACACATGGGAATGTAGACATGAGTTTTTGTTTTTGTTAACTTTTTCATACTTCCTACAGGAGAATACATATGGATGACCGTCAGATTATCAACAGCGGGATCTCAGGGCAAGGCTCCCGAGGGGGATCTGGTAAGTATACTTACCTTCTCCTTGCAAAAACCCCCGTCCCTTCCTTTCTGCACCCTAGCCCACCTGCAGCCTAACCCAACCACTACTGCCTAAACCGAACCCTCCCCTCCAGTGACGTTACCCACTCCGGCATACTTAAAATTGGGATGTTAGCAGTCAAGACTCTATCGTCGGCATCTCCAGTGATGTTGGTGTCTTCAGTGCTATCTTCAGATGGCGCTGGGTCTTGGTTCCACGCTCCTTTCTATGGGAGAAGGTCAGAGTTTGCACATGGGATATCTGACGCCATTACTGCCACACAGTGCGACCTCTGGCTGTTGGCATATGTGACCTCGGTCACTGCTGACTCTAGCAGTCTTACCGGTCGCAGGACCCGCTGCTTTCTGGAGCAACTGCTCCCGCACCGGAGAATTATTGCTCTGGTGATTATGTATCCACCGTTGGCGAGTTGGTTACTTAACCCTCCGGCGCCCGATGACGAATAGGACCCCTATTGTGATATTTGTGTAATGAAAGACAAAGCACAAAACATTTGTTCCTGGACCTAGAACAAATATTAGTAAAAGAACCTGAAACCACGAGAACTGCAGCGTTTATGAGTTACAGTATATAAAAGAAAAAATGATATAAGATAAACACATTCATTTGCTATTAGAATAAAGTATATTCAGAGGTTGAACCGCAGCCAAACCATTGTTTTCTGAGGACGAGGAATGTGCTAGATAGGCTGCATTGTAATAATGGGAACCACACCTGGGATAGTTATCTGAGTGATATAAGATGTTACACTGTAACTACACTCATACATTACCCAACACGAGTGCATTGTGCAGCGGTGCACTACAATTACCAGCTGGCACATTACAATGAAATACTTCTTATTAATTTGAGCCTGCAGCATCCTCAGTAAGTTTCTGTAGTAACCATTTTTAGCGCACATGGACACTTTTGGGTAACAAATCACCGCTCCAGTCTCCTCTGACAGTACTAACGTACGTGCAATTGTTCCGTATTAAATTTGGGCAATTATATCAATGCTCATTTGCCGGTAGTCCAGCTTATTGCAGACTGGGGCAAGCTTTGCAAAGCAATTTAAATTCCAATTGTTATACAAAGTTCAGTTTCCTCCAACCACTGGACATAACGTACATGTGAATGACACATTACACTGTTACTCTGACAGTAGGGTTTATTATCCGAGATCTTGGCGCCAATCTTACTATCGGGATTAGTCAGACTTGATCGCAGACCTGGTGGTTATTCTGGTTGACACGCAGCTCTGTGAATTTTGCAATGCTGCGTGTCCTATTAAACCCGCTCGCCGCCCGTAAATGCCACCGCCCACTAAACATCCATTTGCAGCCTACGTGTTGACACCCATATCATTTGATGGTCGCCGACCATCGAATTATGTGGTGAGTACACGCAACACTAAGACCCCCGAAAGTGTCTTAGTTTTGCAGGGGAACATGGCGGGCAGGGGATATCTGGTGATGTGAGCTGCGCGCCCCCGGCACCCGCGTCACTGGGTGATTTCCCTGGGAATGCTTAGAGTTTTCATCGTAACGCCCATAAAACGCTGGGTGTTCCCATGGGCGCTACTAGCCACCGCCGCCCCATACCCCCGGGCGCAATGGTGGGTGTGAGGGCCGCTCGCACCCTCTGCATGTACTCACCATCGAATAAGTTTCCCAGTGTGCGCAGTCTGTGTATACCCCAGGACTTACCCTGGTAGAAACAGTCAGATCGGGCCCGTAGCTGACATCACATGACTTCCCCATAAACATCTGCGCACGTCTGCGTTTTCCATGACACTCCCCGAAATCGGTTGGTTACCAACCACAAACTCCGGCTTCTTGTTCATCACCTTACACATGGCCAGAAATCAACAAAAGTAGCAGGATTTTATCGCAGTGAGGCCTCGCTGATACATACTACCGGCCGTATGCGTGGGAAGTTTATTGATTATATCTGACCTGCAATATTGTGGTCGTGCAATATATTCCGAATAACCCCCTATGTCTCAACAACACAACACCGACATTTTTAATACATTAACAGAGAATTGAACCGTTGATTGTCTGTGGTCAAGCAGACTGGCCGAGGTAGTAGTGACACTGACGCCATGTTTCCTTACGCACATGTGCGCAGCCTGTGTTCTTCTCGCCACACCCGGTTAGCCCCCAAAACCAACTCTTCCTGTGAGTCACTAAGCGGTGAAATCCTCACAGTCACTGAAAGCAGTATGGCATCCCCCAGGTGTGAACTTGCCAATGCAGGTTCCCATCACCCCTGATATTGGTTGGGTACACATGGCTCCATCGTCTAGAAATTCCGCCATCTTTTTTTCTTTATAACTATCTGCATATAAAGTGCTCGGCACATCTGAGACCCGGCACGTACTTTGCGCCCGGCTCGGGGAGTTATTACAGCTGCTTCGCTTTCTCCAAGACGTTGAATGTGTGCAATTTGCATGCAGGACAGGAGAGGGGAGGAACAGACGCCATCTGTCTGTCCTTTCCTACAAATTGTAATGGTCACTTATCCGGCTACCTGTGGATATGCAAATGTTTCTGAAATGATAAAGAGGGCGACACTTCTCAGTAATGACAACTCGCCGTGACCTCACTGACACTAGCAGCAGGCTGGAAACTATTTGTGTCCACTTCCATTAAGAACCTTGCCCCAACTGACACTTACACGCACTCCGATCGCACAGATAAATGCGCTCTCGTTTGACCTCGACAGGAAATTGACGATTTTTCCCCCCTTTAATCTGCAGAGGTTTAAGCATTTATGAGTTACCTGCTGAGAGATGGAGTATGCAGGAAATATATTAACGTGCAAGGTAATCAATTAGGCCTCACAGTCATCACCAGGATTCTCCACCAGGGTTCATTACGGAGAGTTCAGGATTTGGTGTAAATGTAAATAACGAAATATTGCGGAATTAGATAAACTCACAGATTCCGGATTGTCTTTAACTTCTGACCTGATAAATTTAGTGCAAGAGAAAGTTTTAAGGGAAATTCTGAGGAAGGGCATGGAAGCTGTCCGGGTTACCTTTATTGTCTATGTCTCAGAGAACAGCGCACAGCTGCGCCAGGGCCTTCCTAGAGAACAGCTTTCTGGGAAATATATGGGCCTAATTCAGGTTCATACGTAGTTCTGCAAAAATCACTATTTGGTTTTTCGTAGTCTAAGGGCAGTGACCTGGCAACGTTGTGGGGTTTTTCAGGGCAGCAACAGAGCATTGCGGAGCCTGATTGGACCATTTACAGAGTGGACCGCGGCAGCGGCTGTGACATCACATGGCCGCCCTTGGCCTGGCTTGGCCGCTAGGCTGTGCAACCGGGGGGTGACGGGTTATTTGTGAGCTTTTCTTTGTATAGTGAAGCACTCGTATATGAATGATGCAATTGTAAAATGTTGCTATTGCATCGCAGGGCAGGACGCAGCATGCGGAGCAGCCTTGCCCGGATAACAGTTGAGAGGTGTGGCGGCTTGTCAGATGTGGGTGCGTGGCGGTCAGTGACGGCTCCTAAAGAGACAGTTGCATTGGCACTAACGTCCATGTTTGGATGGGCATTGTGCGCTACCATAAGGCTGGTGCAATGTGTCATATTGCGGCTGATGGTGCGTCTTTGTACACACAGCGGCATGTTAGGATCGCCGTGGTGGACATCTCAGTAGCACGCTCTTCAGGTGCAAAAGTAGCATAAACATACAGTTGTGCTGCTCAAAATGACTCCATTGCTTCTGCAACTGTATCCACCGCTGAATCAGACCCAGACTGCATAACCCTTACTGTGGCTCATCAATGTAAGATAGGAATATTCTGTTGTGTCCTGTGCTGATAAGCGGCTGATGTACATACTTATTAGTTTTCTGACTGCCCCTTGCAGGAGGGGGCAGGTGCGTTGGTAATACAAGGGAGTGGCATCACAATGGGTGGGGCGGGAGCATTGATGGGTGTTTGGGTCACTGGCTAGTAAAGCAGAGGGCGGCCTTCCTGAGCCGATCCGGGAGAGTTCTCAACAATATGGATATATCAACATGAATTTTGCGATAATGCTGCACGAAAAGTGTTTTCCGCATGATTTTCACAGAAAATAATGATCATCGCAGGTAACAAGGGTTGCCGATTTTTTTTCCTCATTTTTACATTGTGATAAAATAAATGTAATATCGTAAAACACTCCCAGAACCACTGAAAACCTTTGGAATGCATTAAGGGCAAGATGTAATAAGGTGTTTTTTGCCCTAATTGTCAAAATGAATCAATGTTTCCACAGTACATTTATTCCTGGATCTTGGTGGTATAATTCTCGCCATGCTCTGAAGGCGTACGTTATTTCAGTATGATACCGGTGAGATCTCTTATATATTTGGCTACATCTGTCACTCAAAGTGTGTCTGACTCTCTAACGCTGGGTGGAGCCTCTGACTCACATGACTGACTCCCATGTCAGAGAACCAGCCCAGTGAGACACCCTTTGCCATCTCATGTTACCCAGCAAAGACACAGCTACTCACCAGACACACCAGGTGAGAGCCCCCCGCCGCCCCCCCTCCCGCGATTCGCGGCACCCCCGCGACCACCCCTCCCGCGATTCACGGCACCCCCCGCGACCCCCTCTCCCGCGATTCGCGGCACCCCCCGCGAACCCCCGCGATTCGCGGCACCCCCCCACGACCCCCCCTCCCGCGATTCACGGCAAACCCCCCCCCCCCCCGGCCCCCCGGTTGACATGAGTTTTTGAAGATTTATTTTTCACTTTTTGAATGTTTTCATATTCATTCTCATGCGTCGACATGGACACCAATGAAGTGCCACACTTAAGTCAACATTTACATCTGTTGACATTTCTGTGTTGATTTTTTCTTGTGGCGATTCCCGGCACCCCCCCCCCGCGACCCCCCTCCCGCGATTCACAGCACACCCCCGCAATTCGCGGCACCCCCCGCAACTCCCGCGATTCGCTGCCCCACCCTATGACACCCCCCCTCCTGCAATTGGCGGCACCCTGCGACCCCCCCTCCCACGATTCGCACCAACCCCCCGGGCCCCCCCTCCTGCGGTTCGTGGTACCCCCCACCCCCGCTACCCCCCCTACCGTGATTCCCGCCCCGCGACCCCCCTACCGTGATTCCCCCCCTGACCCCCCTCCTGTCATTGTGGCAACCCCCCGCCCCCGCGACCCACCCTCCCACAATTCACTGCAACCCTCCACGCCCCTCCCACGATTCGCGGCACCCACACCCCCCGCGACCCCCCCTCCCGCAATTCACGGCATCCACCCACGACCCCTCCTCCCGTGATTCGCGGACACCCTTCACCTCCTCCCTCCCCCCCCACGCGCGCGATTCACGGCAACCCCAGGATTAAATGGCA
This sequence comes from Crinia signifera, assembly GCF_055691185.1. NCBI lineage: Eukaryota > Metazoa > Chordata > Amphibia > Anura > Myobatrachidae > Crinia > Crinia signifera. The sequence continues at coordinate 175,766,769 of NC_139224.1, read as the reverse complement.
CACGCAAAACACTGACACGACTATGGTCGACAATGAAAAAGGTTGACATGAGTTTTTGAAGATTTATTTTTCTTTATTTGAATGTTTTCATATTCATACTCATGTGTCGACATGGACACCAATGAAGTGCCACACTTATGTCAACATTTACATGTGTTGACCTTTCTTTGATGATTTTTTCTTGTGGCAATTTTTTTCCAGTGACAACTATGTGCACGTCAACCTAGACATCATCAACCAATTCTTTGTATAATATATAACACCTGTTCTGTTTTACTGTAGGTGTTTTAAGTCAGATATTTTACTGCTACTATTACTGTTTATGTAACCATCTTTCTCATATACAAATGTTCACAAATTAAGGGGGCGCAGCCCCTTACGGCGGTGTGAAGAGCACCCATAGGGCGCGATGAATCACCTAGTATACATATATACACTTTTTCCATGAACTACATTTTTTAATAATCTTTGAAAACTTTACATGGTAAATAATGTTATGGAAATTATGTGTAACCATATCTATGCAAATATTCCAAGACAGTAAAATCCAGGGGCGGATTGGCCCACCGGGAAACCGGTCCATTTCCCGGTGGGCCGGGCAAAACTCATTAAAAATCGGCCGGCCGCGCTCCCCCCTGGGCTGGGAAGCGGGCAGCGGCCGCAGCACTTTGTCCAAATCCAAAATGACCACGGGAGGGCTGCTGCGCATGGACACACAGCACCTCCCAGCTTCCGTTCCCCCTCCACCCAGCCAGCAGGTGAGAGGTGAGGTGTGCCAGCCCCCTCGGCGCGCATTACATACCGCCGCGACCCCCCCACGGGCACACATTACATACCGCTGACGCCACCACCCACCCCCCGTGCATTACATTACGTTTTGGGGAGTGCTAAGAAAAAAGCTTAGGCGTGCAAACAAAAACCCTGGGAGTGTCGGGGAGAAGACAGGCGTGCCAAGTCGCCTGGGGGGGGGGGGGGGAAGTTTGATGTCAGCTTCAGCCCTGATGCACCTGTTTTGCATCACGGCGCTGAGTAAGTCTCAGGCTTTGTGGCACCTGCGATCAGGGCAGCCGTGAGGAATGCCGGGCCCCGGTAAAATTTGGGGGTGTGGTCTAAGTGTGGGAGGTGTTGCCACACCCCCAAGAAAATGCTAAAAACTCTAAACTCAGCAGCAGCAGCAGCACACACCTACAGCATGTGCTGTGCTGACAGCAGGCTCAGCATGACCTCTCACACTGTCAGTGAGACACTCATGCTGAGACTGCTGTCAGCACAGCACATGCTGTCGAAGTGTGTGCTGCTGTTGCTGTCCGGGACTGGTCGGACCAGGGCCCCTGCCGGGCCCCTCCAGCAAGCCGGGGCCCGGGTAATTAGTACCCGCTCCCCCTCCCTCTCGGCTGCCCTGCCTGCGATGCCTTGTGCCCTATGTAAAAATCATTTGAGCCTTTTTTTTGGGATTTCGGACATACTGTATTTGCACGAGGGTGAATGGATGTGCGCCCATTCACGTCCATCCGCAGAGTGATTACATTATTTCACAATGCGGGATTCTCACTGGAGTAGGGCGAGAGCTAAACCTATCACTGCCTGCTGTGAATTCCAGACGGAGAGGCCAGAAGAGATTTATGCCGCTCATTGCGCCCAATTACCGTATAATTCTTCTTGTTAACTAAATAATAGTGACTACTGTATTTAACATAAAAAAAATGACCACAAGAACAAGTGCGTCAGAAAAAAACAAAAAACAATAAAACAAAAAAAAGCTTCCTTTCTTTTGCGGTAAAATATATGTCAGAATTCAATAGAAAGTCATTTTAAACAGGTCGAGAATATTTTGATCTTTTTTTTCTTTAAGAAATTTCAAATGATAAATTTCAAATACAAGACGGTCCCTTCACACGGAGCCCTAGCAGCTGTGTTTGTCCTGAAGAAGGAAGTCTTACAAAAAGTTGGCAAGCAATATTAATGTTGAATTTTCATGTATATATAATAAAATGCATCACAGCTGCGGGATATACCTGCCAAAAGCAACAGAAACTCGCTAAAGTGTATAGAAGGCCCTCATTCTTCCACAATCATTTCTTAATTCATAAAAGCGAAGTACAACTTTACAACATCCCCGAGGGCACATAAAGGTTATGCTGGGTAGAAAGAGTAACTGTATCCCCTTTACGGTGCGACGTCTAGTGCACACAAGTAACTTCATAGCCGCACACTTTCTGTTGCGAGAGCGAAGGACTGGGATTACTGACGCCGTTGCGCAGAGGGAAATGATGCATTTAAAATGCAGACTTTCCAAATCCTCTGAAATCGTCTCCAAATTGGTGCAAACCCCCCAAACCATTTTTATATCTTAGGGGGTTATTTTGGTCTTTAACGAGGACCTTCTTCTTTTTTCCTTATATTTATTTTCCGTTAGCGGATGTAGGGACATTGCAGAAATGGTACTAAACCACAGTAGCTTGCTTTCATGGTCAACAAGACTAGTTACTCCACATGAACTGCAAGGTCATCTATCCGAAATCTGCCTTAACCCTCCGTATGCAGCGCCCCCCGATGGTCTTGTCTGCGGTCCCGGTGCTCCTCAAACTCCACTCCTCCTGGCTCCTGCTGCTATTGAAAACTGACCCTCACAAAATGGCTGCCCCTGATAGCAGACCATTTTTAAGGATGCTAGAGGAGGCCGCTGCCTCCTCTAGCATCCTCAAAAACTGTCTGCTGTATGGGGGCAGACATTTTTTGAAGGTCAGTTTTTAATATCAGCAGGAGCCAGGATCGCAGACATGTAAATCTGCAGGTCCTGGCCATGGACGCAGCTGGTTGCAGCAGCGTAACAAAAGCCCCACAAGCCGCCGGTGCCCACACTTTCTCCTCCCAACTATGGCGCTAAAGCCACAAAACTGTAAATAAATAATAATAAAAAAATAATAGTGTCCCTGCTTCATATTACACATCACAGTAGTACCCCTTATTCATATTATAAAACACAGTAGTCCCCATTCTACCACGTGGACAGACGCATCTGCTGTACACAGCACTTTGTAAATAACGCCCATAATGACCACAATCTCCCTCATAGACCGGGGAACTGATGCTTTATTATTGAGGATCTTATTTTTCTTGCTGTAGGAGCCGTAAAACTGACCAGTAAATTTATGATGTTTACTAAACAGTGACACGTTCCTCGGGCATATACATAAATATGAGGCACTTTATGAATATGTATGTTTGACATATTTATGCCACCTGCCTCTTATCTTCTATTGTTAGATATTTTAGTACAATATGAATTTACTGGGATTCTGCAGCATTTATCTTAGCAAACACGTGTAATTGTCCTACCGTCACCTAGAAAGGTGGAAATCTGCGGGAAATGCACCGTTATATCCTAATGTCCATGGGGGAATGAATGCAGCTGGTATTATATACAGAAGGTTCAGAGAGATAAATATGTACTGTAGGGTGCCGACTCTGCAAACATCATCACCCCCATTGCTCACAGCAAAACAGCTAATATAATAATAATAATAATAATAATAATTATAATAATTATATCCAACATGACCCTTCCCACAGTAATCTGGGTAAAATGGAGATTCTCATCTTAAACATTATTCATTATGAGCATGAACTTTGAACTTTCATTTATAGAGCACAATGAACAGTGATAGGAACACAATTACATCGATACTTAGAAAAAAACATTAATACAATGGATGAAGCATGGAGAGTGTGTCATAGGGGAATTGATGGTAGTATAGAGAGAGGCAGTGTGTAGTAGGGGGAGTAGATGGTAGGAAAGAGAGCCAATATGGGTAGGGGGGTAGATGGTAGGATAGAGAGACACACTAGTGGTAGGGGAGGCAGTGTGGGGTAGGGGGAGTAGATGGTAGGATAGAGACACACTAGAGGCAGGGGAGGCAGTGTAGGGTAGGGGGAGTAGATGGTAGGATAGAGAGACACACTAGTGGTAGGGGAGGCAGTGTGGGGTAGGGGGAGTAGATGGTAGGATAGAGAGCCAATATGGGTAGGGGAGTAGATGGTAGGATAGAGAGACACACTAGTGGTATGAGGGAGGCAGTGTGGGGTAGGGGGAGTAGATGGTAGGATAGAGAGACACACTAGTGGTAGGGGAGGCAGTGTGGGGTAGGGGGAGTAGATGGTAGGATAGAGAGACACACTAGTGGTAGGGGAGGCAGTGTAGGGTAGGGGGAGTAGATGGTAGGATAGAGAGACACACTAGTGGTAGGGAGGCAGTGTAGGGTAGGGGGAGTAGATGGTAGGATCGAGAGACACACTAGTGGTAGGGGAGGCAGTGTGGGGTAGGGGGAGTAGATGGTAGGATCGAGAGACACACTTGTGGTAGGGGAGGCAGTGTGGGGTAGGGGGAGTAGATGGTAGGATCGAGAGACACACTAGAGGTAGGGGAGGCAGTGTGGGGTAGGGGGAGTAGATGGTAGGATAGAGAGACACACTAGTGGTATGAGGGAGGCAGTGTGTGGTAGAGGGTTAGATGGTAGGATAGAGAGACTCTGGGTAGGGGTGGCAATGTGGGGTAGCGGGTGTGGATGGTAGGATAGAGAGACACACTAGGTTTAGGCAGTGTGGGGTAGGGGTAGATTGTAGGATAGAGAGACTAGGGGTAGGCACTGTGGGGTAGGAGGGGTAGATGGTAGGATAGAGAGACACACTAGTGGTAGGGGGAGTAGATGGTAGGATAAAGAGACGTGGGGGGTGCCGTGAATCGCGGGAGGGGGCTTGGGTCCGCAAATCGCGGGAGGGGGGGCGCGGGGGTGCCGTGAATCGCGGGAGGGGGGTGTCGCGGGTTTCCCGTGAATCGCAGGGGGGGGGTCGCGGGGGGTGCCGCGAATTGTGGGAGGGGGGGAGTTGCGGGGGGGGAGCAAATCGCGGGAGGTGGGGTCTTGGGTATCTGGGAGGGGGTGCTGGCAGAGTGGGGGGGTGCGGGAGTAATGCAGGGTTGCTGACTTTTACAGACAGAGGAGACTGTCAGCATCACTTCTGGGGGCGGGGCCTGATGGAGACATAATCAGTCCCTGCCCCCAGTGATATACATCCCACAATATGCGGGTCTCCAATGAGGGGGTGGAGCTAAATATGCCCAATTTGCATATTTAGCCCTGCCCCTCCCACCAAAACGCCACGAATCGCGGCAATTTCAAGCTTCTGCCCCCAGGTAAATGAGGGGGGGAAGGGGGCTGCTGGAATCCGGGAGGGTTGCCCACCTTCCGGGGGGCCGGGAGGGGGACCCAATTTTCGGGATCCTCCCGGCCATTCCGGGAGGGTTGGCAACCCTGGAGTAATGGTGGATGGTGGCTGTGGAGAAATGGTGGATGGTGGGCATGTACTGTAGCCCTGGCTGGGCGGGGGGAGGTGATGTCAAGGGGGTGAGGTGAGTAGAACACTAGTCTTTTCCTTAGGGGGGGCGGGTTTGTGTATAACACTGGGCGGGAACGTTATACACATAAAACACTGGTCTTTTCCCTAGGGGGGCGGGTTTGTGTATCCCGCTGGGCGGGAACGTTATATACATAGGGGATGAGTGACAGATCTGGCTAAATATATAAGAGATGTGTAATGTGACAATCTGCAGTATTATATGGTGCCGAACCTTCTGCTTCATACAGTACATATAAAATAATATGACCCTGTCCAAATAAGTGATGGGTCTATGTTCCTGCTGATGGTGGTTACAGAACATGAAACATACAATTTGTGCCCCCCCCTCCCCCCAAATAATAATCTATTGACCATTTTTATGACGACAATTGTCACGTCACCGTTTTGTCTTTGTAGACTTAATCCATGTTGACCTTGTGGTGTCACCCGACTCACCCTAATGGCTGTCTATGTAGAGATTGTAGATCTCCCAGCGCCCTTCTGTACCGCAACCAGGTGACGATCGGCTATATCCCAGAGCTGCTGGCTGGGATAATGTGTGGTGGTGGCTGTTTCTGGCCTTTACACACTGTGGGAACGGCATCTTGCACCCTTTACGGGGAGTCGGATTGAGCCGGGATGTTTCATGTGGTTACATGTTACAGTCTACAAACCTTAGTGTCATTGCTAACTAGAGATGCGTTGTTCAGTTTTCCTGAAATTACAAACACACCCAAATTTGGGGGTTCCAAGTCAAATCAAGGTCCCACACGAATCACTTTGGGTTTGCAAGTGGAATTGAGTCCTGGCTTCAGATTTGTTGTCAGTTCAGAACTGGGATTTAAAAAACGAACCAGGGGTGTGGATTGTACTGTATGTCAACAGGTCCAAATTACATGATTTTATCGATTATTTCTCGAGTTTAAACCAAACCGAAAAATAATTCTGATCCGAAAACTAAAATGTGGTTTGGCCAAAACCAAAACACGACGGTGTACTAGAACTAAAATCAAAACTCGGGGGTCCGTGCACATCACTATTTGTAACGTATGACGTCATTGTATAATATTTGGCGTCTATAGAACAGATTGATATGTGAATAATGAGACTCAGGGGTAGATGTATGAAGAAGTGATAAAGGAGGAGAAGTGATAAAGTGCCTGGTACTTTATCACCGGCCAATCAGATCCTTTTTAAACCCAACCTGTAACTTAGCAGTCAGGAGCTGAATGGCCGGAGATAAGGTACCACCAGGCACTTTATCACTTCTCCTCCCTTATCACTGCTTCTTACATCTACCCCACAATGAGCATCTGGTCACAGCAGCTATGTGTCCGGTGTTTTGCTGGCTATATTGATCCCAATAATCCGTTACTTTCTTTTCCCGTGTATACATCATTATCCTTGGCAAAAAAAAAGAAAAAGGAAAAAAAAGGAAAGCAATAACTCCAATAAATACAGGAGACATGTGCTGTCTAATCCAGATATTAAAAGGTTTCAGGAATTACTAATGCAAAGGTTAGACATGATACTATATTACATATTCTGGCAAAGGCCATACATTATTCATGAGCGCAGGCAGAAGCGTTCCTGGTGCAATGTAACATAAATTAAACACTCTATATATTTTATTCTAGATCATATATATTAAATGTTACAGGAGTCAGGAATAAAAGGCATTTTCCAAACAACTATGGAAAGATCCTTTGATATTTCTTAGCTCAGCAAATCCCTGCAGCTTCTTACAGTAGGGCGGATATTAATAACTAGTGAATGCGACGCTGGATGTTCTCGCCATGACCACTTTTATCGGGGGCAAGGAACGAATCCCATTTAAAAATCAAATCATTGAACAGATATTTTTTTTTCTAAACATATTTAAAGGGGCGGCTTCAGCCGAATGGGTACATTGTGCAACACTACATTTCACCTTAAATAGATTTTTTTTTAAATTATATCTATATGCTTTTATTTGCTATTGAATAGGATATTTATCTTATACTAAAACACCCTTCATAACTACAGGCTGTGAAGGAAGACATTTTGTAGCTGTGATAGGGGTGTAACTCCCAGAGACATTGGAGGCAGTGGTTGCTGGGCTCCAGCTGTCAAAGGGGCTCAAACAAAGATCTCTTTGTTCTCATTGCATAGGGATTTGCTACATTCACTGCTTGCTCACAAACCACCTTTGCAGCCCACTTGAGCTGAAAAGTCTCAGAATGGAGGCACTAAATGAAAAATGCCGTAAAACCCCTCTTATAGGGGTTTTACCACATTTTGTAATGCAGGAAATCCGGCATGCCAGGTCTTCGTTACAGGGATTATTACCATGAACCGCCGCTGCCCCCCCCCCCGCATAGACTCCTGCTGTGCTGCTCAGACCAGTGACCTCCTCCTCCCTAGCCCTGTACATCCCCTTCCGAGTGCAGGGAGGTGGAGGCGGAGTCCTGCAGCAGCATCTAGGTAGGAGGGAGAGCCGCGGGGACCCGCTCACCCCCAGCCGGCTGCTTCGCAAAGGGCCGCTCTTACCGCAAGAGCTCCCCTTTGCGATACTCAATGCATTTTTTAGAGCATAGGCAATTAGTATTGCAGCAGTAGCCGGCGTAGGGGCGTGGTAATGGGCTGCGGATGTTATTGCATCCCGCCCAATGTGAGACAACAGATCACCATAGACGTGTGCCCTGGGGGTGCCGCTGTCTTTACCAGAATGTACCAGTGTAATTTACTAAAATGGGAGTTCTATGGAAGATGAGGTGTGATTGGTTGCTATTGGTTACATCCTATTTTCACTTGTGTCAACCCTTTGACCATTGTAACCTAATGCATATCGACTTTATTTTTAAGCGGTCAACCTTTCGACTAGAGCTAGACACTGTCGACCTAACACGAACCATACCTACTTCTGTCACAGGGCCTGTCGAAGCACCCGACACTATTACAGACCCCAAACACGATCCAGCGACTCACGCACAGGTACATCTCAGCAATGTGACCAGATAACGCATGTAAGACACCGTGTGCAAGTGCTAAAGGAACAAGGACACAGAACCCAGTGTGAATCATGCAGAATGAAGCCCTGGGACGTGCGGCGATCTGGCAGAGAGCGCCAGGCTATGACAGATCTTACTTATAATAAAACACTTCTGCCAATGCGGTCTTGCCCCAGTGAGGCCAGCCCGGGTCACGCAGCCGCCGTTCTATCCCCTACGCTAAATAAACACATTTCTGCACCATATAATGTTCCTTATTTATCGGCTAACACGGTGCGGGCAGAACACGCACCGCAACACTGAGCAAAAAGTCAGATATGAGTTTTCTCAGTAGAACTTTACTGATCCGGCGGATTCCTGTGGGTTACAGAACGCACTTATACACTTTGTGTGATTCACCAGTAGCTTAGCTATTCGGCATCGAGCCACCAGTGGGTGGAAAAAAGGATCTATACACTACACTAACCATATATACAGTATATATATATATATATATATGTATATATATATATATATATATATATATATATATATATATATATATATATATATATATAGGAGATAGGGCGGCACTCCAAATGTAGCACAGGTCCCAGCAGGGATAGGAATGAATCCAGAGGTGCCCTCCGTGGCTTGAATCCGATGCGGAGACAAGAGTATGCAGCGTGGGGGGGGGGGGGGGGGGGCGGCGGCACTCGCGGTTAAAGAATAAACACACAACAAGGCAGGAGTATCCCAACGTTTTATGGCACCTTGATAAAGTGGCGACACGGCCACGAAACGTTGGGATACTCCTGCCTTGTTGTGTGTTTATTCCTTAACCGCGAGTGCCGCCGCCCCCCCACGCTATATATATATATATATATATATATATATATATATATAAAGCTGCACTCAGGCACTGGGGATATCTGTACTGTTACCGGGTTTGCATCAACCTTATGGAATTGTCCCTATATTATTGTGCCCATCAGTTTTCCTACATCAGCTGCATATTACTTATACAAAGAATCTGGAATGGGTGGTGGTGCCGCGCTCTGTCACTGAAATTCTACAGATGTTTGATAAAATGTTTCTTTATTTGTTTACAAATGTATCTTTTATACATATAGCAATTGGCCTTTTCAATACACTGTTCAGTCAATCGGGCTGAAAGTGCATTCCTTCAAGGTCAATAAATATTTATTGACCTTGAAGGAATGCACTCTTTCAGCCCGATTGACTGAACAGTGTATTGAAAAGGCAAATTGATATATGTATAAAAGATACATTTGTAAACAAATAAAGAAACATTTTATCAAACATCTGTAGAATTTCAGTGACAGAGCGCGGCACCACCACCCATTCCAGTATCTTGTACAAACGGACCCAGTCATCCGTTCAAAGTGCAGCTGCTAGTCAAAGAAAACACAAATAGATTCAGTGCGCAGGTACAAAAACTTATTTTATACAAAGAATCGATTCAACCAACAACTGTTACTCCCCTACCCTATAATTGATGGAGCGGAGTTGATTCCCCCTGATGAAGTCTTGTATGACGAAACGCGTCAGCTTACCATCTATCTTGAAAGGACAATTCAATGAATACCTGTGTCTGACTCTGTAGTTTAATACATTTTACTAATGCTATTCCACCGTGTATTTGTACAAAGCTGGGGACTTATCATAAAGCGCACTCATTTATTTTATACTTTCCATGTGTTCTATCCCCTACTCACAGGGAGGGGGCTACTGATCTTCACATGACACTAGCCACCCAGGAAATGATGTTTTACCTGTATTACAATGGTAGCACTGATTGTTGCCTGGCATAACTCCGGACTGTAATGTATACAGTTATATGCAGAATACAGCAATAGCATGTAAGATATAATGTACCTAGCTCTGTGCCCCATGTACCCACATATTGCTAACCGTATACTGTGACCAGAATATGATAAATACAATCTAAGCAGTAATTGTGACAGAGGGGACGGGGACATGGCTCTGTGCTTCTGTTATGTCACATAGTTACTCAGAGACTGATGTAGAAATTGCTGCTGGGGAAGAAGAGTCACGTATGTATTATTTATGTTATATTCGGAGAATATGCTAACATGTCCGCAGATTGGAGGAGATTGTAGTCAGATCCGTGCCGGCTTCAGTGTGTAAAAAAAGAGGTAAATAAATAAAAAACGGTCAGGGGGTAATGATTTGGCTGCGGGACCTTATGTAATAAGTGTCCCCCGGCTGTGACATTACCCTGCTGGCTGGTTGGGCCTGGTGCTGGTTCTTAAAATATGGGGGAACCCTAGTCATTTTGTCCCCTGTATTCTGGGAACCAAGTAGAGATGGGCAAAACGGGTCACTAGCGAGAGCTGGGATCCAGCAGATCAGTCAATGAAAAGATTTGTATCTTTTAGGCGGATCAACGCAGAGGCAGAACTCTGGGAGGCAATGGAGTCATCTGCCGCCGGGCTCCTGCTCCCAAGGGGGCACCTCTCCCCCCCCTGGAAGTTTAAATTAGTCATTTTAAAGCCAACAATATTGCTTCTGTGGCTGAGTTCTGAAAAATATATGTTATCTATCTATCTATATTTCTGAACAGAAATATATATTTTATATAAGGTTATATAGGATTGTGTGTGTGTGGGAGGGGGGGCACCAATATATATCTTGCCTCCGGGCAACTGGAACGAACTTACGCCACTGGATCAACGGTTCACTTTGAAAGAAGGGGTAATTTGTTAATAACGAACTTTGTTTTACAATCATTTATTCCCATAATTTTTTACTTTAAAAAAAACAAAAAAACATTGAGCTGAACAAATAAGAACATACATAATCGAGTAAAACACTGATCGATGGCTGGGTGCAGAATCACCATCGATGGCAACCATCGATGGCGTCTGCACCGTTGGCCATCCCTTATCCTAGCAGCAGCAGCCTTATTATTCTTTCTTCTACTTGCAGTAGCAGCACTGAACTCAGTCTCCGGAGTCAGTACATCTCAGCTGCCACAGGTGGCAGTGCTGAGATCAGGAGAATGCATTGTAATTAAAAACGAAACTGAAAGTAAAAGAACGACGGATCACCTTTTTGGGATCGGCGGCTCACTCGTTCTTGAATCGTTCTTTTAAATTATTTATTTGTTTTTCTTTCTTTTTTTTAACATGCAGCCAATATGAATTCGTATCGGCAAAAATATGAATTCCTACGCCATTAGAAAATACGAATCAGTCAAATACAACTGATTAGTAAATTTTCCTCCAGAATACGAATTTGTAAATGCAATACGACGGCGATGCCAGTCACATGTATTCGTATTAAGAATATGAAGGCAAATTCTCGTATTCGTAGTCTTAGGGTTTTGGTGTCAAACCCGACTGTTCTACAGTTCTAGTAATCTGGGTGGGATTCTTCTATCTGCAGCTCAGCAGAATGCGGAGGTAACATAACTTTCATTTTTAGTCACATTAACACTAAAGAATGTTTATTGCTTTCATTGTTTATGTCCTGAAGATACAAATTAGGGGGTGTAATAGGATTCTGCAGCACGGTTTTGCCCAGTTGTGTGCTTTTTTGCTTTGCTTGCTAACCTGAATCAGGCCTAACATTTCCCCTACCCCAGAGTCAGAATGTAATGTGCGAAGACAGCAGTGAGTACGGGACGGTAGCCGTGATCCCAGACAGCTCTCTGCGAGGATTAATTCTCCTAACAACTACATTAAGATTCATGCTGATTGTTTATCCCTGATTAGCTGGTGTTTATCAGCAGCGGGAGTGATAAATGGTTCGCAGGTGCGCACAGGGGAAGTTACTGTTATTTTGTTTAGTACTTAACCCAAAAACTTGTTCTGTGACTGGAGTGATGGGAGGCCTCTCGGAATAGGACGGAGGGCGTACATATTGTAAATGGCAATGTCTGCGCGGCGAGCATTCCAGACAGAGACTAATGACATGGGGCAAAGTGCTAACAATTAAGGAGGAGTCGTCTGATTGTGTTTGTGGCCAAGTTTGATGCTTTTTCTAATAAAATATCCCGGTGAAAATAAACTGACATACAGTATAGTGAGATATTTCTGGAATAGTAAATCTGGGCTTCTAGAACCTCAGAGCTATTTGTATCCCGCAAATAAATGAACATTTGGAGCATTTTCAGGACAAAAGATATTCATGTTCGTTGCCAGGGGTTACATGCTTGTTGCCGAGGGTTTCTTGCTCTTTGCCAGGGGTAGCATGCTCATTGCCAGGGCTCTCTTATTCACTGCCAGGGGTTACATGCTCATTGCCAGGGCTCTCTTATGCATTGCCAGGGGTTACATGCTTGTTGCCGGGGGTTTCTTGCTCATTGACAGGATCTCTTACTCATTTCCAGGGGTTATATGCTCGTTGCCCAGGGTAACATGCTCATTGCCAGGGTTCTCTTACTCGTTGCCAGGGGTTACATGCTTGTTGCCAGGGGTTTCTTGATCGTTGCAGGGATCTCTTACTCATTGCCAGGGGTTACATGCTCTCATTGCCAGGGCTCTCTTACTCGTTGCCAGGGGTTACATGCTTGTTGCTGAGGGTTTCTTACTCATAGCCAGGGGTAACATGTTCATTGCCAGGGCTCTCTTTTTCATTGACAGCGGTTACATGCTTGTTGCCATGATCTCTTACTCATTGCCAGGGGTTACATGCTTGTTGCCGGGGGTTTCTTGCTTGTTGCCGGGATCTCTTACTCATTGCCAGGGGTTACATGCTCATTGCCAGGGCTCCCTTACTCGTTGCCAGGGGTTACATGCTTGTTGCCGAGGGTTTCTTACTCATAGCCAGGGGTAACATGTTCATTGCCAGGGCTCTCTTTTTCATTGCCAGGGGTTACATGATTGTTGCCGGGGGATTCTTGCTTGTTGCCGGGATCTCTTACTCATTGCCAGGGGTTACATGCTCGTTGCCAGGGATTCCCGGAATGTGGTACTTCTGGTAACGCTGCATACGCTGTGCTAGAGCTCCTGTAGGACCTTTACATACCTCCCAACTGTCCCGCTTATCGCGGAAACGTCCCGATATTTTGGGACATTCCTGCGTCCCTCCCGCCGCCGGTAGTGTCCCGCGGCGGGGGGGGGGCAGTTGGGAGTCCCCCCCTGTAGTCCGTGAATAGACGCACAGCGTCTATTCTTGCAGGCAGAGGGGGTGGGGGCTGGCCAGCAGCTCACAGAGCTGCTAGACATGCCCCCACCGCGGTAGAAAACGGGGGCGTGGCCTCGTGACAGCATCGCGAGTGTAGGCCACGCCCCCTTTCGGTAGACCACGCCCCCGAAATTTGGCACGCGCCTAAGGCGCGCACACCGTCCCGGCTCTGCCTTCGCAGAAGTTGGGAAGTATGCCTTTAGCATCTGTCTCTTCCAAGGTAGTGCCCATTTTTGGAGGCCCATTTTAAGCAGGCTCGATTTTATCACTTACCGAGCTTTGATAAATACCCCCTAAGACAATCATTCTTACCTACAAAAAGGACAGATGACGTGTTACTCTAACCTTGTGTATTGGAGAGGGAGGGTTCTGCTACAACACTGTGCTCCCGCTTATACTTAGTATTGCTATCTAAGTCAGTAAATGTCCTTCTGTATCGCAAACCCCGGCAATACCGCGCACTCTGCAGAAACGGGCTATTGCCTGCCTAGACTGACTTTTATTTGCAAAAAGGGTGGACCAATCACCGACCATCTAATGGTTTCCCCCCGTACCCTTGCATGCGAACTCACTCCGGGAAGGGGGACGTGAGTTTTAAGCGCCTGGTGGGCAGTGTCTAACCGCTTGGTAAGCAGCGAATGTACTCTGCTTCCGAGCCAGCGTGAATTGCACTCCTATGTGTGTGGAGTTTGTATGTTCTCATCACGCTGGCATGATGCTCTGATATCCTCCAAACTTCCTGAAAACACGCCAGTAGGTGAATTGGCTTCTGACAAAATGAAGATGTGTGCGCTTGTATCCAAGGGAATATAAGGGAATCAACTCTCTGTTGTACCAGCCAATCAGCTTCCAACTGTCAATAGGGAGATCTATATTCTCTGTGCAGGACCCCCTGCCGTCTCAATGTGATGTCATTGGATACGAGATAAGTGCAAAGAGAGGAACAGATGTCAAATCCAAATGATTTCAAAATGATCCTGTAAATACTTTTAAACCTAATAAATGTTTTTCTACCATAGCAGCCATAGGAGAGGTGGGATGGTGACAGTCATTTGCATAATAATACAGAACAGTGGAAATGTACAGGACACAGAAATGAATAGTTACTCGCGGCACTTCTGTACTCACATAATCATTATTATATAAATAGACTTTTAAAAGCCAGGAAATAAAATTGCGGCCTCAGATCACCATATATGATGTTATTATTTCATTTTGAAGTTGATCAATTACAGGCAGAACACAGAACTTGTCAGAAACACAGTCTTTAAATCAAGTTGTGCTATAACATTTCATTATCCTGGTAGGAAGCAGGAATACACCCTCGTACCTTTCATTCCCAACGTCACCAGCCCCCAGACTAAGGCGTCTCATTTCCCTGCGATACAGGTATGTCTAATATCTACATCCCAGATGCAAATATAATTATGGCATCTAATTAGTAACATAAACAAATATGTGCAAATGAACTGGAAAGCAGCTTTTTTTGTTGTTATGTTAAGTTGACATATTAATAATAATTAATAGACAACCCTTGTTTTAATTGGGATTTCTTCCATGTAGTTGTAAAGGGGAATTTTTCATCCATCTATCAATCAGGAATTGGCAGCTGTTGAGTGTACTTGTTAGCAAGTGTTTTTTTTTTACCAGGATAAATAATTGTTTACAGGGGGGAGTTGGATTGCACCCCTAATTGTAAATGTAATGAGAGGTGCTAGCATGCTGAGACTTATAGTTCCTTACAGTATAAATGTTATTCAGGGTAATTATAAGAAACTCAGATTTGATACATAGAGTAAATGTGAGGTGCTTAGTATAATTGTGGGCCCGCCAACCACGACTGGAGGGTCCCTAACAGTAAGGTTCCTGTCTGGGGGACGGGAACACACAGCCTAGCACAAGCCAATCGCCCCAAGGCATCACACGAATGAAAGATGGAAGTGTTATAAAGCAGTATCTATGTGATAAGAGTGTTACACACGTGAGTGGAAATTAATAGAGTGTTAAAAATTGTTACAAATTACAATAGTAAAAATATTGGGTTCTAAAAACTGTGCTAGATTTAGTAGTCGGCCCCAAATTCATTACTAAAGGCCGCCATCCACCGGCGCAATGTATTTCATGTGATACCCTCCTGGCAGCTGGACCACATATGATACTTCGTATACATATTATTCATGGCAGCCATGATGATCTGAGACTCTGATCTGAGGCGCAATCAGAGTTGGAGAAAATGACACTTTTCATCCGATCCCTCGTTCCGGAAGCTCGGAACAGATGAAAAGTGGACATATAGCACTAGTGGATGGGGCCTTAACACTGATAAATTGTATACATTTATTCAAGACTAATTTAGTAGGGACTGGGCCCTCCTGACCACTCTCTTGTCTCCAGGCTGTTAGTGTTGCTTAGGTACAGCCAAGTATCAGAAAGTCTGGGGGGGGTGGAGATAAAAAAAAAAATGTAACTTGCAAATAATCACTAAGCAACCTCAGATATATACAACCATTATATATGTATAGTATACTGTATGAAGCACCAATGTTAGGACAAATACCTATGGACCAACCTCCCATATAAAATAGCGCCCCCTCTTTCAAATACAGTGTCTCTGTACCCCACAAAGGAGTGGTGGTGAGCCGCTAGAGTTGCAAAAAATAGAATTTATGAGTGTATGGATACAGTGACAACCTGAGGTGCTTCAAGGAGGTATACAGCTATATATTTTAAAAAATCCACCTTTTTAATAGCAGTATACTGTATATACATAAAATGATGCAGCGATTAAAAAATATATAACAAAAAGAAGAGAATCAAGGTAAGATCATAAAAAAATTGAATAAAATATATTTACAGTATGCATCAATCCATCTAAATAGGAGACACATGGGAAACATAAATACGTATATATAATAGGCGTATTCCTATCCATAAATACACCTATGTTATACATTTGTTTTTTACTATCCTGAAAATACATCAATTCGGATTTGTATTCATGGCACATTCATATTTGCATTTACAAATACGAACGTATACGCCATCGAAAGAATACGTACACATATATTGACAATATGGCCGCTTATTAGCTGGATACGGGCACTAATTGTCTGGCAAATACGCCTGGAAAATACACTTCATTTTCCTGGCATATTTGGCTTCAGCCTGCACGGATCAGTCAGATCCATCATATCAGTCAGATCCATCATATCAGTCAGATCCATCATATCAGTCAGATCCATCATGTCAGTCAGATCCAGAGTCGGAACTTACGAGTGGTTGGCCCAGGTGCAAAACTACATTTTTGGGCCCTCCTATTCCACTCCAACCCAAGTTCACAATATGCCACACAGCAATGGGTGGCAGAAGTGGGCCCCTTAGTCTTCAGGGGCCCCGGTGCAATGCACCTGCTGCACCAATGGTAGTTCCGCCTCTGGTCAGATCCATCATATCAGTCAGATTCGTGCAGGCTTTAGTGTTAAAACAAAAAGGGAAAAATAAATAAATAATTTTCAAAAATGCCCCCCCCCCCCCCCCCTTATAAATAAATAGGGTTCCCCTTATTTTTTCAAACCAGCACCAGGCCCAGGGGCCGGTCCTGGTTCCCAAAATACGGGGGATAAAACAAATAGGGGTGATTTTAGCCTGTGTCCCCAATCTTAGCTTTTTAGGTGGATTATACATATATGACTGAATGACGGATACTGTACTCATCAGATCTAATATCATCTGGTTGTATTAGTGTAAGCAGCAGCACCGGACTAGATGGGCCAAGTGGGCATTATCTGGCATCAAATTCTATGTTTCCATGTAATAGCACTCCAGTATATATATATATATATATATATATATATATATATATATATATATATATATATATATATAGACATTGTAGGGGCTCTGCACACACTAAATTAACTGATAATAAATAGCGGAGATTTGGTTCATGAATTGATCAATGCATTTATGCATTTCTCTCATGCACCCTGCTTTAACTAAGATTCCATAGCTTATGTTAACCATTTCCCTAGATGATTAGTGACAGGTGTGTTGGTAGCTGCTCACCTATAAAAGCACAGTCTGCTGTGAGCTTCAGACCAGATAGCATGCCTGGAATCAAACATTGATGTGATAGCTATGTGTATTGTTGTAGCCATATTGAGCGATAGTGCTAGGACCTGCAGAAAGGTGGGGTCCCGTGATGGGGGCTGCAGGCTTAAATGCATTGATCAATTTATGAACCAAATCTCCACTATTTATTTTTAGTTAATTTAGTGTGTGCAGAGCCCCTACAATGTCTGTTTAAACAATGTGGTCACAAGCCATAGGGCACCCCAAAACTAGGAAAGGTGAGTGCCGATGTTAAGTGTGTATATATATATATATATATATATATATATATATGTATATACATATATACATACTGTATTCAACTACTGAGTGGTGATATAAGTGGGATTGACTCATATTTACACTCTGAAAAATCCTTCGGATTAGAAGATAATTTCCTTTTATTTGAGCTGAAATAACCTTCATGAAGATGAAAATTGTTCCGTTCCTTCTGAGAAGTTAATTAAACAATCTTAACGAACATTAGGGTAATTTTAAAAACAGTTTTGATCTGTAAAAACAGGCGAGGACTGCCACCCATAATGCACCAGTTACCAATTTAAGGATGAGCTGACCCTTTACTTCTACTTCTACCAAGTCATGACCCTTTACTTCTACCACATAAAAATCACCAATATTTTGCCTGTTCCTGAAAATGTCGGCACTATAGAACCTGTAGTTTATTATTTCCAGGAAATGTTTATTCTTTCTTTAGTTTGTAGTTTTAACTTTTTGGTTGTTTTTGCAGTTGTTTACGTGTCAATATATGCTGTAACACTAGGGGCCTGTGGAGTATTGCACAATGTTCTGCTCATCGCTAAAGCCATCCACTAAGGCAGTGATTTTCAACCTTTTTACCTTGCAGAACACTAAATAAGATTTTAATATTGCCAAGGCACACCATGAGACCACCACAGGGCAAAACACATAGGCCCCCACAGGACTAAGCCAAACCTATTGGCCCCCATATAAAAACAATCACACTGGTCCCCACAGGTAACAAAAATACAATGCATTGGCCTTTTACATGAAAAGAAGAGACCGGTTAATAACAGTTGAACTGGTGGTGGCTGTAAACTGGTTTGGGCATCTCTAGATCTGGGGCACACTTGAGAACAGCTCAAGGCACAGTAGTGTGCCACGGCACAGTGGTTGAAAAACACTGCACTAAGGTGAGGCATCGCATGCGACCTCTACAAATGTCCTGACAGCTCCCAGCGGCTAGATCCCATGCGATACATCGTATAAAGTCAGTTTGCATACAGTGTATCATTTGCAATCCTATTCACCACCCCGGGAAACAATGTATCCTTGGGGGTGCCGGACGGGTTACCCGACGTCGGGATCCCGACTGTCAAAATGCCGACAGCCGGGTGCCCGACGGCCACCCGCTATTTTCCCTCGTGGGGGTCCAGCGAGCCACTGTGTCCGCAGCGTGGCGAGCGCAGCGAGGGTAGCTGCACGGGATTTTATGGGCATTGCCATGAAAATACTGGGCGTCCCCCTGGGAACATACAGTAGGTTTCCGCCCCCTACTGTCCGCCCCCTTTTCGGCGATCTGCGGTCAGAATAGTTTTGACTATCACCGACTTTTATTCCCAAAGTGGTAATTTGTCTCCTGTTCTGCTGCATGCAAGGGGATGTACTGTAGGTGGCGGGGGCGCGTGTTAGTCGGGGAGGAGGGCGGCACTGACCTGTTTGCTTAGCAGTGAGTATATGCAGGTCTGAATCAGGCACATTGTTAGGGCGAGGCGCTGAAAATATTCCTGCAGTAAATTGAAGACGAGGTTCCCGGAAAACAGTTCCGTTTTGTAGAGAATCATTTCTGAAAGTCCAAATACTAGGTTCAAAACTTGTTTAGACTCTTTGTAAATGTTTTAAAAAACAATTTAATTTACATTTATTAAATCTGTCATTTGTTTTTTTAAATATAAATATTTGTAAAAGATAGTTTATTAAGAAATTATATTTCAAACAAAAACCTTTGGTCACCATAACTCGCCGACCATAAAACGCTGATCTGCGTATAAACACGGAACGCTTCGTCCGTTGCTAGTCCCCCATAATGGCAAATATTTCGTAACCACCTCCGATCACTCACGGTCACGCTTTATTTAACAGTTCACAGAGTCATAAACCAGATATAAGCAGTTTGCCGGATATTTAGGTCGCCTTGCCGATTTTATTTACGGACAAAGCAGCCGTTGTTTATTTCCTTAGTTTTTTTCTCCCTCTGTGTAAACATTTTTGATGAATTCCCTTTAACCTCCGCAAATGGAAATAACGTTTAGGAGGATTCCCAGATTGACCATTTTCTACAAATAGTGTCAGGTAGGAATTTAAGGTCATCAATTAAACTTTAGGCACAGTCAGGAAAAACAGCCCGGAGGCCGTTCTTTGTCACACCACCGAGAGGGCGGTCAGAGAAACACTAATCCATTACGTTCCAAATGAGGCCGCTGGTAATCATTACTGACGAATAAGAAATATCATATTTTATTGACTTGTGTATAGAATCCGTCTCACTAGTTAATTGGGTGACTTTTGCTTTACAAATGTAAGGATCGTTCTAGAAAAAAAGTTGCAAAGTACGTGAAGCTGTGATACAATTTCCTTGACGAAATCACTAACAAATATGACAAGTTCCATTTATTTTCCACCGTGCGAGAGCGCGTTCCAGGAAACCGGTAACATATGGCTCTTTTCATTCCGATCTAATGCTAGGAATATTATTGGAATAGGGTGTTCCCAGGAGCGACAGACCTTAGACCGTTTCTGCCAAATGGACTTAAAATGGCCCTTCTGTGGTCTCAATTCCCAGCATTCTTAGTAACTGGCAGGCGAGGAGCTGGGGTATGTGCGCAGCCCACTAATTTCATTATTGCATTATAGACTCTGTGAGACGCTTGCAGCCACCTATTCCGCATCTGCATTTAATCTGTCGATTTTCCACAGCTTTTCTGCGATTCCTGAAAATAATATATATATATATATATATATATATATATATATATATATATATATATATATATATATTTCCAGAAATCTTCTCTAGAATACGGTTATGGCCTGGTGATTTGTCCGGCTACACAAAAGCCACACAGAACCAGTCGGTATCACGTTGGGTGTCGGAGAGCTGACGTCTAGCGAGGAGGCCTGCTCCCACATTAACGGCTAAGGAAATCATTTCTCCCGATTGTGGGGAAGGGAGAGAACTGACAGTGCATGCGCTTTCAAACATTAAGGAAAAGCCTGGACCAGAGGGCAGAGCGCAGAGCGCTGCTTCACTCACTGCAGAGCATTTCATTTTCATAAATTAAAATACACGGATTTGATGTTTTGTCCATTAGTGTTCTTGCTACAGGCTACAGCTTCTGCGCTAAATTAAAACCTTGCTTGGCCCAATTTAAGGATTTCCAGAGAATCTGAAAAATACTAGAAACTTTAACATTCTGGATGTCATAAGGGTTACATTGTATTACAGTGCGAATTGTGCAATAGTGCGGTACGGGAAATGTAAGATAGATGGATGATAGATAGATAGATAGATAGATAGATAGATAGATATGAGAGATAGATAGATAGATAGATAGATAGATAGATAGATAGATAGATAGATAGATAGATAGATAGATAGATAGATAGATAGATACTATAGATAGATAGATAGATAGATACAGCAGATAGATATATTAGATAGATAGATAGATAGATAGATACAGTAGATAGATATATACTGTACATAGATAGATAGATAGATAGATACAGTAGATAGATAGGTAGATAGATAGATAGATAGATAGATAGATAGATAGATAGATAGATAGATAGATAGATAGATCGATAGATCGATAGATAGATAGATAGATAGATAGATAGATAGATAGATAGATAGATAGATAGATAGATAGATAGATAGATACAGTAGATACATATATACTATAGATAGATAGATAGATAGATAGATAGATAGATAGATAGATAGATAGATAGATAGATAGATATATTAGATAGATAGATAGATAGATAGGTAGATAGATACAGTAGATAGATATATTAGATAGATAGACAGATAGATGGATAGATAGATAGATAGATAGATCGATAGATAGATAGATACAGTAGATACATATATACTATAGATAGATAGATAGATAGATAGATAGATCGATAGATAGATAGATACAGTAGATACATATATACTATAGATAGATAGATAGATAGATAGATAGATAGATAGATATATTAGATAGATAGATAGATAGATAGATAGATAGATAGATAGATAGATAGATAGATAGATAGATAGGTAGATAGATACAGTAGATAGATATATTAGATAGATAGATAGATAGATAGATAGATAGATAGATAGATAGATAGATAGATAGATAGATAGATAGATACAGTAGATAGATATATTAGATAGATAGATAGATAGATAGATAGATAGATAGATAGATAGATAGATAGATAGATAGATAGATACAGTAGATAGATATATTAGATAGATAGATAGATACAGTAGATAGATATATTAGATAGATAGATAGATAGATAGATAGATAGATAGATAGATAGATAGATACAGTAGATAGATATATTAGATAGATAGATAGATAGATAGATACAGTAGATAGATATATTAGATAGATAGATACAGTAGATAGATATATTAGATAGATAGATAGATAGAGTAGATAGATATATTAGATAGATAGATAGATAGATAGATAGATAGATAGATACAGTAGATAGATATATTAGATAGATAGATAGATAGATAGATAGATAGAGTAGATAGATATATTAGATAGATAGATAGATAGATAGATAGATAGATACAGTAGATAGATATATTAGATAGATAGATAGATAGATAGATAGATAGATAGATAGATACAGTAGATAGATATATTAGATAGATAGATAGATAGATAGATAGATAGATAGATACAGTAGATAGATATATACTGTACATAGATAGATAGATAGATAGATACAGCAGATAGATATATTAGATAGATAGATAGATAGATAGATACAGTAGATAGATATATACTGTACATAGATAGATAGATAGATAGATACAGTAGATAGATAGATAGATAGATAGATAGATAGATCGATAGATAGATAGATAGATACAGTAGATACATATATACTATAGATAGATAGATAGATAGATAGATATATTAGATAGATAGATAGATAGGTAGATAGATACAGTAGATAGATATATTAGATAGATAGATAGATCGATAGATAGATAGATACAGTAGATACATATATACTATAGATAGATAGATAGATAGATAGATAGATAGATAGATAGATAGATAGATCGATAGATAGATACAGTAGATACATATATACGATAGATAGATAGATAGATAGATATATTAGATAGATAGATAGATAGGTAGATAGATACAGTAGATAGATATATTAGATAGATAGATAGATAGATAGATAGATAGATAGATAGATAGGTAGATAGATACAGTAGATAGATATATTAGATAGATAGATAGATAGATAGATAGATAGATAGATAGATAGATAGATACAGTAGATAGATATATTAGATAGATAGATAGATAGATAGATAGATACAGTAGATAGATATATTAGATAGATAGATAGATAGATAGATACAGTAGATAGATATATTAGATAGATAGATAGATAGATAGATAGGTAGATAGATACAGTAGATAGATATATTAGATAGATAGATAGATAGATAGATAGATAGATAGATAGATAGATACAGTAGATAGATATATTAGATAGATAGATAGATAGATAGATAGATAGATAGATAGATAGATACAGTAGATAGATATATTAGATAGATAGATAGATAGATACAGTAGATAGATATATTAGATAGATAGATAGATAGATACAGTAGATAGATATATTAGATAGATAGATAGATAGATAGATAGATAGAGTAGATAGATATATTAGATAGATAGATAGATAGATAGATACAGTAGATAGATATATTAGATAGATAGATAGATAGATAGAGTAGATAGATATATTAGATAGATAGATAGATAGATAGATAGATAGATACAGTAGAAAGATATATTAGATAGATAGATAGATAGATAGAGTAGATAGATATATTAGATAGATAGATAGATAGATACAGTAGATAGATATATTAGATAGATAGATAGATAGATAGATAGATACAGTAGATAGATATATTAGATAGATAGATAGATAGATAGATAGATAGATAGATAGATACAGTAGATAGATATACAGATGGAGCCGGGCTCCCTCTTGCTGGCGAATCACCAGACTGTCTCCTGCAGTTTCCGTGCGGCGGGGAAAGGGGAACCTGTCCGTGCGAAAGGGGACGCGCGCGCATCTCGTGCGCGCGCGTCCCCTTTGGCAGATACAAATGGCGGGTGGCAGGGGATGGCGGCTGTCGTCGCCATCGCCATTCCCTGCAAAGACAAGCCCCGCTCCATCTGTATACTATAGATAGATAGATATATACTGTAGATAGATAGATAGATAGATAGATAAATGGTAACCACTGAAGGTCGACATGACTTAGGTCAATACCTGAAATAGGTTGACATGCCTGAGGTCGATGTGGATGGAAGGTCGACACAAGCATTAGGTTGACAATGGCTAGGTCAACAATCAAATGGGTTTTTCACTTTTTTTTAGCCGACATGTGCCGACAGGCGGTATTTCAGGCCCTACCATCCGCTAGGAAGTGACGGGAGAATAGAATAGTGCGCTGAGCGTAGCGAGGCACCGTGCTCAGAGCATGGCGATCGTAAGGGGCTGATACACTTTGACGATGTCCATGTCGACAAAAAAGTGAAAACCCCATACCATGTAGGCATGTACAACCCATACATTATAAGCACCAATGTCTCCCTAAATATACAAAAGCACAAACACGGCATACATAGAAATGCAATTCCAATACTTACAATATGATTTATGTCCAACCATGTGTCCATGTGCCCCTCCAAATATGGCCTCCACCGTAAAGGAGACAGATTCTAGAGGTACTACTGGTCCTCTAGAGTCTGTCAGAGGAGTGCAACATGTTCAGATGGACTGCTGGCACACTGTGTCCACCTACACTCTGGCAATGAGCATATAAACCCTGGCAATGACTAAGAAACCCTTGGCAACGAGCATTAAACACATGTCAATGATCATGTAACCACTGGCAATGAGCAAGAAACTGCTGACAACAAGCATGTAACCACTGGCAACAAGCATGAAACACCTGGCGATGAGCATGTACCCCGGGCAATGACTAAGAAATCCTTGGCAAAGAGCATGTAACCACTGGCAACGAGCATTAAACACGTCAATGAACATGTAACCACTGTCAACGAGCATTAAACACATATCAATGAGCATATAACCCCTGGCAATGAGCAAGAAACGGCTGACAACAAGCATTTAACCACTGGCAACAAGCATGAAACACCTGGCGAGGAGCATGTAACCCCTGGCAACAAGCAAGGAACCACTGTCAACAAGTATGTTTGTACCAAAAATGTATGTGATTAATGTATGGATGGGGGGTTGGGCACCAGAAAATATTTTGGTAGGACGGCCACGAAATTTCTAGTTATGCGAATGCAACTAACATTAATTAGCAAAAAGAAGGGTTAGTGAATAGTAGCATGCAAACGATATCCGGATACACCAGGAAAGGTCCCTGCGGTTACACTTTGGGGGCAACCTTTTTCACACAGCAAATTAAGCTTTACAAAAAGTCACTGCTGGGGGCCCGTTCCTCCAATGCTCTGGATAAATGCTGAATTCTAGAACAGTATTTGCTTTTCTTTTGTGAGGACGATGGACGAGGTCATTATTACCTAATAAGCATTCATGACGTGTAAGACGCGGGATTCTTCTCCCGTTACTATCAGGAGTGATGCGCACAGCATCCGATAAACACTCGCAAACCTCCGCGGCCTGTTGTACTGTAACTAAGAAGGTTATATATATATATATATATATATATATATATATATATATATATATATATATATATAATCCTATTTCACTTGCAAGCAATAATACAGCAAAGCTCTTACATTTTGAGAAATATTTAAATAACATTTTTGAACCACTAATGAGATGCAGGATATTTACATTTTTATTTGATGAAGTCAGTCTGTGCTATCTTTGTTCTTAATTTGGTCTCGAAAGAATTAGCAGTGGGAAGAAAAATAGTCTGTAAATATGTATGAAATGGAATTTAGTGGGTGAGCTAACAGGTAGTGACTGCTGGCGTCTTACACGGCGGGAGGCAAAGTTTCCTCTACAGTTTTATTCTTGGCTGGAAACCCATTGCTTTCCACACAGATTTAATCCTCAAAATGCACATCAAAGCGCCCCGACGGGGGGTGTATATCTTCCGAGGCAGCAGAATGTCAAAGATCTAACTTAAAGATTTTAAAAAAAATGTAAAACATAATAGACCCGGGATAATGACACAGCGGTGCAATGTGAGCGCTTTATGCTGGCAGCGAAGGAAAACGCCCGGCGGCTCCTCCGGAAAGCTGTGGAAAATGGAGAGGAGCAAATAAGGAATTCTCTGGCAAATCGGATGTCGCCCGTGCTATGGTGTAATTGCTGGGTTTTATAACGTGTTACACGCTATGGCGGTGCCCTGTGGATCCTCCTCTGTGGCTCTCCAGTAGTACATATAATGTGACGAGGAATCGCGTACACTGGTTATGATGAAGTCTTGGTCTTCATGTAGTACCAGGTAATCAGCGTAGGCAAGGATGATTACAGCATTGCAGCATGTAGGTGTCACAGCATAATACAGGCACCTCAATATGTTCCCTACTGTAGCCCGCACCCTGGCCTAGCACCTGGACAGCTGTCCCACCATCAGGAGCATTTACCCTCCTGCCCTGGAAACACTTATATCAGGAAGCCACAGGTGCTGCTAATCAGCCCAACCCTGATCACATCAGTTAGGAAGCCTGGACTGGATCTAATTTTACTGCTGCTGCTGCTGCTCTAAAGCCTGGCCTGGATTTTCCACATTTTACCTGCTTGCCTTCATAAACTTAGTACATGGACACTACAATAATGACTACAATTATTATAAATCAGCAGGGCTGATATCAGATTTTGGGGGGCCTCACTCTCCAGTGTCCACAGCACCGCTCACATGGGTATGGGTCGATAGCTCAGCAGTATCTAGGGCGACAGTCAATAGGTCGACACCAAAAAATGTTGAGATGCAAAAGGTCAACACAAGCAAGGGCCGACATCAGAAAAGATCAACATGAATTTTCATGTTTTTTGTGTCTATGTTGATATACAGATGGAGCAGTTCTCTTCTCAGCTGCTCCTGGTGATAGAATCTGCCACTGATCGCCATCTGACAGAAGGGAGCAAGTGCACACAAGATGCTCGCGCCACATTATGTCGGAGCCCGCTGGCAACGTCCTCCAGCTCCCTGCTGCCCCCACTAACCCTGTCTGTCTCCCTGATACGGAGACGGGCAGGGAATCCGCTCCTCGTCGCTGTGCTGACAGGGACGAGCGAGCGTGTTAAACGCTTGTTCTTCCCCGTCAGATGGAGCGCCTGACCGCCAGCCTGCGCATGCTCAGGGGATCTGGCCATTCCTCAGGCTGGCTGGGAGGCGCTCCATGTTGACCTTTTTCCAAGTCAACTTTTTCATGTCGACCTAGGCAGATGAGCTAAAGACCACATCCCAGTCACACTACTCTACCTCTACATTGCTTCAAGTGATATGTGAACATAGTTTATTACAAATTACACTTTACAGACTCCAGTTCTAGGTGACCTTCCTGTCCTGGCCCGGTATGCGAGTCCAGGCAGTTCCCCCTGATGGCGGCCCTGTACACCAGGGGAAACCAGGGCTCTGGGACAAGTACTGCCGCATGCTTTTGTAGGTTGGTAGTTCCCCGTGCACAAGATCTTAGAGACCCAGAAGGGAATTGGGATGGAACACAAACCAGGGAAATTTCTGGAAGCAGCCCTCATAGAGGTGGGGTCTGTGTAAGGGGGTGGAGTCTGTTGAAGGGGCGGGACCATAGGTTCTGATTCTGAGTTGGACACAGTGGCAGCCGTCCTTGTGTGTTTTCCTGCAGTTGTATCTATGACTTTATGACTATACCACCACAAAGCCCTTCCCTGGTGTCATGGGCAGATTGGGAATATTGAAAATGTGGCCCCTTTACACACCCACATCGCCAGACTGCCAACTTCTACCACCTAACACACACACACACCAGCTTGCTACCCTCTACCCCCAAACACACACGGCTGTCACCCTTTACCCTGCCCCCACCCCCTTGGTGCCCTAGACCATCCGGAAACTTCCCTGTCCTGCTGCAAATCTGCCAATGTAGAGCTCCTATGGGTATCAGACAGTTACACAGTGCAGTGCACTCATGGAGGTGAAATAGAGTAAAATGGAACAAACAAGGAAAGAGGCAATACTGGGGCAATCACCTAGCAAAGCAAACCTGGCTGCCATAGATAAACGCTGATCGGGGGCAGAGCTGATGTCACATGACTTCCCCTCACACACCTGGCCACGCCTGCGTATTACCTGACACTCCCAGATAGCAGCCGCTCACCATGTAATGATTCCCCAGTGTGTGCAGTGTGTGTGCGTAGCCCAGGACTTACTCAGCAGCTGTGATAGTATCAGGCTGATCGGGGCGGAGCTGACATCACATGACTTCCCCTCATACACCTGGCCACGCCTGCATATTACCTGACACTCCCAGATAACAGCCGCTCCCCATGTAATGATTCCCCAGTGTGTGCAGTGTGTGCGTAGCCCAGGACTTACTCAGCGGCTGTGATAATATCAGGCTGACCGGGGGCGGAGCTGATGTCACATGACTTCTCCTCACAAATCTGGCCATGCCTGCGTATTACCTGACACTCCCAGATAACAGCCGCTCCCCATGTAATGATTCCCCAGTATGTGCAGTCTGTGCATAGCCCAGGACTTACTCAGCGGCTGTGATAGGATCAGGCTGATCGGGGGCGGAGCTGACACCACATGACTTCCCCTCACACACCTGGCCATGCCTGCGTATTACCTGAAACTCCCAGATAACAGCCGCTCACCATGTAATGATTCCCCAGTGTGTGCAGTGTGTGCGTAGCCCAGGACTTACTCAGCGGCTGTGATAGAATCAGGCTGATCGGGGGCAGAGCTGACATCACATGACTTCCCCTCATACACCTGGCCGCGCCTGCGTATTACCTGACACTCCCAGATAACAGCCGCTCCCCATGTAATGATTCCCCAGTGTGTGCAGTGTGTGCGTAGCCCAGGACTTACTCAGCGGCTGTGATAGAATCAGGCTGATCGGGGGCGGAGCTGACATCACATGACTTCCCCTCACACACCTGGCCACGCCTGCGTTTTACCTGACACTCCCAGATAACAGCCGCTCACCATGTAATGATTCCACAGTGTGTGCAGTGTGTGTGTAGCCCAGGACTTACTCAGTGGCTGTGATAGAATCAGGCTGATTGGAGGTGGAGCTGACATCACATGACTTCCCCTCACACACCTGGCCACGCCTGCGTTTTACCTGACACTCCCAGATAACAGCCGCTCACCATGTAATGATTCCCCAGTGTGTGCAGTCTGTGTGTAACCCAGGACTTACTCAGCGGCTGTGATAGAATCAGGCTGATCGGGGGCAGAGCTGACATCACATGACTTCCCCTCATACACCTGGCCACGCCTGCATTATCCCTGACACTCCCAGATAACAGCCGCTCCCCATGTAATGATTCCCCAGTGTGTGCAGTCTGTGCATAGCCCAGGACTTACTCAGCGGCTGTGATAGAATCAGGCTGATCAGGGGCTGAGCTGATGTCACAAGACTTCCCCTCACACACCTGGCCTTGCCTGCGTATTACCTGACACTCCCAGATAACAGCCGCTCCCCATGTAATGATTCCCCAGTGTGTGCGTAGCCCAGGACTTACTCAGCGGCTGTGATAGAAACAGGCTGATCGGGGGAGGAGCTGACATCACATGACTTCCCCTTATACACCTGGCCCCACCTATATTATCCCTGACACTCCCAGATAACAGCCGCTCACCATGTAATGATTCCCCAGTGTGTGCAGTCTGTGTGTAGCCCAGGAATTACTCAGCGGCTGTGATAGAATCAGGCTGATCAGGGGCGGAGCTGACATCACATGACTGCCCCTCACACACCTGGTTACACCTGCGCATTCCCTGAGACTCCCAGATAACAGCTGCTCACCATGTAATGATTCCCCAGTATGTGCAGTGTGTGCATAGCCCAGGACTTACTCAGCGGCTGTGATAAATACA
The DNA here is from genome assembly GCF_055691185.1 of Crinia signifera. Taxonomy (NCBI): domain Eukaryota; kingdom Metazoa; phylum Chordata; class Amphibia; order Anura; family Myobatrachidae; genus Crinia; species Crinia signifera. The sequence goes on along the minus strand of NC_139224.1, from coordinate 175,736,757 downwards.
GGCTGATTGGGGGCAGAGCTGACATCACATGACTTCCCCTCACACACCTGGCCACGCCTGCGTTTTACCTGACACTCCCAGATAACAGCCGCTCACCATGTAATGATTCCCCAGTGTGTGCAGTGTGTGTGTAGCCCAGGACTTACTCAGTGGCTGTGATAGAATCAGGCTGATTGGAGGTGGAGCTGACATCACATGACTTCCCCTCACACACCTGGCCACACCTGCGTATTACCTGACACTCCCAGATAACAGCCGCTCACCATGTAATGATTCCCCAGTGTGTGCAGTGTGTGCATAGCCCAGGACTTACTCAGCGGCTGTGATAAATACAGGCTGATTGGGGGCAGAGCTGACATCACATGACTTCCCCTCACATACCTGGCCACGCCTGCGTATTACCTGACACTCCCAGATAACAGCCGCTCACCATGTAATGATTCCCCAGTGTGTGCGTAGCCCAGGACTTACTCAGTGGCTGTGATAGAATCAGGCTGATCAGGGGCGGAGCTGACATCACATGACTTCCCCTAATACACCTGGCCCCACCTATATTATCCCTGACACTCCCAGATAACAGCCGCTCACCATGTAATGATTCCCCAGTGTGTGCAGTGTGTGCGTAGCCCAGGACTTACTCAGCTGCTGTGATAGAATCAGGCTGATCGGGGGCGGAGTTGACATCACATGACTTCCCCTCACACACCTGGGCACGCCTGCGTATTACCTGACACTCCCAGATAACAGCCACTCACCATGTAATGATTCCCCAGTGTGCACAGTCTGTGCGTAGCCCAGGACTTACTCAGCGGCTGCGATAGAATCAGGCTGATTGGGGGCGGAGCTGATGTCACATGACTTCCCCTCACACACCTGGCCACGCCTGCGTATTCCCTGACACTCCCAGATAACAGCCGCTCACCATGTAATGTAGGAGCTGGACTGGAGGCAAAGCCTGGGGGTAGGCTCCCCTGACAGGGTTTGTAGGGAGCTGACTAGCAGTGTAGTCATAGGAGGAGTGTTTAAGGAGAGGGTCATAGGGGGAGGGGCTTAACGGGGTGTTGGAGGGGTTTATAAGCGGGGTTCAGGCGGGAAATAGGGGTCACTGGGAGATTTTTCTTAACAGCTAAACATCACTGGCATCTCCCATGGCTTCCCCAGGCAACGCTGATGCGGAGGTAACCGCTGCGCTGGCTGCCCTTAGGGAGGCAGCGGGCACCAGAGGGGCAGAGTGGCTGCAGCAGCAGATGTCAGGTCTGCTGGGGGGACTGGGAGCAGCAGCGCAAGAGGCTGCTCCAGCGGGCGCACGGCCTCGGAGGTCTAGGCCTCCGGAGCGCTTCAGCCCATCTGTGTCCCCCAGGGTTCAGCGCCGTTCACGGAGCCCCGTTAGGGACCCTCCAGGCCTGGCTGCGGGCCAGGCAACGCCCGCCCGCCCGCAGGACCAGGTCTGGGAGGAATCCGACCAGCAGGCGGAACCCTCCGCGCGGGGGGGATCCCCCCCCCGTGCAAGAAGATCCAGCGGTGAGAGGTACTGGACCAGGAGCTGCGGGGCATGCGGGGCATGCTGCTGCCCAGCGCGGGGTGAGTCGTGCCAGGGGGGCAGAAGTACAGGCTGAGGAACGCAGGCCTGGTACACGGAGCGAGCGGCGCACAGCTGGCTCCGCCTCCAACGAGGTCACGCCGGCTGGTGCTGTACCTGAGGGTCGGGATGACAGGAGAAGAGAGATGTCAGCATCAGCAGAGGATGGAGAAGTACCTGGTCCATCATCGTTGGCTGGGGCTCGTCCGGACACTGGACCTGCGGCTGCTGGGTTCACAGCCCCCAGGCAGCCTGGTGAGTCTGTCTCTATGTTTGTTAATGCTTTAGCGCGGAGTCAGGGGGGGGGAGGGTCAGCCCTCCAAGGGGAGATGAGCAGGGGCTTTACTGATTTGTTGAGTGGTTTTGCAGATTGGTTAGTGGGTTTGCGACAGGGGGCGGGGCCGTCCCCGGCGGCGGCGTGGGCACCGCAGACTTCGGGCTCGCCAGCTAACTATAGCGTGCCTGTCAGCAATAGTGTGCCGGTCAACGGTGGGGCGCCGGTGGGGAGCGGGGTGCCGGTATCTGGCGGTGAGCAAAGCAGCAGTAGTGCGGGGGCGGAAGGGGGCAGTGTGGGGACGCAGGAGGAGAGTGGGAGGCTCAGTGACACTGCAAAAGGGGAGGTGTATTTATGTTTTGAGGGGCCGTTGGGGGCCCACCTGAAGCAGGAGGTGAGGGATAAGATTTGGAAAGGGGAATACGTGGATATATTTTCACTGCTCCCGTTAGAGCGTTTTAATCTGGATAGGCCCCGGAAGGAGGAGAAAAAGGAGGAGGAGGAACGGCGGCGGTATCGGCTGATACCGAGGTCATTCACGAACTGGTTGCAAGCATTTGCTATTTTAGCTAGTGTGATTGGAGAGAAGGCACCTGACAATTGTTCAGGTTTGTTTTGTTACATGGATGCGATTGGGGAGGCGTACCGTGTGTATGGGGGCCTGGCTTGGCTCAGGTACGATGAGCAGTTTAGACAGAGGAAGGCTGTGCGCCCTAACATACGTTGGGACCACAAAGATATTGCTTTATGGTTAAAGGTGACGGCCCCCATGAAAAGTGGGCAGCCCTTTCGTGGGGAAGGGGGGGGGGCCGAGGGAGGCCACTAATGGGACAGCCATGCAGAAAGGACTCTGCTTTGCATTCAATGACGGGTCGTGCCGGTTTGGGGCTAAATGCAAATTTAAGCACGAATGTTCCTCGTGTGGAGGGACCCATGGTGCAAATAAATGCTTCAGGGGGAAGTCCCGGGACGGTAATTCTAAAGGGGGAGACACCAGTTCGGCTGGAAAGGATGCTGGGCTATCTGCGTAGGTATCCCGACCAGCAGACAGCCGTGTTGTTGGAGGAGGGGTTTAGGGAAGGTTTTAAGATACCTTCCGATGTGCAGGTTTCAGGGGGTTTTAGGAGGAATTTGAAGTCTGCAAGGGAGCATCCAGAGGTGGTGCAGGAAAAATTGCTTAAGGAGGTGCAGCTGGGTCGTATGGCTGGACCTTTTGGGTCGGCACCTTGGCCAGATTTGATAGTCTCTCCATTGGGGGTGGTGCCAAAAAAGGAGGCGAACAAGTTTCATCTTATACACCATTTGTCTTTTCCAAAAGGGGCGTCGGTCAATGATGGCATTGACCCCGACATCTGCTCGGTGGTCTATACATCGTTTGACGCGGCTGTTCAGTGGGTGAAGCGGTTTGGGAAAGGGGCTCGGTTGGCAAAGACTGATATTGAATCGGCGTTTCGTTTGCTGCCGGTTCACCCAACCAGTTTGCGTTTGTTGGGATGTTGTTGGGAGGGGGAGTTTTTTGTTGATCGATGTTTACCGATGGGTTGCTCCTTGTCGTGTGCTTATTTTGAGGCCTTTAGTTCTTTTTTGGAGTGGGTGGTTAAGGATGTCTCTGGGTGCAGTTCAGTTATTCATTACCTAGATGACTTCTTATGTATTGGTCCTGGGGGACCGGTGTCTGCGACTTATTATTGAGGACTGTTGAAAGGGTGTCGGCAGACTTTGGGGTCCCGCTTGCACCAGGTAAGACGGAGGGCCCTGCGACTGTGATCAGTTTTCTGGGTATTGTCATTGATACCGAGAATATGGAGTGCCGCTTGCCTGAGGAGAAATTGCTGGGTTTGAAGGCTGAGGTAGGGAGGGCAGTGCTGTTAAAGAAGATTAGATTGCGGGAATTGCAGTCCTTGCTGGGTAAATTGAATTTTGCGTGTCGCATTATGCCTATGGGCCGCATTTTCAGCAGGAGGTTGGCAGCAGCGACAGCAGGGGTGGCTCTTCCTCATCATTTTGTCAGATTGGGTAGTGAGTTGAAAGGGGACTTGCGGGTGTGGGCAACTTTCTTGGAAGCTTTTAACGGCAGAGCCTTGTGGATGTCAGACACGTGCGTGGCTACTGAGTTAGACCTCTTCACAGATGCGGCCGGGAGTGGCGGTTTTGGGGCATATTGCCAGGGCCATTGGTGTGTAGGCCGGTGGCCGGAGTCTTGGGTGCATAAGGGCTTGGTCAAAAACTTGGCATTGTAAGAGTTGTTTCCTATTTTGGTTGCAGTAGTTGTTTGGGGGGAGTTATTCTGCAATAGGAAGATTTGTTTTCACTGCGATAATTTAGGGGTTGTCATGGCCATTAACCAATTGTCGGCGTCTTCACCGCCAGTGGTCACGATTTTGCAGCAGCTAGTATTGGAATGTCTGGCCTTGAATTTGTGGGTGGTGGCTAGGCACGTGCCCGGTGTCTCTAACGGCATTGCGGATTCTTTATCTCGTTCACAGTGGGAACGTTTCCGGGAGTTGGCACCAGAGGCGGACAGGGAGGGGACCGGGTTCCCGACTCGGCTCTGCTGGACGGGTAGTCGATCAGCTCATGAGGGAATCTTTGGCCCCGAAGACATGGTCGGCATATAATGAGGAATGGAGGAGCTGGTTGGATTGGCGTGAGGTAGTAGGTTTGAAAGAGGACGATGACGAGTTGGCTGTCTTACTATATATAGGCCATTGTAAGGAGATTGGTTGGTCAGTAGCAAAAATCACGCGCTGCATGGCGGGTTTGGCTTTTGGGTTTCGTGCAGGTGGCAGGCCTGATGTTACTAAGAATTTCCTGATTGCGCAAGCTTTAAAAGGTTGGAGGAGAGGATATGTGGTGCAGGATCAGAGAAGGCCGGTGTCCTTCCAGTTGTTGCAGAATATGGGCATGAAGTTAAGGGAGGTCTGTAGTTCCAATTTCGAGGAAAGGTTGTTCGGGGTAGCCTTTTCGCTTGCCTTCTTCGGGGCACTGCGGATAGGTGAGCTAGTGAGTCCAAGCGTGTCCAGGCCGGGGGGATTGTTAGAGGAGGATGTGGATTTATACGCGGATAGGGTGGAGCTAGTGGTGAGGAGGTCTAAGACGGATCAGTTAGGGAAGGGGAAGAAGGTGGTTCTCTTCTCTGTACCAGGGTCGGATATGTGCCCGGTGGCACGCCTGAGGAATTTTAGGGAAGTCAGGGTGGGCAGGGAAAGGGATCCCTTGTTGATGCATGCAAATGGATCCTTTCTATCAAGGTTTCAGTTCACAAGTGTGTTTAGAACAGTCCTACGGACGTTGGGCCTCAAGGGGGAGGAGTACGCGGGTCACTCTTTCCGCATTGGGGCTGCAACTGAGGCTGCTAGAATGGGATTTGGGGATGAGTTAATTAAGCGTATTGGGCGGTGGGAATCGTCTCGCTTTCGTTCTTATGTTCGTTTAGGGGATTGTTGAGGTTGATTGTGTTCTTTTCTGTTTTAGGGCAGCCTCCGTGCCTGATTTGGATTTTGGGACATTCATATGTCTTTTGGGGAGCGTTACGGGCTGATGTCAGACCGAACGGCCGCCAGCTAGGTTTGGATAGAGAGGAGGCAGTGGTTCGCTGGCTGGGGAAGCGCGGTATGGTATGGAGTGGAGTGTTGCCGGAATTTCACCGTTTTGTTCGGCTCGATAGGGCCCCCGACATATTAGTGTTGCATGTGGGTGGGAATGATCTTGGGGGCAGGCCGTTTAGGGAGTTGATACGGGATATCAAGTTTGATCTCCTACGTTTATGGGCAATGTGTCCGGAAGTGATCACGGTTTGGTCGGATATTGTGCCACGCCATTATTGGAGGGATGCACGGTCGGCTGATAAGCTCAATAAGGCACGTATCAAAGTTAACATGGCGATTGGGCGCTTTATGGCCAGGAACGGGGCTGTGGTGGTGAGGCACAGGGAACTTAAGTCGGGTGCCGGGGCATTTTGGAGAGGGGACGGAGTGCACCTGAATGCTGTGGGGATAGATGTTTGGTCTTTGGGACTACGAGAGGGAATAGAAACAGCGTTCCGGATGTGGGGGGGGCGCACGGGGTTAAGGGTTTAACCACGTGCTTGGTGGCGGAGGGGGGTCCTCGAGGTTAGTGGCATTGAGGCTTAATTATGCGGCGGGGAGGGCCCCATGAGGGGGCTGGACTCCCCTGGGTGAGGTTAATTAATGAGCACTGGGTGTTGACAATTGGTGCCCTCGAGCCAATCGCTATCGGCTGGGGGTAAGAACTCCTGGAAGTGCTTAGAGGTGTGGATAGATTTATTGAGGGCCTCGGGGACCACCTTCCGTGTGAATGTTTTGGTTATTGTTAAATTGTATTGTTTTAATAAAGATGGCTGCTGTGGCCAATTTTATCCAACAGGAGAGTCATGTCATTTTTGGGTGGATAATTGGGCACAGCGATTAGACAATACCCTGTCATGATTACCCAGTGTGTGCAGTCTGTGCGTAGCCCAGGACTTACTCAGCGGCTGTGATAGAATCAGGCTGATCGGGGGCGGAGCTGACATCACATGACTTCCCCTCACACACCTGGCCACGCCTGCGTATTCCGTGACACTCCCAGTAAATGTCTGGTTACTACCCCCAAATCAACTTGCGTACGGCCAGCGATCAAAAAAGTAGCAGGACTTTATGGCAGGATGGCTTCACACACGTGTACTATGGGCTGTACATCCAGCATATATTGTGTACACAGTGTTATCTTCACACTCATGCACGGATGCTCATCGGTCAAGAAGTTTTCTATGATAATATTTTTTTTTAAGTAATTTTTTTCCCATTGAACCTGGGTTTTTTGTTTGATCCCCGAAAAGAGGCGGCTTATGCTTCGCTGTCTTGAGGCTGGTGAAACAAAATCCCAGGTAAACCGCGACTCGCAATGACATTTCGGGACAATTGGATAGCCCATGGCGATATATTTACCCGCAGTAATTTACCGCTGGTAATTGGATACCCCTGAAGGACTGATATCGGTGAGCAGGTAACACATATCAAATCAATTCACCAAACCCCAACTTGGTTCTTTGTAAAGAAACAAGGATTATGTGTGAGGAAGCTTAAAACGCGACACATTGGCAACACGTATAATTAAAAGCAATGCTAAGGTTAATGATCTGTGTAACTCAGTTATGCAGTAAGTTGTAATGTGATACAATGATCAGCATCCTAGGGCGAAATTAAGTACAATCTATTAATCAGAAGAGAGAGGTGGTGTGTAATCACCAATGGCACCAAACTATGATTAAATAGGATAAAAACAATATACTTCTCTCTGGTTTCACTTGATTGAAATTTATTTTTGTGCATATGGAGAGAAAAATAATATACAATATAGTGTAATATTGCCATAGCAGATAATGAAACAAAAAAGTTATTTGGCTCCAACAGAATCTCACACACACAAACAAAAACTCAGCTCTGGAGTAATAAAATACGCAATAGGCAACTTAGGCAGTAAGAACGCACAGTAAGTGGCCAGAGACCAGCAATATGTAGGCGTCCAGTGTTGGTTTGTGCTGGGGATAATTCACTCAGTATCGAACCAACAGTACTGTCATCTGGTGAACAATGGGTCACTTACTGTGGAGGCCTTAAAACATTTTGAGAGTCCATTGGTTCATTAGAAGGCAAGTGTGTCAGTATAATAAGGACATTAAATACCTAAAAACCTGAAAAAACAGTGGCTTGTTTCACCACTTTGTGTTCATGGCATACTTGCCGACTTCTAAAATAGCCTCTCCGGGAGAAGCCCGGAGACAAAAGCCGGATCTCTTGGTCGGGGGGCGGGGAAAGGGCTGATGACTCAAAGCCCCGCCCCCAATTGATGCAAACGCCGCAATTTGCGGGTCCACGAGTAGGGGAAGGGCTAAAATTATCCAATATGCATCATTTTCGTCCAGCCCCTTGCCGCCGACCCCCAAAAAAGGTAATTAGTGCTGCATGGAAGGCGAGCTGACTCCATGTGTAGGTCATAGGTCGGCGAGCTGACTCCATGTAAAGGTCATAGGTGGGTGAGCTGACTCCATGTGTAGGTCATAGGTGGGTGAGCTGACTCCATGTGTAGGTCATAGGTGGGCGAGCTGACTATGTGTAGGTCATAGGTCAGTGAGCTGACTCCATGTGTAGGTCATAGGTGGGCGAGCTGACTATGTGTAGGTCATAGGTCGGCAAACTGACTCCATGTGTAGGTCATAGCTAGGTGAGCTGACTCCATGTGTAGGTCATAGGTGGGCGAGCTGACTCCATGTGTAGGTCATAGCTAGGTGAGCTGACTCCATGTGTAGGTCATAGGTGGGCGAGCTGACTATGTGTAGGTCATAGGTCAGCGAGCTGACTCCATGTGTAGGTCATAGGTTGGCGAGCTGACTATGTGTAGGTCATAGGTCGGCAAACTGACTCCATGTGTAGGTCATAGCTAGGTGAGCTGACTCCATGTGTAGGTCATAGGTGGGCGAGCTGACTCTATGTGTAGGTCATAGGTCGGCGAACTGATTCCATGTGTAGGTCATAGGTCGGCGAGCTGACTCCATGTAAAGGTCAAAGGTGGGTGAGCTGACTCCATGTGTAGGTCATAGCTAGGTGAGCTGACTCCATGTGTAGGTCATAGGTGGGCGAGCTGACTCTATGAGTAGGTCATAGGTCGGCGAACTGATTCCATGTGTAGGTCATAGGTCGGTGAGCTGACTCCATGTAAAGGTCATAGGTGGGCGAGCTGACTCCATGTGTAGGTCATAGGTGGGCGAGCTGACTATGTGTAGGTCATAGGTCAGTGAGCTGACTCCATGTGAAGGTCATAGGTCAGTGAGCTGAGTCCATGTGAAGGTCATAGGTGGGCGAGCTGACTCCATGTGTAAGTCATAGGTAAGCGAGCTGACTCCATGTGTAGCTCATAGGTCGGCGAGCTGACTCCATGTGTAGGTCATAGGTCGGCGAGCTGACTCCAGGTGAAGGTCATAGGTCGGCAAACTGACTCCATGTGTAGGTCATAGGTCGGCAAGCTGACTCCATGTGTAGGTCATAGCTAGGTGAGCTGACTCCATGTGTAGGTCATAGGTGGGCAAGCTGACTCTATGTGTAGGTCATAGGTGGGCGAGCTGACTCCATGTGAAGGTCATAGGTCGGCAAGCTGACTACATGTGTAGGTCATAGGTCGGCGAACTGATTCCATGTGTAGGTAATAGGTCGGCGAGCTGACTCCATGTGTAGGTCATAGGTGGGCGAGCTGACTCCATGTGTAGGGCATAGGTGGGCGAGCTGACTCCATGTGAAGGTCATAGGTCGGCGAGCTGACTCCATGTGTAGGGCATAGGTGGGCGAGCTGACTCCATGTGTAGGTAATAGGTCGGCGAGCTGACTCCATGTGTAGGTCATAGGTGGGCGAGCTGACTCTATGTGTAGGTCATAGGTGGGCGAGCTGACTCCATGTGTAGGTCATCGGTGGGCGAGCTGACTCCATGTGTAGGTCATAGGTGGGTGAGCTGACTCCATGTGTAGGTCATAGGTGGGCGAGCTGACTCCATGTGTAGGTCATCGGTGGGCGAGCTGACTCCATGTGTAGGTCATAGGTCGGCGAGCTGACTCCATGTGTAGGTCATAGGTCGGCGAGCTGACTCCATGTGTAGGTCATAGGTGGGCGAGCTGACTCCATGTAAAGGTCATAGGTGGGTGAGCTGACTCCATGTGTAGGTCATAGGTGGGTGAGCTGACTCCATGTGTAGGTCATAGGTGGGCGAGCTGACTATGTGTAGGTCATAGGTCAGCGAGCTGACTCCATGTGTAGGTCATAGGTGGGCGAGATGACTATGTGTAGGTCATAGGTCGGCAAACTGACTCCATGTGTAGGTCATAGCTAGGTGAGCTGACTCCATGTGTAGGTCATAGGTGGGCGAGCTGACTCCATGTGTAGGTCATAGCTAGGTGAGCTGACTCCATGTGTAGGTCATAGGTGGGCGAGCTGACTATGTGTAGGTCATAGGTCAGCGAGCTGACTCCATGTGTAGGTCATAGGTGGGCGAGCTGACTATGTGTAGGTCATAGGTCAGTGAGCTGACTCCATGTGTAGGTCATAGGTGGGCGAGCTGACTATGTGTAGGTCATAGGTCGGCAAACTGACTCCATGTGTAGGTCATAGCTAGGTGAGCTGACTCCATGTGTAGGTCATAGGTGGGCGAGCTGACTCTATGTGTAAGTCATAGGTCGGCGAACTGATTCCATGTGTAGGTCATAGGTCGGCGAGCTGACTCCATGTAAAGGTCATAGGTGGGTGAGCTGACTCCATGTGTAGGTCATAGCTAGGTGAGCTGACTCCATGTGTAGGTCATAGGTGGGCGAGCTGACTCTATGTGTAGGTCATAGGTCGGCGAACTGATTCCATGTGTAGGTCATAGGTCGGTGAGCTGACTCCATGTAAAGGTCATAGGTGGGCGAGCTGACTCCATGTGTAGGTCATAGGTGGGCGAGCTGACTATGTGTAGGTCATAGGTCAGTGAGCTGACTCCATGTGAAGGTCATAGGTCAGTGAGCTGAGTCCATGTGAAGGTCATAGGTGGGCGAGCTGACTCCATGTTTAAGTCATAGGTAAGCGAGCTGACTCCATGTGTAGCTCATAGGTCGGCGAGCTGACTCCATGTGTAGGTCATAGGTCGGCGAGCTGACTCCAGGTGAAGGTCATAGGTCGGCAAACTGACTCCATGTGTAGGTCATAGGTCGGCAAGCTGACTACATGTGTAGGTCATAGCTAGGTGAGCTGACTCCATGTGTAGGTCATAGGTGGGCGAGCTGACTCTATGTGTAGGTCATAGGTGGGCGAGCTGACTTCATGTGAAGGTCATAGGTCGGCGAGCTGACTACATGTGTAGGTCATAGGTCGGCGAACTGATTCCATGTGTAGGTAATAGGTCGGCGAGCTGACTCCATGTGTAGGTCATAGGTTGGCGAGCTGACTCCATGTGTAGGTCATAGGTGGGCGAGCTGACTCCATGTGTAGGTCATCGGTGGGCGAGCTGACTCCATGTGTAGGTCATCGGTGGGCGAGCAGAATCCATGTGTAGGTCAAAGGTCGGCGAGCTGACTCCATGTGTAGGGCATAGGTGGGCGAGCTGACTCCATGTGAAGGTCATAGGTCGGCGAGCTGACTCCATGTGTAGGGCATAGGTGGGCGAGCTAGCTCCATGTGTAGGTAATAGGTCGGCGAGCTGACTCTATGTGTAGGTCATAGGTGGGCGAGCTGACTCTATGTGTAGGTCATAGGTGGGCGAGCTGACTCCATGTGTAGGTCATCGGTGGGCGAGCTGACTCCATGTGTAGGTCATAGGTGGGTGAGCTGACTCCATGTGTAGGTCATAGGTGGGCGAGCTGACTCCATGTGTAGGTCATCGGTGGGCGAGCTGACTCCATGTGTAGGTCATAGGTCGGCGAGCTGACTCCATGTGTAGGTCATAGGTCGGCGAGCTGACTCCATGTGTAGGTCATAGGTGGGCGAGCTGACTCCATGTAAAGGTCATAGGTGGGTGAGCTGACTCCATGTGTAGGTCATAGGTGGGTGAGCTGACTCCATGTGTAGGTAATAGGTCGGCGAGCTGACTCTATGTGTAGGTCATAGGTGGGCGAGCTGACTCTATGTGTAGGTCATAGGTGGGCGAGCTGACTCCATGTGTAGGTCATCGGTGGGCGAGCTGACTCCATGTGTAGGTCATAGGTGGGTGAGCTGACTCCATGTGTAGGTCATAGGTGGGCGAGCTGACTCCATGTGTAGGTCATCGGTGGGCGAGCTGACTCCATGTGTAGGTCATAGGTCGGCGAGCTGACTCCATGTGTAGGTCATAGGTCGGCGAGCTGACTCCATGTGTAGGTCATAGGTGGGCGAGCTGACTCCATGTAAAGGTCATAGGTGGGTGAGCTGACTCCATGTGTAGGGCATAGGTGGGCGAGCTGACTCCATGTGAAGGTCATAGGTCGGCGAGCTGACTCCATGTGTAGGGCATAGGTGGGCGAGCTGACTCCATGTGTAGGTAATAGGTCGGCGAGCTGACTCCATGTGTAGGTCATAGGTGGGCGAGCTGACTCTATGTGTAGGTCATAGGTGGGCGAGCTGACTCCATGTGTAGGTCATCGGTGGGCGAGCTGACTCCATGTGTAGGTCATAGGTGGGTGAGCTGACTCCATGTGTAGGTCATAGGTGGGCGAGCTGACTCCATGTGTAGGTCATCGGTGGGCGAGCTGACTCCATGTGTAGGTCATAGGTCGGCGAGCTGACTCCATGTGTAGGTCATAGGTCGGCGAGCTGACTCCATGTGTAGGTCATAGGTGGGCGAGCTGACTCCATGTAAAGGTCATAGGTGGGTGAGCTGACTCCATGTGTAGGTCATAGGTGGGTGAGCTGACTCCATGTGTATGTCATAGGTGGGCGAGCTAACTATGTGTAGGTCATAGGTCAGCGAGCTGACTCCATGTGTAGGTCATAGGTGGGCGAGCTGACTATGTGTAGGTCATAGGTTGGCAAACTGACTCCATGTGTAGGTCATAGCTAGGTGAGCTGACTCCATGTGTAGGTCATAGGTGGGCGAGCTGACTCCATGTGTAGGTCATAGCTAGGTGAGCTGACTCCATGTGTAGGTCATAGGTGGGCGAGCTGACTATGTGTAGGTCATAGGTCAGCGAGCTGACTCCATGTGTAGGTCATAGGTGGGCGAGCTGACTATGTGTAGGTCATAGGTCAGCGAGCTGACTCCATGTGTAGGTCATAGGTGGGCGAGCTGACTATGTGTAGGTTATAGGTCGGCAAACTGACTCCATGTGTAGGTCATAGCTAGGTGAGCTGACTCCATGTGTAGGTCATAGGTGGGCGAGCTGACTCTATGTGTAGGTCATAGGTCGGCGAACTGATTCCATGTGTAGGTCATAGGTCGGCGAGCTGACTCCATGTAAAGGTCATAGGTGGGTGAGCTGACTCCATGTGTAGGTCATAGCTAGGTGAGCTGACTCCATGTGTAGGTCATAGGTGGGCGAGCTGACTCTATGTGTAGGTCATAGGTCGGCGAACTGATTCCATGTGTAGGTCATAGGTCGGCGAGCTGACTCCATGTAAAGGTCATAGGTGGGCGAGCTGACTCCATGTGTAGGTCATAGGTGGGCGAGCTGATTATGTGTAGGTCATAGGTCAGTGAGCTGACTCCATGTGAAGGTCATAGGTCAGTGAGCTGAGTCCATGTGAAGGTCATAGGTGGGCGAGCTGACTCCATGTGTAAGTCATAGGTAAGCGAGCTGACTCCATGTGTAGCTCATAGGTCGGCGAGCTGACTCCATGTGTAGGTCATAGGTCGGCGAGCTGACTCCAGGTGAAGGTCATAGGTCGGCAAACTGACTCCATGTGTAGGTCATAGGTCGGCAAGCTGACTCCATGTGTAGGTCATAGCTAGGTGAGCTGACTCCATGTGTAGGTCATAGGTGGGCGAGCTGACTCTATGTGTAGGTCATAGGTGGGCGAGCTGACTACATGTGAAGGTCATAGGTCGGCAAGCTGACTACATGTGTAGGTCATAGGTCGGCGAACTGATTCCATGTGTAGGTAATAGGTTGGCGAGCTGACTCCATGTGTAGGTCATAGGTGGGCGAGCTGACTCTATGTGTAGGTCATAGGTGGGCGAGCTGACTCCATGTGTAGGTCATCGGTGGGCGAGCTGACTCCATGTGTAGGTCATCGGTGGGCGAGCAGAATCCATGTGTAGGTCAAAGGTCGGCGAGCTGACTCCATGTGTAGGGCATAGGTGGGCGAGCTGACTCCATGTGAAGGTCATAGGTCGGCGAGCTGACTCCATGTGTAGGGCATAGGTGGGCGAGCTGACTCCATGTGTGGGTAATAGGTCGGCGAGCTGACTCCATGTGTAGGTCATAGGTGGGCGAGCTGACTCTATGTGTAGGTCATAGGTGAGCGAGCTGACTCCATGTGTAGGTCATCGGTGGGCGAGCTGACTACATGTGTAGGTCATAGGTGGGTGAGCTGACTCCATGTGTAGGTCATAGGTGGGCGAGCTGACTCCATGTGTAGGTCATAGGTGGGCGAGCTGACTCCATGTGTAGGTCATAGGTCGGCGAGCTGACTCCATGTGTAGGTCATAGGTGGGCGAGCTGACTCCATGTGTAGGTCATAGGTGGGCGAGCTGACTCCATGTAAAGGTCATAGGTGGGTGAGCTGACTCCATGTGTAGGTCATAGGTGGGTGAGCTGACTCCATGTGTAGGTCATAGGTGGGCGAGCTGACTATGTGTAGGTCATAGGTCAGCGAGCTGACTCCATGTGTAGGTCATAGGTGGGCGAGCTGACTATGTGTAGGTCATATGTCGGCAAACTGACTCCATGTGTAGGTCATAGCTAGGTGAGCTGACTCCATGTGTAGGTCATAGGTGGGCGAGCTGACTCCATGTGTAGGTCATAGCTAGGTGAGCTGACTCCATGTGTAGGTCATAGGTGGGCGAGCTGACTATGTGTAGGTCATAGGTCAGCGAGCTGACTCCATGTGTAGGTCATAGGTGGGCGAGCTGACTCTATGTGTAGGTCATAGGTCGGCGAACTGATTCCATGTGTAGGTCATAGGTCGGCGAGCTGACTCCATGTAAAGGTCATAGGTGGGCGAGCTGACTCCATGTGTAGGTCATAGGTGGGCGAGCTGACTATGTGTAGGTCATAGGTCAGTGAGCTGACTCCATGTGAAGGTCATAGGTCAGTGAGCTGAGTCCATGTGAAGGTCATAGGTGGGCGAGCTGACTCCATGTGTAAGTCATAGGTAAGCGAGCTGACTCCATGTGTAGCTCATAGGTCGGCGAGCTGACTCCATGTGTAGGTCATAGGTCGGCGAGCTGACTCCAGGTGAAGGTCATAGGTCGGCAAACTGACTCCATGTGTAGGTCATAGGTCGGCAAGCTGACTCCATGTGTAGGTCATAGCTAGGTGAGCTGACTCCATGTGTAGGTCATAGGTGGGCGAGCTGACTCTATGTGTAGGTCATAGGTGGGCGAGCTGACTCCATGTGAAGGTCATAGGTCGGCAAGCTGACTACATGTGTAGGTCATAGGTCGGCGAACTGATTCCATGTGTAGGTAATAGGTCGGCGAGCTGACTCCATGTGTAGGTCATAGGTGGGCGAGCTGACTCTATGTGTAGGTCATAGGTGGGCGAGCTGACTCCATGTGTAGGTCATCGGTGGGCGAGCTGACTCCATGTGTAGGTCATCAGTGGGCGAGCAGAATCCATGTGTAGGTCAAAGGTCGGCGAGCTGACTCCATGTGTAGGGCATAGGTGGGCGAGCTGACTCCATGTGAAGGTCATAGGTCGGCGAGCTGACTCCATGTGTAGGGTATAGGTGGGCGAGCTGACTCCATGTGAAGGTCATAGGTCGGCGAGCTGACTCCATGTGTAGGTCATTGGTGGGCGAGCTGACTCCATGTGTAGGTCATAGGTGGGTGAGCTGACTCCATGTGTAGGTCATAGGTGGGCGAGCTGACTCCATGTGTAGGTCATCGGTGGGCGAGCTGACTCCATGTGTAGGTCATAGGTCGGCGAGCTGACTCCATGTGTAGGTCATAGGTCGGCGAGCTGACTCCATGTGTAGGTCATAGGTGGGCAAGTTGACTCCATGTGTAGGTCACAGGTCGGCGAGCTGACGACATGTGTAGATCATAGGTGGGTGAGCTGACTCCACGTGTAGGTCATAGGTCGGCAAACTGACTCCATGTGTAGGTCATAGGTGGCTGAGCTGACTCCATGTGTAGCTCATAGGTCCTCGAGCTGACTCCATGTGTAGGTCATAGGTCGGTGAGCTGACTCCATGTGTAGGTCATAGATCGGCGAGCTGACTCCATGTGTAGGTCATAGGTCGGCGAGCTGACTCCATGTGTAGGTCATAGGTCGGCAATCTAACTTCATGCGAAGGTCATAGGTCAGTAAACGAGCTGACTCTGTGTAGGTCATAGGTGGGTGAGCTGACTCCATGTGTAGGTCATAGGTCAGTGAGCGAGATGACTCCATGTGTATGTCATAGGTGGACAAGCTGACTCCATGTGTATGTCATAGGTGGACAAGCTGACTCGATGTGTAGGTCATAGGTCAGCGGGTTGAATCCATGTGTATGGATTGCTGGGTTTAGCAGGGTTTATCAGGCGCTTGTTGTTGTGAAACGAAGAAAAGTTGACAAGTATTGCAGAAAACTGAGATTTCACTGTAGAGAGTTGTAATGTTGGGAGAGATAAGGTAGGGAATTGAAAGAAATGAATGAATAAGTACGACGGTAGAGAGAAAGTGATAGAAGATAAAAGGATGAATAAGATGAATAAAATTCAACAAAATAAAAATTCAATCAATAAATAAAAGTTAAAAATAAATACAAATAAGAATAAAATAAAATAATGCGCCACGTTTACAATTCCTTTGTAGGAATAAGCGTGGAAGGTATCAGTCCGGAGATCCTATCTCACCCTATCAAATCCTACCTGGAGTCTGTATACATAGATACTACAACCGTAAGTGGGCAGCACGGGTCTCGCGCTATGCGCACCGGGCTTCTGTCGGAGTCTTGGTAACGGTAGTACAACGGTTTGGCCTGTTATACAGCCTGACACCTCCACGTACACGCTGCCTGTTATACAGCCTGACACCTTCACGTACACGCTGCCTGTTATACAGCCTGACATGCCACGTACACGCTGCCTGTTATACAGCCTGACACCTCCACGTACACGCTGCCTGTTATACAGCCTGACACGCCACGTACACGCTGCCTGTTATACAGCCTGACACCTCCACGTACACGCTGCCTGTTATACAGCCTGACACGCCACGTACACGCTGCCTGTTATACAGCCTGACACACCACGTACATGCTGCCTGTTATACAGCCTGACACGCCACGTGCACGCCTTCTATTACACAGCCTGACACCTCCACGTACACGCTGCCTGTTATACAGCCTGACACGCAACGTACACGCTGCCTGTTATACAGCCTGACACCTCCACGTACACGCTGCCTGTTATACAGCCTGACACGACACGTACACACTGCCTGTTATACAGCCTGACACGCCACGTACACGCCTTCTATTACACAGCCTAACACCTCCACGTACACGCTGCCTGTTATATAGCCTGACACGCCACGTAAACGCCGTTTGTTATACAGCCTGACACGCCACGTACACGCCATCTATTATACAGCCTGACACCTCCACGTACACGCCTCCTGTTATACAGCCTGACACCTCCACGTACACGCCTCCTGTTATACAGCCTGACACCTCCACGTACACGCTGCCTGTTATATAGCCTGACACACCACGTAAACGCCGTCTGTTATACAGCCTGACACGCCACGTACACGCTGTCTATTATACAGCCTGACACCTCCACGTACACGCGGCCTGTTATACAGCCTGACACGCTACGCACGCGCCTCCTGTTATACAGCCTGACACGCCACATACACGCTATCTGTTATACAGCCTGACACGCCACGTACACGCCTTCTGTTATACAGCCTGACACGCCACGTACACGCCTCCTGTTATACAGCCTGACACGCCACGTACACGCCGTCTGTTATTCAGCCTGACACGCCACATACATGCCGTCTGTTATACAGCCTGACACACCATGCACACGCCTCCTGTTATACAGCCTGACACGCCACGTACACGCTGTCTGTTATACAGCCTGACACACCATGTACACGCCTCCTGTTATACAGCCTGACACGCCACGTACACGCCGCCTGTTATACAGCCTGACACACCACGTATACCCCGTCTGTTATACAGCCCGACACGCCATGTACACGCCGTCTGTTATACAGCCTGACACGCCACGTACACGCTGCCTGTTATACAGCCTGACACGCCACGTACAAGCCTCCTGTTATACAGCCTGACACGCCACGTACACGCCGTCTGTTATACAGCCTGACATGCCATCTACACGCCGTCTGTTATACAGCCTGACACGCCACGTACACGCCGTCTGTTATACAGCCTGGCACGCCATGTACACGCCGTCTGTTATACAGCCTGACACGCCACGTACACACTGCCTGTTATACAGCCTGACACGCCACGTCCATGCCGCCTGTTATACAGCCTGACAAGCCACGTACACGCTGCCTGTTATACAGCCTGACACGCCACGTACACGCCGTCTGTTATACAGCCTGACATGCCACGTACACACCGCCTGTTATACAGCCTGACACACCACGGCCACGCCGCCTGTTATACAGCCTGACATGCCACGGCCACACCGCCTGTTATACAGCCTGACGCGCCACGTACACACCACCTGTTATACAGCCTGACACGCCACGTACACGCCGTCTGTTATACAGCGGGACACGCCACGTACACGCCGCCTGTTATACAGCTGACACGCCACGTACACGCAGTCTGTTATACAGCCTGCCACGCCATGTACACGCCGTCTGTTATACAGCCTGACACGCCACGTACACGATGTCTGTTAAACAGTGGGATACGCCACATACACGCCTCCTGTTATACAGCCTGACACACCACGTACACACCACCTGTTATACAGCGGGACACGCCACATACACTCCACCTGTTATACAGCCTGACACGCCACGTACACACCACCTGTTATACAGCCTGACACGCCACGTACACGCCATCTGTTATACAGCCTGATGCACCACGTACACACCACCTGTTATACAGCGGGACACGCCACGTACACGCTGCCTGTTATACAGCCTGACACGCCACGTACATGCCATCTGTTATACAGCCTGACGCGCCACGTACACGCTGTCTGTTATACAGCCTGACACGCCACGTACACACCACCTGTTATACAGCCTGACACGCCACGTACACGCCATCTGTTATACAGCCTGACAGGCCACGTACACACCACCTGTTATACAGCGGGACACGCCACGTACACACCACCTGTTATACAGCGGGACACGCCACGTACACACCACCTGTTATACAGCCTGACACGCTACGTACACACCACCTGTTATACAAAGGGACACGCCATGTACACACCACCTGTTATACAGCGGGACACGCCATGTACACACCACCTGTTATACAGCGGGACACGCCACGTACACACCACCTGTTATACAGCGGGACACGCCACGTACACACCACCTGTTATACAGCCTGACACGCTACGTACACACCACCTGTTATACAAAGGGACACGCCATGTACACACCACCTGTTATACAGCGGGACACGCCACGTACACACCACCTGTTATACAGCCTGACACGCTACGTACACACCACCTGTTATACAAAGGGACACGCCATGTACACACCACCTGTTATACAGCGGGACACGCCACGTACACACCACCTGTTATACAGCCTGACACGCTACGTACACACCACCTGTTATACAAAGGGACACGCCATGTACACGCCGTCTGTTATACAGCCTGACACGCCACGTACACACCACCTGTTATACAGCGGGACACGCCACGTACACGATGTCTGTTATACAGCGGGACACGCCACGTACACTCTGTCCGGGAAATGAGAGCCGGTCAGGAAGAGACATTTATATCTGTCTGCAAATGATCTCACTTGTTACAAAGGATAAATGAACTTGGGATCATACAGAAGACGGAGCGACAGTCACCAGCGATGACAGCGCAGCCGACGTCTCTGTACCCTGCGCTTCGTGTTCTGGTCTCCTAGGTAACTAAAAGTGCATATTATTGGAGATATATAATATATCAGGCTCCACCGGCTGGGAATGTACAGCTGAGGAGTAATTGATTTTCCATGAGCTCCGGATTATCTTGTCTATTGTATTTCTGGAAGACGCAATGAGACAAAACATATCTGGGCAGCATAGCGACTTGTCCCTCGTTCTCCTCCTCATCAGTGCACGATGGCAAATTACAGGATCCTTTCTGAGCGCCGACAATTCTCCTTCATACAATTTTATCTTCAATAAAACGCCAATCTTAGTAAACAAACCCACAGTGTCTAGAAAGACAGTTAATAGGCCGACACAGTCAAAAGGTTTATATGTTCGAAATGTGGACATGGAAAAGATCAACATGGTCAAAAGGTCGACGCACAAAAAAGTCAACATGAGTTTTAACATATTGTTGGTGTCAATGTTAACACCTATTGACATGGACCACCAATAATGTGTAAATTCCCTGTCAAACTTTTCATGTCGACCTTTTCACCATATTGCTATCTATGTAGACACTGTTGGGGAAATGTAATAGGGTGTGAGATTTAGAAAGTGAGAGATTTGGGGAGAGTTTTCTAACTTTCTTACTTAAAGCGGCAATCATTTACATGGCAAAATCAGCCTGGTATTTCAGTGTAAGTGATTGCCACTTTAAGTAAAATGGGAAAACTCTCCCAAAATCTTTCACTTTCTGATTCTCACACCCTTTTGCATTCCAACCAGAACCAATTTTGTTATTTGCTTAAAAAAGTTTTAAGGGTAAAAAATGCACATTTAAAAATTAGAAAAAGGCCCTTTAATGACCACTTTAAGTACTTTGTTAAAAAAAATGACTTTAGAATAGATCACGGCCAAAAGCGGGCACTCAAAATAGGAGGCATGGCTTTGCGGCAAGGGGCATAGCCTACACATTGTGTCACTCCCATGAGGCCATGCCCCCATTTGCCACAGTGGGGGCATGGCCAGCACAGCATCTATTCACGGTTGACATGGGGGACTCCTAACTGTACTCCCCCCAAAGGACACGGGAACATCCTGAAAAACAGGACGTTCCCACGAATATCAGGACAGTTGGGAGGTATGCTGAAAACACTGACAGTTTTTTTAACTACCACTTTAAAAACAATTACTCGATCCCTAATTGTTGCTTATTAACCAATACCCACCAATCACCAAGCACGTCACAGCACATTATGGCCACGATCAGAGACTCACTACAAAAATGTTCTAGAAACTTTGTTGGAAAGAATCAGAGAAAAGAGCCCGGAGTTGAGGGAAAAAATATTGTCATACTCCATCAGTCCACACAGTTCTCTCTGTGAAGCAGTTTTTGGCTGAGAAACAGATTGCGGTGCTACATCTCCATCCGCGCACACCAGACCTACTGTAGCACCGTGTGATTCTTATTTTTCAGATCTGCGCTCAGGGGAACCCATTCTCCCTTAGTTTCTGAGGTAAAGAAGGAAATGACAGAACTGCTGAGACAACGGACAGGTAATGAGGTACAGCACAGGTTTGGCTAACGGAAAATAAGAATGCAGCAAGTGTGGATGCAGAAGGTGGGGGGGGGGGGGGACATAAAATGGGGAACGGAAGTAAAACGCACCTAATATAATGAAATGTAAATTATTGTATCAGTCTCGTTATTTAGTACCCTGCTCGGGCACTGACGTCACATGACAGCGTCGCCTGCCCCCAATTCCCCAACCTCCGAGCAGGGTAACAGTAAATCCAGGCTTACTTTTATCTGCGAAGGGAGGAAAAATCATTTTAAAAGTCAGCCGCAATCGTATTATTTTGTCTCTGTGCATGTGAGCCGATGTGTAAGTGTACACATCCGCTCGTGTGGTGCCGCGGGGATTCGGGTGGGGGGGTATGTATTTGGCAGTGCAACATTTATCTGCCCCATCCAGGAGCGTGCTGTCTTGAACAAGCTAGCCAAAATTTGACTGCACATACAGACGACAAGGCGGTCGTTAATGACCCGCGGGAGCGTGCTTCATTAGCGATATAGCGGGTACACATTAGCCGATGTCGTTATTGCGCATATTAACATAACTGTATAACCCAGCTCAGCTGCAAACTCCGCAACTTGCAAAGTAAAAGAAAAACAGATCTTTTGTGGGGTTGTGATAATATAACGAAAATGGCTAAGAATAGAAGGAATCACAAACAGAGCTTTTCTTCTTCCTTTATTCCCAGTGTAATACTTAATAAATTAGAAATGATCTCACAATGTTAACTTGACTTTGTTATCAAAAGATTCCTTGACTTGTCCAAAACAGTAATATAAACCTCGCTCGGGGGAAGTGGAGCGTATAAATAAAAACGGCGATTCCTGGCAGAGCTGAAACGCAAAGAACAACGGACCTGATTTACTGCCGTGCGCAGTGGCCGCGTAGTTCTGCATTTTATTTGCAACTGTGTTTGCTGAAATATCCATAAATACTCCAACACAGTGGCGCAATTATAATGGGTGCAGTATGTGCGGTGCAATCATTATTAAATACCCCTCTGGGGTCCAGCGACCGCGGAAACGGTGCTGTGGAAATCGCTGTTTTCCTGGAGATCTGCATTGGGGCAGAGTGGAAGGAGGCCCGAAACATTGTTAGAAAGTGGCGGGCGTTAGTGTGCAGTGACTGGCAGGTGGCTATTAGTGCGCACAAAAATAATCCGCTCAGCTGCCGTGTCATTGGCGTGTTCATGTCATGGGAGTGTCCGTGTCATGGGAGTGTCCGTGTCATTGGCGTGTTCGTGTCATGGGAGAGTCCGTGTCATTGGAGCGTTCTTGTCATGGGAGTATCTGTGTCATGGGAGTGTCCGTGTCATTGGCGTGTTTGTGTCATGGGAGTGTCCGTGTCATGGGAGTGTCCGTGTCATTGGAGCGCTCGTGTCATGGGAGTGTCTGTGTCATGGGAGTGTCCGTGTCATGGGAGTGTCCGTGTCATTGGCGTGTTCGTGTCATGGGAGTGTCCGTGTCATGGGAGTGTCCGTGTCATGGGAGTGTCCGTGTCATTGGCGTGTTCGTGTCATGGGAGTGTCCGTGTCATGGGAGTGTCCGTGTCATGGGAGTGTCCATGTCATTGGCGTGTTCGTGTCATGGGAGTGTCCGTGTCGTTTCGATGATGCAACCAATAATGGTATAAAGAAACGCACCAATCAGAATACAGATGCTCATACCCTTGGCAGGGAAAGGGTTACATGGTTGCTGCTCTGTACAGTAAATGACTCTCATCAGTGGTGCGGAGACCCTCCCAGCCAAAGGCAGTATATGCTCCTATTACCCAGCATCCTCCTGCTGTTGGGATGCACACAGTAGAGTGCAGGTGCGAGTAGGGGTGGTCTCTGGTGCGACCAATGCGCCTAATCGCGTTTCCCTACACCACAATTATTCCGCCTGATGGATGTGCTGAAACCTAATTCCCCAGCAGCCGTCCTGGGAGCTGGAAGGGGGTGAGGAGGCCACAGATGTGACGGCTACACAATGTACATTACAGAAACGGGATGAAACGCATCGCTATGTACCCGGTACAATCACAGCTTCCTACAGTAACAGCCATTCCATTAATTACCTTCATTAGGCCCTCGGAAACACAGGAAAAGCAGATTGTAGGAGGAAATGTCTGCAATTAATGGCCCACAAGACGCAGCGCAAACCTTACACACGCTATAAAACGCCGCCATAAAATAAACACATTATGGCAATTTTAATCACAGATTTTCCCTGGAATAAAACAATTGCGTTGCTGCTCATTGCCGGGTGAGCTGCGTCTCCGCTCTCGGGCGACCGACTGAACTTTTACATCAGAAATAGATCTTTTGCAGCAAAGTGCACAAACAGGTTAATTCCATTGCGCAGAAGATTTAATACCCACTTAAGCGCTTGGCAGAGGACAGGAAGTAGCGCCGGTAATCGCTGCGCCACTCTAAAATGAGCCATTGTACGTTCACGACCCCTTAATTGAGCTGTAAGTGTGGGAATGTTTCTCCCAACTTGTTTAAGCGGATACGTCGTACCCAGGAGCCCCAGGTGCCCTGCCATATTTGTTATGTCCCCCCCCTGTATGATGTCTGCCGGAAGCTTTTCCACAGGCTTACCTGTGGGAAGATCAGGATGACTGGTATAAAAAGTGAGTAAGTGGCAAGCATGGTTGGCATGGTGGGAAGCATTACTGCCGTGCGACATTGAGGTCTTGGGCTCAATATTCACTAAGATATAATAATAATATTAATAATAATTATTATTATATAGAGCTCTCTCCAATAGGACTCAAGGTGCTTAACAGATAGAATGAATGTTATACAGTACAGGAACAATGACGTACAGAAAAGCTTTTCAGAAACTATACTTAAGGGAATTACGGAAAGCTTGAGTGTGCAGGAAAGTCTTGAGTCGGTTTTTGAAGTATTCTAGAGTGGGGGCCTCTTGAACTGTGCAAGGAAGTGAGTTCCGGAGAGACGGAGCCCCAGATGAATGATGGGAGATTCTAGGTACAGTCCTTCAGCTGCAGATCTAAAGATGGGTTCTGTGTGGAGTCTGTATGTTCTCTCCATGCATGAATTTCCCATGGCTGCTCTGTTTTCCATCCAGAAACCAAAAACTGGCATGATGAAAAAGATTGACACTGGAAATGCCACGCAGACACTGATGAAGCGTTGACATTATTGAGTACTGACAGACTGGGGTAGGGATGACTGACTGACATATTTCCTGTAAGGTGCGTGTGCTATGTAAATAACACGTATTACTAGGGAAAGCCGGTGTTATTGGCAGAGAATGGGCTGCTCCTCCACCAGAGAGAGGTACTGCAGGGTATCGCCAATACACGGCAACAGAGGAATGCTGTCCCTGACATGGAGTACAAACATTTTCTCCTAAACTAGCGGTTATGGTATAAAGAGTCACCAATTCCAAAAGGTCAACACACGAGCAAAAAGTCGATGACTTGAGTTTTTCATTAGTGTTTTTGATGTAGAATTTGTAGTTTTCATCATGTGAACTTGTAATTTGTGCCCCGTGTCCCCCCGCACGGCTAGCTTCCCTCTCCCTTTACCTCTCCCTTTCAGTGTCCACATGGAGGGTCAAGTAAAAAAAGTCCAAAAAATTGAAATTCGAAAAAACTCATGTTGACTTTTTGACATGTGGACAGTTGCTATGTTCACCTTTTGATTGGCCATATTGTGTCGACTTATTGACAACCTAGACACTGTTGACGATATATTATTTTTATATTAATCTGTTGGATATGGTTGTACATAAAACCCCCTTTTCTTTCCCCGTTGGCCAATGGTCTTCGGACGCTGTTGATGGACGGGTGCACTCGCCCCTCATCAATTCGTCTGTGCTGATGGATTTCCTGTGGGCTCCACCACTGAGATCTGGATTTCCTTCGGTGGGGACGTATAAAGCCGGATTATGCAGAATCACTGAAGAACTCCGTGGTCTCTCTTCCTTTTGCTGATTACACTTTTGATGGTTCAGTAAATGTCAGATAAAACCGAATACAGAAATTACACAAATAAATAGGACGTAAATACTGAGAGACGAGTTATGTTTGCTGGATTTATGCATATTTTATCATTTACTTATTACATTTATTAAATCCATGCTTATTTGAGTTCCTGCATAGACATCGGTGGGGGAACCCTGCACCCCGGTTTATGCCATGTATCTGCTGGGATGACACACCTGACCTGTGACAGTGTGACGGAATAACAAAGAGCTCTCATGCTGTGGTACAGGTATTAGTGAAGGAAGGGGGTGGGGGAAGGAGGCGGCGGTCAGGAGATACTGAGCCTCAAAGAGGACAGAAGGAACAAGTGAAAAGAACTAAAATATAACCAATGCCGCCATCAGTGCCCCCGTGTTATGTGTGGTGGCACCGTCCGCACCACACTAGTTATGGTCCTGCATATCAGCTGTCCTTAAATCAAGTCAAATGGGCCTAAAAGCTTCGAATGTATTCTCATAACTCTTACCAATTAACATGCTATCTTTACATAATATAATCAAGTAAATTAACTTATCTTCATAAATTACCCCACTGACTTTAATGAAAATAGATTGGAAAACCGGAGAATAAGGCGGCAACACGTGCATTCATCTGCCAGCTGTGCTATCCTGTGATTGCAGAGCTGCGCCAATTTATCTCCTGTACATTGGGGCCACCCACTAGACACTAAAATATTCCTTGGCAATACCCCGCGAGTACTACTCAGAGTACCACCACCGGGTGTGCACTCCGTAATATCTTATTCTTACATACTGGTAAAAGCTGGAATCTCTTCATTTACTCTCGGTATATATATGCTGATGACTGGATACAGATACAGAAGTACCAACACACTCGCCATTCCTACGAATGGGGTGCAAACAGCACACACACTTCCCAGGATGGGGTGCATTGGCCTGTGACCAGGGGGCCCAGTACTCACTACAACAAACTAACTCACCTTAACATTCAAATAATCAATTAAATAAATAATGGGGTTTTAGTTCATGAATTGATCAATGCATTTAAGCTTGCAGCCCATCGCCAAGGGACTCCATTTCACTGCAAGTCCTACACTAACAACTAGTTTTCATGGGAACCTAGTACCTGCTTACACATCATAGCTAAAATGAACATGTGTTTCTTTCCTTGGTTAATGCTCAACTGCCAAGTACCTTATGGCTTTTAAAGGTGAGACCATCCCAAACACAGCACCTGAATTAGTATTAAAGGGGCAGCTGTCACAGGTTTCAGGTAAATGAGCTTATCTAGGGTGCATGAGAAAGCTATGATCACAGTAACAGAAGTTAATTAAAAATCAACCCAAATATATAGATACAGAAGTACCAACACACTTTCGCAGGAATGGCGAGTGTGTAGGTACTTCTGTATCTATATATTTCGGTTGAATCAGTCTGTTAAATATTCCGGCTCAAGACATTTATACCTTAATGAAAACCCCTGATTAAGTCTCCAAGAGAGACAAAACGCGTTGGGTATTGATCTAAAGCTCTTGAAAAATAAAAAATAACTACTCTTCAAAAAACAAGAAGCTACAAGTATATTTCTTGTATATATATATATATATATATATATATATATATATTTATATATATTCAGAATAGGAATCTATGAATGCAGAGCAAGGAGGTCATTGACAGAAAGCGTGTCCTGATATTATTCCTAGCAATAATTATAGCAGAAGCCCATCAACCTATCAAGTCCAGAAAAAGTCCAATATTGGATCTTATCAAATAAACCAAATTGTGATGTTATTTATTGAGTGATCAGCAGATATTCCTACCAGGATCAGCTGCACAAATTTAATTCTTCCAATAGTTATCACCCCTGATGAAGTCTTATAGACGAAATGCGTTGGGTTTTGTTGATCTTTAATAAAAGGACTATTTTTCCAGACATGGACTGGGCCTAATCATTGTGGATGAAAATACAAGGAAACAAATTTCTAAAATGTTATATTGATTTTATTATGTTATATTGGGAGGTACAGGTTTTATACTAAGTAGCGCACCCCAATCCCCCCCCCCTTTTTTCATATATATATATATATATATATATATATATATATATATATATATATATATATATATGTGTGTGTGTTTTATTTTATCTATTTGAAAGTAATGTAAAGGACATCACACATTTAGGGTGATGAAGACACTATTGTGGGTGTATTTTTACAGGTGGGGCAGATGTAACATGTGCAGATAGAATTAGATTTGGGTAGGGTTTTACTTCAAAGTGAGATCTATATTGCAGTGAAAAAATAAAGCAGCCAGTATTTACCCTGCACGGAAACAAAATAACTCACCCAAAACTAATTCTCTCTGCGCAAGTAACATCTGCCCCCCTGCAGTGAACATGGTTTTGTCCATCTAAGAAGGATTTTGTCAGAAAGAGTGAACTAGAATAAGGCCCTAAGTGTCAACAGCGACTGAATAAGTTTCAGCTAGCGCAACTCTGTTGGGTGTCTTGCCTCGGTGCCTTCCAGAAAGGCGTGGAGCCACTTTAGATAACTTTGCGTGGCTGGCGGCACTCAAGGACTTTGAAACGTGCGGTATAATCAGTGAAAAGTTTGACCCCTTCATCAGGATCATCATATCCTGATGAAGGGGTCAAATACCCTGAAACGTTGAAGTAAACTTTTCACTGATTATAGTCCACGTTTCCAAGTCCTTGAGTGCCGCCAGCTATGTGTATGTATATATATATATATATATATATATATATATATATATAATACTAGCCCAATTATCTGTGACCGAGGATAGGATATCTGATGCCTGAAATATTAATCACAGAACGTCCGATTAATAATAAGCAGATCAGAAAAGTCCCAATTTCCACAATTCATGTCTCCAGAATCTCTCAGTTTAAGGCTAATTACTATTTTCTGCTACCAATGAGCTAATTAATAATTGTACAGCTACTATTTGCTGTGGGGTAATTAACATATTTGTAGCCATTGGGATCTGTGGTGCAGTAGATTTAACACATTAACGAGCAGCTGGAAAAAGATTGTTAGCCCCCTCGTCCAAGGGACAATTAACCCTTTATGGCCTAAGCTCCATGTAATTGTGTGTAGCAGACAGCACCGGGTGAAACATCAGCACGGGCGGCTAATAAGTGCTTATATACAGATGTTCCGGGAGAATAATGGGGCACGGACAGAGGAACCTAGCGCAGTGTACAGAAAACACAGTGTAGCGGGCAGAATTCGTCCCCGGCCCTAATGTTTGGGGTTTGTACACGTGCATGCACGAATATGAGCATTGGTGCGAACCCCGGGAGAGGACAGATTCGGCAAGTTCCCTCCGGGAGGGGTGGCGGGCAGTGGGGCGAATGTAGGGGAGTGCCCATAAGAACACTGGGCATACCGCTACAGAGGCAGCTGTGTTCATGCCGAATTCGGCGGATAGCAGGTGCTAGAAAATGCCACAACAATACAAACATCGAGAAACATAAAGTCAGCAACCGGGACTATGGGGGTTATTCTGGTTCACTCCTTCTGGCAAATTACTTCTCAAATGGACAAAACCATGTGCACTGCAGGTGGGGTAGATGTAACTTGTGCAGAGAGAGTTAGATTTGGGTGGAGTTTTACTTGAAAGTGAGATGTGTAATGCAGTGTAAAATTAAAGCAGCCAGTATTTACCCTGCACAGAAACAAAATAACTCACCCAAATCTAATTCTCTCTGCACCTGTTACATCTGCCCCCCTGCAGTGCACATGGTTTTGTCCATCTGAGAAGGAATTTGTCAGAAGGAGAGAACCAGAATAACCCCCTATAGCAGGTCAAAAATGTCTCGGCTCACCCCAAAAGGTCAACAAAAGGAAAAAGTGCACGGAGAAGGTTGAGACGTATTTTTCACTTCTTTTTTTCCCCGATGTCCATGTCGTGAACTGACCACGTCTATCTTCAATTAGTGTACAGTGTTCCCAATCGGAGGCAACAAACACCTCCCCCCCCCCCCCCCCCCATCACCCTACCAGCATATTTATGGATTGTGGCAATTAACCGGAGCACACATGCAAGCCTGGGAAGAATATACAAACTCCACACAGTAACCACGCTGAGAATGGAACCCAAGACCTAAGTACGCTAAGGCAGCAATGCTAACTATTACGCCGTCCGTGCTGCCCTTATTTGCACTCTGTCTCTTTTCCAAGAATGACCCCCCCCCCCCCCCCCCCCTCAGTTTCTATAGATGCCGCATGAGCAGAAGGGGTACGGGTCATGGAAGGTCAACATGGCTTAGTTTGACACATAAAATAGGTCGACATGACTAAGCTGATAGGGGTGGAAAGTTGACACAAGCATTAGGTTGACAATGGCTAGGTCGACATGAGTTTGTCACGTTTTTTTCTGCCCTGAATGTCGACTCGGTCAACATGGACAGCGTCAAAGTATACCGCGTGGCCCACATGGCTTGCTGTGATCACCATGCTTCGGGCACGGTGCCTTGCTACGCTTGGCACACTATTCTATTCTCCCTCCGTACCCTAGTGGATGGTAGAGCATAAACTACCACCTGTCGGCACATGTCGGCTCAAAAGCAAACATGAAAAACTCATGTGGACCTAGCAATGGTCTAGCCATTGTCGAATGAATGCTTGCGTCAACCTTACAACCCTGCCAACTTTAGTCAGGTCGACCTTAACATGTGTCGACATAACGACCGTATACCGGCAGAAGACTCTAAACTTGTTTTACTCAGTTTCCCAAATGAATCAAGGTCACGTTTCCTTTTATTTCTTGTAAGTGAGCGCGGATCTGGGATGAGCGGGGTCTCTCTCTTCCGCTGAGAGCCTGGAAATCCAGCTGTCGGAGGAAAAAGATGTTATTGAAAACCTCTCTCCCCTCATCGGCTGCTCCTGACAGGAAATCTTTGAGATGCGCCAACATTGATGCGTCCTGAGATTTCATCTGTCTGGTGCAGCTTCAGGAAATGCTGAGCCCGTTCTTCCTATTAGGCAGAATACACCAGTTCCCAAATCCTTCTAACAATCATCTTTGGTCTGCTCTTAGCCTGACAGCCGTCTGTCTACCCCTCTGTCAGGCAGGACCTGAGAACCATATTATAGATGCAGACATGAACAGCGCATCCAAGATTACGCATGAGCCGCTGTCCGCGTTATCGTGCGCAGCGCGCTTTGCATTATGGGTCTCCGCTAACGATGAATGCAGTAATACTCCGGCTTTTGCACCGAGCCGGGGATGAAATGTCTTTTTAATTATTTTCTGATTGGCTGGAAATATTCCTGAGTCAGCCGCATCACTCTGGCAGATGCCGCAACACTTACAGAACTTTCCGGAGTACAAATGCCAGCTTGCAACAATTCTGCAGGTGTCGGAACAGATGTACTTTCCCAGGCAGCGGAAACACATCCGGGGTGTTGTGATATTAATATTTACATGCACACAGCGGTTGTGTGTGTGTGTGTGTGTGTGTGTGTGTGTGTGTGTGCGGCTGGAAAAGGTTTCTGTTTATCAGACAACTGCGCTGTGGAGACGTGCGGCGCTTCTCAGGTTCGCTACAGCGCAAACTAATAATAATCCTACGGCCAAGAGAAGCCGCACATTTCTAATTTAGGGGGAAACAAAGCATCATCCCACTGATGGCGATATCTGATCCATAGGTCGGCAGTGTCTAGGATTGATAGGTCGACACATGTAGTCGACACTGGAAAGGTTAATGTAGACAAAAGGGGTGACCAAAACTACGGCAGATGTAGCAATTTGTTGATACATGGGAAGGTCGACGCGACTTTGGTTTTAATTTTCTTCAGTTTTTTGGAACTTTTTCACACTTTATCGTCCACATGGTTGCCGACTGGGAACAGTATCGTGTGCCAAGCACTGTCGTGGAGGAGCGGGGGCCTTATTCAGAGCAGGGCGAATAGGAGGGGGCACTGTATACTAATTTGGGGTCCATCTGATGCAATATACAAATTGACACAAAAAACTATGAAAAACTCATGCCAACATGTCATGTGTTGAACCATACATGCTGACATTTTGCTTGTGTCTACCTTTTGACTATGTTGACCTTGTGTATGTTGACTATTTGGTGTTGACCGATTGACCGTCGACCCTTTTTACCATAACCACTGGTGGCACGGTGAGCTCCAAATATTCTGTATGTTCTGCTGCCTTCTGTAGAAAAAATAACACATTGGGCAGTATTCAATGAGGATAATTCACCCTGTTTCACAGCGAATTTGTGCTATTTTAACGTTGGGAGGTGATTTTTTTGGGTCAGAAAGCGAATCACCCTATTCAACGTGCACTTCTCGCCGTCTTTCTAAGTGATTTTCGCCGTGTGTCGCCGTGTAGCAAATCGCCATCTTTTCATGGAGAAGTGGAAAGTAAACTTTTATAGTTGTTGTTGTTTTACATTTGGTGTAAAAAAATCAGGAATTTTATTCTGAGGAGGGGCATGCTATTTTTATTCATGTGCTTATAGCACATGAATATATATTTAATTTAACATATTTTTTTTTACACAGAGCAGCCAGCGGGGGGGGGGGGGCAAGAGCCGCTCATTAGATATTCATATATTCACTGCTCCCGATCATTACATATGCACGATCGGGTGTTGTGAATACCTGGTCCCCTGCTGGCTCTCCCGGGGGGCAGCCTGTGCTGCCTGGCTCCTGGGGAGCCCACCTCCCCCCACATACGTTCTGGGGCAGGCAGGAAGACTTCCATCCAACGTCCTCAGGCTCCCTGCGGGGTTCACACTCGCCGTCAGGGGCAGCGAGCCCCTGCGACGTTGAATAGGGGGGACAGCGAGGCTCCGGAACACGGCGGGCAGTGGCGAGTGTGCAGCAAATCCTAAACAGGATTCGCTGCACGCCGTCAATATTCTCATTGAATACTGCCCATTGTATTAATGTTGTACTTAATCCTAACCAATCTACTTATGAGCTAGAGATGTCACCTGTGCGGTCCTACTGTACCTACTCCCCCTTCTGCAATAACAATAGGTCAGGTCTCAACAACGTCTGCAGCTGTGGCTCAGTGGGCAGAGCTATGACGTGCTGGCTTTGTGCTACAGTCAGTGACTGGAAGTTACACCCCTGGGTGGCTGTGAGAGGCGGAGCTGAGTCAGGTAATTCAGACAATCCCAGACTGGTTTAGGATTGGATGGACCATGGTCAGGTGATTGGAACATGTCACAGCAGTACTCCAGGTTAGGATCTGATGTGAACTGAGGCCTAGTAGGCCAAGAAAGCTGAAGCCTAAGTATCTTACAGAGGATGCTGACACAATTCCATAAGCTCAGACCACTACATTGCAGGAGCGGTAAGTGAACCAGCGGCACAATATACAGACTGGATCGTGACACCCGCGAATCTGGCTTTAAATAGCCGACTAGCGAATCAAAATAGTAACTAAACACAGATTAGGAAAAACTTCAGGGTGGTCAGGACGGACTTCCAAAATGGCAAGTGAAAGATGAACCACATGTCCTTATATACTGTCTCATAAGCTCCACCCACTAAATCCCTAATAGGTAGGGAGAAAGCACATGGCAGCTGAACCACACACCTTAAAGCTAATTTAGCACATACTGACACAAGAAACAGGGCTCTTAGATGGCCTTGCGCCTGTACAGCCTTCGGCCAGGATTAGCGACTCACTTGCAAGCAGTCGCGGGATGTAATGAGTTAGTGAACCTGGGATTTGCAGTGCTCTTAGCGGGCGTTCAAAGTGGTATTCTTCCATCGAATAACAGAGGAACATTAGGTGTTACCCAGTGGTTGGAAATGCCGACGGTCCGACGTAGAGTGATGACGCTGATCTTGTAAAGAATCTGCTGCAAAGTGAGTTCCTGGCCACTAATCTGTAGCAGAGTATCACTAATTAACAATTATAACGGTAGGTTCCGTCCCTCGCCACGAAACTCGTTTCAAGTCTTAATGCTCCGAACAGCTCGGAAACCACCTAAATGTGTTCACATATGATATAAAAACTTTATACAGTTAATAACAATCCCCAACATGTCCGCAAAACTTGGCTTTGTGATAAATAATAAATGTCCGCTACATTTTTTAGCGATTCCACTAGATGGAAAAATGATCTCCATGCCGCCATTATTATACATGTTCTTATTCTTATAAGGGAGCGGCCAAGCTCAGCGCTGCCATCTGGTGGTTGGTCTGGTGTACGGGCCTACTCTATTCAGTTCCCAGGACTTTGGGGATGTGGCCAAGCTTGTGGGTGCGGGGAAGGGTGGCCATGCCCCTTGCAAATTTTGGGCCCTGCTCTGACAGTGTGGGTATGGGTCATTAGGGTGACAGTGTCTAGGTCGACAGTCAAAAGATCGACCATTATTGATCAACAGTCAAAAGGCTGACACATTATAAAGGTCGACATGCATTCAGGGCTGGCAACAGAAATCTTGGGTCCCTGTACACTGATATTTCCGGGGCCCCCTGTCAGCCACCCCCAATCCCAAACCCACACAACCCTCTTCTCAGGGGCGGATTGGGATTGAAATCTGGCCCGGGAAGGGGGGGGGGGGGGGGGTGTTTGCTGATGCTGACACTACAGCCCCAGGGGGGGGGGGGGGGGTGATGCGGTCACTACTCACCACCGTCGTGCTTCCGCTGACATCCAGCAGCCGCAGCTGCTCACACAGTGCAGCATAGCCCAAAACAAATATGGCCACCACATATGTGCATATAATATATGCATATATGCGGCGGACATATTTGTTTTGGGCAATGCTGCCATTTGTGACCAGGCTGGGCTGCGGCCGCTTGGAACCAAGGTAGGCGGCCCAGCCAGAGGGAAATCTGGTCTGGCCCACCGGGAAATGGCCTGGTTTCCAATCTGCCTCTTCTGCATGTGTCCTTATGCCTGGCTACAGCCCCCTAATTCCTCTTTATTTGCTGGAGACTCCTCATGTCCGGCACAACAGCCCATTTCCCCTTTATGTGATATAGCAGCGCCTTAAATTATTCCCTTATATTATTAGTCCAGTTTTAAATCATCTTCCTGAGGGAGAATTCGGCTCAACCACAGTAATCCTCAATTTTTGCAGGTCCCACGGCTACATTATCCATACTAACAATATCCATTATTCTACAGATGTAGCAGACTTTATATAGTAATACTCGGATTATCGACACACTATTTTTAGGACCCACAACATCATGTAGAGCGCTGACATGCTTGGTACTGTATATAAACCACAGTCTGCTCCTTCTGTATTAGCTGACTACAACAATTGATACAAAGACACCGGAGCGCTTAAGTTAAGTTTGTCAGACTCCTAAAGTTCTCCGGTAACATCGTGTCCTTGTGGACTGTGCGCGGATGGCGGCAAACACTCTGAGTCTCATTTACAGAAATATAAAACCTGAATTATTATTCAGCAATGACTTATGTGATTCTCTCCCCCCAAGAGGCCCAAAGTCATCAGTGTTGTAGTCTCTAATAAT
The DNA here is from genome assembly GCF_055691185.1 of Crinia signifera. Lineage (NCBI taxonomy): Eukaryota > Metazoa > Chordata > Amphibia > Anura > Myobatrachidae > Crinia > Crinia signifera. Next base: position 175,702,186 of record NC_139224.1, on the reverse strand, counting down.
GGGGAGAGCGACTGATGTGTTAATCAAGCAGGTTTGAAAATTCCGTCCGATTTTCACATTTCACGCTATAAAGACATGGTAATGAGGAGAATCTTGGAAGGCTGACCATTGATGTCACTGCCTTCTGTAGGAACGCGCAACTTTATCATTCATGAGGCTCGTCAGGAGAAACTTTCCCATTTGCCAAATAGTGATAACCTTTAAAAAGTAATTAATATTATGCGATATTATTATTATGATGATTTTAAAAAAAAATAACGAATGTTACTGTTTTAATCCGTAGTTTCACTGTTTTACTTTTAAAAACATACAGTTCACACGGTTTAATAATTTTACATTGTGGAGGCCTAGTACACGGGGAGCGGCCATTTTGGGGCTGTGGTGGAATCGCCAGAGTGCCAGGCATGTCCAAAGGCTCTCCAGCTGTTGCGAAACTTCAAGTCCCATCATGCCTTGTCACAGTTTTGCTTTAAGGTAATGCAAAAACTATGGCAAGACATGCTGGGATGTGTAGTTTAACAACAGCTGGAGGGCCACAGTTTGGACATGACTGCGCTATACGGTGACTGCACATCCAGGCTGCAAGCAGCATCCATCAGATATAACTCTCCCACCATGATTATTATCTGGGGCGTATTAGGAGAGAAGAGGGACTGTTTGCAAGTCCGCTCTTGTAGAGCAGGCAGCGCAGTATGCCCTAAGCACTAGTATTACTAGAAAATCCTAGGGCTCAGCCAGAATCTAATGTGCATGCAAAGGACTTCAGGAACATGGCCGCCACATTCTCGGTGTCTTTCCTACTGTGCATGTGCAAAACGCTGGGCTGTCAGACGCGAGATGTTCTCTGTGACTTGGTGTTAAATGGGTGCAGTGTGGGCCATAATTTACACACTGCACCCATGTTTTAATGTTTATCTTTGCAGAGTCTCCCATTGGGAGCTGCAACCGCTGCAAAAATGGGTACTTGTGAATTATCCAGGCGCCCGATATTGAAACTGTATTACAGTACATTAAGTATACGATGCGACGCGATGCAACGCGATTTCCTTTGAAATTTCCTTGAAGACAAAATCGCGTCGCATTGTATGGTATTGTATGGTATACAATGCGACGCGACGCGACGCGATTTTAACCCATTTTGCCCAATTATAATCCCGCCCAGGCCACTATCAACGCAAACCCGAAGTGTGGCGAGCGCAGCGAGCCCGCGAGGGGTGGCGGTACGCGTCCTCCGACCTTTTCATACCCCCACTATCCATGTCGGCGTGGAGTTGAGAATATAAAGTGTGGCGAGCGCAGCGAGCCACCGAGCCCGAAGCGTGGCGAGCGCAGCGCGCCCCACGAGGGGAAGCGGACACCTGTGAAGCCCGCGAGGGGACGCGGATAGCTGTGAAGGTATCGGCGTCCCCTCGTGGGGCTCGCTGCACTCGCCACGCTTCGGGCTCGGTGGCTCGCTGCGCTCGCCATACTTTATATTCTCAACTCCACGCCGACGTGGATAGTGGGGGTATCAAAAGATCGGAGGACGCGTACCGCCGCCATTCGCTCGGGTTGGCGTCATTAGTGGGGTGGGGTGGTATTTCACTTTTTGGGGGGTTTTGGGCATTTTTACATTGAAATAAATGTAAAATCGGGTCTCAGGGACCATTTTACATTGATTCCAATGTTAAAATCGGGTCCACTGCTAAAACCGGGTCCTTCTCTTGTCGCATCGCATGCCATTTGGTTAACACGCGATGCGACGCGATTTTTCGGACCCGATCAAAATATCACAATAATATCACGGATAATTCACAAGTACCCAAAAATTATAGCACATGGGCAGTAGCCCCATGTTTCTGCACAGTCTACTGTACCGCAGAGAGGAAAGGGCCCACCCTGAGCTGGCAAAAGGGCCACTTCTCTGTTAAAATGACAACCTATTATAGATAGTGCTGTGGTGATAATGATGATTCATTGCTCATTGCCTAGGGTTACATACTTGTTGCCAGGAGGTTACACGCTTGTTGCCAGGGGTTACATGCTTGTTGTCAGGGGGTACATACTCATTACCAGGGGTTTTCTGCTTGTTGCCAGTGGGTTACATGCTTGTTGCCAGGGGGCAGTTGGGAGTTTCCTCTGCCACTTGCACCTATTCCCAGAGACAGAGGGACAAGGGCCATGGCCAGCAGCTCACAGAGTGCTGACCATGCCCACGAGTGGCTGAATGGCGTGGCCTCTCAATCAAGGCCACTCCTATGAGGCCTGAGTTCCCCAGCCGAAAGTTGGGGTGTATGGGTTACATGCTCATTGCCAGGGGTTACATGATCATTGCCAGGGGTTACATGCTTGTTGCCAATAATTTCTTGCTCATTACCAGGGGTTATATGCTCATTTCCAGGGTGTTCTATGCTCACAGTGCGTTGTACGCATTTAGCTCCCATGGGAGATGCTAGAGGTCCAGTAGTACCTGTAGTATATGTCTCCTCCAAGGCAGTGGCCACTTCTGCAAGGACGTTTTAGTAGATTCCATGTGTATGGTCAGACCCCCTGCCGCCATTTGGGTACACTTGCTGTATGGGAGCTCCCATTCACACCAGATCTAGGCACTGATTCTATTTGGGACATTTATCTTTTCCTGTGTTTTGGCATTGAACTTCTGCTGAGGCATTTGCTGTATTTATTGCCTAAAAACTATGAGACAGTTTACCTTGAGGCATTGGGCGTATATACCGCCTAAAAAATCCTATGAGACACAGCACCTCATTGTCAATCATTGGATATTTGAAAATCTATTTATAGGATCAATTCGCATTACACTTGTGATTTGTTACCTGTCTGCTTAACCCCTGATGAAGTCTTTATAAGACGAAACGCGTAGGGTTGGAGTTACCTTGTATCATCTTGAATTGAACTAACAGATGTGGATTACAAGTTTTTAATGAATTTTTTATAAAACACAAATTGTATTGTCATTTCTCTTGTCTAAACTATTGGTGACAACCTACTATTATAGATAGGTGGACATCAATAGCGCCCTCTATTTTACTCTCTCTCTCTCTCTCTCTCTCTCTCTCTCTCTCTCTCTCTATATATATATATATATACATATATATATATATATATATACATTAATGAACATAAAATGAAGCATTACTGTACTTCGTTGCACTCATGTTTTTCCTCTATTGGAATCCTAAGCTGGATCCTCTCCTCGGAGCACATGTGAGACATACAGAATCAGTACAGCGCACTCGCCGAGATTAATACAACACCCAAGTGAAAATTCAAAACAAAATAGTACTTTAGAGAAATTCTTGTTCATTTCAGAAGATCCAAAGGAAAGTGGATAGTGCTCACCGCGGGGATCCCCTCTGTGTATGGCGTTCACTTAAACGATGCAGAATGGTTGTTTCTCAAGGAAAACCGCTGAATCAAGGATCCCGCAGGGGGTCCTTATTAGTTCTTACTCCAAAATTCAAGTTTCCACAGATACGGATAGAAAGAGAAAAGTAAAATCTTGCACAATAATCTGTGGATAACAGGCTTTATGTTTGTTATATGCGCTCACAATGCTAAGAACCGCCAAGGATCCCAACGCTGAGCCAGTCACTGCCTGTGGGAGTCTTACTGGTGGAGAACGGAAAAACATCACTATAGAGAAGAATACAAGAAACTTCCTCTGGTTCCAATTATCAAGTATCGACGCCACGAGAATTCTAATTTCTTATTGATGCTATAAGTTATGCCACTATGTACCATTGATCACATGCATTTGTCATCATTTCCAGTTGCCTGGGAACCCAACCACCCCCCCTCCCCCAAACATACACACGCACACTTTCTAAGATCACATTCTCCCACCTCATGGTAAGACTCCTGTCTCTTCTTCCTGGTAGCTGCTCTCTGGTCCAGTATATTGATTGAGGACTAAGATCCCCACACAGCAAACTTTGTAGAAGTTGCTTCCACTGGGCATGTGCAGCCGCTCCGCTCTGTCCCTTACATGGCATGATGTGGCGGCAGCACTATTAATCATATTATATACCATTGTTAAAGTTGTCAGAATTTAAGTCACTTGCCAAGAAGAGAGGGGGGGGGGGGTGTTACTCGGCAATCAAAACACCCCCCTCCCCCCCCCCTGTATTTGCCTATACAAGCGTGGAGATTGTTTCACAGATTCCCTGTCACCTAGAACCGTTCAACTCCTCTGTATTGATATAAATAGTAGCAGCTTAATCTCACCAAGTAACCCCCCCCCCCCCCCCCCCCCTGGTCCTTCCCCAGAAAAAAATGTAGCTTGCTTTCCCTATATAATAATAATAAACACTATAAATGTCTCCTGCATTCACCAGGAAGCCTATCCGTCTTCTCTCATCGCTGACTAAGATAACAAGAAAATATTGTTACTGGCTGGAGAGAAAGTAATAATTATACGCCAAGTGCAAACTGTACTACTTATTCCATCAATTCTGTAATTATAATAAGTCTGAAATGATCAGCATGTGGCTAAGGCAAAAGCAAGTTCTGTACATTAGATTTTACTTAAAGATATTCTAGAATGTAAAGATATGGCTTTACTACTACTGTATGTATTAAGGGCAGAGGCGTAACTCTGGGAGACAATGGAGTCATCTGCTGCGGGCTCCTGCTCCCAAGGGGCCACCTCTCCTCCCCTGTGAGTTTGAATCAGTTACTTAGAAGCCATTGATATCGCTTCTGTGGCAGACTCCTCCTCTTAATGTTTTTTACAAGTGTCACACTCGTTATTAGAACCCATGACCTGTCTTACTTCACACAGACACCTTACTGATTGAGCTATTTGGGGGGCGCCAATATTTACCTTGCCTCCGGCCAACTGGGACAAACTTATGTAATGATATGCCCCGGTGCTGGGACAGCTCCCCTGCTCCCAGCACCGGAGCAGCAGCGGAGACGAGGAGAGGGAGGGCTGGGTCCCACACGGGACACCACCTTCCCCGGCGCAGGGATCAGCTGTTGGATCCCTGTGCCAATGGTGCAGGCGGCGACGGGGAGGAACAGCGCTGGGATCAAAGCACCGATCCCAGCGCTGACAGTGCGGGCGGCGAAGCGCCGCTCGCGTCAGTTTAAATCTCCCGCCGTTCGGGAGCCAATCATGGCTCCCGAATCGGCGGCCAATGACAGACGGCCGCGGCGAGCCAATCAGCGCTCGCCGCGCCGTCCTAAAGCCCGCCCCCGGCGTCTGACGTCAGACGCCGCCGGGAGGCGAAGGAGGAAGAAGGTCCCACGCCGGCGGAGCGCAGGAGCGCACCGGCTGAAGCGAGAAGACGCCGGAGGAGAGAGGACACAGCGGCGACGGACTGAAGAGTTCCGGCGGCCGCTGCAGAGAGAAGACGCCGGGATCAAGAAAGAAGATCTCCGGCGCCTCCTGGAAGAAGAACGGAAACGGCGCCGCTGCTGGCCAGGACAGGCCAGCGGCAGAAGAAAGAAGATGGCCGCCGCCCACGGAGAGGCCAGCGGGGGTGGAAAGCATCAGAGCTGAGGAAGCTCCCCCCCGCGGCCTCTCCCAACCCCAGGTAGGCGGCCCCAGGCCACCTACCCCCTACCCTTGACCACCGGGAGTCGGGCACTAGGCCCGTGGGTATTTTCAGGCCCCTCCGGCCTGTGGAATTGAAGTCGGGCCCTCTTGGCCCGTGGCCACATGATTGTTGGGCCCTCCTGGCCCTTGGGTAGTTCGTAAGGCCCGAGACCCAGATAGCCGGGCATTAGGCCCGTTGCACCGTAGCCGGGCGTAAGGCCCGAGGCCCTCCATAGTTCGGGGGGCTAATTGAATCAGGCCCCTAGGCCTGTGCCCCAGTCAGGCACTAGGCCTGTGGACCCAGACAGGCACTAGGCCTGAGCCGTCAGTTAGGAGTGATTGTAGTAGCTAACTGGTACTGATTTAGAGTGAGCATACGCTGGCCAGCTCTAGCCAGGAAGGGAGTACATCTGAATACAGGCAGAGGTTAAAGGAGCAGCTGGTTGGTAAGGTCTTGTACTGTATTGTATGTTGTCCGTGCAGAGCAAAGTTGTTTAGATTTTGCGTAGTTGTGTTGCACCACACACACTTAGTCAGTTCTAGGGCTTTGTGTTGTAGTTATGTAGTCGTGCCACGTTTAGGTTTGTTAGGCTCTGCACGGGTCTGGTGTTTGTCTCCTTACAGGGACCTGTGAGGAGAACCGTGGGTTAGAGTACAAGAGTGCGGACGCAGTACAAGAGTGAGGACGGTGAGTGTCGTCTTGTTTGTTTGTGTGTTCCTGCCTATCTCCCTTCCTTCCTCCATCCAGGGCGTACGCGGACCTTGTACCCCGTGCAAGGTCAAGGCTTCACCTAGGTGCGCAAGTGCCAATAGGTGACACTCCGGGCTCTGAGGCAGTGCGCCGATGATGATGTTTCCCGGAGCCCGGAGGGTGCCACTGTAGAGACGTCGCGGGACGGAGGGCGCATCGGTCTTCGTCCAGGAGGAACAGCTCTCACCTACTCTCCTTCCTCCTAGGTGTTCGTGTCCGGGTGCCGGAGAATTCCAGGACCGTGATTTGGCACGGCCTGAAGGTGAGAGGGTGCGGCGCCAGGTAAGTGGTCCGACGACACCTGCACGGCAGCAGGCACCACACCGCACCGCCCCTACACCCATCTCACATTTGGCGTAGTCGGCAGGATACGCACCGCGGACACGATGTGGAACGTCCCCAGGAAGACCCCCCAGCGGATTGCGTCGGAACCGATCCACGCCCCTGTGGTTGACGACGATGGATGGGCGACTGTGACAGGAGAAGAATTTAGGACGATGGTGGAACGGTCGATACAGAGAGCCAAAGAAGAGCGCCGGGAGAAGGGGTGCAAGAAGGCTGCCGTCACCCCCTGTAGGATGTGCCAACAGGTCGGACACTTCACCAGTGATTGTCCCTACGACAGATGGCTGACGAGACTAGAAGAAGTCCGCCGGCAGGCGATCCAGAAGGTCCAGGATGTCGTTCCAGCGCGTCGACAGAAGGTCCCGGTGAAGAAGCAGCCCCGTTGTAAGCTCTGTGGGGAGTATGGACACAAGGATAATAGCTGCCCATGGGAGGAGCCGTATAGTGAAGATGACATTGGCCGGTGTGAGTTATGTGAAGATCCGAGACATCTGCGACCGGACTGTCCTTTTGGGGACTGGCCGCCGAAGACCAAGTGGACAGAGAGGCCACAGACTAAACCACGACGGAAATACGGGGACTCAGACCTGATGGATGAAGAGTGGATGACCCCTGATGGCGGAGTCCAGAAACGACAGATAGAAGCCAGAGAAATGGAGCGGAAGAGCCTGTTTGAAGCGAGTTCACAGGTGCCTATTTCGTCGGTGCCAGCCCCGAAGAAGAGAGGCGCTCGTGTGAAGAAGGGGGTCATGGTAACACCAGCGGAGTTCACGTGGAAGCCCCCCTGCTTGGAATGTTGGCGGCAGGGACGCTGGACTCATGAGTGCACCTGTGAAGATACCATGGCGATGTTGTGCCCAGAGAAGAAGTCCTCTGGAAAAGATTCGTTCCCGTTGAAGGCGGACGTGAATGACCAGGAGGTGAAGCAACCACGCATTGAGGAAGAGCGTGAAGACCCAGTGGCAAAGAAGCCCAGAAGTTCCCGAGGTTGGCAGAGTCCTCAATCTAGACGGTTGGAACAGGAGTGCCCTGGGTATCGTGAAGTGCCAGCGGAAAAGAGGGAGTACGCTGAGGAAGAAGGTCGGCACCTGGCGCCGGAGTCTGTGGAGAAGAATCCAGACTCTGAAGTGTTAGCCATGCCTGAAGAACCAGATTTGCAGGATGTGGAGCAGTGTTCGCAGTCGATCGCCCTCGGGGAAGAGGGAGAGAAGATCCTGGCGCAAGACCCCCTGCTGAAAGGATGGATTTCGATGGAGGAAGGGGAAGGAGAGGATGGTGATGCCATGGGAGGGACCGTTCCCAGAGATATGGAACCGTTGGAAGTGCCCCATGAAGAAGCTTGTCCGATGGTGACGATTGCCCGGGAGGAAAGAGATGCCCCGGAGGAATTTGCCATAGGTTGGTGGTCAGCTCCACCCCATGGAGCCCGCGATGACGACCCAGACCAGGTGGAGGAAGAAGCATGGGTGAACGCTGCACCCATTGAAGAGGATTCTCCCTGGTGGCCTATGGTGAATGGCCATAACAAGCAGCCACTTCCCCAGAGGATCCGGAGAGTAGTGTCAGGAGGGACGGAGATTAGTCCGGAGCCAGTGGAAGAAAGTGGGGCCACAGTCGGTCCAGACTGGGCTCCCGAAGACAACTTCCCTGAGAGGACTTCAGAATGCCCTGACCCCCGGATATTGGTGAGTGAGGACTTTGTAGGGACTACAAAGGAAAAAGGGGGGGGAAATGTAATGATATGCCCCGGTGCTGGGACAGCTCCCCTGCTCCCAGCACCGGAGCAGCAGCGGAGACGAGGAGAGGGAGGGCTGGGTCCCACACGGGACACCACCTTCCCCGGCGCAGGGATCAGCTGTTGGATCCCTGTGCCAATGGTGCAGGCGGCGACGGGGAGGAACAGCGCTGGGATCAAAGCACCGATCCCAGCGCTGACAGTGCGGGCGGCGAAGCGCCGCTCGCGTCAGTTTAAATCTCCCGCCGTTCGGGAGCCAATCATGGCTCCCGAATCGGCGGCCAATGACAGACGGCCGCGGCGAGCCAATCAGCGCTCGCCGCGCCGTCCTAAAGCCCGCCCCCGGCGTCTGACGTCAGACGCCGCCGGGAGGCGAAGGAGGAAGAAGGTCCCACGCCGGCGGAGCGCAGGAGCGCACCGGCTGAAGCGAGAAGACACCGGAGGAGAGAGGACACAGCGGCGACGGACTGAAGAGTTCCGGCGGCCGCTGCAGAGAGAAGACGCCAGGATCAAGAAAGAAGATCTCCGGCGCCTCCTGGAAGAAGAACGGAAACGGCGCCGCTGCTGGCCAGGACAGGCCAGCGGCAGAAGAAAGAAGATGGCCGCCGCCCACGGAGAGGCCAGCGGGGGTGGAAAGCATCAGAGCTGAGGAAGCTCCCCCCCGCGGCCTCTCCCAACCCCAGGTAGGCGGCCCCAGGCCACCTACCCCCTACCCTTGACCACCGGGAGTCGGGCACTAGGCCCGTGGGTATTTTCAGGCCCCTCCGGCCTGTGGAATTGAAGTCGGGCCCTCTTGGCCCGTGGCCACATGATTGTTGGGCCCTCCTGGCCCTTGGGTAGTTCGTAAGGCCCGAGACCCAGATAGCCGGGCATTAGGCCCGTTGCACCGTAGCCGGGCGTAAGGCCCGAGGCCCTCCATAGTTCGGGGGGCTAATTGAATCAGGCCCCTAGGCCTGTGCCCCAGTCAGGCACTAGGCCTGTGGACCCAGACAGGCACTAGGCCTGAGCCGTCAGTTAGGAGTGATTGTAGTAGCTAACTGGTACTGATTTAGAGTGAGCATACGCTGGCCAGCTCTAGCCAGGAAGGGAGTACATCTGAATACAGGCAGAGGTTAAAGGAGCAGCTGGTTGGTAAGGTCTTGTACTGTATTGTATGTTGTCCGTGCAGAGCAAAGTTGTTTAGATTTTGCGTAGTTGTGTTGCACCACACACACTTAGTCAGTTCTAGGGCTTTGTGTTGTAGTTATGTAGTCGTGCCACGTTTAGGTTTGTTAGGCTCTGCACGGGTCTGGTGTTTGTCTCCTTACAGGGACCTGTGAGGAGAACCGTGGGTTAGAGTACAAGAGTGCGGACGCAGTACAAGAGTGAGGACGGTGAGTGTCGTCTTGTTTGTTTGTGTGTTCCTGCCTATCTCCCTTCCTTCCTCCATCCAGGGCGTACGCGGACCTTGTACCCCGTGCAAGGTCAAGGCTTCACCTAGGTGCGCAAGTGCCAATAGGTGACACTCCGGGCTCTGAGGCAGTGCGCCGATGATGATGTTTCCCGGAGCCCGGAGGGTGCCACTGTAGAGACGTCGCGGGACGGAGGGCGCATCGGTCTTCGTCCAGGAGGAACAGCTCTCACCTACTCTCCTTCCTCCTAGGTGTTCGTGTCCGGGTGCCGGAGAATTCCAGGACCGTGATTTGGCACGGCCTGAAGGTGAGAGGGTGCGGCGCCAGGTAAGTGGTCCGACGACACCTGCACGGCAGCAGGCACCACACCGCACCGCCCCTACACCCATCTCACACTTACGCCACTGATTGTCCATTCAGTTATATTTCTCTAGGACAAGGCCTTCAGCGGATGATAAAATAACTTGTTCAACTTCAGGGTCCCATAAGCTTAAAAGCAAAATGTAAAACTAAGTAAAGGAGTGACAGTAGCTGCTGTCTGCTGTTCTGTGTAATGGACAATGGAGGGGATGTGAGAGATGCAGTCTAACATATGACTATGAGTAAGGGCCACAGCATGATCGGTGAAATGCATACCTCTCCTTCATTCAGTATGCATAGGAGCTGGTAAGCACACAGTGAAGGCTAGTCAATGTTCAGTAGAGCCCTCTCTCTCTCTCCTTGTATCTGTATGCGTAGAGGCTGGTATCTGTTCAGTGACCCAGCCATTCCCAGGAGACCTCACTCTGCTATTCTGAATATATGCAGGAGCCAGAACACCATGAAGACCCACCCATGCGCACTATAGACATCACTCCCTCTACTACACTGAGTATGTGCAGGGGCTGGTACATATGCAGGGAAGACCCGCCCATGCTCACTATAGACATCACTCTCTGGGCTACACTGAGTATGTGCAGGGGTTGTAACATGTGCAGGGAAGACCGGCCCATGCTCACTATAGGCATTACTCATTCTGATACACTGAGTATGTGCAGGGGCTGGTGCATGTGCAGGGAAGACACGCCCATGCTCACTATAGACATCACTTCCTCTACTACACTGAGTATGTGCAGGGGCTGGTACATGTGCTGGGAAGACACACCCATGCTCACTATAGACATCACTCTCTCTGATACACTGAGTATGTGCAGGGGCTGGTACATGTGCTGGGAAGACACACCCATGCTCACTATAGACATCACTCCCTCTACTACACTGAGTATGAGCAGGGGCTGGTACATGTGCAGAGAAGACCCTCCCATGCTCACTATAGACATCACTCTCTCTATTACACTGAGTATGTGCAGGGGCTGTACCATGTACAGGGAAGACCCTCCCATGCTCACTATAGGCATTACTCATTCTGATGCACTGAGTATGTGCAGGGGCTGTACCATGTGCAGGGAAGACACGCCCATGCTCACTATAGACATCACTCACTATGATACACTGAGTATGTGCAGAGAAGACCCGCCCATGCTCACTATAGACATAACTCCATCTGCTACACTGAGTATGTGCAGGGGCTGTAACATGTGCTGGGAAGACACGCCCATGCTCACTATAGACATCACTCACTCTAATACACTGAGTATGTGCAGGGGCTGGTACATGTGCAGGGAAGACCCGCCCATGCTCACTATAGACATCACTCTTTGGGCTACACTGAGTATGAGCAGGGGTTGTAACATGTGGAGGGAAGACTGGCCCATGCTCACTATAGACATCACTCTCTCTGATACACTGAGTATGTGCAGGGGCTGTAACATGTGCAGAGAAGACACGCCCATGCTCACTATAGACACCACTCTCTCTGCTACACTGAGTATGAGCAGGGGCTGTAACATGTGCAGGGAAGACACGCCCATGCTCACTATAGACATAACTCCATCTGCTACACTGAGTATGTGCAGGGGCTGGTACATGTGCAGGGAGGACACGCCCATGCTCACTATAGACATCACTCCCTCTGCTACACTGAGTATGAGCAGGGGCTGGTACATGTGCAGGGAAGACACGCCCATGCTCACTATAGACATAACTCCATCTGCTACACTGAGTATGTGCAGGGGCTGTAACATGTGCAGGGAGGACACGCCTATGCTCACTATAGACATCACTCTCTCGGATACACTGAGTATGTGCAGGGGCTGTAACATGTGCAGGGAAGACACGCCCATGCTCACTATAGACATCACTCTCTGGGCTACACTGAGTATGAGCAGGGGCTGTAACATGTGCAGAGAAGACCCGCCCATGCTCACTATAGACACCACTCTCTCTGCTACACTGACTGTGAGCAGGGGCTGTAACATGTGCAGGGAAGACCGGCCCATGCTCACTATAGACATAACTCCATCTGCTACACTGAGTATGTGCAGGGGCTGGTACATGTGCAGGGAGGACACGCCCAAGCTCACTATAGACATCACTCTCTCTGATACACTGAGTATGTGCAGGGGCTGTAACATGTGCAGGGAAGACCCGCCCATGCTCACTATAGACATCACTCTCTCTGATACTCTGAGTATGTGCAGGGGCTGTAACATGTGCAGGGAAGACCGGCCCATGCTCACTATAGACATAACTCCATCTGCTACACTGAGTATGTGCAGGGGCTGGTACATGTGCAGGGAGGACACGCCCAAGCTCACTATAGACATCACTCTCTCTGATACACTGAGTATGTGCAGGGGCTGTAACATGTGCAGGGAAGACACGCCCATGCTCACTATAGACATCACTCTCTCTGCTACACTGACTATGAGCAGGGGCTGTAACATGTGCAGGGAAGACCGGCCCATGCTCACTATAGACATAACTCCATCTGCTACACTGAGTATGTGCAGGGGCTGGTACATGTGCAGGGAGGACACGCCCAAGCTCACTATAGACATCACTCTCTCTGATACACTGAGTATGTGCAGGGGCTGTAACATGTGCAGGGAAGACCCGCCCATGCTCACTATAGACATCACTCTCTCTGATACTCTGAGTATGTGCAGGGGCTGTAACATGTGCAGGGAAGACCCGCCCATGCTCACTATAGACATCACTCTCTCTGCTACACTGAGTATGAGCAGGGGCTGGTACATGTGCAGGGAAGACCCACCCATGCTCAGTAGAGACATCACTCATCTGCTACAAGGAGGGTGAATTTTAATAAGATGAGAGATTCAGAAAGTGATATTTGGTTAGAAATCTCCAGGGTTTTTTTAAAGTGGCAATCATTTACACTGCAAAACCAGTGTGATATTGCAGTGTAAATGATTGCAGCTTTAAAAAAAAAAACTTCCAAGTAGATAGGTTGTAAATATGTCCATATATCTCTAATTTCCTGCTAGAAAACAGCAACACAGGTGATCACAATAATTTTACCATCAGCCAGGATATCCGATTCAGACATGATCGCTGGGCTGTGAATCTCTGATCCCAGTGATCAGTTAGCCGCCTCCTCCCTAGAGTGATAACGCGCCCTTGTGCACAGCAGCCATGGAGGTTAGGGGCAAATCCATTCATAATCCCTGGATTCCCCCCCTCCCCCATGTGTACTTACTCAGCGCTACAATGATCCGGGAAGTTCAGGGCTGGAGATGACGTCAGACGTCCTCCTTACTATGCTTGTAATCCACCTGCTTTTTCCTTGACACTCCCAGAAAATGTCTGGGTGCCAGCCTCAAACGTCAGCCGTCAATCAATCATCTTGTAAACGGCCAGCAATGAAAAGCCCTCGCTGGCTTTGTTCTCAAGATGATCTGTGAATGGGGCTGAATTAGGCCCAATGTTTTCACCCCATTTCACAAGACATTTATGCCGAGGAACAGAACTCTATGAAATCATATACTCAGTGGCGTAACTACTGTAAGGCAGCCCCAGCTGCTGCTTGGGGGAGCAAGCAGCAGCGGGGTCTGTGTGGGCGCATGCTGCTGCCTGCCGCTGCCCACTGGCTGAGCACTGTAGGCGAGTCAGCCGCGGCACGGGTGCGGCCATGGCAGAGATGACAAATTCCCCCACTGATTCAATTGACTGTACACAGAGCCGGCTATTGGCTACTGTGTACAGGATGGGCGGGCAGATGGGAGTGCTGGGGTGGCCTGGGATGCGTCGGAGCCAAGGGAAGCAGCAATGTCTGCTGGTCTCTCTGCCTCTATCCTGCTTCAGCTTCTCCGTTATGTGTGTGATGTCATCACCTCATGCTGGGGAAACATGCTGGAGAGGATCCCAGGTGGGGGGGAGGGGGGATATGGGGCACAAACTTTTTGGCAGGGGGGGAGCAAAAAAATGTATAGTTAAGTGACTGCTTATTTAGGGGGTGTTTCGACACCGCTCACTAAGTAGCAGTCAATGCTTAGTGAGTGGGCATGTCCATAAATATGATTGGTATTTCCCACTTGCACATGCGCAGAGCCGCGCAATCGGCCCCCGGAGCACCGATTTACCCTGAATCAGGCCCATAGTGTATTATATCAGAGCATATTTTTTGTGAGACCTTTAAAGGCTTCATCCTCCCCAGAGGGTCTGTGCGATATAGTTCTCTGTAATCTCTCAGGAGAGGGGTCACGTTATTGGCTGGAAGTAATATTAGGTGGAGGGATAATAACGTTTTTATGTGCTGGGAACCTGACAATGGCAGCGTAGTGTTTAGCTGGTGATTGATGACTGTGGCATTAGAACATAAATGTAGTTTGGATGTATGTTATTTCTGTAATATGTGCAAGCTGCAGATGCCCAGAGCTATCTGCGCTCTCTCAGCAATGAAATAATAAGGAATTCTAAAGAACAAAATCTAATTATTCCTTTATTACTACAACAGGTTCTGCCTTGTGAAACGGGCAAAGCTCCACATGTACTTAGAGGAGTGGGAGTTCCCGCAGTGATGGATGGACAGAGTAATGGTATGACCATCGGCACACACTGGATGTGCAGTAACTGATGCTGTAATAACAATACACTCAAATAAAAATGTCACAAGTGACTGCAGGGGGACACAGGGGCCAATCCAGGGGTGGGAGCAAATAAGAACAGCAAGAAACTGCAACTGAAACAAGCCATGCTGCAATGAAAGGCCCATACAGATGTGTATTATTTGGCATGCATGGTAAATACAGTCCGTTTTTGCATGTAGCCCACCAATACTGGAGATGAATGTTTTTCCTGTAATTTACAATAGATTTGAGTTAGGAGGTGCCCGTACAAATTTAAAACACTCTGTAAACCCCCCTCGCCCCTGTTTGCAGTGGAACTTGTTTTGTCCAGGTTAAATGTTGTTTAGCTTTTTTTTTCAGTTGTGTTCCCATACACAGAATCTGCCGCATAGAGAAAAACTGTGAATTAAAGGTATATTTGCTGAAGTTAAACGGATTTATTTATTAACTAAGTGAATTTGTTAAAATAAGTGTGAAAATTACCAAGCCAACATTTGTATTCATTCATTAATGACCTTTGATGTATCCTTTATATAGAAAATATCATCTTTTTGACACAACATTTTTTTATTTGAATTTATATAACAAATTTGAGGGACGCTGGCAATTTTTAGCGGATATTTTGCCCATGTTGGCACTCAAAGGGTTAAAAACTAGCAGAAGGAAAGCGTACCCCTACTCACGGTGTCTCATGGGGTCTTCAAACCTATAAAGGTTTTTTTTCACATGTGTTATCCTACTGATGTGATGTCAAGGGTCACATGTGCATTCATGGCTCCAGTGCTCCCAGGTGTATAAAATATAGAAATTCCCAATGTGAGAAATTTATATCACTTAGTATAAATTATATATGATTATACACCATGTAAAAATGGCGTACCTTACTCACCCCTTTTAGGATCCTGCCAGAGGAAAGTGAACAGCCACACTCCTGGATGTATGTATACTTGACATTTTAAAGGTTTTTTGGTTTTTTTAATTTTTTTTAATTTTTGGTTTCTTTTGGTTCTGGAATTTTTCTGGATGTTTTTCTTTGGATTTTATGTCTTTCGTGCGTCCACATGACCTGCCCATGGGACTGTTGTAAAGTGTTTTTTTTAATTAAACTATATAAAATTTTTTTTACTTCAAACTGGCTCTCGGGTTCCATACAAGAACACCAGTGATTAGTACCTAACACATTGGGAAAAGATACCTTTACGGGCTTTCTGCCCCCTACCAAAAGGGGTGAGTAAGGTACGCCATTTTTACATGGTGTATAATCATATATAATTTATACAAATTTATATAAATTTCTCACATTGGGAATTTCTATATTTTATACACCTGGGAGCACTGGAGCTACGAATGCACATGTGAACTCCACAGTCACCCATGACATCACATCAGTAGGATAACACATGTGAAAAGAAACCTTTATAGGTTTGAAAACCCCTTGAGACACCGTGAGTAGGGGTACGCTTTCCTTCTAGTAAAAAAGAAACTTCTACATGTATGTTTTCCTCTTCAGTTATGTAAGTGAGGTACGCTGTCAAAGTTCATCGTATTTGTACAGCCCTCACATTATTTTGTTTGTATACACTGTGAGACTGTAGATCTCAGACACTATTGCTCTTTTTTTCTTTACCGAGAACATATGAAAACTCTGTGACCAATTCTCACACACGTAAAGAAGTACACACATTGAAAAGTTGAACCCCTTCTGGACAGTACAACAAGAAACCTTTGTGAGAGGGATACCATCAAAAACCCACGTGAGTTTTGGTACGCCCAGAGGGAATCAACCCATCTTCACACTTAAAGCACTACGCATCTGAGCGTTTATAATAAAAGACACAGACACAGTTATCTCATTTGTATTTTTATATTTTCTTTTCACACGCTAACACCATGATCCGGCAAACTCTACTCATCTGAGAACAAACATCATCTCACCAGAGGGAGGAGCCCGAACATAAAAAAAATTTAAGTATCTTCTTTTTGCGCCATTGGTTTATATATCCCATCTTTTCCAAAATTCGGTATTCCGAAGTAAGGGTGTATCTTCAGGGATTTGCAACCTAAGGCAGCATTGCGCCACGTACCAACTGTCAATTCTTTTTTCTTAAAAACTAGCAACCCGGCCCTGCTTTGCACGGATACATGGCCGATGGCCGGGTTCCTCCCCACTTTATATACTGTGGCGCGAGCTGAGCCATGAGCGAACGCGCGGCACCGTCAGTCATAACCTTATTGCTCGACTCCCATACAGGACAGGCTGATGGTGAATATAACAAAACCTTCCTCCAGAACTGCACTATATAAAAGTGAAACCTGCACTAAAAATCATCCTGCAGTTTTTAAGATAAGTGCGTTCAGACAGACAGACAGACAGACAGACAGACAGATGCCCTTCGGGAACTTTTTTTTATATTATGTAAGAATAATAACAATAATAATTAAAATGTATTTATATAGCGCTCTTTCTCCAGTAGGGACGTAAGGCGCTATATTGAATCATGTGATCTTTGATCTATCCACAGATATCACAAAAAGTGTTTAAAAAGAAAACACTTTTAGATTTGGCTAATTTCTTGCATCTGCGCATTCGCACAAGGGAGTGAATGAACCAGAATTACCCCCTGTCTGTGTGTGTAGTGGGCATTACGGGGTGCAAACACACACACACAGGTGGCCAAGCCTATGTCCTCTCTGTTTCTTTCCCAGTATTATATACAGTATTATTAATGATGGTAAGTCTATTTGCAGAACTCGCCATTGAGTACAGTTCCATTATATTCCTTCTCTTGTCCACCATCACCTTCATTCCTCCCAGCTCCTCCTGTCCGTCACACTGACGGAGATATGATAATTGTTGCAAATTCCAAGCGTTTAGAGACAATATGAAACAGAGCGGGCAGACCGGGTGTTTACAGCCTGCACATTAGGGATTAGATAAAACCCCGTCTATCACATACATTGCACAGTACCGGGGACAAATGAACAAAGGAAATGTTTGAGGTTGCAGTCCCTTTAAAGTCACTGCATGTTACATAATTAATAACAGAGTTTTGGTGGCATTTTATAGGCAAAGACTGTGTGGTCTGAATCTGTAACCAGCCGCTGACTTCCCCGGAGATGTTAATACCTCTAGGGGCAAACACAGGAATTCTAGAAATGTTTGATATTGGAACAAAGCAAAATAAAATAAAAACTTCATTGAATATGTTATGTTTATTCTGTAAAATAAAACTTGACGGACAGTTGGA
This sequence comes from Crinia signifera, assembly GCF_055691185.1. Taxonomy (NCBI): domain Eukaryota; kingdom Metazoa; phylum Chordata; class Amphibia; order Anura; family Myobatrachidae; genus Crinia; species Crinia signifera. Next base: position 175,684,210 of record NC_139224.1, on the reverse strand, counting down.
TAAGTATTTTGTGGACTCGTCATCTCAATTTCAGTTTTACTTTAGGACTATTTAATATGAGGCGCAGAAAGAGAATGGGGAGTAAGCATTTAAATCAGTAAATGCAAAGGAATAAATGTGATCCCAGGAGAAAATAGTATTTGCAGATAACCATCTTTATATTTTCCAAGGCAGGGATGAAATAATAGATGAGAGATACCAGGAAAGTCATCTGCCTGCTCTGGCCATTTCCATGTGCTCCTCTTGTGCGCTCCTCTCGTGGGCTCCTCTCATGCGCTCTCTCGTGGGCTCCTCTCGTGCGCTCCTCTCGTGGGCTCCTCTCGTGGGCTCCTCACCTGCACTCCTCTCGTGCACTCCTCTCATGTGCTCCTCTCGTGCGCTCCTCTCGTGGGCTCCTCACCTGCACTCCTCTCATGCGCTCCTCTCATCGGCTTTAAAACATTACCTGCAATTCAGTCCTCATTATAGTGTTCCGTACTGAATGACTTGTTATTAACGAGAAATTAAAACATACTTTATATCTCACAATTTTATTTCTCTCCAACTTTCATAAATACCCACCATAACTTAAAAAGTAGCCCTCAGGTCAGACATTGCTGAATAATTATATAGCTGCAAGAGCCTCCTCCATCACCTACTGTATCTCCAGGGGAAACTGTCCTCTTCTCCTGTTGATAAATGCTCACAGTCCTGTATGTCTGAGGTAGCCCCCTCTCTTCCTCTCCCTCTCTCTCTTCACCACCCTCTCTATCTGTCTCTTCTCCCCCTCTCTCTCTCCACCCTCCCTCTCTCCCCCACATCCTCACTCTCGCCATCTCTCTCTCTCACTCACTGCCTCACCCTCTCTTTCCTTCTCTCCCACTCTCTCCCGCATACCCTCATGCTCACCATCTCTCTATTTCCTCTTTCTCTCTCCCCTCTATCTTTCTTCTCCTGCCTACCCCCCTCTCTCCCACTCCCTCTCTCGCTGCCTCTCTCCTCTTTCTCTTTCTTGCTTACAGTACACTCTTTCTCCCCCCAACACTGTCTCTCTCTCCCTGACACTGTCTCTCTCTCCCTGACACTGTATCACTCTCCCTGACACTGTAATGTAGGGTACACACCAGAACGATTTGGCCTCAATTCCCCCAATTTCAATCCAATTCCGACCGATTGTATGTTGATTCTAGGTAAATTGAACATGTTTTGGGTGTTTACATCCGATCCCCGCTGTCGTTTGGTCGTTTTACAGATCCTACCTGCTGCAGGTAGGATCTGTAAAAGATCCATTCAACTGGCTACAGATCCAGATCGGGATTGGGATTGGATCGGATGCAGATCGGATGCAGATCATGTGCTCCAACAGATCGTGCGACCATCACATGATCTGCTCACGGTCAGGATCTTTCTGGTGTGTACCAGGCATTACTCTCTCTCTCCCTGACACACTCTCTCTCTCCCTAAGATTGTCTCTCACCATCTCTCTCTTCCTTTCTCTCTCTCAATCCCCCTGGCACTGTCTCTCTCTTTCTTGGATAGTGTCTCTCACCCAACTCTGCTCATTCCCTCATACCCTGTCTCTCTCTCTCCCTCCCTCCCACTCTCTCTCTCTCCCCCATATTGTAGGAGTTCTATCTTGCTTTATTCATTCTCTCTCCTTGACAGTCTCTCTCTCTCTCTTTCCTTGACACTGTCCTTCGCTTTCTCTTCCTGATGCTGCCTCTCTCTCTCTCTCTCTCTTACTCTGACACTCCCTCTCTCCCCCCTCACTTCTCTCTCTCGCTCTCCTTGACAGTCTCTCTCTCTCTCTCTCTCTCTCTCTCTCTCTCCTTGACACTGTCCTTCGCTCTCTCTTCCTGATGCTGCCTCTCTCTCTACCTTACTCTGACACTCCCTCTCTCCCCCCCTCACTGCTCTCTCTCTTTGTCTTTCAGTCTCCTTATGCAGCCCATGCATCTGTGGGATATAGGGTACAATCACGTGATTACAAAAAATCGCAGCGATAAATCGAATGGATCGCACACCAATCGCATGTGTCACCTGGTGTCGGAGGCTGGTGGCACATATTTAGAGCTACGCCACTGCTCCCACGGACAGGGCAGCAGAGAGGAATGCCGGGCCCGGTAAAATTTTGGGGTGTGGCCTAAGTGTGGACACCTCCCACACTTAGGCCATGCCCCCAAAATGTTTAGAGGAGGGTGAAAGAAAACTGTAATCTCAGCAGCAGCAGCCCGCACCTACAGCATGTGCTGTGCTGACAGCAGGCTCAGCATGATCTCTCACGCTGTCAGTGAGACACTCATGCTGAGCCTGCTGTCAGAACAGCACATGCTGTAGAAGTGTGTGCTGCTGTTGATACTCGAGAGGGACAGAGGGGGCCCTCCCGCAAGCCTGGGCCCGGGTAATTAGTACCCTCTCCCCTCCCGGCTGCCCTGCCCACGGAACTCTGTTACATAGTGCCGTGCCTTAACAAATGGCGCAAAGTATAGAACACTTCTCAGGAGCGGTGACTATTGGCTCATTGCTTCCATTGTTTTCTCAATTACCAATGATGACGCACAGAGAGCGTGTGTTGGATACATATCATTAACACCGTACATATGTATGAGCCCTGGAATCCGGCGAGGATTGTACAGTCATCCGATGGATATATAACCCAGGGCCGCGGCACTGTGGCGCAGATAGGGGGGGGGGGGTGCTGATGACTGTTCTGTGCAGCTGTGTTAGGAGACATCCAAAAGGAAACAATGAATGTTTAAACAGACCGAGCAAACTGTCTTTATACAGTGAAAACAGGGGGGTAATTAAAGTTCTCATCGAAAAAACAACACAGTAATTGTAAATATCTTCCAACCAGCTGAGAATTGCCACCGATGGAGAGACAGAGACAACACCACCCAAAGGAGGATCGGATGTTACCGTTACATAAATTCGCTGGGAAAGCGGAGACATAAACAGTCTTACGGTCTGGTTTATGTATTATAAGAACATTTCTGGGCTCGTCTGCCGCAGCGCTTCCTGGAATCTGGCTTATATTGGAGTAAATCTGAATTATAATATATATTGTAAACGGATGGATCCCAAGACATTTCCAGGGGAGACGCACAGAGTTGGGGGGAGGGGGGGGGGGGTGTCAATACCGAATTTCTTAGTAAGGGAAACTTTTTAAGTGATTTTTGATGTCTGCGCGGAGAATGGGGCTCAGCTGCCTGTTAGCGCGTCCCCATCCCCTCCGATAGTTTCTGCCTCCAGGTGCCGCATCCTGAAAGACAATTGATTTTTAAATGAAGATATACAATCACCTGTTTCCTTCCTCCAGCTCCCCCCACCCCCCCGCAGAATTGAGGACCCCTAAGGCGTAGTTTCTCTTACGTCCAACTAGCACCAGGCGGCGGTGCAGTGCAGCGATGTGCAGGAGGGCTGGCGGGTGGCAGGGGTGTTCAGCTCCCAACTGCCATGTGTTCAGCTACCAACTGCCATGGAGTCATGTGTTTGAAAAATGACAGTTGCCCACTGCCTAGATCCCCAAGTCAGAACTCACCCTATAAGGTTGCACAGTACAATCCTTAACCTCTGACCTCCATGAAAGTGTCCCCCTGGACGTAAATATTGATCATAAAGGGAATGATCATTAGGGAAGAGGATCCCTCCCATGCAGTGGCATAGCTACATATGTGGCAGACCCTGCGGTGGCTTGGGGGAGCGGTGCCAGTGGGGTCTGTGGTGGGCACCGCTGGCTGAACTGACAGGCGACCCAGGCAGCAGTGAGCGCTGAGCTGGTCCTGCCCTGTACATATCTAGCAGGGACCCATTGCAGTGCATAGTGAAATGAGCGGGTCACTATGGGTTGCCCATAGTCCATCGCCTTGCCCATTCTTGGGGGGAGGGGGGGGGATTTGGGCAGGGGGGGATTTTTTAGCTACGCCACTGCTCCCATCTATTTACCTTTTTAATTCCCATTATTAGAAGTTACGTAACGGCGTATTGGAAACTTATTAAAATTAAATATTTACACTAGAAGCGCCGCTCCGCTCTCCGCCCCAGATATTGATTGACCACACGCATAATATTTTCATTTCTCCTTGTTGTCTTAATACCATGGATCCTTTTAGAGCGCAGTTCCCAAATCATTGTGAGGTCCCAAATCTCAGGATTAATGTGTGGGAGTGCAGACCTCTGATGCCGCCACTACGCACAACTCCTCGCTAATTTCTCTTTAAGACACCGGCTTAATTGCATTTTAAACAAATGGGCCTCTTCGCTGGCCAACTTTTAAATGAGATAACAGTACTGTGCACTCTCCAGCAGCGACGGGCGCTGCCGTGGAGTCAGAGAGTACCCTACTCAATAACTGCTTTAATCTCCCACCAGCAGATTTACTGCAGCACAAACTGCCACTGGGCTCATAATTAGTAACGGGAAAAAAATCACGCTACTAAATATTATTTTGCAAACAGCAGGTTTCCTCTCTGTATAATACATAATGTTCGGTCTGTTCTTTGTGAGGTTATTGATTGCGCGTCCGGACGTGGGAATTAGCACTTTCCATTCAGCATAGTGTCCCTAATCAATTGCATCATCTGTTATGTAGTTATCCAGTGGGGGATAGCAGAGGCACAGACTACATGGGGGATGGAACTACAAGTTCTAATACTCTATTCCAAACTTTGTTTTTTCAGGGTGTTTGTGGGAGGGGTATAGGGGGAGGACTGTACATTCGCTTTTAGAAACAGAGCGCAAAGCTTCCTTTGATGAAGGCTTTAACTGTCTGTGGCCGTGTTGGATTAGAGAGGTAGAAAGTCATCCCAAACTAATCCATCTTAATGACTTGGGGATCAGGTCAAAATGAAATCAGCACTTCCGCCAATCAATTGATAGATGAATGTGAGCGTGGATTCCGCGCTGATGCCTTTATACTGACGGATCGGAGGTTCTCCCAATGCACTTCATTACATTGTATTGTTGTCAGTAGAGGAGATTTCGGAGGAGATTTGGAGCAGAACAATGAATGATATTCGCAGTAAAACTCATGCGGCTCCAGGGGGGGCACCTATGAAATCGAAAAAGGGGAGGTGCTGAATATAGCATCCAATCAGATTGCAGCGTTCATTTATCTAGCGTATTTTCAGAAACCGGTAACTTAACCCTTTGAGTGCCAAGGGAATTGGTCCAAATAGGTGTGAGATTTGCTGAGCGAACCTTTTTATTCACCCTTTGAGCGCCAGCGTTGCTGTGAGAGGTTCTCAAATTATCCGTTCAAAATGCCGGCACCGCCCACAGCGACTGCGCTCACGGCGACTGCGCTCACAGTGACTGCGCTTTTTTTGGATTTAATATTTAACTAAACTTTAATGAATTGACTCGGTTGTATTGATATTTATTTATCCTAAAAGAACAGGCGCTGTGGGCGGCGCCGCCATTGTTAGCGGATATTTTGAGGATCTCCCACAGCAACGTCCAAAGGGTTAAATGTGATTGGTTGCTACGGAGACGAGGTTTTGCGAGGTTTACGATTTATTTTACAGCTAATAATTATAATCAAACAAGACATCTGGTGACTGGATATATTCCATCCCATAACAATGGCCGCCTCCGCCATCAGGTACACACCATATACAGACCTCCGCCATCAGGTACACACCATATACAGACCTCCGCCATCAGGTACATACCATACACAGACCTCCACCATCAGGTACACACCATATACAGACCTCCGCCATCAGGTACACACCATACACAGACCTCCACCATTTCCTGCATTCCTCTTACAGTCACCTTTGTCCGGGATACGGCCGTATTGTCAACCCGACTTAAATCGACAGTCATTAGAGGTCATTAGGTCGACACCATTGGGTCGACAGGCAACAAGTTTGACAGGGTTCCAGGTTGACATGGATGAAGGTCGACAGGTGTCTAGGTTGACATGGGACAAGGTCGACGTGGTTTTAGGTCGACAAATGCGTTAGGTTGACATGGGTTAGGTTGACAGGTTGCGAGGTTGACATGGGTTTTTTCACTATTTTTTGAGTCGACATGTGCCGACAGGCAGGATTTCATGCCCTACCATCCACTAGGGCAGGGGTTCCCAATCTTTTTCGAATCACGGCAGCCTAGAATATCAGAATTTTTCCACGGCACGCCTAGGCCCAAACAATATATATATATATATATATAAAATGAAGTAGATAGTGTGTATATGTGAATACTAGGTTCAGTTATGTGTTAAAGGGTATATTTTGCTTCTGATTGTACACATTTTATGATTGGAAGCCACCAGCACTGGTTTTGTCCATAAATAATTGATCATAAATATTTTGAATTGGTCCTGGTCCACCAACCCGTGGCACCCCTGCAAGTGTCCCAAAGCACCCCAGGGAGCCACGGCACACAGTTTGGGAACCACTGCACTAGGGTGTGGTGGGATAATAAAATAATGTGATGAGCGTAGCGAGATACCGTGCCTGGAACAGTTGACTTCCAACTGTGTCCATGTCGACGGTGTCGACATTCAGGTAAAAAACCTGTGAAAAAACCCATGTCGACCTCGCAACCTTACCCATGTCGAACTTACACATTTGTCGACCTATACCCATGTCGACCTAGAACCCTGTCGACCTTGCTGCCTGTCAACCCAACGGTGTCGACCTAATGACTGTCAACTTAAGTCGGGTCGACAATACGATCCACTGTAGCAGGCAGGGGCGCCAATTTATGTTTTTGCTGGTGGGTGCTCAAGGGGGTGTGGCCTTTAGGGAAGGGGTGTGGCCCTGCAATGGGCCCCCACAGACCCCCACCCCCCTCACAGGGGTGTAGGAAGGGTCAGTGGCGTAACAAGATATCCGTAGGCCTCATAGAAAAGTTGGTAAGGGCCCCTATTTAGCAACTGATTGTGACAAATGTATGTAAATCATATTACTTAGACAGTAAAGATGGGCCCCCTTCAGCTCTGGGCCCCATAGCAGCTGCACCCCCTGCACCTATGGTAGTTACGCCCTTGGGGAGGGTGGTTCCAGTGGAGCTTATGCTCCAGGCGCCAGAAAGTTCAAGTGGCACTGTACAGCCCTGTGCCCGGTCTCTCTCCTCCTTGCTGCTGCGGCTGCTGTGAGCTGCAGTTACAGCCGCTGGCAGGCAGGGGGGGCACGTCTCAAGCTGATATTGAAAGTGAAACTTAATAGGAGCGAGCGGCGACTAGCCGGGAGAGACCGTAAACTATTAGTCTGCGCTCCCAATGCCATGAGATGCTACCATTGTCTTGCTGGTATTAGGATGGGGGCAGGGAGATAGCAGTGAAAGGATAAGGGGTGATAAAAGGGGGGAAGGTAAGAGAGAAGCAGGTAGTAGGCGACTCCCCATGGGAGTAGACTTATACTTAAGGACAGGACAGGTAGGGGGAGGATCAGAGAGAGCAAGAGGGCACGCAGTAAGGATTGTGGAGACTCACCAGCAGCTTTAAAGTTAAAAAGAAGCAATGGACTGTCCTAAGAGATCCAGAGAAGTGCGAGCGAGATTTAAGGGACCGGAGCAGCAGCAGAAGAAAGCAAGGAGGGCTCCAGCAGCAGGAGATCTGAGATCGGCGCCAGGAGGAACGGGCCGGCCGTGAGGAAGAAAGAGGCAGAAGACAGGACTCTAGCAGCGGGCAGCAGCGCCGAAGAGAAGCAGCAGCAGCCGGGACATACACACAGAGTTGGGTTGGAGCATCCCCAGGGCCGCACTCGCAGCCAGAACGCAGCCCGTCCCCTCCTTACCCGACTCCCAGCAGCAGCGGGCACCAGCAAGAACATCCAGAAAGCAGCAGAAATATTATAAGTATCTATATTTATTGGCATTTGTATCCCTTCTTATTCTTTTACTTAATTCCATATTCGGCACCCTGCTACCATCAGATGTCACAAACTCCCAATGTCTCTGTAATCTTATGAATTCAATCTTTAATGCAGATAGAATTTTACCACATGTTTTATATTATGCTGGGTAACTTTCCCCTAAGGAATAACAGCACCTAATAGAGTTTCACACCTATAACCTAACAGTACAGTTGGGATTCAGTGCTGAAGTTTTTTCAATGCAGACTTCTAGCAGTTTAAGGCCAAAAAATGAGTACTTAGGGATTTATTATTATACTCGCTGCAGCCTTTAGCAAAACAGCAAAGAATTAGGCCCAATGTTCAGGCAAGTTGCAAAAAATGTCCAATCCCCCCCTCCCCCTAATTAAATTACTGAGGGCTTGTTTACATGGCATAGCATGTAGATATCATGATAGAGGTATCCTTTCAATACAATCCATTCATCTACTCCTCCCACTAGGCAGAGCATACAATGGAGTCAGCAGGCTGCCTAGCAATGATAAACAAATGTATAATTTGCGCAATAAGACATTAATATGGTTATTATTATTATAGTTTTATTTATAAGGCGCCACAAGTGTTTCGCAGCGCCGTACAAACATGAAATGTATGATTACAGATGAGCGCCGAGTCGTGTCATTTCATATGTACTAGGGGAATGACATAGTTTTCAGAACATAATATAATATTGCTTAAGAGTGTTATTAGGATACGGCAAAGCATATACTTAGATAGGCAGAATCCAAATATGGGAACGCATTGTTTTGATTTTAATGTTAAAAAATAATGCTGTTTAATGTTAAATATAATGCAAAATAAGGCAGGAAAATTAATTATGCAGTGCAATTTTCAGCGTGCAAGGCATCATAGGGGTATAATAGACAGTATTATAAATATGTTGCTGAATGGGGGAATGATATATGGTAACAGGTTAGATTAAGCTGCAGTCAGTAATATAATATGGTGTCACATACAAATGAGTAAGTTCATTGTTACGTGCATGTATGTACAATAATAATAATAGTACAGGATATCAATAAGTGAATTCATTACATTTGTGCATGATAAGCATTTTACTTCATATTAGACTGTTATATCTTTGGCAGATCCAAACTTACTGTTGCTTCCTGAAAAGCGCTGGGTTAATCTGCTGCTTTATAAAAAATCCTTTGCTGTTAGAATTCTGTTAAGTCAATTCATGCAATTATATAAGAAGTAATGTATATAATTAGGGCACAGGGGTGGAACCATAGTTCTCACAGCAACTAAGTTTGTAAGTTCATTTTTTTTTTAGTTTTTTGTTTAAAGGGGTACATGCTTGGCCTTAGCAGGGAAGACCTATGCGCAGTGCACCTGCCAGCAATGTGGTGGCTATATCTTATAACCTTTATGCTAATACAAGGGATAACAGCCCCTTCTTTTGAAGCTTAGTACAAGTTCTCTTTCACGGTCATTTAGAACAAAGGTAATGCACTATTTACTGAACAAGCTTAGTCCAACAATGTCCAATGCCAACGGGGCTTAATGGGACATTACAAATTTCCACAGTACAAACTAACATGTTTTATGTCACCTCGCAGTGCAACACTTCCTCTTCCACCTGCAGATGCCTAAGGATCGGAGGGGGCGGGCAGGCTGATGACCTGGACAGACGCTGATGGTTCTTGGGGTTTTGGGGTACCTCGAGGGAGAATGGGGCGCATCGCAGTGGCCGCAGAGCTGGGACGAAGCAGGACTGACCAGGAACATGCTGCTGCTAGAGCTGTTCCCGATCTTAGTAGCGGTGGAGTTGTGGGGTAACAGGTTAGCCAACAAGGAAATAACCTTCTGGTATGACAGCCTGGGGGTGGTCCAGGCGGTCTATAAGCAAAGTGCCTCCTCCCCACAAGCGATCAATCTGATCAGGCATTTGGTATTGGTTTGCCTGCGGCACTACATTAACTTTTGCGCCAAGCACATCCCAGGGGTAGATAACATAATTGATGCCCTCTCAAGGGGAAAATGGGAAGCCTTTAGGGAGGCAGCACCGCAAACACAGCTGCAAAGGTTAACCTGTCCTCCTAATTTATGCAAGGTTGTCAATATGGCGTGAACAAGCTGGTGAAAGACTCATTAGTGCCTGCGGCAGGGAGAAGCTACAGCTCATGGCAGCAGCAAAGGGCGTATGCAAAGATGTCTTTAAAGCAGCGATGCTCAGGGAGGCATTCGCAACACCCTTCAGGAACTCATTGCAGGAGGAAAATGAGGACTCCCGGAACGGGGTCCAAGGGTGAGATACGGTGGGGAAGCATTTCAGTTCAGGAGCAGAGAAGAGCGTGCAGATGGTTACATATAGGTTCTAGATTAATAGGGCGAGGGAAGGTCACGGTGAGGTGGCGGGCTATGGTTCTAGGAACCTAGCGTTGGCGGAAGTACTGCGGGCCAGCCAAAGTTTGGCGCCAGGAAACGGAGGCACCCCAGAAGAGGGGGTGCAAGATCCAAGGCCTGGCGTCGGAGGGGGCAATTGGGGACCCCGGGCGGTTACATGTTTCAGGTGCGAGAAGGGGTCCCCACCCCCGGGCGGCTTGATTCAGTTACGTTGGAGGGCTGGTGGACCGCAGTGCTATCTTTGCCACCTAAGAGAGTAGGATTATATTGGTAATCTGATTAATAAATGTGACCTTTAATTCGCCATAAATAAATGACTCAGTTTGGTTATTCCAGGTGAAGGGGAAAGGGGAGGGGGCGCTTTATAGGTGGGGGTGCTTGGTCTGTTTAAGGTTAAAGGAATGGCGGGAGCATCAGACGCTCAGAGGTTTAATAGGAGCGAGCGGCGACTAGCCGGGAGAGACCGTAAACTATTAGTCTGCGCTCCCAATGCCATGAGATGCTACCATTGTCTTGCTGGTATTAGGATGGGGGCAGGGAGATAGCAGTGAAAGGATAAGGGGTGATAAAAGGGGGGAAGGTAAGAGAGAAGCAGGTAGTAGGCGACTCCCCATGGGAGTAGACTTATACTTAAGGACAGGACAGGTAGGGGGAGGATCAGAGAGAGCAAGAGGGCACACCGTAAGGATTGTCCCACCCACCCACCCTTGGACGAAGAAGGAGCAACATCCAAACAGCATCTAGGTTACAGCAGAGATTGTCTTAACAGAGGCGGAAATACTGCGGGCCAGCCAAAGTTTGGCGCCAAGAAACGGAGGCACCCCAGAAGAGGGGGTGCAAGATCCAAGGCCTGGCGTCAAAGTGGGGGTTGCAATTGGGGGACTCCGGGCGGTTCTAGTTACAGGAGAGATTGTCTTAACAGAGGCGGAAGTACTGCGGGCCAGCCAAAGTTTGGCGCCAGGAAACGGAGGCACCCCAGAAGAGGGGGTGCAAGATCCAAGGCCTGGCGTCGGAGGGGGCAATTGGGGACCCCGGGCGGTTACATGTTTCAGGTGCGAGAAGGGGTCCCCACCCCCGGGCGGCTTGATTCAGTTACGTTGGAGGGCTGGTGGACCGCAGTGCTATCTTTGCCACCTAAGAGAGTAGGATTATATTGGTAATCTGATTAATAAATGTGACCTTTAATTCGCCATAAATAAATGACTCAGTTTGGTTATTCCAGGTGAAGGGGAAAGGGGAGGGGGCGCTTTATAGGTGGGGGTGCTTGGTCTGTTTAAGGTTAAAGGAATGGCGGGAGCATCAGACGCTCAGAGGTTTACAGCCTGAGAGGGGAGAGAGAGAGACCGAGGAGCAATCAGTCCCGTGGCCAGCTGTTCTATTTATGTGACTTATGTCTGCATTACTAGGGCAGACTCACTGTGACATGTGTGTGTGTGTGGGGGGGGGGTACTTGGGGTTGGGCTCACTTACATGTACATGTGACATGTCTGCCTATGAAGGGGGGCTGTGCTGGAGGGGGGTGACTCAGATCCCCCTCCTGCGCTGAGCCCCACCTTTATAGGCAGAATATCAGACATATTCAGATTCTGAATATGTCTGACATGTCTGCCTATGCGGGGGGGGGGGGGGGGATAAGGGGGGGGGGATTTGGGAAACCCCCTCTAAAATCCTGCATTAGCCCCTGAGCCCTGTCTGTGCAGACACAGCAGGGAGTGCAGTGCTACAGGCACAAGTACCCCTACTGAAGGCGGCACGCTGCATCGCTGGGGCAGCTGCCGTTTGTGGGACAGGGACAGTGTTTAACTGTCTCTGTGTAACTGGATGGCTGTGTCCACAAACTGGAAGGGAGGAGCCGAGCAAGGGAATTCGGCAGGTAGGGTGTACTACACAGTGGGGGCAGCTTAACAAAAGACACGTAGTTTTCATTATTTAATTTATATCTATTGTGTGTATATAATATAACATTATTTCTTCATGGTTGTGTATATATTTGGGTGCCATTGGTTCACGCTATGCCTCTGCCCCCTCGGGACAGAGGCAGGTGGGGATCCGGGCACCTCCGCAGCAGCGCCGGGGAGGCAGCGGGGTCCCTGCAGCGGATAGGCAGTCAGCGGCGGAGTCCCTGCGGTGGAAGGGAACTAGTAGCCTAATTGGCATTATTGCTACTAGTTCTTATCCGCCGCAGGGACCCCGCTGCTAACTTCCCATCCACCACAGGGACCCCGCCGCTGACTGCCCAGCAGTTTCGCCAATGTGCTTTCAGACTCAGCAGCACAGGTTGGTAGCGAGCGTCGGGTGAGCTCCGGACGTGGCCCATGGGTGCTTATAATTTTCCATGGGTGCTCAGGCCCCGCAGCACCCACAGAATCGGCACCATGGTAGCAGGTGATCTCTGACAGATGGCTGTAGCAGGGGTATCTCTGACGGATGGCTGTAGCAGGGGTATCTCTGACGGATGGCTGTAGCAGGGGTATCTCTGACGGATGGCTGTAGCAGGTGATCTCTGACGGATGGCTGTAGCAGGGGATCTCTGACAGATGGCTGTAGCAGGGGGATCTCTGACGGATGGCTGTAGCAGGGGATCTCTGACGGATGGCTGTAGCAGGTGATCTCTGACGGATGGCTGTAGCAGGGGATCTCTGACGGATGGCTGTAGCAGGGGTATCTCTGACGGATGGCTGTAGCAGGTGATCTATGACGGATGGCTGTAGCAGGTGATCTCTGACGGACGGCTGTAGCAGGGGGATCTCTGACGGATGGCTGTAGCAGGTGATCTCTGACGGATGGCTGTAGCAGGTGATCTCTGACGGAATGCTGTAGCAGGGGGATCTCTGACGGATGGCTGTAGCAGGTGATCTCTGACGGATGGCTGTAGCAGGTGATCTCTGACGGATGGCTGTAGCAGGGGTATCTCTGATGGATGGCTGTAGCAGGGTATCTCTGACGGATGGCTGTAGCAGGTGATCTCTGACGGGTGGCTGTAGCAGGGGGATCTCTGACAGATGGATGTAGCAGGTGATCTCTGACAGATGGCTGTAGCAGGTGATCTCTGAAGGATGGCTGTAGCAGGTGAGCTCTGATGGATGGCTGTAGCAGGGGATCTCCGATGGGTGCCTGTGGCAATGCTATAGCTCAGATCCCCAAACTCTACCCTGACAGTCTAAAGCAGGCATGTCCAAACTATGGCCCTCCAGCTGTTGTGAAACTACAAGTCCCATCATGCATTGCCACAGTTTTGCTATTAGAGAATGCTAAAACTATGTCAAGGCATGCTGGGACATGTAGTTTCACAACAGCTGGAGGGCCACTGTTTGGACATGCCTTATTCTAAATGAAGTCATTATAAAGGAATCCATGCTTGAGCACAGGTGACTTCTCTAACACCTAAGTCACCTCGATTTAATAATCCGGATTTTGGCAGGGGTATCCTGAAAACTTGGACTGTAGTGACGGAGTTTTAGAAACTGTGCTATATGAACGTTTTGATAGAACAAGAAGAAATGTGAATTAGACCGGATTGGTTGGACAAGACGTCTGACCAATCATCTCCACCCTTTGTCATATTTGTCCCTTCTGTGGCCCTCTGGGTCTGTCACCCACTGACCAGCAGAGCAGAGACCACCACTGAATACACTGTGAGGGTTCTGCTGCATCTGATGGTAGGGATGGAATGTAAGGATGCCCCCAACCTCTCACCTTCCTCATCTGTACCAAACCCCTTTAATGTTCTTTTCTTACAAATGATAAATGTTCTGTGTAACGTCTGCAATGTATCTGATGTCACATAAGCAGTGTTATCACCGGATTTGCGCCGGTCAGCACGATATTTCCACGCCGTTGCGTTGGGTTGTATGGTGCCCGAAGGTGACATTGACATTATATTCAGTTTACTATATTTATTGCAGCTACTGTTACGTGTGTTTCCCTGGATCCTTATTGCTAAATATTCATGATGAGACAAACACTTTCCTCCTGCAGGATGACAGCATGGAAAGTTTCTCACAATGCAGATTCCGTTCGGGTGTGTGAGGACAACAGATGGCAGTGCTAATATTATGCTGTAGAAAGCTTACGCAGAGTACAAGTGCAAATGGTAAAGTGTCGCCGTCATTGGAAATCCATACGGAGTTATCAGATTATTTTTCGTGCTTAAGAGCAGGTGTGTTGTTACATTCCATTCTTGACATAAATGCTGCATTTACTAAAACGTGTCTGTGCCGTGGCTTCAGACAACTGTGTGTGCCAGGACTGCTGACACCTGTGTGTGCAAGGACTGCTGACACCTGTGTGTGCAAGGACTGCTGACACCTGTGTGTGCAAGGACTGCTGACACCTGTGTGTGCAAGGACTGCTGACACCTGTGTGTGCCAGGACAGCTGACACCTGTGTGTGCTGAGGCTACTGACAACTGTGTGTGCCACGACTGCTAACACCTGTGTGTGCCAGGCTGCTGACAAAGCGGTTGCAGGGAATTCTGGGAATGACTGGTTCCATTGTAACTGGTGGGCCACATGTTGGATACCCTGGCTGCATGTTACTGTATGGTCTCCAGCATTTTGGGGGCCCCTGGGCATAGCTGGATTAAGATATTGGGGGTCTACTATATAACAAACGCATCTCTGTTAATCATCGGGTCTGAGTCATCAGTTCCACAGTGTCTAGGTCCACAGTCAAAAGGTTGACCCCTATTGGCCCGGCAGGCAAAAAATCAACACATGAAACAGGTTGACATGCATTAAGCTGACGTGGTCAAAAGGTCAACGCAAGCAAAAGGTCAACATGAAAATGTTGACATGGAAAAAGGTTGACATGACTTTTACACTTTTTGCAGTGTCTATGTCGTCATGAACACGGGATAAGTGTGACACTCGCTGCACTCGCCATGCTTCCGCACAATATTGTAACATAACTCTATGCCCATTTGGATGGTAAAGTATGAACAAGCCCCCATGTCGACCTGTTTCATGTTGACCTTTTGCCTTTCAACCAATAGTGGTAAACCTTTTTACTGATGATCAAATATTGAATCCTCTCCTCAAAATCCTCATGTGGGACACTACCAAAAAGCTTAGTAAAGTCTAGATAAGACACATATATGCCCCCCCCCCCCCCCACCATCTACTGTATTTCTTTTGTCACCTAGTTAAAAAAAGTAAATACGATTAATTTGACACGATCTCTCCCCCTTGATATTCTAAAATTCTTTCCTTTAAAAGTGTTTCCATCACTTTCCTTAATACTGATATAAGGCTCACTGGTCGGTAGCTGTGTGTCTCTTCCTTGCTTTCACTTTTGTGCAGTGGTACTACATTCACTCTTTAACAGTGCTCTGGAATCGCACATATATCTAGTGACTGGTTATATAATTATTTTTATGTTGTAACCAGGTCCCCTTTAAGCTCTTTTAGCATACTTGGCTGTATCACATTTGGCCCCATTGATTTATACACTTTCAGTTATGAGAGTTGTACTTGTATCTAACTCATTATTCTGCATCTGCTTATATTTCCTAAAGATCTATTTTTATTTTAAAATACTTGCTACTTCTGTTGCAATCCACACTGGCTTCCTTCCCCTTGAGTTTTTCCTAAACTTTTCAATTCAAAGGTCTATTTCCATTAGTATTGCACTTTTTCTTTTTTACTAGTGATTTTCTTTTGCCACCAATGGTGCAAAGTGGCCTTAATGCTGTGTATGTATATATATATATATATATATATATATATATATATAATTCTCACAGTCGCTTTGTTGCTATACTGTCGTTCAGACCCCGCGAGGCTATCTGTTCTCATTTGCAGTATATTGTATGACTCACTGTTCCCGAAAGAAGCAACTTTCACCATAATGTCCCTTTCATGACCTACTCTACCCCAGTTCCCCTACTCCAGTGTATTTTAATTCCTACTAAGGAACCTTTCCAGCCCTGAGCCGCATTCCTCCTGGTTACTGAGAAGTGAGTAAAAGTACTCGGTGCAATATGTTGGCCTCACAGGGCATAATCTGCAAAGACATTATCGCCTTGTTAGTTACTAAAGACGGGAAGGAACAGCAACAGTTCACTCCGCTGGGTGATATAAAGAGAGCGAGCGTAGGGAGCGTTCCCTTCACCATGATGATGAACTCATGCTCTAATTAGTACATTAAAGTGATGTCTTTGTGCTCCGCTCAATGCCTAGCAAAGGAATGACACTGAAGACATGCTGGATCCTGGCAGGCCTGTTCGCTGGAACGCTCCCGCGCTAATTCACCTATTTAGAGATCAGCAGGAGAGCATCAGATATTAAACACATGAAGGGAGAGATATGGGACCAACCATTAGCCTGTCTCCAATTGGCTCTCCAATGCCCTATTAAGGGACAAGTGATGGGGGCCGCTATCCTGGGGCCCCCACCCATTAGGGTCCCCCACGCTCTGCTGTTTCCAGTGGAGTAGTACCCTCCGTCTACAGTGATTCATAGATCAGCAGACTCTGGCGGATCAGGGTCAGTGTCTTACAGCATTTCTCTTTGCTATACCACCGTGTCTGCTGCTCCAATGCATTGTCCCTGCCTAGGCTGCAGCTTTGATGTTAAGGTTGGTAGGTAGGTAGGTGGGGTGTGGTATGGTACTCCGACAGTTGGGATCCCGACATTCATTAGCCCAACGTCGGGATCCCGACTGGCCGGACCCAGACAGCATGGTGAGCGCAACAAAGCCCCTTGCGGGCACGGTAGCTCACTGCGCTCGCCACCTATTCAATTCTCCCTCTATGGGGGTCGTGGACCCCCACGAGGGAGAATAGCCGGTGGCCGTTGGGACCCCGAGTGTCTGGGTTTTGACTGTCTGGATTCCAACGTCGTAATGACTGTCGGGATCCCGAGTGTCAGGAAACTGTCCGGCACCCAGTAGGTGTGTGTGTCCTCGTTGTGCACATGGGTTGGACTTAAGGATGTTTGGCAGCAATTTGAGTTGTGGCAGGGGGGGGGGCACATCCTCATTGCCCCATGGCCTTAATCTGGTCCTGACTGCAATATTCACTGGAGAAACATGCTCCCTAAGATTAATTTATGGAGGAACCAAGTGGATTGATTCTGCAGCTGATCCCCAAGGTCCAAACTGAAGGAGGGAGAACCACTGTACCATAAACTGGGCGAGCAGTGTCGTGTTTTCGATCTATTAAAAAGTCTTGGGTTTCGTTTTGGAAAATCTGGTTTCAGATTTGAGAAAAAAAATTATAATCATGGACAAAAAACAGCAGCTAAATTCATATAGTTTTTGGATTTAAAATCTGAATTCCAAACCACGTGAAGATCCAAACTCGGAAAACGGTTTGGATTGGATTGTGATTAGGTTATATACCCTACATACTGTGTATACAGAACAACAAATAATACCCTTCCCAGAGAATCCAACCAACCGCCACCGACAGCATCACCACAGACTCCTCCTTGAAACAAACTGCAACCTTGGGGGGCTAGAACGTCCTTTATTACCATCACTCCGGTGTGTACCCGTCTTTACTTTGTCGCTTAGCAGGATTTTTAATATCCAATAAATTCTTTGGTTCCTTAAAAAGCACTTGATTAAAGGATTAATAATCTCAATTATTTAAGATATACTGTATTATACAGTTTATAATAACATGGTGCAAACATCGATACCAGCGCAACTCCCGGCACAGAATGAAGTAAAGCATTTTTTTTTGCTGTCCATACATATGAAAATGTACTGTATTAAGCATTCCTGGGTGGTAACAGGGAGGTGTTTTAGCACCGTTGCAGAGTTTAGAATGTTCAGCACATTTGTGATCAGTTCGTCTTTCCATAACTCAAACAAACCAGTGGCGGATCCGGGTGTGGGACTGCAGCACAGTTCAAAATCCAAAACGCAAACGCAGCCAGATAAAATGCTTAGATGCAGAAAATCATCTCTAATAGTTTGTGATTTTTGTATGTTCAGGAGACACACAGACACACAAAATGAAATGTGACGCTTTATATTATGGTAAAGTGCAATCTAATATGTTTTTTGTTTGTTTTTTGTGCTGTGAGCGTGGTTTCAATGTTGATTTTGATTCATTTTGCTGTTGTTTTAATTTTCTTTTTTAAATCTGAGCAAAATCTAAAAAGCAGAGAAACATTTTTGCATCCAGGCGCCGAAAAAAAATCATCCCGCAGCGAGGACTTATATTTTTTAGGACAGTTTAAAGACAAGTTACCGCACCCATCTGCAATTTATATTGTATAAATGTTTTTTATGTTTTTTTCCAAACCAGTGTTCTGAATTACTGGAAGTACGATGACCAGTGTTTGCTTGTTAGTACACCCAGTTGTCAGGACATTAATCACCTGTGACAATGACTCACTGGGGACCGTGCAACAAGCTGGGATGGACAATCTCTGGAAATGACTTGTAAACTTTTTCATTGAAACTAATATTTTTTTTTTAATTATTTTTCTTCCCCCATTGTACTTAAGAACACTTTACAGCTTCTTTTTGCAGTGGAATGTGCTTTATTTTTGGCAATGACTCAACCAGGGATCAAAATATCCTGTTCCTAATTCACAGTCACAAATATATAAACTTCCTTTAATTTATCATCTATCTTCCAGAGGAAAGGAATTATTTTGTACATTAACGGAAGGTGACATCAGGAATTATTCCTCCTAAGAGTGCCCCGGGATATGAGGACTACATTGCCAGGATTTATGCGCCCTTGTGTCTGGAGGTATTAATCGGGGACCACTTAGACTGCGACATCACTACTATGAGTTAGCAAATTTACACGGTGAGAAGTCTTCTGTAGAATGTCGTAAAACAAAAGTCGTTTGCAGAATTTTACTGAAGAAAAAAATATATATCTCAAAATCTAAATACTGTAATTATTTTGTTTTTCTTAAAATGAATAAGATTATGGGGGATACTCAATCTCCCACTGCTATTCCTAACGGGGGAAGTAGCGGCGGGGCCCTATTCAATGCTGTCTTCCCCAAAATCATTGAACAGGGATCTTGGCAGAACGTGCCCGACTTCACAAGCAGTCGGGCACGTTCTGCCGAGAGCGGCCGGGAATTGACGAGCTCCCAGCCTCAGCTTGACAGTTTCCGGCCATGCCCCCTTCTCGGCGCTCGGCAGGCGGGATATTGAATCCCGCCTGCTAAATCAGCCGGCCGAGAACAGGACAGGGTCACGGCTGTTGGGTTGGCCCCACAGTCATGACCCTGCATTGAATATCCCCCTATGTAACAAATGGGTAGGTAATTAATATAACAATATATAAACAACAATGGCAAATATTCATATTTTGTTAGTGGTAAAAATGTTATATATATATATATATATATATATATATATATATATAGAGAGAGAGATAGAGAGAGAGAGAGAGAGAGAGAGAGAGGGGGGTAGATTGCGGTCTGACACTCTCCCACAAAGGTGAGTAACCCGGTGCCTCCGTGTAATAAATGTGCACCTTGACAAATGGGCGGACCAGCAGAAACCAGAAACTTTGGTTGATTTCTTTTTTAATATACACTTTTTGAAAAAATTCCTCAGAGCACCATTATCTAATGTCCCTACTTTGAAATACAATGTTAGAAGTCAGTTACATGCGTATTAATGATGGCTGATGATAGAAGAAAGGGGAGGAACGCGCAACCTGCCGGGGAAGGATCAGAAGGTCCCTCTCCAGACAGACTTTGACTATAGGCCCATCTACAGATTGCGTCAGTTATTGGAGACAAAGCGTTGATGTATCATACCTGCTAAAAAGGACATGATAAACTGTAGCTAAATTCTATTTGGTTACTATGGACCATTCCTCCATTGTTCCATTTTAGAACAGTTGAACGCATCTCCTCCAGGTGTCGCTCTACAAAACTTGTCATATATTCTCTTATCACTGTTCCCATTGACAAACTATTGGTATTGATGTTCTTTAGTGGAAAGCTATTTGCAGTAACAAGTAGCTAACTTTAGAATGTAACTATCTTTAGAATGTAAGCTCCCACGAGCAGGGCCCTCTTCACTCACATGCTTCTCCTCTTATAAACCAGATCCTGCATGGTGATAGATTATAGAGGTAATTACACTTTAACCATTGAAGCCACAATCCGCAGCTAGTGGAGATGGAGTAAGCATTCCAGTTGCCCTTCAATAGGTTCACGTTGTAGAAGACTCTCTTTGGGCAACGTGGGACAAGAGAAAGCCAAGAATATAGTATATAGTATATATAGTGGTATATAAGGTAGAACATTTGGAAATGGACTACACCAATATGGTAAGGCAGGAATTCCTTCTGTATCAGTATTTCAGGAATAATGGATGAATGAGTCACTTGTGGTTATGGTCATTACACCTTCATTTATTGAAAGGAAAATCAGTAGATAACACAACCGTTGATGAGAAGCAGAGAACAGTTCGTTTTTTCTTCTTCTTGGTGTAGAGATGAGTATGACTGGAGATTGTTTAAAGCGCGTTTCATCTGTCCTCTTCATCAGAGCCATCCAAAATCGTTACATTTAAATATAAGGGATCATATCATTGTGGCAACTCCACTGTTACAATAAAGTAACTGGTTGATACATTTTTCTTAATGTAAGAATGGTGCCTGATGGTGTATGGCAGGTATGTCCAAAGTCAGGCCCGGGGGCCAATTGCAGCCCGTGCTGTCATTTCAAGCGGCCCGCAGCCTCCAGCCGGAAGCTGGCAAAGCATCAGGTGTGGTAAGCACAGCACAGGACACTAAAGGTGGGGCCCCGGCGAGCCCGCCTTTACCTTGCTGTCTGCTGCAGTGAGGAGGTGCCGGCCGCCACAGTCAGATGTGTTTGGCGTCCTACCCCTGCGGCTGCAATCGTATATCACCCTACTCCACAATCACAGTGACAGCAGTGTGCGGGGAGGGGGGAAGCTTGCTTCCGTAACATGCAGAGCGGAGGAGGGCAGCAGCAGGAGCGCAAGCATCTCCTGTCCTTGCAGTGCCTGCTTTGCCTCTCCTTCCTCTGGCTCACACAAGGGGCTGGGAAACATACAGAGACGGGAGGGGGCAGAGTGGGGAACATACAGTGAAGGAGGGTCAGGATGGGGGACATACAGTGAATGGAGGCAGTGATGGCCATTCAGAGAAGGGGGAGCAGGGGCAGGCTGGGGGAGATACAGTGAATGGGGGCAGAGTGGGGTACATAGTGAATGGGGGTCATACATTGAATGGGAGTCATACAGTGAAGGAGGGTCAGGCTTGGGGACATACAATGAATGGAGGCACTGATGGACATTAAGAGAAGGGGGCAGGCTGAAGGACAGAGTGAATGGGTGCAGAGTGGGGAACATACAGTGAATGGGGGACATACAGTGAAGGAGGGGCAGGCTGGGAGACATAGAGTGAATGGGGGCAGGCTGGGGGACATACAGTGAATGGGTGCAGAGTGGGGAACATACAGTGAATGGGGGACATACAGTGAAGGAGGGGCAGGCTGGGGGACATACAGTGAACGGGGGCAGACTGGGGGAAATATAGTTAAGGGGCAGGCTGGGGGACATAGAGTGAATGGGGGCAGAGTAAGGGACCTTTCTGATGTGATTAATAATTCAAATGTCAGGCTGAATGGTCGGCCCCCACACATTTACACTTCACCAAATCTGGCCCTTGTCGCAAAAAGTTTGGACACCCCTGGTGTAGGGTATGAACTGAAAAATAAGAATATCATTGTTTGTCATATTTTGAGATTCTATAAATGTCTTCAGCCGATGTACAATATTACAAGTCACAATTAATTGCCATGGTACTAGACTGATAACTATGCATAGATAGGGCCATAATGCCAAAGAATGGTCCAGCTACTCGCACCATTTGGTAGCATCAGGCTGACGCGTTTCCTCCGGAGTATGTCATGTTTAATCAGAGACATATCCTCAAGTTCCATTGTGTTCTTCATAGTGTATGTGAGTAAGATGGGCTAGTCGCACCCTACACAATTGAAGAAATGATAGCATGATCCTTTTGTGTTTATTATTGCAAGATATGTTGTATATTTTACGTGACCTCAGCAATGTTTTTATTTTTCTTAATGGGTGAAATTAGATTTTTTTACATAGTTTTAGTAAATTTATTGGCAGTAAGTAACATTGGGCCTTATTCTGGTCTGTGCGTCCTAAACCCCGCCTTCCGTACGGATCGCTCACTCCGTCCGAATGCGGTAAGCCGCTGACCGCACGGAGCACGAGTGGATTTCTCATGTATACACCTCCTCCATCTCTGGGAACCTCCCCCATCATTCGATGGTCGCATACCATCGAATGCAGGACCGAGCGGTCAGGCAGCTCCCGCGAGCTCAGACCACTCGGGCATTTCTCCGTGCAAAAGCAGGGATCTGGGCGGGCAGATGACATCCGGCAATGTCATATGTCTGCCCCCTACACGTGCGTCACGGCCGCATTACCATACATACGCCCAGCATTTGCATGGGAACGCCCATGAAACGCGGGGCGTATGCATATGTTAATGAAGCCAAACAGCCCTTCACGCCCCTCTCCTCCCCCTGTTCGTAGTGTAAACAATTCATGCGGAATTTGGACGTATGTCCCTTTCGCACATGCGCAGACACAAAACATCGGCGGAACGAACGCACGCGGACATATCCGCACCAACCAGAATAAGGGCCATTGTGTCGCTTTGTTAGTTTTCCCATTCATGGAGCCTATTTATCACCATGTGAAACAGTAATTTCTTATATTAAAATACTTGCATTCAGCTTTCACTGCTTTTATGTCAATTTATTAAACGCCATAAATGCCTTTTTCTGTTGTGAGTGTTGCGTTGTTACATTCATTTTGATTTCACATCACAATGTGGTCAAATTTAATGGAGCAGAAATAAATTGTCCATTTGTCAACCTCCAAAAACACTTAATGGCACATTACAGAGCGGCCTGTTACGCCTGGACCTGCATTGTGTATCAGCGAGTATTCTCATGTTCAGCCCTGATACGTAACTGTCCCACTGTCCAGCTGTAGCCGTGACCATCTATTCTAATGAGAGAGCTGATTGGATGATACATTGTGTCAGTGTCTGTGTTATTATGGAGAGGCGCTGAATTCCGCCTCCACGATGACTGCGTTCCACCACGCACCCTTAAATGCTGCTGTCATCACAAGGCTGCAACGCCGATAAACAACACATCACTCTCAGCCAGTCAGACTTAACAGGTACGTACGTTGTTGGACATTTGCTTAATAATGGAAACTCACAACTGACATATGTAATGCATTTTCTTGGCATCCCATAATTTCCTGTTGCACTGTTACTTTCAATGACTTAAGAAAAAACATTTTTTTTTTCAACTTATTTTCTAACCTTTTAACTATATTTTAAATAGGAACTTTTCTAAATTCGAAGTTTTTGAAAACTAGGTTTTGAAGAACCTTTTTCAGATTTTAGACTTTGTATTTTGCATTTACTTTTTAACGTCCTTTTAACGTTTTGTTTTTTTCTACACACTTTCAAGTTGTGAAGCTATACGCATGTTATGCTGTCAGAGGCGCAAGTGGAGGGGTCTCCTGTTGCCCATAAAGCATCCTATTCATGAAAATGTTTACGTAACGTCCTTTATCACGCAGGGACTAGGGGCGCTGCAGTTGGCTGTAAACAGAGGGGTGGTGCCGGGACTAGATCAGGGAGAAAAACTACAGTCCAATCACTGTCAGTGTGCCTGCCTGAGCTGTCAGTGTGCCTGTCTGAGCTGTCAGTGTGCCTGTTTAACCTGAGACCCTGTCTCTCTGCACTTTGTGCCCTTTCAGCGGGTCTGGATACCAGTCCAGTTTTTGTTCCCCTTATGCCTATCAGTAGCCCCGGTACAAGTCAGGGTGATGTTATGATGCAGTGGAAATACGCCAACAAATGAGATTTTGACTGGGGGCTCTCATTGCAAAACACTGCAACGTGGCTCTTTCAGGAGAGGGCGGGGCCAAAATAATGGATTTCTAATGGAATTAAAACTACCTCTGCCTGCTACACAGTGATGCGCAAAATGTAACAGTTTGCCACAAAGGGGCGGGGCTTCATGATATCATTCCTAGTCTCTTTACTCTATCCAGGGGGTGTTCTGGGTACTCAGAAACCCCCCATGTATGTGCTACTGCCGATTAATCACTTTGCAACATCTCACCCAATCTCACAAGCTTATTCCTGGGGGTAGATTTACTAAACGTCGATGTTGGTTGATTTTTGGTGTATGTTGATCGATTTAAAAATTGACCTTAATTGAGGTTGGGCTTCCAAGGCAGAAACATAAATTTTTGGACAGTTGAATCTTTATATTCATTTTTAATGTTATTAAATGTGTGTTCTAAAATATATTTATATATAAATGTGTGTGTGTGTCTGTTTATTCAATATATACAGTATATATATACATATATATCAAAGTTGGTTGGTCATATATAAAAAACACAATATCACCTACAGCGTCGCTGTAGGCGATGCTGCGTGGTCTGTGCTGTTTATACGATGTTGCGTATATACCCAATGATGGTCGCTGTAGGTGATGCTGCGTGGTCTGTGCTGTTTATACGATGTTGCGTATATACCATCTGATGATGGTCCCGAGACAGGGCCGGTGCAAGGCATCTAGGCGCCCTAGGCAAACCTACAGGAAACCGCCCCCCCCCCCCCCAATAGAGGCAGGAAGCACCACCACCGTGTAAAAAAGAAATAGCTGCCATTGACACCCGACCCCCCCCCCCCCACCACTTTGTAAAAATAATTACCATGCAGAGGAGGATGGAACCCCCCATAGAGGGGGGAAGCAAGCACCACCGTGTTAAAAAAAATCACTGCCACCGTGCTCCACCTTACTCCCACCCCGGAGTTTTGGCTGACAGTCACTGCAGTGCAATGCATTCAGATCAGGTAACAAGAGCAGATGATGTTACTCTCTCCCTTCTCTCCCCAGTGACACCCCCCCCCCCCCCATAGAGGGAGGAAGGGGAGGGGTGTCACCGGGGAGAGAGTAACATCATCTGCTCTTGTTACCTGGTCTTAATGCATGGCACTGCAGACAGTGACAAGGAAGCACAACCTTGTAAAAAAAATGACTGCCAGTGTACCCCCCCCCCAATAAAGGCAGGAAGCACCACCGTGTAAAAAAGAAATAGCTGCCATTGACACCCAACCCCCCCACCCCGCACCACTTTGTAAAAATAATTACCATACAGAGGAGGATGAAACCCCCCATAGAGGGGGGAAGCAAGCACCACCGTGTTAAAAAAAATCACTGCCACCATATGAAGAGGGAGAGGATGAACAGCTCGGCTCGGACGGTGTCACCGAGTAGCTGGGCTGGGGGAGGGGGGCGGGCGGCGGCAGCTCCTCCACCCGCCGGAGATTTACAAGACAGGAGCATTGCTCACTCACTGTCTGTGCCGCTGACGCTGACTTGCCGGCGGGGGCAGGGGCTGCTGCCGCCGACCGCCGCCGAAGTTTCCCGCTGGCTGCTGTAGCTGTAGGCCCGCCTGGCCAGGCCTGATGACTTGCGACTGACTGACTAGTCTGTCAGCGCCTGTCAGGCGGCAGCGCAGCAAGGTACTACACTACACAGGCGGGCTCCGGCAGGGGGGGACAGGGTGGGGGAATTCTTACATAATAGCTGCACACTTGTTTCTGTAGAAGTCCTGCAGGCAGCTTGCTTCTTGATCCTCTCCTCTGCGGACTGCGGTAGCGACGCAGCTTCCTGCTGCTGCTTCTTCTACTGCTGCTGGCCGGCTCACTAACGCCCTCCAGTGGCCGGCGCCCTAGGCAAATGCCTAACCTTGCCTAGTGGTGGCGCCGGCCCTGTCCCGAGAGGACAGAAAATGTGACCACATTGACCTTTAGTAAATATCCCCAGTAGCCTCAGAGACTTTTCTCTGTCTTCATCTGGTTACCAGTGGTTTATTAACGCTGCTAATTACTATTCTGGATATTATGCAATAAAGTAGATTTCATTCTCATCGTCTTGGTACCGTACAATACAGATAGGCTAATTATTACATTTTGGGATTTGCATAATGCTCACATACTGAGAGTACAACAGAAAGTTTAGAAACACTTTTTTTGGAATTGCTCAATTACTAATTATCAAAGTCATTAGTAAAATCTAAAAATGTTAATTACCATATCTTGTGTAGGATTCGACATTTCAAATATTAATACATGCAATTGGCAAAGACTGTTGTCTAAATGTGTTGTCATTACCATCTGTGTACTCTGGTTGTATTCAGAATGAGAACTTATTATTACAGTATATACGGCTTTCGTAGAAGGGGTTTTTTATAGAACCTCCCCATTAATGCACTGTTATAGGGAAAGCTAGTTGGGATTCAGATGGGAACAGATTTTGATAAATTCATGCAAAGTTTCGGTGACTTTGTTGCTGAGAATGTTATTGGGTTCTGATCTCAGCCGCCTGAAAGTGGTATATAACAGTGCTGAGTACTGACGTATGTGCACTGCACAGTTATCAGCGGCTGGGAGCCGCATGCAGGGGAGTATACAGGTCAGTGTGCGGCTGAGTGTGCAGGGGTGAATACAGAGGAGTATGCAGGAAAGTATACATGTGAGAGTGCGGGTGAGTATACAGATGTGTGCGGGTCAGTGTGCAGGGGTGTACACAGGGGAGTATGCAGGAAAGTATACATGTGAGTGTGCGGGTGAGTATACAGGTATGTGAAGGTCAGTGTGCAGGGGTGTATACAGGGAAGCATGCAGGAAAGTATACGGAGTGTGCAGGTGAGTGTGCTCTGGCTGGGGGGCCCGGGTACAGTTTCCCCCGGTTACCCCCATAATCTGGCTATTGTGGGCAATGCCTTCTTTAGATAGTGTTAGCCAATAGAAGCCTATCTGAAAACAAAACAAACAACACAAATCCCTCCCAGAATCCCCTGCAGCGTGGGCAGCATTCAATGCAAGCATCAGACAGTACTTGTTTCCTAGCATTGCGCCCGTCGGGGTTGATCGCATGCCTTAAGTTAAGGTAACAACTCCACGCCGACGTGGATAGTGGGGGTATGAAAAGGTCGGAGGACGCGTACCGCCGCCGCTCGCCACGCTTCGGGTTGGCGTCAATAGTGGGGTGATGTTAACAATGGGGGGCCATTTCATCCATGAGGGGGGTTTGCACTGAAAATGGGGGGGTTTTGGGGCTTTTTACATTGGAATCAATGTTAAATTTGGTCTCAGGGACCATTTTACATTGATTCCAATGCAAAAATTGCGTCAATCACCTGCGATTTGGTTGGCATGCGATGCGATCGACGCGATTTTTGCGGCTGCGATCAATACATTCAAAATAACGGGTGCCATGCTAGGAAACAAGTACCCATCAGCCTACTCCTGGGAGAGAAGTCCCGTAACACGGAGGACGTTCCTATAGGGGGAGCTGCCCTTTGCTGACATCTACTTGCGATGATTGGCGGCATGCATCGCATGTAATAGACCTGAAAACATGCACATGCCTTATATCCCATGTTCTCAAACTCGGTCCTCAGGACCCCACAGTACATATTTTCCAGGTCTCTTCACAGAATCACAAGAGAAGTACTTAGCTCTACCTGTGGATCTTTTAAAATGTGTCAGTCAGTAATGAGTGCACCTGTCGGGTGACCTGGAAACCATGAACTGCGTGGGGTCCTGACGACCGAGTTTGAGAACCACCGCCTTATACTAATGTCCCCAATCTGTAACCGCATTACTACTGTATTTGCAGCTGTCAATCTTCCCAGCAGATGGACTCTTTCCTAGTCAATGTATATATATGCAGCTGCCTGCGCCGGCTGATGTATATTCAGCATTTATGTATTATTATTATTTAGCTGGAGAAAAATCAAAACCAATCAGGAACGGGCTCTGAAGAGGCTCATTGTCCCTCCAGCTGAAATACGGTGACTGGCAACAAACTAGAAAATGAGCATTTATAGTTGAAAGGCCGGTGAATGAGTGAGCCAGCGTGGGCCCGGCTGCCGGGGACGGGGAGAGCAGTGAATGGGGGACCGCCCGTGGAGAGATTTATTTACCGTTCTGGAATGAATAATAATCTGACAGGCCGAAGTCAGATCTATCACCGATAACCAAGCTGCAAAATGGATTCAATATTTCGGACATATAAGTTGATTAAAAGCTTAAAGCGAGGAATTTTTTCCATTAATGAGACATACATATGGCAGCGGAGGGTTCATTACCGGGCGCTCGGTAGGAAATCCATGGGGTTCTGTGTCCTGCTTGAATGAAGAAATTAACAAACAGGGAAATTTATGTTCAGTATCTGGCACAGAAGCGTCGTTCTCTGAAGTAACTTTCCCTACTGTCGTTTCCGATACTTTCTAGCTGATGGGCCGTAAATGAGAATGAGAGAAACATTTACAAGGTACAATAAATTCTACAAAGGATAACATATATAGACTGATATAAAGATACAAGATAGCAAAAAAAAAAGTTGTAAGACAAATAAAAAGTATATAATATCTTTTGTGTGGGAAGTCAGCGAGGAATCCTACGCGTTTCGTCCCTCAGACTTCTTCAGGGGTTAATGGCATCCTGGGACAGGGTACCTTAGTAATCACATGTATATGACATATCTTCTGTCAGGTGTCTGTTGTAGTGTTGGATCATTAAGTCATTAAATATATTTAAAAAGGGTGAAGCGTATATAGTGCAAAGTGTTATTAATGTATGGTAAAAGTTAGTGGTTTTTTTTACTGGAAAAACCATAAAGAATTGTCCTTTTTAGTCCGAAGGCGGCACTTCTGTCACACTTCCGGTGTCCATATACACTTTTGGATGCGCGTCTATTGCACCCTGCTTGTGGTGTTTGCCTGCGCACACGTGGTTCCCAGAAGCACTTCTCCGCTACCACACATCTGGACACATCACATCTTCCCTGGTCTTCCTCTTTAGATCTTAGGGGCAGATGTATGTTTAGCCGGGCGAAGAGATAAACTGGAGATAAAGTGGAAGGAGATAACGCAGCAGCCAATCAGCTGTGTTTGACATATGACAGTTGGGGGATGATTGGCTGGTGCTTTATCTCCTTTCACTTTATCTCTTGTTTATCTCTTCTCCAGGCTTAATACATCTGCCCCTAAGTGTGGCAGACATGGTAAAAGCAAAAATGTTGACATTGAAATGGTCAACACCAGAAAAGTTTGAAATGAGTTTTCATGTTTTTTTGTGTCTATCTTGACATGTGTTGACATGGACATCATATTAAGGTGCTGTATCCCCTGTCATGGCTCGCTGCAATCGCTATGCTTTGGCCCTTCTATGCCAACTGGGACCGCTAATTAAGAGCAAGTTGGTTTAAAAAAAAATCACCTGTGACACGCGAGGTGTGAATTCCGCACAGAGTTTTTCCTTTTACATTGAGTTCCGCTCCAGAGTGAACTATGACTTGTTGTAAGGGGAGTGGCCTGAGTAGCCTATACCAACAATACTCTACTGGGGCCCTTGAAGGGGTCAGTATTTAGGTTGGTGGTGCTCCCATGAGTCCAGACATATACAAGTAGAGTCAGAGAAAAGAAGCCTCTTTTGCTGGGGCACTCTTTGGATAAATATTCAAAAACTTTCAACAAATTTATACAGCGATAATACACTTTTAGAACCCCACCCAGTAACGGTAGCAGGAAATTGAAACACATTGCTGTATAAATTTGTTGAAAGTTTTTGACTATCTATGTTTGTATGTCATCTGGTGCCACATATTTTAAATGAAGTTGATTAAAAGTTATATTTGAAATCATTAATTCTATCATAAATTCCAAAGAGTGCCCCAGCAAAAGAGTCTTCTTTTCTCCGACTCTACTTGACCATTGACACGTCAGGCTTTTGCTTATGTCAATGCAGACCTAGACCAATTTGTCTTGTGTTGACCTATTGCCTGTCAACTAATAAGGGTCTACTATTGACTGTGGACCTAGACTCAGTGGACCCATTGACCAGCCAGCGGCCAGCATTGTAACAGTTACTGCCACAGTGTCTCCAATTATTCCCGCAGCCTCCGTAGACTTTACACTTGTCCAACTTGTTGTCCAACAAGTTGGACCTGATTGACTCGAGATTTATCCTATGTGCAGGAGGATCAATCGCTTGCAATCTCTTGGTTATACTCAATGGCACGGGATTGTGCATTGGGTCCTACACATCAGATTTTGTCAGATAAATTGATCAATAAGATCAGGTGATGCTACAATGTACTAGATAGTGAATCGGGAAAATGTCTCACCATCGGATTAGTAGTAGCATGAAGTCCGTGTAATAATGTACACATCATCGCTGGATATACAGGAAACAATCATTCCAATGGCTACATGTGCTGCCGCGGACCCAGGAGGTGATCAGCCGGGGGCCCGGGGCACTGGCTGCAGGGCTGTATGTGGCCTGCTGAAGGCCATGAAATATGGTTCATATGATGCCTGCTGAGCTGTAACATCAGGAGGACACATTGAGCGGCTGATCGGAAGGTATAAACGCTTTCCTACATCGGCCTACTCAATCAACCCAGCGTGGACCCAGCTTATGATAATCGTCAGACAGATTTGGCATTTTACAGGCTGGAACGGGGCAGCTGCAATTTGTACCAATTATTTTGCTGGTAGACCCAGGTAGAGGGCATTGGGTAGAAGATTAATGGCTTCAAAAAGGATGACATCAGTTAGTCAAAGAAAAGTGTTGACCATCATTGGGTGAAACACCCAATGATGGTCAACACTTTTCTTTGACTAACTGGCCTGTTGGCCAATCAGAGATTGGAGGCGGGGCTTCCTGGGTGCTGGGGGCAGAGATATGTTCAGTGTCCCAGCATCTTTGGGGAAAAAAAGAGAAACTATTTGGTTATGCTGGTTCTCCATCGATAGCAAAAGTATTCTACATCGACCATAAACCGATAATGATAAACCACTATCAACTGTTGTACTGCTGGAAGGTGAAGATACACTGCAAGCCGTTCAGATGCCAGGTCCAACGTAGTATCCTCAGCCCGATTGTTTATCCTTACGTCAGGCCTCCGGAACCAGCACGAGACCCTCTGTATATGAATCCAAGGGGTGAGGTATACCTAAGTGTACACTCCCTTACTGCCCTCAACTCACACTCGCCCTTGTTTCTCCTCTACATGCAAAAGATTAATGTACAATCCCACATAGGGACATGTACATTATTGGTGCAACAGGGATGTCCGATTACTGTATCTACTACCCCCAGATATCCCATTTACTAAAGGCTACAGGTCCCAGGATGACTGTCCATACCATAGTACTGGATTCTGTGGCCACTCCATTGTTTAGTCCTCATGGAGACTGGATGTGGATGACTGGAAAATTGGGGAATAATTCTAACTTTTGGACCTAGTGCCTCGTGCCTCATACCTCATTGTCTCCCTGATGCCCTGTGTACTGTCTGGCTGCATTCGCATGAACATACGATTTGCTGCCTCTTATATTTGCAGCTCCAGGTGTATATATATATATATATATATATATATATATATATATATATATATATATATATATATATATATATATGGGAGCTGTACAACATGTCTTACACGGGTGCGTTCTGTTGCGTCTCTCGTCGTCATGTTGCGTGACGCCGGTGACCTTGATAATGAATAATAAAAGGACACAGACTAACTACAGAAACTTCTTACTGCATCTACAATCTGTACGTATCAGGGAAAGTTGGCAGATAGAGAATTATGCCGGGTAAAGCGCTTTTATTCTTCTTATTAAACCTTAGATTTGTAATTAATTGCTATTTCAGAAATGAGCCATATGCGCTCTTTGTGAGAGCAGAACGAGCGCTGTGGGGGGGGCGGCAGCTATTGTGGGATAATCAATTAAACAGACATTTACAGCAAACATACAAATGGCTTCCTCAGTTACAGTATTTCTGGATGCAATTGTAAGTTTCACTGGCAACAGGATAGGTGCCGTTGCCCATAGCAATAACATGTTGTCTGTCAATTTCTAGGATGCAATACAGAAATGACACAAAGGCCCTTATTCTGGTTCACTCTCAAGGGCAAATTCCTTCTCAAATGGACAAAACCATGTGCACTGCGGGTGGGGCAGATGTAACATGTGCAGAGAGTTAGATTTTGGTGGGGTTTTACTTCAAAGTGCGATCTATACTGCAGTGTAAAAATAAAGCAGTCAGTATTTACCCTGCACAGAAACAAAATAACTCACCCAAATCTAATTCTCTCTGCACATGTTACATCTGCCCCCCTGCAGTGCAGCATGGTTTTGTCCATTTCAGAAGGAATTTGCCTTTGCAAGTGAACCAG
This sequence comes from Crinia signifera, assembly GCF_055691185.1. Lineage (NCBI taxonomy): Eukaryota > Metazoa > Chordata > Amphibia > Anura > Myobatrachidae > Crinia > Crinia signifera. The sequence goes on along the minus strand of NC_139224.1, from coordinate 175,651,725 downwards.
AATAAGGGCCAAAGAGTCTGGTTGCTATTGGCAACACCACCTATTTTTATATTTAGAAGCTTGAGTAATTTTACCTCACAGTTTCTGTCATCTGCAGAAATTCTGTTGCCAGTGAAACGTACAATAATACCCAGAAATACTGTACTTTTTAGAAGCATTGGCAAATGTACCTCTTTGGTATGGGTGTACTGCATTGGAGACATTTGTAAAACTTGTGCACAAGACAAAAGTGCTGTTACCCCTAGCAACCATATTGGGTGCATTTTTTCTCACAATGGTACTAAAGTCTTAAATTTGATTTCCACCATGACCCTAACTGTGTGGAGTTTATGTATTCCCACCATGCTTGAGTGGGTTTCCTCTGGGTTTATTTGCACCAAAACTATACTGGTAGGTTAATTGGCTCCCAACATAAATTTACCCTAGCATGAAAGTGTGTGTACATGTGATTATGTAGCGCAGTCCAAGCGGTGGTGAGTGGGAGCCGGCAGGGTCTCTGCAGCTACCATTTGTTCTGGCCCTCCAAAAATGGCCACTGCCTTGTGGAAGAGAGATGCTAGAGGTCCTACTGGACCCCTAGCGTCTGTCTGAGGAGCGCAGTTTGTACAGAGCCACCCGGAGGTGCAAAATTCCATGAGTGATGGTGCATTGTGATCATGTAATCCCCTGGCAATGAGCATGGAAATTCCTGGCAACAAGCATGGAAACTCCTTACAACAAACATGGAAACCGCTGACCACGAGAATGCAAACCCCTGGCAATGAGAATTGAAACCCATGGCAATGAGCATGGAAACACCTGGCAATAAGCAAATAACCCCCATGACATTGAGCATGGAAACCCCTGGCAACATGTATGGAAACCCCTGGCAATGAGCATGGAAACCCCTGTAAATGAGCAGGTAACCCTCTGGCAAAGAGCATGTATGGTAACCCCCTTGGCAATGAGTATGTAATCCCTGGCAAACAGCATATAAGCTCCTGAAAATGATCATGTAACCCCTGGCAATGGGCATGAAGCCCCTGGCAAAGAGCATTTACTGTAACTCCTGTCAACGAGCAAAAAAACCCTGGCAACAAGCATGTAGGTTAAAAAAAAATTATATAAATATAATTTTTTTGGGGGCGAAAAATTTCTGGCATCAACCAGGAGTGAAAGGGGCCCAAAGTTAGGTAGCACCATTTGAGGCCTCTAGTACACCATCCCCCACCAGACACACACAAACATGGCACCTGAAAAACTACCAAAGAGCCAACCAGGGTGGCCAATGTTTAGTGAGCACATGCGTCAAACTTGCTCGGCCCAATGAGACCCCCGTTTATTTGTTCCGTAGCACAATTGGAAGGACCAGGAGGCCACAGCCGCATTGCAGCTGTTCCACCTCTGCCTTCCATACAAATATGAACAGTATGTAACATTGTAGCTATTACATTCCACTACAGTAATGACCTAGATCCAATTGATGTGGAGAACACCCCTCGCTCCACACAGCGCACAGCGTCTCTGTGTAAGTTCGGTGGCGCTGATCTTGTCTGTTCCTGCTGACCCTGGGTCCTTATAATGTCTCATTACTTCCAGAGCAGGATCCCAACTGCAAAATGAAAATCTTCAAAATGAAACAAATGAAAAGCATTTAATAGGATATTCCGTAAGTCTGATAAATGGTAATTATTCATGTACTGCACCAAAGGCCTGTACGTCATTCATAAATCACTATTACTTTATGGTTTATGTCTTATGAGAACCCTGACAATGATTTCTTTCAATTTCGCTCCATGATATAATTTGACAAGCGGAATAAGTCTGAATCAGATATTGCACAAATAAAAAAGAGAATAAGTGTATGCCAATTTTCTTTTTCATTATTAGATTGTTAATATAATTGCTGAGTTTAGACATATTCAATAGAGCTATCCGTCTTTGCCAAAGTAGCGAAATGCACCTAATCTCCCGATTCTATTATACCTTTCTTTACATATACCCATTTTCCAGGGAAGATTAGTAGAGAGCAGATTCCTCTGACAGTTCAAGTTCAAATCTGTGGCACGGAATTAGCTATCGCTCTCTATATTGTGACAAGGCACAAAAGCTATCAGCAAATATGTCCGCCCGGTGACTTCTTGTGATATCTAAGGTCATAAAAGTCATTTGGAGTCCAAAAAAAGCCCAATAATTATTTTAAAACAGAGACTTCGCTCAAACAATGTGACATGTAATTCTGCAAAACACACTACGCTTTCATTCTGAGGAGAAGTGAAGGATTTAGACATATCCTATATAAGTAACTTGATGTTGCTCCTCACCTCTGTGGTGCCACCGCCGGCCACAAAAGGCTACGCAATGCAGCTCCATCTGGAGGGGACACATCCCAGCTTCCCGAATTAGATGCTCCTCCTCTCACCCGGTGCTTCTGCTGTATCATCAGCCGAGTCCTGGAGAGTCATACGAGTCCCTCGTGGCAGCTCCTGTGTGGTGGAAACCGTACCCTCTGCCAAATTCATTTACATGGGTAAATAGGGCATGTGCAAAACAGAGAGAGATAAATAAACGATGCAGGATTGGAATAAAATATACAGATAAATGATGTTGTTAGAAAAGTGCGGGGTGCAGGTGCACTCAGGGCCAGTGTAAGGTTTCTCAGCACCAAAAAAAAACAACAACACTGCAACCAATACCCACTTTCCAGCCCCACAAGTAAAAGTGTGGAGGTGACATCTTAGCTATCCCTGAGTCACCACCTGAGTCAAGTACTCTACAACAAAGCTATCTTCATCATAGGCATCTATACTTTTGTGATAGGCATACTCTGTGGCGCCCCCCAGATACCGGCACCCTAGGCAGCCTAATGGTAGAGCCGGCCCTGGGTACACTAGTCTAGATTTATCTGAACATGTATCAATTGGGTATGGTGGGGTTGGGGGTTGTGGGTAGAGATTGAGTGGTTCGAGGAGGTCCAGGGTGGGTAGTGTTCAGATGCGGGGGTGGCACGGCTGTAGCGTCCTGCTGTTCCGTGCTAGTGGATCTTTGTATGCTCCTGTTGGTGGAGGGGCCCGGCTGTCAGCGTGCTAGTTGTTCCTGGGTATTGGAGAGTGCGTCTTCTCCTTGATGGGGTGTGGGCAAGATGGCCAGAGCGGATGGCGGTAGTGGTGGGTCTGGGCGCTCCATGTGACCCTTCCGTGGCTGGGTCTGACCACGCAGGCTTTCAGCTGTGATCCGCCTGCCTTTGCTGTCAGCTTCCGCGGAGGGGGATGTGGTGCGTATGACCGAGGTGGTGGGAGGGTGGCGCTTTTGATTGCTGCCTTCCGCCCTGGTGCCTTGATTGTTGGTGGACCCGCTGTTCTCTTTTACTGTGCCTTCCGGGTGCTTCTCCCCTGGTGCAGATGATGACGTTCAGGAGGATGTACCGCGTGTCTGTCTTCTCTGATTCCTGGTTCCTCTGCTGGACTGGTCGGGGTTATTTGGGGTTGTGAGGGTTCTTTGAGTGTCCTCCAACGCGTTTCGGCCTTGTGCTGGCCTTCATATAGGGATGAAAACAGATGATAATGATAATCAATGTAATATGTAGGTTGAAATACAGTCATTAAATGAAACAGAACAGAAACAGCTGTTTAGGAGGCTTACGACTGGTGAGGAACAGCCAAACTGCTACAAAGGTGAGGTTGCGGAACACACTTTCATATCAAAGGTTAGACACCATTTCAAAATATGTACACAAAATATATATAACAATAGGATTGATTTTTGTCGAAAACGGGAGACAAACTGGATACAAACTCCGCACAGTTAGGGCCATGGTGGGAACTGAACCCATGCCTTCAGTGATGTAATACTAACCACTACACCAACAATGCTGCACCAGTCTTACTGCTAAAATTGCTTTACCCTCCTATACAGTAATCACATTGATAAAACCCAGTATTTTGGCACAATCCATATAAACATGTAGACAAGAAGCGAGTAAGTAGAATTTATTGTTTTTAATTCATGGATAGACGGGTGTGCTAGTAACACGACCTCAGCAACCATCGCAGGCAAATGATCTATAAATCCAGGGGAGCATATTTTAGGATCACTTTAGGGAAACGCTAGCAATGCCAATGAAACCTTAGACTCTCACTACATATTACTAGTCCCGCACCATCACTCTAAGTGTACAGCAATCACCATCGTTAGCGGAGTGCCAGAAACAAATGATGTAACATCTACCGATTCAAATGCGTTTTACAAATGTTACATTCTAGAATTAGTCCAATAAAAACATCCATTCACTGCTCGCCTCGCCTCTGCCGCATGAAGCATATGTAGGACGAGACGTTTGTGCCAAAATTATGAGCCACTTGGAAAAGCTCCATCATTACAGTCTCAGAAGGGTCATCTAAGTAGTCAGCTAGAGGCCACCTACAAACCGTGAGGCAGGCACGCGTTCCTCCCCATGGCCTGGTATGAAGACAAGCCAGACTCCGTCTTAGATGCAGCCACAATATCCAAGGGTTACACCTCTATTACACGGGGCACTCGGTAATGTATCTCTCTGACTTATAGGTTCTACACACATAGCGATGTGTGTGGGGCGACCTAGCTATTGTAGGTCAGGCACTGCCGCGGTGCTGTCGCTTGGCACACAGCGTGAGCTGACAGCGCCAATGGAGAACACTGGTGACCAGCAAGATTGATGGACACTGCCCAGCCATCTCAGACAGCGACGCACAGGGATGCACATTTGTGTCGCTATAGCCCCTATACACACGGATGTAGAGGCATTGCTTAGTTTGACAAAGTCGCTTAGAAAATGCCTTAATATTGGCATGTGTGTAGGCCCTAAAAAACAGGGAATAAATAAATAAAATAAAACCAAATAAATAAAATTAATAATAAAACAAATGAAATAAAGAAATATTTATTGAAAATGAACGAAGAAAATAAAGCAAAATAAGTAAATAAAATAATGATTTTTTTTATAAATAAAAAAAATAAATACATTTAATAAAAAATGCATGAAATAAAATAACAAATAAAAATATAAAATAAAACCAACTATTCAAATTATAACGAAATAAAATAAAACAAAATAAATAAATAATAAACAAATAAATAAAGTTCACAGGCGAATACTCGCACACAAGCACAGAAGCAGGATTGTGGTTAAACACACACCTCTATGGATGAGGACGCACCTGCAGTACACACACCTCTATGGATGAGGACGCACCTGCAGTACACACACCTCTATGGATGAGGACGCACCCGCAGTACACACACTTCTATGGATGAGGACGCACCTGCAGTACACACACCTCTATGGATGAGGACGCACCTGCAGTACACACACCTCTATGGATGAGGACGCACCTGCAGTACACACACCTCTATGGATGAGGACGCACCTGCAGTACACACACCTCTATGGATGAGGACGCACCTGCAGTACACACACCTCTATGGATTAGGACGCACCTGCAGTACACACACCTCTATGGATTAGGACGCACCTGCAGTACACACACCCCTATGGATGAGGACGCACCTGCAGTACACACACCCCTATGGATGAGGACGCACCTGCAGTACACACACCCCTATGGATGAGGACGCACCTGCAGTACACACACCCCTATGGATGAGGACGCACCTGCAGTACACACACCCCTATGGATGAGGACGCACCTGCAGTACACACACCCCTATGGATGAGGACGCACCTGCAGTACACACACCCCTATGGATGAGGACGCACCTGCAGTACACACACCCCTATGGATGAGGACGCACCTGCAGTACACACACCCCTATGGATGAGGACGCACCTGCAGTACACACACCTCTATGGATGAGGACGCACCTGCAGTACACACACCTCTATGGATGAGGACGCACCCGCAGTACACACACCTCTATGGATGAGGACGCACCCGCAGTACACACACCTCTATGGATGAGGACGCACCCGCAGTACACACACCTCTATGGATGAGGACGCACCCGCAGTACACACACCTCTATGGATGAGGACGCACCTGCAGTACACACACCTCTATGGATGAGGACGCACCTGCAGTACACACACCCCTATGGATGAGGACGCACCTGCAGTACACACACCCCTATGGATGAGGACGCACCTGCAGTACACACACCCCTATGGATGAGGACGCACCTGCAGTACACACACCCCTATGGATGAGGACGCACCTGCAGTACACACACCCCTATGGATGAGGACGCACCTGCAGTACACACACCTCTATGGATGAGGACGCACCTGCAGTACACACACCTCTATGGATGAGGACGCACCTGCAGTACACACACCTCTATGGATGAGGACGCACCTGCAGTACACACACCTCTATGGATGAGGACGCACCCGCAGTACACACACCTCTATGGATGAGGACGCACCCGCAGTACACACACCTCTATGGATGAGGACGCACCTGCAGTACACACACCTCTATGGATGAGGACGCACCTGCAGTACACACACCTCTATGGATGAGGACGCACCAGCAGTACACACACCTCTATGGATGAGGACGCACCCGCAGTACACACACCTCTATGGATGAGGACGCACCTGCAGTACACACACCTCTATGGATGAGGACGCACCTGCAGTACACACACCTCTATGGATGAGGACGCACCTGCAGTACACACACCCCTATGGATGAGGACGCACCTGCAGTACACACACCTCTATGGATGAGGACGCACCTGCAGTACACACACCCCTATGGATGAGGACGCACCTGCAGTACACACACCTCTATGGATGAGGACGCACCTGCAGTACACACACCTCTATGGATGAGGACGCACCTGCAGTACACACACCCCTATGGATGAGGACGCACCTGCAGTACACACACCTCTATGGATGAGGACGCACCTGCAGTACACACACCTCTATGGATGAGGACGCACCAGCAGTACACACACCTCTATGGATGAGGACGCACCCGCAGTACACACACCTCTATGGATGAGGACGCACCCGCAGTACACACACCTCTATGGATGAGGACGCACCTGCAGTACACACACCTCTATGGATGAGGACGCACCTGCAGTACACACACCTCTATGGATGAGGACGCACCAGCAGTACACACACCTCTATGGATGAGGACGCACCTGCAGTACACACACCTCTATGGATGAGGACGCACCAGCAGTACACACACCTCTATGGATGAGGACGCACCCGCAGTACACACACCTCTATGGATGAGGACGCACCCGCAGTACACACACCTCTATGGATGAGGACGCACCTGCAGTACACACACCTCTATGGATGAGGACGCACCTGCAGTACACACACCTCTATGGATGAGGACGCACCTGCAGTACACACACCCCTATGGATGAGGACGCACCTGCAGTACACACACCCCTATGGATGAGGACGCACCTGCAGTACACACACCCCTATGGATGAGGACGCACCTGCAGTACACACACCTCTATGGATGAGGACGCACCTGCAGTACACACACCCCTATGGATGAGGACGCACCTGCAGTACACACACCTCTATGGATGAGGACGCACCTGCAGTACACACACCCCTATGGATGAGGACGCACCTGCAGTACACACACCCCTATGGATGAGGACGCACCTGCAGTACACACACCCCTATGGATGAGGACGCACCTGCAGTACACACACCTCTATGGATGAGGACGCACCTGCAGTACACACACCTCTATGGATGAGGACGCACCTGCAGTACACACACCTCTATGGATGAGGACGCACCTGCAGTACACACACCTCTATGGATGAGGACGCACCTGCAGTACACACACCTCTATGGATGAGGACGCACCAGCAGTACACACACCTCTATGGATGAGGACGCACCCGCAGTACACACACCTCTATGGATGAGGACGCACCCGCAGTACACACACCTCTATGGATGAGGACGCACCTGCAGTACACACACCTCTATGGATGAGGACGCACCCGCAGTACACACACCTCTATGGATAAGGACGCACCCGCAGTACACACACCTCTATGGATTAGGACGCACCTGCAGTACACACACCCCTATGGATGAGGACGCACCTGCAGTACACACACCCCTATGGATGAGGATGCACCTGCAGTACACACACCCCTATGGATGAGGACGCACCCGCAGTACACGCACCTCTATGGATGAGGACGCACCTGCAGTACACACACCTCTATTAATGAGGACGCACCTGCAGTAAACACCTCTATGGATGAGGACGCATCCGCAGTACACACACCTCTATGGATGAGGACGCACCCGCAGTACACTCACCTCTATGGATGAGGACGCACCCGCAGTACACGCACCTCTATGGATGAGGACGCACCCGCAGTACACGCAACTCTATGGATGAGGACGCACCTGCAGTACACACACCTCTATGGATGAGGACGCACCTGCAATACACACACCTCTATGGATGAGGACGCATCCGCAGTACACACACCTCTATGGATGAGGACGCACCCGCAGTACACACACCTCTATGGATGAGGACGCACCTGCAGTACACACACCTCTATGGATGAGGACGCACCTGCAGTACACACACCTCTATGGATGAGGACGCACCTGCAGTACACACACCTCTATGGATGAGGACACACCTGCAGTACACACACAACCACCCACCACTCCCATGAGAAGGGATTCATTATATTTAGTCTACAGTTTCCATGTTGACATTCATAGCATCAATACAAGAAAATTGATAAGGCATAAATGTCAACTGACATGTCAACATCTTCCGCACGCCATCATGTAACTTGCTAACATATATTATATTGAGATTGACATGGTCACAATGTAAAAACTGTTATTTTTTGAGTAAAGCAACCGCTAAACTTAATCCTTACTCTGTAGCGAAGTCTTGGCCTGGTACACGCGTGTGCGCCCTGCCGATGTTTTCATAGCTGAGTGATAATATTACAGCAACTGTGCAAACCAAAATGTGTGATGGCGTTACCATTTGCTTATAACATCACTAGAATGGCATCCCCCATCCATGGGCAGCTTAGGGTAGAGGGAAGAGGATAACATGTCATGGGTGTGTCATGGAAGTGTCAGGGGTGTGTAATGGGAGTGTCAAGGGCATGCTATGGGACTGTCAGGGGTGTGTTATGGGAGTGTCAGGCGTGTTATGGGGGTGTCAGGGGTGTGTCATGGGAGTGTCAGGGGTGTGTAATGGGAGTGTCAAGGGCATGTTATGGGGGTGTCAGGGGTGTTATATGGGAGTGTCAGGGGTGTGTTATGGGAGTGGCAGGGGTGTGTTATGGGAGTGGCAGGGCATGTTATGGGAGTGGCAGAGGTGTGTTATGGGTGTGTCAGGGGTGTGTCATGGGAGTGTCAAGGGCATGCTATGGGAGTGTCAGGGGTGTGTTATGGGAGTGTCAGGCGTGTTATGGGGATGTCAGGGGTGTTATATGGTAGTGTCAGGGGTGTGTTATGGGAGTGGCAGGGGCATGCTATGGGTGTTAGGGGAGTGTAAGTGGTGCTATATGGGAGTGTCAGGGGCGTGTTATGGGAGTATCAGGGGCGTGTTATATGGGAGTGTCGGGTGTTATATGGGAGTGTCAGGGGTGTTATATGGGAGTGCCAGGTGTGTTATATGGGAGTGTCAGGGGCGTGTTATATGGGAGTGCCAGGTGTGTTATATGGGAGTGTCAGGGGTGTTATATGGGAGTGCCAGGTGTGTTATATGGGAGTGTCAGGGGCGTGTTAGGGGAGTGCCAGGCGTGTTATATGGGAGTGTCAGTGGCGTGATTTATGGGAGTGTCAGGGGTGTTATATAGGAGTGTCAGGAACGTGTTAGGGGAATGCCAGGCGTGTTATATGGGAGTGTCAGTGGTGTGTTATATGGGAGTGTCAGGGGTGTTATATGGGAGTGCCAGGTGTGTTATATGGGAGTGTCAGGGGTGTGTTATATGGGAGTGTCAGGGGCATGTTATGGGAGTGTCAGGGGCGTGTTATATGGGAGTGTCAGGGGTGTTATATGGGAGTGTCAGGGGTGTTATATGGGAGTGTCAGGGGCGTGTTATATGGGAGTGTCAGGGGCGTGTTATATGGGAGTGTCAGGGGTGTTATATGGGAGTGTCAGGGGCGTGTTATGGGAGTGTCAGGGGGTGTTATATGGGAGTGTCAGGGGCGTGTTATGGGAGTGTCAGGGGGTGTTATATGGGAGTGCCAGGTGTGTTATATGGGAGTGTCAGGGGTGTGTTATATGGGAGTGCCAGGTGTGTTATATGGGAGTGTCAGGGGTGTGTTATATGAGAGTGTCAGGGGCGTGTTATATGGGAGTGTCAGGGGCGTGTTATATGGGAGTGTCAGGGGCGTGTTATATGGGAGTGTCAGGGGCGTGTTATATGGGAGTGTCAGGGGCGTGTTATATGGGAGTGTCAGGGGCGTGTTATATGGGAGTGTCAGGGGCGTGTTATATGGGAGTGTCAGGGGTGTTATATGGGAGTGTCAGGGGCGTGTTATGGGAGTGTCAGGGGCGTGTTATATGGGAGTGTCAGGGGCGTGTTATATGGGAGTGTCAGGGGCGTGTTATATGGGAGTGTCAGGGGCGTGTTATATGGGAGTGTCAGGGGCGTGTTATATGGGAGTGTCAGGGGTGTTATATGGGAGTGTCAGGGGCGTGTTATGGGAGTGTCAGGGGCGTGTTATATGGGAGTGTCAGGGGTGTTATATGGGAGTGTCAGGGGCGTGTTATGGGAGTGTCAGGGGCGTGTTATATGGGAGTGTCAGGGGCGTGTTATATGGGAGTGTCAGGGGCGTGTTATATGGGAGTGTCAGGGGCGTGTTATATGGGAGTGTCAGGGGTGTTATATGGGAGTGTCAGGGGCATGTTATGAGAGTGTCAGGGGCGTGTTATATGGGAGTGTCAGGGGTGTTATATGGGAGTGTCAGGGGCGTGTTATGGGAGTGTCAGGGGCGTGTTATATGGGAGTGTCAGGGGCGTGTTATATGGGAGTGTCAGGGGCGTGTTATATGGGAGTGTCAGGGGTGTTATATGGGAGTGTCAGGGGTGTTATATGGGAGTGTCAGGGGCATGTTATGGGAGTGTCAGGGGCGTGTTATGGGAGTGTCAGGGGTGTGTTATATGGGAGTGTCATTGCCTGATTCATCCTGTGGCTGCGATCTCTCCCGCATTATTGCATCCCTAGTGCATGGCCCTATATTAAAGGCTTAACAAGGGGACTGTGCCCGACAGGGGCTTCTTGAGTAGTCAGTGTTGCTATCGATGGTATATCGATGGTGGATAGATCGTACGGCAATCGAGCATTACTGAGATGTGCACAGAGGGCGACGGGCATTGCAGGGCTGGAGAAGCTGACACTCAGTAGTTCACAGGGGGAAAGCTTAATCCCCCAACTTGCAAATCTATGAGAGACCGCAGCCGCGTATGATCTGAATCAGGCCCCATAACCTTATACTGAGCCGTGACCCCTGACCTTAACGATAATGTCAACATTTTCACCATATTCAGATTGTAACATTTGACCTACTGACATTATGATTGCCGACACACTGAAAGCTGACATCATAATGACACAACCATGACAATAATACTTCCAGCTAGTGGTTATACACTAGCTGAATCCAGGTTTTTGGTCGACAGTAATTATGTCAACAGTCAGTAGGTTGACCACATGTAAAAGTTAGACAGGATCTAGGTCGACACAAGAAAAGGTAGACATGAAAATGTTCAACACAGGAAAATGTCTACATGAGTTTTTCATGCGAGGGGACGTGGTATATCGGCATAAATAAATACATAAATCGGCAGATTTTGACACAGACACACAAAAAAATTGTAGACTTTTCATGGCGACTTTTTGCGTGTGTTGACCTTTTCATGTGTCGACTTATTGCTTGTCGATCTATTGTTAAACTGACACCTGTTCTGCCTATGTAGGAACCGCTGCGATTTCATCATGGCTCCACATCTCGCAGGAGATTCCGGCACCCTGCGGCACGTGCCAACTACAGGGCGTCACCATCGGGCAGAGAAATGGTCGCTGTGCGTCTGCGCCACCACTTGAAGTCCTTTGTGTAGCTCTACAGTTCCTCCAAGGTGATGTTTCTGCTGGAGGATGGATCTATACCGTGTAGAACAAGTGTTTGGCTTTCGCTTCTCAAGTATTCTTAAAGCAGTAAACTGGAGGCACTTGGGAAATGTCAGCGATGTTTATGGATGTTCCACTATAGTACATCCGCTGAGATGAAAAGGTTAATTGGGGACATCTTGCCATCTCACAAAACAAAAGCTTAACGATGTAAATGGAATCATGAAACGGTCCAGATTGGCCGGGAATCAATACAAATTACCTTAGCACCGTGTTGTGTTCAGAGTTAATTGTAGGTAAGACGATCATACACCTCATCTGTTAAAAGTTATTTAAAAGCAGCCGCATATTTATGTCCCACAGCGGCGGCGGCGGCAGCTACAAACCTTCCTGTGATTAGATTATTATAACGCCGTACAATAGGATGCGGTACGGAGAATTACAGGAATAGCGCGCTTACATCGTAACCATTGTACATATCCGAGATTACATCACTGATTGTACCCATGAAATAAGACATTTACAACAGAGCTAGGCCGCGTATCAGTGGTGGTCACCCCGAGAGAGAGACAGTCTAATAGGTCTCACACCTGGGGTGTACACTGACACCGGGGTCCCAGAACAATGACACACTGACACCTGGGGTCCCAGAATAATGACCTAATGACACTCAGGGTCCCAGAACAATGACACACTGACCAGAGGCGTAGGGAGGGCGGAGCCGGCTGAGCACGGGCTCCGGGCGCCGATACATCAAAGAGCGCCAGAGCCGTACAGCCCACTCCTTGCTCCCTCCCCGCTTCCTGCGCTGCCCGACCCCACTCACTGATGACACTGACAGGGTGCTGCTGGGCTGGCAGAAGGTAGGGGGCGCTGTGTGTACAGAGTTCCTCCCAGGCAAGCAGTGCTCCGTGGCGGTGTGAGAGAGCGGGCCGAGTGAGCCGGGAAAGCGGACCAGCAGCTGCCGTGAGTGTACTATTATCTGACCAAGGCCAGGGTGGTTTATGCTGGGGGGCTCAGGGGTTTCCCTGATGTTTGTTTGAGGGTGGAGGATGTATGCTATGTTTACATATTGTGCATGTGTATGTATGGTATGTCTGTGTATGTATGGTATGTATGTGTACATGATTGTGTGTGTATGTATGGTATGGTATGTGCGTGTGTACATGATGTGTGTGTATAGTATGTGTGTGTACATGATGTGTGCGTGTGCCTGATGTATGTACTGTATGCATGCATGTTTGTGTACATATGTGTATGTATGCTATGTGTGTACATAATGTATGTGTGTACATGATGTGTATGTAAGGTATGTGTGTACATGATGTATGCTACAGTATATGTGTGTTTTGTGTGTTTGTGTATGCATGATGTATGTATGCATGGTATGCAGGGCCGTTTCTAGAGGCGGACAAACCGTGCAGCAGCCCGGGGCGCCGCACGGCTTGTCAGCCTCTGTTAACAGTCGCCCGGCAGCTCCCCCCAGCGCCGCTGCCTCCCTTTCTCCCCCTCTCTCCCCAGCCGCCACTTGATTTCCCAGGAGAGGGGAGGGGAGCGCATCGCGCGGCGTCTCTCATTCCCCTCGCTCACTGGGCTGTCAGCCAATCAGAGGAGCTTGCGGGCCGGCAGCCAATCAGGAGCCAGCCCGCAAGTTATGAATGGCTGACAGCTTCAGGTACACAATGAAGGGGAAGGAGAGATGCGCGATGCATATCTGTGGCACTGTGGGGGGCATATCTGTGGCACAGTGGGGGTATATGTTTGACACTGTGGGGGCCATATATGTGGCACTGTGGGGGCATATGTTTGGCACTGTGGGGGCATATATGTGGCACTGTGTGGGCATATGTGTGGCACTGTGGGGGCATATCTGCCACTGTGGGGGCCATATGTTTGGCACTGTGGGGGCATATCTGTGGCACTGTGGGGGCATATGTGTGGCACTCTGGGGGCATATGTTAGGCACTGTGGGGGCATATGTTTGGCACTGGGGGGGCATATGTGGCACTGTGGGGGCATATGTTTGGCACTGTGGGGGCATATGCTTGGCACTGTGGGGGCATATGTTTGGCACTGTGGGGGCATATGTGTGGCACTGGGGGCATATGTGTGGCACTGGGGGCATATGTGTGGCACTGTGGGGGCATATCTGCCACTGTGGGGGCATATATGTATGGCACTGTGGGGGCATATCTGGCACTGTGGGGGCATATTAGTAAACGGCATCAGTTGTACGGCAGCGGCGCGTGGGGCATAATGTGTAATAGGCATTGCGGTGTGGGAAGTATTGTGTAATTGCCATCACAGTGTGGGGTCTAATGGGCATCATTGTGAGGGACATAATGTGTAATTGTCATCACGGTGTGCAACATAATGTGTAATTGTCATCATGGTGTGCGGCGTAATATGTAATTGTCATCACAGTATGTGGCGTAATGTGTCTGTCATCACAGTGTGCTGCATAATGTGTCTGTCATCACAGTGTGCAGCGTAATGTGTAATTGGCATCACGGATAAATAGTGTATAATGATTTAAGTAGCCTGTCATTGTTTGGCCTTGATCTGTGAGGTGTACTAGGTCACTGTGTGGGCCTTTTTATTTTTATGTCACTGTGTGGCCTTCAGCCCGCCAACTTAAGTGCGGGAGGACAATGACAATTCCTGCAGTAACCAATGTCTGGACAGGTTGCGAAAGTAAGATGCAAGGTAATTGTTTTCCTGCTAGACCACGCCCTTATATTAAGCCACACCCCCTTTAAAATAAACCACGCCCCTATTTTGCCGCGCAATTTCTTCTCTATATATGGATGGTATGTGTACATGATGTGTGTTTTTATGTATCGTATATGTGTGTGTACATTGGGCCTTATTCTAGTTCACTCTTTCTGACAAAATCCTTCTTAGATGGACAAAACCATGTGCACTGCAGGTGGGGCAGATGTTACTTGTGCAGAGATAATTAGATTTGGGCGGGGTTTTACTTCAAACTGAGATCTATATTGCAGTGTAAAAATAAAGCAGCCAGTATTTACCCAGCACAGAAACAAAATAACTCACCCAAATCTAACGCTCTCTGCACATTTTACATCTGCCCCACCTGCAGTGCACATGGTTTTGTCCATCTAAGAAGGATTTTGTCAGAATGAGTGAACTAGAATAAGGCCCATTGCGTGTATGCTGAGTGTATGCTGAGTGTATGCTGCGTGTATGCTGTGTGTGTGTGTATGTAGGTTATGTATGTGTATGTACATGATGTGTGTGTGTGTGTGTATGAATGTCATGTATGGATGTGTACATAATGTGTGTATGCTATGTGTGTGTGTGTACAGGATGTGTGTATCTATGGCATGTGTGTTGTTTGTGGGTATTTGTGTATATAGTTATGTGCATGTACAAACCCCCCCCCCCCCCCCTTGAAAATCCTGTGTTTGCCCCTCCTCCTAGAAGTGCATCGGCATCGCTGCCCAACACAACTAAGTGAAGCCACAGCGGAGCAGTCTCCCCCCCCCCCCCTGTCAAGCGGTGGGCTGGCACTGGGGAGCAGGGGATAATGAGGCAAGCAGCGGCCAGTGGACGGACCAGTAGCTGAGCAGTGGCCAGTGGACGGACCAGTAGCTGAGCAGATGCTGGTGAGAAGACTTGCCTTACCTACCCTCCCATACACTCTTCCCCTGTCACTTGATCCCAATTATCTCACTCCCTCTTGCCCCTTATCACCACCTCAACCTCTCAAGTAACCCCATGTCACCTCACCCCCAATCACCTCACCCCTTTGCCCAACCAAGCACCTCACCACCCCTATCACTCCCCTGTTGCCTCACCCCCTTTCACCTAACCCCCTTCCATCACCTTACTTACAGATGGGTCTGGTCCCATCTTGGCAGGAGATGGCGCTGGCGTCGCCAGCCGCCATCCCCCGCCAGCGCCATGGCGATGGTGAGAAGGGGACGCGCGCGCACGAGAGGCGCGCGCGTCCCCTTCCGACGGCGCTTCCATCCGTTCCCCCGGGTCCCCGCCGGCTTGCCGGCGGTAACCCGGGGTCCCCGCCGCCTGCCCGCACCGCCCCCTAACCCCCCCTAACCCTGTCCGTCTCCCTGAGGCGGAGACGGACAGGGTTTCCGTTGCGCGTCTCAGTGTATTCGCTGGCGTGGCTGCTGGTGGGTCGCCAGCGCGGACGTTCTGGCGACCCGCCAGCAAGGATTGGACCTGACCCATCTGTATTCACCCCCTGGCACCTCACCTTGTATCACACACCCCCATCTTGCGCCGTCACCTCACCCCTCTTTCAGCTCTCCCCCACACCATCTTTCCTCTTTATTGCTCTCTTCCCTTCCCTTCCCATTCCCAACCTTTTCTCCCACCCAGTCACCCTCTCTCCCCTGCGCCCCCCACCCCCACTTCTCTTTCTCTCAACCCTCACTCACCACCACCACCCCACCCCCCGTCTGTGGCTATATGTGTAATGGGTAGTTTGTTAAAATGTGCAACGGGCATTACTGTGTGTGGTATAGTGTTAGGCTGCGCCCCCTTTTTGCTGTGCAAGAGCCCCGCCTACTACAAATCAGGGGGGGCGCGAAACATGCCCTTGCTCTGGGCACCGTGGCACCTGGCTACACCACTGACCCTGACACCTGGGGTCCCAGAATAATGACACTCGGGGTCCCAGAATAATGACACAATGACACTCGTGGTCAATGACACACTGACACTTGGGGTCCCAGTACAATGACACACTGACACTTGGGGTCCCAGTACAATGACACACTGGAACTTGGGGACCCAACAGGGCTGAAATGGTTTTCCAGAGGAGCACCCCCTTAGCTCATCTAAGGAAAAGCAAGGATCCTGTGAATGTGTCTTCAGCCTTCTGTTTTTCTCGCTCACCTATTATTCTGTACGAATGGAAACTGAACAGAAGTAAATAAATCTCTTCCAGATTCTGACCTTAAGAAACATTTCGGAGGGGAATCCCCAGTAGATGACCTTGGCTGGGAATGATTTGCTTACTGCATAATTCTGACATGTTTAGCCAATAAAATAAAATCTGTAGATTCATAAAAATGTAGAAGAAAAGGCGCTGACACAGGGAAACGGCACCGGGCAGCACACAATACGCAGCTTGCCGCACAATGCAATCAGACGCCTTGTTTCTGCTGCTCTGGAATATAATAATTGGTTCCCATCTCAAATAAAATGTGTACTCCAGTAAATTAATTGAGCAACATAATTCCCCAATTTTCCCTTTGATAGTATCCAAAATGCCATCAATCTGCTACAGAATAAGAACAATCTAGTGACTGGGAGACGACAGAGCCTTTGATGGTGTGAATTTTCATTACAATGTAGCACTTATCGGAACTAGCGCTGATGAGATCCAATCACGTACAGCAGCTGTTGGAGACATTTCACATTGAAGATTCAAAACCCATGATTGTGGACTGTGCAGATGACGGTACAAACCCATCCCTTGCCGGGACTCAGCAATGTCAGTGACTGTATTTAATAATTATATTATTATTACACTTGGGAATTATCCCCTGTAATAGTCGCTTTCAGATCATTGAGGTCTGGGAGTCCCCACGTTTGTACTGCACATGCGCAGGGACGGATAACATTCCAGGCGTCAAACGGCGCAATGTATCCGGGATCAGATGTCATCTAATTACGTACAGTCCAATGAGCACCTGTCTCTACATTTGGGGCCTAATTCATGTTTTTACACAAATGCAGCTGCGTTTATCTAGGTTACGGAACGACCAATCATCGCGAGTGATCCTGCCGCCCAGGAAAGGAGATATTCGCCCACCAGAGCCATCGCCAAGTCCTCCGCAATTGCGTACTCATAGGCAGCAAAGAGGTAATAACAATGATCATTGACTCCAAGGATTGACCTATTGCTACACAGACTGGCCACGGCAGTAGTGATGCTGGCGCCATGTTTCTCTAAATACATGATCGCAGCTGTAAGGAAGACACTCGCCATGAGGCTGTGACACACCTGAGTTTTTAACCCCCACAAACCTAGGAAAAGTATATACAGCAACGATATACTCATATACAGTATCTGGTATTTTCTGTTGACATGATAGAATGGCAACAAAATATTCCACTCACAGCCTAACTGTAATCTTACCTCTTACAGGCTAACCCTAACTTTCACTCTCACAATTAAACTCCAACCTCCCCTCTCACAGCCTAAACCTAACCTCCATTCTCACAGCCTAACCCTAACCTCCCCTCTCACAGCCTAACCCTAACTTTCACTCTCAGAATCTAACTCCAACCCCCCCTCTCACAGCCTAACCGTAACCTCCATTCTCACAGCCTAACCCTAACCTCCCCTCTCACAGCCTAACCCTAATCTCTCATCGTGCAGCCTATCCCTAACCTCCGCTCTCACTGCCTAATCCCAGTTTTCCCTCCCGCAACCTAACCCCAACCTCCACTCTCACAGCCTAAACCTAACCTCTACTCTCACAGCCTAACCCTAACCTCCACTCTCACAGCCTAACCCTAACCTCCACTCTCACAGCCTGACCCTAGCCTCCCCTCTCACAGCCTAACTTCCACTGTCTCAGCCTAATCCTAACCTCTCATCCTGCAGCTTTACCTTAACCTCCGCTCTCACTGCCTAATCCCAATCTTGCCTCCCACTGGCTAACCCCAACCTCCAGTTTCACAGACTAACCCTAACCTCCCCTCTCACAGCCTAACCGTAACCTCCATTCTCACAGCCTAACCCTAATATCTCATCATGCAGCCTATTCCTAACCTCCGCTCTCACAGCCTAATCCCAGTTTTCCCTCCCACAACCTAACCCCAACCTCCACTCTCACAGCCTAAACCTAACCTCGATTCCCACAGCCTAACCCTAACCTCCACTCTCACAGCCTGACCCTAACCTCCACTCACAGCCTGACCCTAACCTCCACTCACAGCCTGACCCTAACCTCCACTCTCACAGCCTCACCCTAGCCTCCCCTCTCACAGCCTAACTTCCACTCTCTCAGCCTAATCCTAACCTCTACTCTCACAGCCTAACCCTAACCTCCACTCTCACAACCTAACCCTAACCTCCACTCTCACAGCCTGACCCTAGCCTCCCCTCTCACAGCCTAACTTCCACTCTCTCAGCCTAATCCTAACCTCTCATCCTGCAGCCTTACCTTAACTATCGCTCTCACTGCCTAATCCCAATCTTGCCCCCACTGGCTAACCCCAACCTCCACTTTCACAGCCTAACTCTAGTTTCACAGCCTAACCCTCACCTCCATTCTCACAGCCTAACCCTAACCTCCATTCTCACAGCCTAACCCTAACCTCCTTTCTCACAGCCTAACCCTAAATTCTGCGCTCACAGCTAATGTTAACCTCCACTCTCACAGCCTAACTCTAACCACCCCTCTCACAGCCTAACCTCCCCACTCACATCCTAACCCTAACCACCCCTCTCACAGCCTAACTTCCCCTCTCACAGCCTAACCCTAACCTCCACTCTCACAGCCTAACCTTAACCTCCACTTCCACAGCCTAACCTCCCCTCTCACAGCCTAACCACAACCTCTCATCCTGCAGCCTAACCCTAACCATCCACGGCCTGTCTGTACAAATTGTTGACATGCCGCACAACTGCCATGTCACGAATGAAAAGTCAGTCATCCCTGAACACTCTCCATATGAATGAACGGGGACATTCTTATTGGTTCACAGCAGTTCCACTTCCCACGCTCAGACCAATGATTGTGATTACAGTAGCCATTATTGTCCTACCAAACCATCGCAGAATGGGCAAGAGGGTTTACCTGCAGATATAACAGATACTAGTGTAACAGTGGAGACTCTGCATCTGTGTTGTTCCCCTTTCTTAGCTGAATCCTCCTACACTCTCCGCAACGCCACATTACCCGATGTTCCCACCACGCCACTTCTACAAATGATTGACTATCTCTGCGCCAGACAATCGCACCCCGCCCACAGAATGAGCAGCTTTTGATTTCTGGTCAATTTTATGAGATACAAATATGCAAAAGAGCAGCGGTAACCCAACATCTCCCCTCTCCAATCGCTACAATATACCTGCACTTCACAAGACATGAAAGGAGAATCTGGTAGCGATGGATCATTCATAAAGCAGAAATCCCATAGTTCTGTGCTCGGTATAACAAGGAGATTATCTGTCATGATCTTATCTACTGTTCCTTTCAAGTATACAGAAAAAAACACTATCAAAGGCTTAATATCATTCAAGTACATGTACATCTGTCAGGGAAACGTGTGAGATCTCAGTGGTGATACATTGTAACCAGGGGCGGATTGGCCATTAAAGTTACCGGGAAGTTTCCCGGGAGGCCGGCCGAACCCGAGGCCGAAAGCTCCACCCAGTCGCAGGTGTAACACTGCCCGGACACTGCAGGACAAGCACAGCCCATGTGCTGCGTTGATCAAACTGACATCGCCGGCGCCGCAGCACCACACAAATATATAGTTCAACTTCAATCCCCTAAAACAGAACTACCGGCGGTGCAATGAAAGGGCCCACAGCCGTGGACACTGCTAGAACAAATAATTTATTAGTACTAGTAATGTCCACGTCTGTTAGCCCTTTCATTGCTGCGGGCGGCAGGCTGTCGGGTGACTGTGCGCCTGAACATGAGGAGCCGCACACAATTCTCAGCGTCTGCACTCTGCATCCAGGTACCTCCTCTCAGTAACCTGCTGGCCTGACACCTCCAGCGCCGTTCCCGAGGCTCCAGACGCCGACCCGCACCACTCCCAGCTGCGATGATCAGGAGGAAGACGGAGATGGGAGGCTTAGGAAATCCTAGTGCCCAGCTCCGCATATTGCAGAGGTTGTGGATAGGCAGGGGAGGATGTAGGGGAGTCCGAGGCAGAGACGCTAACTGAGCCCTGCACGCGTCCAGCATGGATGGTGCGGCCGAAAATGTTTGCTGAGAGGTGTCTGAGGCAATGACACCTGGCGATCCCTGCATCCCCTAGGGAGATTCCTGCACTGGAATCACCTGGAAGAAGCAACTCTACCATCCTGGTGTTACACAGGTGACTTGCTATGCACCTTATGGAAGTCTCAGGTACCCATTTGCTCTCTGCCTGATGATGGCGATATATGTTAATATTTCTTAGTATTTGTATAAGAGTGTGCTGGGAGCTCAGTGATGCAGTTGTTTTTGTGTGATTCGGCGCGCTTCTGGAAATTTCCTGGGTTGGTTTTGTATTTCAATCCTGCCCTGTATCTATCTGCCTCTGTATGTTTCTCTGTCGTCTGTGTCCCCTACTACCCCACTCGTCAGCCTGTGTCCTCTACTACCCCACCCATCCATCCATGTTCCCTACCCCCCACCCATCCATCCGTGTATCCTACCACCCCACCCCCATCCATGTCCCCTACCCCCCCCACCCATCCGTCTGTGTTCGCCACCCACCCGTCTGTGTTCGCCACCAACCCGTCTGTGTTCGCCACCAACCCGTCTGTGTTCGCCACCAACCCGTCTGTGTTCCCCACCTACCCGTCTGTGTTCCCCCATCTATCTGTCTGTGTTCCCCGACCTATCCGTCTGTGTCCCCCACCCATCCGTCTGTGTCCCCCACCCATCCGTCTGTGTCCCCCACCCATCCGTCTGTATCCCCCACCCATCCATCTGCGTCTCCCTCCCCCACCCATCCATCTGTGTCCCCCACACATCCGTCTGTGTCCTTACCCCCCCACCCATCTGTCTGTGTCCTTACCCCCCCACCCATCTGTCTGTGTCCTCTACCCCTCCTCCTAACCTCTTTTGATCCTCCTATCCTGCCTACCATACCCCTCCATCCGTTCCTACTTATCCTATTGTTTTGCGTTCGTCCACCCACCTCCTTTTAGTCTGTTAACTCTTATGAGCAGGGCCCTCCTTCCTCACGTACTCACCCTACCTCATTACCTCACCAGCACTCCTGCCCTGTTCTTCCCTTCCTCTACTTCATCTTCAGTCTCCTCGACGATTTCGACATCTTCTTCAGAACTGATGCTGATTTTAGTTCTACCAGCTATACCCCTATTTATGCTGTATTTTATTACCACACCCTGTACGTTACCTTGTAATTTGTTTTTTGTTTGCTATGTACGGCGCTGCGGACACTTTGTGGCGCCTTATAAATAAACGTACTACCTCCCACCCATCCCTCTGTGTCCCCTACCCCCCCATCTGTCTGTCTCCTTCTCCACACCCATCCATCTGTGTCCCCTCCGCCCAAACCATTTGTCTATGTCCCCCATATGATGCTCTGTCTGTTCATCTGACCAACTATGCCCACATATTATTGTTTGCTTGTGCGTCTATGCCCTCTTAACCTTCACCTGTCTACCCATGCCCTCATCTGTCTGTCCATCTATGCCCCCTGTTCTGTGCTGTAGTCAGGTAGTGATTTTCTGTTCGCTCCCCCTCCCTCTCTCCCTAACTTTCTTGCTCCTTTCTCCATGATACACACACTCTCTCTCCCTCCCTCTCTTGCTGACACCTTCTTTCTCTCCCTCTTGCCCTGACACTGTCTCACTCTGACACTTTCCTTACTGTCACTCTCTTCTTCTTTCCCTTCCTGAAACTCTATTTCCCACTTCTGTTTGCACGTTTCTCTCTTTTTCTCCATCATACCACCTGTGAAACCCTCTCCTGCTCTGCTCCTCTGATCCCTTTATCTCTCTTTCTTCCAGACACCCTCTCCCTTTCACTTCTTTCTTCCTTTCTCTCTCTCTCTCTCTCTCTCTCTCACACCCTCTCCTGCCCTCCTGAGAGGCATTAAACTGACAGTGTGTGTGTGTGTGTGTGTGGGGGGGGGGGGGGGGCTATGGGGCCCTTCAAGGTTTTGCTATGGGCCCCAGGGTGTTCTAGTTATGCCCCTGCATGCTTCACTATTTTTTTATGAGCCCATTTGACCTGCTACAATCACTGTCAATGTCATTCATAAAACATACATTTAATTTCCATTTTTAGACTGCAGCACCTCACTATCTTCAATTGAATGGTACAAAGGAATTGACTGTATCACCAATTTAGGAATTTTAAATTTTTTTTTTTCTTTTCAAATGTAACATGCCACACCCACAGTTGGGTTCCCAACATACCCTTGCTCCTGGCACCATCGTAACCTAGCTACCCCTCTGCTCCCTTCACAGTGTGACGGTGCTCCGTGCTGGAAAGGTAGCCTTGCGCAGAGCCCCAACTCCATCTCTGTCCCCACTGTCAATGTCCTCACATCCTCTCCACCTCTGCCCATGCATCCCGCAATCGCAATCCCTGAATCCCCTCCGCCTCCGTCCCCATGACCCCTCAGTCTCTTTCCCCGCATCCCTGCCATCTCTGTCCCCGCATACTCTCTGCCTCTGTCCCAACATCTCCTCTACCTCTGTAACCGCTGCCTCTGTCCCCGTGTCCCCTCTGCCTCTAAACCCACATCCTATCTGTCCCTGGGTCCCTGATGTCTCTGTCCCTGTGTCCCTGCTTTACCTGGATTTTGGCTCAATTGCGTGGCATAATGTGAATTTTGGCTCAAACAGTGTGGCATAATGTTATTCTTGCCTCAAACTGTATGAATTTTGGATTATTCAGTGTGGCATAATATGAATTTTTAAAGTGAGTAGAGTTGATGCTGGGTGTGGGAAGATATGCCAGGCTGCAGTTAGGAGGCTGCTGCTGGGGTCTGGGGAAGGGGATGTAAGGGGATGCAGCAGTGTGTCTCCCGTTTAAAATCCAGTATTGATTAGGCTGATTTAACGCTTATGGATGGTATGCTTAAACCAGCTTAACCAGCCCAGCGAGCCGCTTAACACTGCCCCGCCAAATGCCCTCCGCACCCGAATCCCTTCGCTAGCATGCGAGGGGATATGTTCTCTGAGTGTAACATCACAGAGAACCAGTATCAAAAATATCAACAGCCTGAAGGTGAGTGTGTAAGGTGAAGTTAGTGTCAGGCAACCATACAGGGTCCATTCACATTTTACAGTCCCTCCAACAAACACAAGATGAGTTTATGAATTTAATATTTAGACACTATCAATGCTTTAGCCTTGCCTGTCACTGATGTCTCTAAGTATACTTATGTGGTAATCCTGCCTTCTATTATACTGGCTCCGCCCATTGCTGATTTAGTGCCGCCCACATGAGGCCACTTTCAGAAATTTTCCAGGGCCACTTTTAGTCCCCAATCCGTCCCTGATTGTAACAGACACTTAGCGGCATTGTACCCACAGTGCTTCCTGGCTGCTGGGACCACCACTATATAATGTTTCTAAGGGCTTTCTTTTGTTTTTAGATTTACATTGAATGTTAATTATAAATTCTTTTATTTTTGTTAGACAAAATATCACATTTTAAAAACAATTTGTGATATGTTCAATTCCATTGTGTGTAGCAAACGTTAACATTGTCACCTAACACATCGCGTGTAAATGCAGAACATAGCAGGGGCCTGGGGGGGGGGGGTAAATCTTGGGGTCCTCGGGCTGGCTCAATGTTTCCCAGTGATGCTCACTGGTGTGTGTGTGTGTGTGTGTGTGGGGGGGGGGGGGGGATTCCTCTGTACCCCCAGGGCCGGTGCTAGGGGGTTCGGCGCCCTCCTGCAAACTATAAATTTGCGTCCACAAAAGCTTTACAAAGGAACAGTGCACACCAAAACAAAAACATGTGATCTCACAAGGAAGGGAAGGCCACACAATAGTACTCACACTCCAAATTATACCACACAGTAGCCCAATATTATTCACCTTACACAGCTGTAACTAGCCATTTTGGTGCCATGAGAGTGGCTTCATGGGGAAGAGGCGTGGTCACATAAAAATACACCGTAATCCCCATAACACATTATGCTTCACACCTCAATGCCCATTACACATTATACCACACAGTAATGCAAATTTGTTAGGAGTCCCAATGGACTGCACGATAAGAAGCAATGATACTTGCTGGAGGAACAGACAAACGGAGGCAGGATGGATAAAACTCACTGCTTTATCAGGTTAAATCAATCAGGAACAGGAATCAAGGTACAGGAATCAAGGTACAGGAATCAAGGCTCCAAACAACTCCCAAAAACTCCATAACTGGCCCTGAGCTCAGGGCAATTGCAGTTTTTAAACCAGAGCCAACCAATAGCTGCAGCACACAGAGACAGGCCCCTTAATGATCAGAATGTGCTGCAGCTGGGAATGGCACTCTGAGAGCAGCCCAGTCCAGCTAATTACACCAGCTGGAACTGCTCTCAGAGACCACTGCTCTGTAGGCAGAACCCACTAGCAGCACCTCTGGTCACCCACAGGTACTGCCGACAAATAAATCAGCACCTCTGACCACACAGAGGCACTGCAAGGTGAACATAACAGCAGTACCTCTGTGTAACCAGAGGTACCACAGACCAAACAAGATATACATGGCAGTCCTGACATAATGCCCCCCTTGAGAAGGCGGATTCCAGACGCCTTCTGGAAGTTCATGCTCAGGCTTCTCTCACTGGGCAGAGCAACAGTCCATTCCGGCACCACCAGGACATCAGACGTGGACAGGACCTCCGAGATGGCAGACACTGGCTGGATCTTGGTTACTCTGAAAATTTTTTCACCATGAGCGACAGCCGTCACGGTGGCACTCAAGACAAATCCAATGGCAGACGCAACCAGGTCCTCATGCCCGAGGGCAAGGGCAGACGGGACCACATGCCCGAAGGCAAGGGCAGACGGGACCTCATGCCCGAAGGCAAGGGCAGAAAGACCCCCTCCTGGGTCTATGATACATGGACCCCCTTCTGGGGCTAGATCATCATAATCGGTAGGCAGACCCTTGCGGACCTCTGGGACATCAGGCGGACCCTCACGGACCTCTGGCACTTCGGGTGGACCCTCACGGACCTCTGGCACTTCGGGTGGACCCTCACGGACCTCTGGCACTTCGGGTGGACCCTCACGGACCTCTGGCATGGCAAGTGATAGTGTACTAAAAGAAAGGACATTGCGACTGACAGCCGACACGGCGGCTCTCAATTTATGCTCCATGACATGGGCATTAACGGACTCAGGCCCGGAGGCCACAGAATCAAGCCCGGATGCCACAGACTCAGGCCCGGAGGCCACTGAGGCAACAGACTCAGGCCCGGAGGCCAGGGCAATAGCGTCCTCAGGCCCGGAGGCCAGGGCAATAGCGTCCTCCTCCTGGGGCTGGACGGGACCCCCTCCTGGGGCTGGACAGACGGAACCCTCTTCAGGGGCTAGACAGACGGAACCCCCTCCTGGGGCTAGACAGACGGAACCCCCTCCTGGGGCTAGAACATCGGGCTCCTTGGCGGGGACCGGATCATCGGGCTCCTTGGCGGGGACCGGATCATCGGGCTCCTTGGCGGGGACCGGATCATCGGGCTCCTTGGCGGGGACCGGATCATCGGGCTCCTTGGCGGGGACCGGATCATCGGGCTCCTTGGCGGGGACCGGATCATCGGGCCCTCTGGCGGAGACCGGAACATCGGACCCTCTGGCGGAGACCGGAACATCGGACCCTCTGGCGGAGACCGGAACATCGGACCCTCTGGCGGAGACCGGAACATCGGACCCTCTGGCGGAGACCGGAACATCGGACCCTCTGGCGGAGACCGGAACATCGGACCCTCTGGCGGAGACCGGAACATCGGACCCTCTGGCGGAGACCGGAACATCGGACCCTCTGGCGGAGACCGGAACATCGGACCCACTGCGATATACGACATCGGCAACCTCTCCTGGGAACACACCAACAGCTACGGGATCGGCCACCTCTCCTGGGGGCACACCATCAGCTGAGGCATCGGATGCAGCTTTGGGGAGGTGCACATTGGACACTGCTCCGGAAGCCTGCACCCTACAATACAAGCCTGCCATAATACGGGCCAGGTCTCTGATCTGATCTTCCAGGCTTTGAGATGGGTTAGGCTCCATAATGACACACAGCAAAGTTCACTGTTCTCCCTCCAGCAAGTCGGTATGGCCAGTTATAATGTTAGGAGTCCCAATGGACTGCACGATAAGAAGCAATGATACTTGCTGGAGGAACAGACAAACGGAGGCAGGATGGATAAAACTCACTGCTTTATCAGGTTAAATCAATCAGGAACAGGAATCAAGGTACAGGAATCAAGGTACAGGAATCAAGGCTCCAAACAACTCCCAAAAACTCCATAACTGGCCCTGAGCTCAGGGCAATTGCAGTTTTTAAACCAGAGCCAACCAATAGCTGCAGCACACAGAGACAGGCCCCTTAATGATCAGAATGTGCTGCAGCTGGGAATGGCACTCTGAGAGCAGCCCAGTCCAGCTAATTACACCAGCTGGAACTGCTCTCAGAGACCACTGCTCTGTAGGCAGAACCCACTAGCAGCACCTCTGGTCACCCACAGGTACTGCCGACAAATAAATCAGCACCTCTGACCACACAGAGGCACTGCAAGGTGAACATAACAGCAGTACCTCTGTGTAACCAGAGGTACCACAGACCAAACAAGATATACATGGCAGTCCTGACATAATTATACATTATGCCACACATCATGATGCCCCTTACACAATATGCAGCACACCATAATGCCCATTACAAATTATGCCACACCGTAATTCCCCATACAAAATACAAACCTCCCAACTGTCACGATTCCGTCGGGACAGTCCCGATTTTCGGGTCCTGTCCCGACGTCCCACCCGCGGCAGGCATTGTCCCGCTGCGGGGGGTGGCAGTTGGGAGACCCCCCAATCTAGTAGAATAGAAGCTGTGCGCATGCGCACAGCGTCTATTCTCGTATGAAAATGAGGTCGCGGCTAATTAGCATAAGCCGCACCCTCATTTGCATACGCCCCGCCCCCTTTTCGGGCGCTCGCGCGGCTTCGCCGCGCGAGTGTCCCTATTTCCTCCGGCCAGAAGTTGGGAGGTATGAAAATATGCCATGCACCATAATGCCCATATGACATTGACACACATTATGCTACACATAATGCCCCGAGTACTCCTGGATTTGCCCATATTTGAAGGGCTGCTTATTCAGAACGCCCACACCAGTTGCCAAAAGTAGTTTCTCTGCTTATACGTAGTGCTCACACCAGTTGCCAACATTAGTAGCACTGTGTAACCATATGCCCACACCAGTTGCCGACATTAGTAACGCTGGCTATACACGTTACCACACCAGTTGCCGACATTAGTAGCGCTGGTTATGCACATGCACACACCAGTTGCGGACATTAGTAGCGCTGTCTACACACATGCTCACATCTGTTGCTGACATTAGTAGTGCTGCCTGTACACGTGCCCACACCAGTTGCCAACATTAGTAGCACTGACTATACACGTGTCCACACCAGTTGCCGACATTACTAGCGCTGTCTACACACATGCTCACATCTGTTGCTGACATTAGTAGTGCTGCCTGTACACATGTTCACATCTGTTGCTGACATTAGTAGTGCTGCCTGTACACATGCTCACATCTGTTGCTGACATTAGTAGAGCTGCCTGTACACATGCTCACATCAGTTGCCGACATAGTACACTTACACTTTAGTCTCCTGGCAGCTCAGCCTCTCCTGTGTCTTCAGTGACAGTCTTGCTCCCTCATAGCCACGCCCCCTCCGTTCGTGTAGCCCCGCCCTTTTCGTCCGTTCTGCTTGCTAGAGATGGTCAAAACGGCTCATTAAGCTGAGCCGGGATCCGACGGATCTCTCAACGAAAAGATACAGATCTTTTAGACGGATCCTCGGCTCGCTTTAAAGACAAGGGGGATATACATGACCGAGTAAAAACACTGATCGATGGCTGGGTGCAGAATCAGCATCGATGGCAACCATCGATGCCGTCTACACCGATGGCCATCAATGGCAGCAGCAGCTAATCTTTCTATCACTTGTAGTCACAGCACTGTAGTGTCTCCAGAGGTAGTACATCTCAGCTGCCACAGGTGGCAGCACTGAGATCAGGAAAATGCATTGTAATGGAAAACGGTTCGTTCGCGAGCAGCAGCCGGCAGCCACAGAGACAGCAGGGGATGCAGAGCAGGGACAGCGCCTCTCCTGCCCAGCGCCTACCTGCCTGCATCCTCTGCTGAGCGGGTAGCGCTGGCCCTGTGTACCCCTGTGGGGTAAAGTGGATCCTGCTGCAACCATTACATTTTGCTACATAACTACTGCTTGTTGGCAGCTAGTTTATACAGGTGTTAGGATGGCACCATGCAGCATAGGCTGGTGCTCTTGCCCAGCAGTTTATAAAGCCTCCTGCAAGCTAAGCCACTTTCCCCCAGCGAATTAAGTATACCAGGTACTGCGGGGCCGCCAGGTCTTACAGAGGGACAAGGCTGCTACAGGACGCTGGGCAAGGCAAATACAGGACTGGAGTCAGACTGGGACCCAGGCGGAAGGACCAGACACACAGGATGAATAAGACACATTAGGACTCTACCGTGTGCGACTAGCATGTGACCACTGTGGCAGGTGCACACACTAGCGCCACAGCACCAATGCAGGTGAACAGGCAGATAAACAGCACCGGACTGAGGAGCAGCACCGGTTACAGGCAGAGAAACAGCACCAGACTGAGGAGCAGCACCTGTTACAGGCAGAAAAACAGCACCGGACTGAGGAGCAGCACCGGTTACAGGCATACAAACATCACCGGACTGAGGAGCAGCACCGGTTACAGGCAGACAAACAGCACCGGACTGAGGAGCAGCACCGGTTACAGGCAGACAAACAGGCAAGGTCAGACTGAGGAGCAGCACCGGTTACAGGCAGATAAACAGCATCGGACTGAGGAGCAGCACCTGTTACAGGCAGATAAACAGCACCGGACTGAGGAGCAGCACCGGTTAAAGGCAGAGAAACAGACTGGGTCAGACTGAGGAGCAGCACCGGTTACAGACAGACAAACAGCACCGGACTGAGGAGCAGCACCGGTTACAGACATACAAAAAGGCACGGTCAGACTGTGAGCAGCACCGGTTACAGACAGATAAACAGCACCGGACTGAGGAGCAGCACCGGTTACAGGCAGACAAACAGGCAAGGTCAGACTGAGGAGCAGCACCGGTTACAGGCAGAGAAACAGGCACGGTCAGACTGAGAAGCACCGGTTACAGCCAGATAAACAGCACCGGACTGAGGAGCAGCACCGGTTACAGACAGATAAACAGCACCGGACTGAGGAGCAGCACTGGTTACAGGCAGATAAACAGCACCGGACTGAGGAGCAGCACCGGTTACAGGCAGAGAAACAGACTGGGTCAGACTGTGAGCAGCACCAGTTACAGACAGACAAAAAGGACCGGACTGATGAGCAGCACCGGTTACAGACAGACAAACAGCACCGGACTGAGGAGCAGCACCGGTTACAGGCAGATAAACAGCACCGGACTGAGGAGCAGCACCGGTTACAGGCGGATAAACAGCACCGGACTGAGGAGCAGCACCGGTTACAGACATACAAACAGCATCGGACTGAGGAGCAGCACCGGTTACAGACAGACAAAAAGCACCAGACTGATGAGCAGCACCGGTTACAGACAGACAAACAGCACCGGACTGAGGAGCAGCACCGGTTACAGGCAGATAAACAGCACCGAACTGAGGAGCAGCACCGGTTACAGGCGGATAAACAGCACCGGTCTGAGGAGCAGCACCGGTTACAGGCAGACAAACAGGCACGGTCAGACTGAGGAGCAGCACCGGTTACAGGCAGATAAACAGCATCGGACTGAGGAGCAGCACCTGTTACAGGCAGATAAACAGCACCGGACTGAGGAGCAGCACCGGTTAAAGGCAGAGAAACAGACTGGGTCAGACTGAGGAGCAGCACCGGTTACAGACAGACAAACAGCACCGGACTGAGGAGCAGCACCGGTTACAGACATACAAAAAGGCACGGTCAGACTGTGAGCAGCACCGGTTACAGACAGATAAACAGCACCGGACTGAGGAGCAGCACCGGTTACAGGCAGACAAACAGGCACGGTCAGACTGAGGAGCAGCACCGGTTACAGGCAGATAAACAGCACCGGACTGAGGAGCAGCACCGGTTACAGGCAGAGAAACAGACTGGGTCAGACTGTGAGCAGCACCGGTTACAGACAGACAAACAGCACCGGACTGAGGAGCAGCACTGGTTACAGGCAGAGAAACAGACTGGGTCAGACTGTGAGCAGCACCAGTTACAGACAGATAAATAGCACCAGACTGAGGAGCAGCACCGGTTACAGGCAGACAAACAGGCAAGGTCAGGCTGAGGAGCAGCACCGGTTACAGGCAGACAAACAGGCAAGGTCAGGCTGAGGAGCAGCACCGGTTACAGGCAGAGAAATAGACTGGGTCAGACTGTGAGCAGCACCGGTTACAGGCAGATAAAAAGAACCAGACTGAGGAGCAGCACCGGTTACAGGCAGAGAAACAGACTGGGTCAGACTGTGAGCAGCACCGGTTACAGACAGATAAACAGCACCGGACTGAGGAGCAGCACCGGTTACAGGCAGACAAACAGGCAAGGTCAGGCTGAGGAGCAGCACCGGTTACAGGCAGAGAAACAGCACCAGACTGAGGAGCAGCACCTGTTACAGGCAGAAAAACAGCACCGGACTGAGGAGCAGCACCGGTTACAGGCATACAAACATCACCGGACTGAGGAGCAGCACCGGTTACAGGCAGACAAACAGCACCGGACTGAGGAGCAGCACCGGTTACAGGCAGACAAACAGGCAAGGTCAGACTGAGGAGCAGCACCGGTTACAGGCAGACAAACAGGCACGGTCAGACTGAGGAGCAGCACCGGTTACAGGCAGATAAACAGCATCGGACTGAGGAGCAGCACCTGTTACAGGCAGATAAACAGCACCGGACTGAGGAGCAGCACCGGTTAAAGGCAGAGAAACAGACTGGGTCAGACTGAGGAGCAGCACCGGTTACAGACAGACAAACAGCACCGGACTGAGGAGCAGCACCGGTTACAGACATACAAAAAGGCACGGTCAGACTGTGAGCAGCACCGGTTACAGACAGATAAACAGCACCGGACTGAGGAGCAGCACCGGTTACAGGCAGACAAACAGGCAAGGTCAGACTGAGGAGCAGCACCGGTTACAGGCAGAGAAACAGGCACGGTCAGACTGAGAAGCACCGGTTACAGCCAGATAAACAGCACCGGACTGAGGAGCAGCACCGGTTACAGACAGATAAACAGCACCGGACTGAGGAGCAGCACTGGTTACAGGCAGATAAACAGCACCGGACTGAGGAGCAGCACCGGTTACAGGCAGAGAAACAGACTGGGTCAGACTGTGAGCAGCACCAGTTACAGACAGACAAAAAGGACCGGACTGATGAGCAGCACCGGTTACAGACAGACAAACAGCACCGGACTGAGGAGCAGCACCGGTTACAGCCAGATAAACAGCACCGGACTGAGGAGCAGCACCGGTTACAGGCGGATAAACAGCACCGGACTGAGGAGCAGCACCGGTTACAGACATACAAACAGCATCGGACTGAGGAGCAGCACCGGTTACAGGCAGATAAACAGCACCGGACTGAGGAGCAGCGCCGGTTACAGGCAGAGAAACAGACTGGGTCAGACTGTGAGCATCACCAGTTACAGACAGACAAAAAGCACCAGACTGATGAGCAGCACCGGTTACAGACAGATAAACAGCACCGGACTGAGGAGCAGCACCGGTTACAGGCAGATAAACAGCACCGAACTGAGGAGCAGCACCGGTTACAGGCGGATAAACAGCACCGGACTGAGGAGCAGCACCGGTTACAGGCAGACAAACAGGCACGGTCAGACTGAGGAGCAGCACCGGTTACAGGCAGATAAACAGCACCGGACTGAGGAGCAGCACCAGTTACAGACATACAAACAGGCACGGTCAGACTGAGGAGAAGCACCGGTTACAGGCAGATAAACAGCACCGGACTGAGGAGCATCACCGGTTACAGACATACAAACAGGCAAGGTCAGACTGTGAGCAGCACCGGTTACAGGCAGAGAAACAGGCAAGGTCATACTGAGGAGCAGCACCGGTTACAGACATACAAAAAGGCAAGGTCAGACTGAGGAGCAGCACCGGTTACAGACATACAAACAGGCAAGGTCAGACTGAGGAGCAGCACCGGTTACAGGCAGACAAACAGGCAAGGTCAGACTGAGGAGCAGCACCAGTTACAGACATACAAACAGGCACGGTCAGACTGAGGAGCAGCACCGGCTACAGGCAGATAAACAGTACCGGACTGAGGAGCAGCACCGTTACAGACATACAAACAGCACCGGACTGAGGAGCAGCACCGGTTACAGGCAGAGAAACAGGCAAGGTCAGACTGTGAGCAGCACCGGTTACAGGCAGACAAACAGACTGTGTTGGACTGTGAGCAGCACCGGTTACAGGCAGAGAAACAGACTGTGTTGGACTGTGAGCAGCACCGGTTACAGGCAGAGAAACAGACTGGGTTGGACTGTGAGCAGCACTGGTTAAGGACAGTCAAATGGACAGGATCCACAAGTGTATTATTTGCTAAGAGCGACACCAGGATATACACGTGGACTCACAGAGGCTCAGTAAATGCGGGTACATATAGGAAACAGGGTCACATACAGAAGTTCTACCAGAGCAGGGACATACAGGCTGGAGAGCACAGGATGGACTTCATGCAGGTCCATATGCAAGGTTCCCTCGTTCGCACAGGGACCAATGTTTTTTAATGCGCATTTCTGTGCATTCGCTTGTTGTGTGCCGCCACATCAAATAGATGGTTCACTGGGTGAACCTTGCAGGTTGGGGCAGAGAGGGGCGTGGGGTGGAGGGCTGCCTATTACCATATAGGTACCACCAGCATTTCATGGGCATTTCTCTGAGAACCATAGGCATTCTCATGGTAATGAGGCATAACGCACAGGTGGGGGGTGGGCAGCTGACATCATCAGATGTCGGCTATCTGCCTTCTTCCACCCGAGGAGACACACATTTTTAAGGTTACATATGCGTGAGCCTTCACCATCATTCGATGGTTGGCGACCATCAAATGATTGGGGCGGATCCCAGCATACTGCAAATGGATACTGCAGCTGAACAGCCTGACACAAAAGGCAGTGGGTGACATTCTATGGGATGAGATTTGCGTTTTTTGGCGTTAATTAGTCAACAAAATGGTGACATCGCATTTTTCCATCAAATCGCCAATTTAATAGGGTGCGCTAAGGGACTAAAATCGCATATTATGTGCGTTAACGCATGCGGACCAAAAGTGCAAAATTACAGAAAGAGGGAAATGAATGAGACACTTCTTCCGGCGCAGCAGCCAAAGACAATCTCAATGTTTGGTGAGGAGACACCCCTCCTCCAACAACATATACAGAAAAAGAATTTCAAACAGAGATATCTTAGCGCTTATACAGGTTAGTACTTCCCTTTGGGTGGGTAGTTCTTTTCAAGATTGGATCTTCTGATATGAGTAGGTCCAATTCTTTAATAGAGAGTCCTCATATTCACAAATCCCGTGTTAAATATGGGGAAAAAAATACATGAAACAATGTTTTTAGAAAAAGTTCCAAGACACATATGTCAGAATCTTGAGCTGTTTTTTTCACCCATGTGATTGGGCCTATGGAGCTTGTGTTGACAGACCCGTCACCAATATATGAGGGTTTTCGTACCCAACTCACATGGATGATGAGCAACAAACACCTATCAAGGTATCTTTATGTATGGGATGATTCCCAAATGATATATATTCAAATCGGACAGTGCAAAATGAGGTGCATACCCCAACTCACTCAGCAAGGTGTTAGTATGTTCCCATCAAGGTATCTTTTAAGGAGACCAGGGTAATAGAATTTCCACAAGACACTTTATTTAAATCGGACAGTGCAAAATGAGGTGCATACCCCAACTCACTCAGCAAGGTGTTAGTATGTTCCCATCAAGGTATCTTTTAAGGAGACCAGGGCAATGGAATTTCCACAAGACACTTTATTAACATCGGTCCTCCAACAACAGGATACACCGTAAAACAAACAATAAAAAATGGTGAGGACCACAAGTGGTTCCAGATTTTTTAGATCAGGCAGATGTTTGAAAAACAGAGTCTACAACCTGGGGTGGTATCCGGACTCGCTTCCCAGGCCGCCTTGACTTTGAGCCGTGTTCTCCAATCTGGATCCAAATGGTGTCCTTCTTCTCTGCTTCCCTACGCGTTTCGACCCTACCTGGGTCTTTATCAAGGTGTGCAGAGTGTTCTCAATAAAGGGTTTATATACCCACTAGACAGGAAGTACAATTCCTTCCTGTTTCCTGTCATGCATTCTAATTAAGCAATGCAAACAGTACAAGTACTACAAACATTACATGGTGTCTTCACTTATATATATTGTTACATTTGGGAACCACTCATGTAATAATATCAATCATATAATGTTTAAATCAGTATATGGTGTATAAATGCAGGAATCGCGGCGTGCGTTCCACTGCACTTCCGCGTTCCATTAACCGGATATCCGGTCTGTGTTATATAGCTGAGATGAATGTTCCGTGGAGCGCAAAACAGGAAGTTCTTGCGCTTCACGTGTCATCTCGCTGTAGGAGCCGGAAGAGGTAAACATCCACCGCGCGGCCCTGAGCAATGGAACGCAAAACGCGGAAGTATCTGCGTCTCATCCTCTCTTCCGCGATCCCCGGAAATTCCTATAACTTAACTGAGTGTCCATAGTAACATGACACACACTGATGGAACGCAAATATGCGTTCCACAATATCGATAAAGTGCATGATGCTCAAATTGCTAAAAAAGTGCATGGTGCTTAGTTATTCCCAAATGCAGCATTATCTATGTACATATACAGTTCATATCTTAAAAACCTTTTTTAAGGGATCATAAAAAATTCATATTAAGATCGTATAAAAATACAAAAATAGTATAAAAATACAAAAATACAGGAATTAATTAAAACTGCATAACAAAATATATAAAAACGTGAGGTAGTTGAACTGACACTAGGTAGATCCACAAGAAGCTGAAACAAAGAGAGAGAGATGGAAATGATCACATCATATAACAATTATAAGAACCATTTCAATTCAAAATCGCTATTGTGCCCATTAGGGGACAAGGTTTTAAAATCAAAAATACACTGCATCTCTAATTTTGCTAGCCTACTTGCAGTATCCTTATCTCTAAGATCTGCACTCACTGTTTTTAGCCCAAAAAAACCTCTTAAATGAGCGGGTGAACAATTATGTTTCTATTTAAAATGGGCTGACAGGGCATGGGTTTCTACCCCTTTCTTGAGGAGGGAGGGAGACATTTTAGTGACTGCTGATGTCTCCTCCCTATACACGATTATCAATCATGACCATGGCCTCCAGGCGGTTAAAACAGCATTACAAGGCTCAACCATGGATTCCCTGTTACAGGATTTTATTTTGGAAGGGATCATGTTTATTCTTAAAAATAATTTCTTTTTATTTAAAGATGAATTTTATATGCAGAATACAGGGACTGCAATGGGCACAAGGTTCGCCCCTAGCTACGCGAATCTCTTTATGGGAGAGTGGGAGACCAATGCCATCTGGTCCAACGCACAGCATGGGGCGAACCTTGTGTCCTACGTCAGGTATATTGACGACATTTTTTTCATTTGGCGGGGTGAGGAAACTGAACTCGCCAGTTTCTGTACTTTTTTAACCCCTTCACGACATTTGACGTATATATACGTCATGGCCGGGAAGTACTTCCCGACCGTTGACGTATATATACGTCATGGCTTAAAACTGTCACTGCGTCTAGAGACGCAGTGACAGAGGGACGATGTCTGCTGTCCCTGACAGCAGACATGTCCGTGCATGCCCAGGGGGGGCGGCGATGCCGCCCCCCCGTCGGCGATCGCTGTGATTGGCTGTTCATTGTGAACAGCCATTCACAGCGTTTTCTGTGTCACCGGCGAATAACGTTCGCCGGTGACACGGGATCGGAGGTGATTGGTGCTGTAAAGTACAGCACCAATCACCGCGGGGTGTAAGGGTGACACTGGTGTCACCCCACCTCACCCCTCCCGCCCCCAAAGGCCGTGATTGGTTCGTCGGACCGACGGACCAATCACAGCCATGGAGGGGGGTTTAAACTAACGGTGACTGCACTGCAGACGCCATTCCGGTCTGGAATAGCGTGCAGTGCGGTCACCGTGCCCAGCTGCCGCCTATACTGACCAGAACCCATCCAAAATACTTACCTGATCATTGATATTGCTTATGCTTGTGACATCTTGTGACATCCTGTGACATCTTGTGCTGCTGCGATTTATTAGATAGAGAGAGAGTTAGAGAGAGAGAGATAGAGAGAGATAGAGAGAGATAGAGAGGCCTAGTGCTATATTTTGTGCTGCTGCAGTGTGATAGAGCTATAGATAGAGAGATAGAGAGAGATAGAGAGAGATAGAGAGAGAGAGATAGAGAGAGAGATAGTGACAGATTGTGCTATATATTTTTTATATAACTGAAAGAGATAGAGAGAGATAGAGAGAGATAGAGAGGCCTAGTGCTATATTTTGTGCTGCTGCAGTGTGATAGAGCTATAGATAGATAGAGAGAGATAGAGAGAGATAGAGAGAGAGAGATAGAGAGATAGTGACAGATTGTGCTATATATTTTTTATATAACTGACTGCTGCCCCCCCTTTTGTGCTGATCAGTATAAATTAACTGATCAGCAACTTTTTGGGGGCGCAGGTTTTTTTTTATATATAGATATACCTGTCAGTGCTGCTGCTGCAGTGTCATAGAGTGATAGATAGTGAGAGATAGAGAGATAGAGAGAGATAGTGACAGAGAGTGATAGAGAGTGCTAAATTTTGTGTCTGCTGCCCCCGCCTTTTGTGCTGATCACTATATCTGAGGTGATCAGCAACTTTTTAGGGGTGCAGAGGTTTTTTTTTTTATATATACCTGTCAGTACCACCAAAGGTTGTGCACCTGCTGCCCCTCACTGGTAATCAGTGTCGCATCACTGATCACCTTTTTTTATTTTTTGTGAGTGCTGTGGGGTCTTTTTTACATTTTTTTTTTTACACACACTGTGATTTTGTGTGTGTCCTGTGACCACTGTGCGCTGATCAGTGACGTACATCACTGATCAGCTTTTTCGGCACAGGGTTGATCTATTTTTTTTTTTTTGGATCAAATTCCTGTTGCCTTTGAGCGCTGTTCAGTGACGGACGTTACTGACCAACATCTGTGCTCAATTTTTGGCGCAGGACCTTTTTTTTTTTTTAACCCCTTCCATTTTTTTTTTTTTTAACCCCTTCCATTTTTTTTTTTAACCCCTTCCATTTTTTTTTTAACCCCTTCCATTTTTTTTTTTTTGAACCCTTCAATTTTTTTATTTTTGTATTTTTTTTTTTCTGCACTACATACATACACACTACACACTACATACCCCCCGGGTTGAAATAAAGTTTGTACCCCCCCCTACACTATACACGTGTTGAAACATTTCACTACCAGTAACACAAAAATATAAATGGCATCCCAAATGGCATCCCAAATGTCGTCCCAGTCATCCAGGAGAATGTATTCGGTGGAGGAGGCATATGCCATGCTTGCCTCTGACTCTGACACAGCCAGTGAGGCAAGCGGGGAATTTGAAGGATTTGTCTTAAGCTCCTCTTCCTCCTCTGATGATGAGGGACCCCCTCAAAGACGCCCCCGTAGAGCAGCTGAGACCCCCCCCCCAATAATTGATCTCGTATGGACCCCACCACCAGACAATTTTGAGCCCCAGGTTCCTGAGTTTTTGGCCATCCCAGGAATCCAATTTGATTCAACAGGTCTCAGAGAAATTGACATTTTTAAATTATTTTTCTCTGATGATTTTATAAATTTAATGGTGGACCAAACTAATTTATATGCCCAGCAGTTTATTGCTCAAAACCCCACGTCATCATTTGCTAGGTGGACCCCTGTAGATGCAGTAGAGATGATGACGTTTTGGGGTCTGGTGTTACATATGGGCATAGTAAAAAAGCCACAAATTAGGCAATATTGGAGTACAGATGTTCTGTACAGCACCCCATTTCACCGTATGGCCATGCCCCGGGCTCGTTTTGAGGCAATCCATAAATTTATACATTACACCGATAATGCACAGTGCCCACCCAGAGATGATCCCACCTTTGACAGGCTATTCAAAGTCAGGCCGGTCATTGATCATTTCAGTGCCAAATTTGCAGAGCTATACATCCCTGATAAATGTATTAGTATCGACGAGTCCCTTATACATTTTAAAGGAAGGGTTAAATTCCGCCAGTACCTTCCCAGTAAGAGGGCAAGGTATGGCATAAAAATGTATAAGCTGTGTGAAAGCACCACAGGGTACACCCACAAGTTTAGGGTATATGAAGGGAAGGATTCAAGAATTGAACCACCAGAATGCCCCCCCTCCCTCGTAGGTGTTAGTGGAAAAATTGTCTGGGATTTAATGCACCCCTTCCTGGATAAGGGTTATCACCTCTATGTGGATAACTTTTACACCAGCATCCCCCTGTTTAAGGCCCTTGGTTCAAGAGGTACAGCAGCTTGCGGTACTGTGCGCAAGAACCAAAGAGGCCTCCCCAAAACGCACATTGCCCAAGTAATGAGAAGGGGTGAAAGCAGGGGAATATGCACCGAAAATTTGTTGTTGGTCAAATATAAGGACAAGAGGGATGTCCTTATACTGACAACAATTCATGGAGACAGTACCACCTCCATCCCTGTACGAGGTACCAGTACCCACACCTCAAAACCAAATTGTATCCTAGATTACAATAAGTACATGGGCGGAGTGGATCTTTCAGATCAGGTACTGAAGCCGTACAGTGCCCTGCGGAAAACAAATATCTGGTACAAGAAGCTGGCCGTGTATATCATCCAGATGGCACTGTATAACGCTTACGTGCTATTCCGTTCTACCGGCCAGAGGGGGACATTTATGCACTTTCAAGAGGAAGTCATAAAGAGCCTAACATTTGGGAATCAGCAGGCAGAGGGCCCCAGTACTTCTAGTACTGGCCCCCGTATTGTACCAGGGCAGCATTTTCCCAACGAAATCCCCTCCACTGCAAGAAAGGGCAGGACACAAAAAAGGTGCAAAGTTTGCTATAAAAAGGGAATAAGAAAGGAAACTATTTTCCACTGTGAAACTTGCCCCGACAAACCCGGCCTATGTATAAAGGAGTGTTTCAAAATATACCACACATCTATGGATTATTAGGTTCATCATTTCACCGTGCTTCGGGGGTCTTGCTAATGCCACATAGCACCCACCATTCATTCCACCAGAATCTGAGCTGCAAAAACCAAAAATCACTCCTTCCCTTCTGAGTCCTGCCATGCACCCAACTGGTATTTTTTGGTCACATGTGAGGCATTGCCGTACTCTGGAGAAATGGGGGCACAGATTTTGGGGTGCTTTGTCTCCTTCATTCCTTGTGAAAATGAAAAATTTTGAGCCAGAAGTACATTTTTGTGTAAAAAAATGTATTTTTTTCATTTTCACTGCCCAGTTGTACCAAAATTGATGAAACCCCTGGGGGTTTGAAATGTACACTATACCCCTAGATGAATTCCCTGAGGGGTGTAGTTTGCAAAATGGGGTCACTTGTGGGGGGGTTCCACTGTATTGGTAATGCAACATAGCACCCACCATTCATTCCACCAAAATCTGTGCTGCAAAATCCAAAAATCACTCCTTCCCTTCTGAGTCCTGCCATGCACCCAACTGGTATTTTTTGGTCACATGTGAGGCATTGCCGTACTCTGGAGAAATGGGGGCACAGATTTTGGGGTGCTTTGTCTCCTTCATTCCTTGTGAAAATGAAACATTTTGAGCCAGAAGTACATTTTTGTGTAAAAAAATGTATTTTTTTCATTTTCACTGCCCAGTTGTACCAAAATTGATGAAACCCCTGGGGGTTTGAAATGTACACTATACCCCTAGATGAATTCCCTGAGGGGTGTAGTTTGCAAAATGGGGTCACTTGTGGGGGGGTTCCACTGTATTGGTAATGCAACATAGCACCCACCATTCATTCCACCAAAATCTGTGCTGCAAAATCCAAAAATCACTCCTTCCCTTCTGAGTCCTGCCATGCACCCAACTGGTATTTTTTGGTCACATGTGAGGCATTGCCGTACTCTGGAGAAATGGGGGCACAGATTTTGGGGTGCTTTGTCTCCTTCATTCCTTGTGAAAATGAAAAATTTTGAGCCAGAAGTACATTTTTGTGTAAAAAAATGTATTTTTTTCATTTTCACTGCCCAGTTGTACCAAAATTGATGAAACCCCTGGGGGTTTGAAATGTACACTATACCCCTAGATGAATTCCCTGAGGGGTGTAGTTTGCAAAATGGGGTCACTTGTGGGGGGGTTCCACTGTATTGGTAATGCAACATAGCACCCACCATTCATTCCACCAAAATCTGTGCTGCAAAATCCAAAAATCACTCCTTCCCTTCTGAGTCCTGCCATGCACCCAACTGGTATTTTTTGGTCACATGTGAGGCATTGCCGTACTCTGGAGAAATGGGGGCACAGATTTTGGGGTGCTTTGTCTCCTTCATTCCTTGTGAAAATGAAAAATTTTGAGCCAGAAGTACATTTTTGTGTAAAAAAATGTATTTTTTTCATTTTCACTGCCCAGTTGTACCAAAATTGATGAAACCCCTGGGGGTTTGAAATGTACACTATACCCCTAGATGAATTCCCTGAGGGGTGTAGTTTGCAAAATGGGGTCACTTGTGGGGGGGTTCCACTGTATTGGTAATGCAACATAGCACCCACCATTCATTCCACCAAAATCTGTGCTGCAAAATCCAAAAATCACTCCTTCCCTTCTGAGTCCTGCCATGCACCCAACTGGTATTTTTTGGTCACATGTGAGGCATTGCCGTACTCTGGAGAAATGGGGGCACAGATTTTGGGGTGCTTTGTCTCCTTCATTCCTTGTAAAAATGAAACATTTTGAGCCAGAAGTACATTTTTGTGTAAAAAAATGTATTTTTTTCATTTTCACTGCCCAGTTGTACCAAAATTGATGAAACCCCTGGGGGTTTGAAATGTACACTATACCCCTAGATGAATTCCCTGAGGGGTGTAGTTTGCAAAATGGGGTCACTTGTGGGGGGGTTCCACTGTATTGGTAATGCAACATAGCACCCACCATTCATTCCACCAAAATCTGTGCTGCAAAATCCAAAAATCACTCCTTCCCTTCTGAGTCCTGCCATGCACCCAACTGGTATTTTTTGGTCACATGTGAGGCATTGCCGTACTCTGGAGAAATGGGGGCACAGATTTTGGGGTGCTTTGTCTCCTTCATTCCTTGTGAAAATGAAAAATTTTGAGCCAGAAGTACATTTTTGTGTAAAAAAATGTATTTTTTTCATTT
The DNA here is from genome assembly GCF_055691185.1 of Crinia signifera. Classification (NCBI taxonomy): domain Eukaryota; kingdom Metazoa; phylum Chordata; class Amphibia; order Anura; family Myobatrachidae; genus Crinia; species Crinia signifera. Next base: position 175,609,175 of record NC_139224.1, on the reverse strand, counting down.
TCACTGCCCAGTTGTACCAAAATTGATGAAACCCCTGGGGGTTTGAAATGTACACTATACCCCTAGATGAATTCCCTGAGGGGTGTAGTTTGCAAAATGGGGTCACTTGTGGGGGGGTTCCACTGTATTGGTAATGCAACATAGCACCCACCATTCATTCCACCAAAATCTGTGCTGCAAAATCCAAAAATCACTCCTTCCCTTCTGAGTCCTGCCATGCACCCAACTGGTATTTTTTGGTCACATGTGAGGCATTGCCGTACTCGGGAGAAATTGGGGCACAGATTTTGGGGTGCTTTGTCTCCTTCATTCCTTGTGAAAATGAAAAATTTTGAGCCAGAACTGCATGTTTGTGTAAAAAAATGTAATTTTCCATTTTCACATCCCAGTTGTACCAAAATTGGTGAAACCCCTGGGGGTTTGAAATGTACACTATACCCCTAGATGAATTCCCTGAGGGGTGTACTTTGCAAAATGGGGTGACTTGTGGGGGGGTTCCACTGTATTGGTGCTTTGGGAGTCTTGCTAATGCAACATAGCACCCACCATTCATTCCACCAAAATCTTTGCTGCAAAATCCAAAAATCACTCCTTCCCTTCTGAGTCCTGCCATGCACCCAACTGGTATTTTTTGGTCACATGTGAGGCATTGCCGTACTCGGGAGAAATTGGGGCACAGATTTTGGGGTGCTTTGTCTCCTTCATTCCTTGTGAAAATGAAAAATTTTGAGCCAGAACTGCATGTTTGTGTAAAAAAATGTAATTTTCCATTTTCACATCCCAGTTGTACCAAAATTGGTGAAACCCCTGGGGGTTTGAAATGTACACTATACCCCTAGATGAATTCCCTGAGGGGTGTACTTTGCAAAATGGGGTGACTTGTGGGGGGGTTCCACTGTATTGGTGCTTTGGGAGTCTTGCTAATGCAACATAGCACCCACCATTCATTCCACCAAAATCTTTGCTGCAAAATCCAAAAATCACTCCTTCCCTTCTGAGTCCTGCCATGCACCCAACTGGTATTTTTTGGTCACATGTGAGGCATTGCCGTACTCGGGAGAAATTGGGGCACATATTTTGGGGTGCTTTGTCTCCTTCATTCCTTGTGAAAATGAAAAATTTTGAGCCAGAAGTACATTTTTGTGTAAAAAAATGTAATTTTCCATTTTCACATCCCAGTTATACCAAAATTGGTGAAACCCCTGGGGGTTTGAAATGTACACTATACCCCTAGATGAATTCCCTGAGGGGTGTAGTTTGCAAAATGGGGTCACTTGTGGGGGGGTTCCACTGTCTTGGTGCTTGGGGGGTCTTGCTAATGCGACATAGCACCCACCAAAATTCCACCAGAATCTGAGCTGCAAAATCCAAAAATCACTCCTTCCCTTCTAAGTCCTGCCATGCACCCAACTGGTATTTTTTGGTCACATGTGAGGCATTGCCGTACTCGGGAGAAATTGGGGCACAGATTTTGGGGTGCTTTGTCTCCTTCATTCCTTGTGAAAATGAAAAATTTTGAGCCAGAACTGCATGTTTGTGTAAAAAAATGTAATTTTCCATTTTCACATCCCAGTTGTACCAAAATTGGTGAAACCCCTGGGGGTTTGAAATGTACACTATACCCCTAGATGAATTCCCTGAGGGGTGTAGATTGCAAAATGGGGTGACTTGTGGGGGAGGTTCCTAACTTTTAGCACTTATGGTGCCTAGAAACCTACATGGTGCCTAAAAAAAAATCTCATAAAAAGGAGGCTCCAAAATCAAGGAGGTGCTCCTTCTATTATGAAGCCTGTGGTTTGGTCAACGTGCACACTAGGGCCACATATAGGATATTTTTGAAAACAAAAGAATTGGGGGAATCAATTTTTAGTCACATTTCTCTAGTAAAATCTACTGTATTCGTTAGAAAAATGTATTAAAATTGAAACTCTGCAAAAAAAAAGAAATTTTGAAATTTCACCTACACTTTGTTTTAATTCCTGTGAAACACCTAAAGGGTTAACAAACTTCCAAAATGCTGTTTTGAATACTGTGAGGGGTGCAGTTTTTGAAATGGCATCATTTATGGGGGTGTCTCACATACAAGTCCCTCAAAGTCACATCAGAACTGAACTGGTCCCTAAAAAAATCAGTGTTTGAAATTTTCATGAAAATTTGAGAATTTGCTATTCATATTGTAAGCCTCCTAGTGTCCAAAAAAATTAAAAGGAAGTTGAAATAATGATGGAAACATAAAGTAGACATATGGTCTATGTTAGTTATTAACTATTTTGAGTGGTATGATTATTTGTCTCACAAGCAGAAAATTTAACATTTTGCACATTGCTAAATTTTCCATTTTTTCACGATATTTTGGTATTTTTCACAAAAAAACACAGACTGTATCGACGAAAATTTACCACTAACTTGAAGTACAATGTGTCACGAGAAAACAATCTCAAAATCACTGGGATAAGTAAAAGCAAAAAAAAGTTATCCCCACTTAAGTGAGACATGTCAGATTTGAAAAAAAGGGCTCTGTCATGAAGGCACAAACTGGCTCTGTCATGAAGGGGTTAAATGATAATGACAGGAATATTGTTTTAAACTATGAGAAAAGTAAAACATCTATTAACTTTCTAGACATTACTGTCTATGTCAAAGAGAACATGTTGCACACAAAAAACTTCACCAAACCGACGGACTCTGGCTCATATATCCAGGCCAGCAGTTGCCATCATAAAAATTGGTTGAAGTCAATACCGAGCGGACAACTAAAGAGGTTAAAGAGAAACTGTACAGAACCCGAGATTTTTGAGACTCAAGCCAATGAAATGCAGGAGAGATTTCAAGCATGTGGTTATGAAAAAGACCAGTTGGATATGGCTAGACAAAATATTGCAGAAATGGACCGCAGGACTCTATTTCAACCAAACCCTAAGATTAACAACAGAGAAGGAAAAAAGTTTGAATTTGCTTTTGTTACTGGTTATAACTACAAGTATAGGGAAATAGAGAAGTCCATTAATAGACACTGGTCGATTCTAAAAAAAGATCCGGTACTTAAAAATATAATTCCAGACAAACCGGTCTGTATATATAAAAAAGCACCAAATTTAAAATCTAAGCTTACCTCTAGTAGGTTGAAACCGGAGAGTCGCCCAGGAAGCATACGATCCATTGGTTTTTACAGATGTGGCCTGTGTCTACCTTGTAGACAGATTCAGGGTGAAAGGAATAAAACCACTGAAGTAAACATCAATGGAAAAATTGCAAAAATTACTAATTTTATCACTTGTAACAGTCAGAATGTTATTTATACTGTGAAGTGTTCTTGTGAGAAATTTTATATTGGGCGTACTTCAAGGCCGTTGAAAACCCGTATTGCAGAACACATACGAAACATCAAGAAAGGGGTAGAAACCCATGCCCTGTCAGCCCATTTTAAAGAGAAACATAATTGTTCACCCGCTCATTTAAGAGGTTTTTTTGGGCTAAAAACAGTGAGTGCAGATCTTAGAGATAAGGATACTGCAAGTAGGCTAGCAAAATTAGAGATGCAGTGTATTTTTGATTTTAAAACCTTGTCCCCTAATGGGCACAATAGCGATTTTGAATTGAAATGGTTCTTATAATTGTTATATGATGTGATCATTTCCATCTCTCTCTCTTTGTTTCAGCTTCTTGTGGATCTACCTAGTGTCAGTTCAACTACCTCACGTTTTTATATATTTTGTTATGCAGTTTTAATTAATTCCTGTATTTTTGTATTTTTATACTATTTTTGTATTTTTATACGATCTTAATATGAATTTTTTATGATCCCTTAAAAAAGGTTTTTAAGATATGAACTGTATATGTACATAGATAATGCTGCATTTGGGAATAACTAAGCACCATGCACTTTTTTAGCAATTTGAGCATCATGCACTTTATCGATATTGTGGAACGCATATTTGCGTTCCATCAGTGTGTGTCATGTTACTATGGACACTCAGTTAAGTTATAGGAATTTCCGGGGATCGCGGAAGAGAGGATGAGACGCAGATACTTCCGCGTTTTGCGTTCCATTGCTCAGGGCCGCGCGGTGGATGTTTACCTCTTCCGGCTCCTACAGCGAGATGACACGTGAAGCGCAAGAACTTCCTGTTTTGCGCTCCACGGAACATTCATCTCAGCTATATAACACAGACCGGATATCCGGTTAATGGAACGCGGAAGTGCAGTGGAACGCACGCCGCGATTCCTGCATTTATACACCATATACTGATTTAAACATTATATGATTGATATTATTACATGAGTGGTTCCCAAATGTAACAATATATATAAGTGAAGACACCATGTAATGTTTGTAGTACTTGTACTGTTTGCATTGCTTAATTAGAATGCATGACAGGAAACAGGAAGGAATTGTACTTCCTGTCTAGTGGGTATATAAACCCTTTATTGAGAACACTCTGCACACCTTGATAAAGACCCAGGTAGGGTCGAAACGCGTAGGGAAGCAGAGAAGAAGGACACCATTTGGATCCAGATTGGAGAACACGGCTCAAAGTCAAGGCGGCCTGGGAAGCGAGTCCGGATACCACCCCAGGTTGTAGACTCTGTTTTTCAAACATCTGCCTGATCTAAAAAATCTGGAACCACTTGTGGTCCTCACCATTTTTTATTGTTTGTTTTACGGTGTATCCTGTTGTTGGAGGACCGATGTTAATAAAGTGTCTTGTGGAAATTCCATTGCCCTGGTCTCCTTAAAAGATACCTTGATGGGAACATACTAACACCTTGCTGAGTGAGTTGGGGTATGCACCTCATTTTGCACTGTCCGATTTAAATAAAGTGTCTTGTGGAAATTCTATTACCCTGGTCTCCTTAAAAGATACCTTGATGGGAACATACTAACACCTTGCTGAGTGAGTTGGGGTATGCACCTCATTTTGCACTGTCCGATTTGAATATATATCATTTGGGAATCATCCCATACATAAAGATACCTTGATAGGTGTTTGTTGCTCATCATCCATGTGAATTGGGTACGAAAACCCTCATATATTGGTGACGGGTCTGTCAACACAAGCTCCATAGGCCCAATCACATGGGTGAAAAAAACAGCTCAAGATTCTGACATATGTGTCTTGGAACTTTTTCTAAAAACATTGTTTCATGTATTTTTTTCCCCATATTTAACACGGGATTTGTGAATATGAGGACTCTTTATTAAAGAATTGGACCTACTCATATCAGAAGATCCAATCTTGAAAAGAACTACCCACCCAAAGGGAAGTACTAACCTGTATAAGCGCTAAGATATCTCTGTTTGAAATTCTTTTTCTGCAAAAGTGCAAAATTAATTCGCATTTTTATCGCATCCAGATGTTTTCGTATAGGAAAGTATACAAATCGCTTATTTAATGCAATGCGTTTTCGCAAATCGCACTTTTTAGGTGTCTAATAATCGCACTTATTTCAGACCAGGTTCTGTTTGGCGATTTAGCCCAGAACTCATTTTGGTCAAGTGCAAACATGGTTAATTTCACCACAGGTGCCCTCATTTTCACTCACAAACACCCCTACATAAACCCCAACATCATTAAGGACACCTGTGAGGGTTTGAGACATGGAGATTTTGCAGAGTGGTTTGGAGTTGCTTATCTGTGATGTGGCCCATTTGGAGGAGCTGTGCAGGAGGGAGGAAGCTGCGCAACAGATCCTGGTAGCCCCCCGACTACTGCGTACCCCACGTATGTATCGTGCTCGGCTGTACCTGGACTTCCTCTCGGATCAACTGGTTGTGGGGATGGTTACGCTGAACCGCATTAACCTGTTGGACTTATATGAGCAGGTGAGAGATGATTTGGACCCTTTTGGGGGAGCCAACTATGCAGTGTCTGGGCTGCAGAAATTAATGTGTGCCCTCTACTATTTGGCCACAGGCTCCACTCAGTCTGTGACCTCATGGGCCTTGGGGGTATCACAGGCCACTTTCTCTAAGCATTTTACTCAAGTGTTACTTGCTTTAAAGAAGTTGTGCCGGACATACATCATCAGCCGTTACTTTTCTGGTAAGCACATGTGGCCTGTACTCCAAAATGTACCTGTGCTGTAAGTGTACTCATTGAAAAATTATTGACCAATACCATCTGTTTCCACCAACATTTAGCCTAATACACAGTGCCCAACGGATGCACATGGTGGTGCTGACCTATCCCTTGCTGCTATCTAGCTTGTAAGTACATTTGATACATGTATGAATAAAGTTTGCAGTCAAACATGGCTCACTGGTGTTGTGGAACTACATGTGCCAGCATGCCCTGACACACTACAACCATTACAGTCCAAACCATGAGTGTCAGAGCCTGCTGGAATATGTAGATCCACAACCTTTGCCGGCCATGGAGTTACCCCACACTACTTTAGTGCAATCCCATTGTCATATACCATTACAATATGTTAGAATTCACACAATAATTGGTTTTTAGAAAAAGACACAAACACAATGGTATGCGGTTAGACATTTTTACTTCTGGCTACTTTTTCAGACGCAATCTGCATTTTTGCAGGTGAAAGATAACAACTGTGGGGGCATGTTACAAGATGTTTGGGATTTGACAAAATTAACAAACATATATATGAGCTATCTTCTGCCAGCATCAGGCACCCCTACACCACTTCTAGAACCTGCACCAAGGCCACCACGGGTCCTAACACTCCGCCGGGGTGGGGAAGTGGGGGAGCCACTTATTGGGGTGCTGGATACACTGCTGAGGGTTGATGCTGCGCCATCTCCCACATTGGCTTCCAGCTGCTGTATTTGGGCCTGCATACCTATTAAGGCATTGGTCTGCGCTGTGCATGATTGGCTTAGTGCAGCTATACTTTGCGCAAGGCTGCCAATATGCCTATTCTGTTCCCTTATAGCAGAAGTTTGTTCTGCAAAACGGGTGTCAATGCTGTTAGCAATGCGCACATGAGTGCCTACACCTACCCGTACACTATGTGCAATTTTGCGTAATTGAAGAAAGGTGTCATGCATGTACCCCTGGATGTTACCTATTTGCAGGCTTTGGGAGGCCATGAATTCTATCTGCTTGTCCTTGAAATTGACCAAGGAGTTAGCTACTTGGGAAGCAGAAGCTGCTGTATGGGGTGTGTTTGTCGGTGGGGGTGGGTTGGGAGACACCCCACTTGGGGGAAGATCACACTGTGATGAGGTCTGTATTTCTTCGTCTGCCGCAAAGGTCTCGACCGGTTCAAGAATGATGTCCATTTCGTCTAACACCATTATTGAAGAATCTGTTTGGTTGGTCCCTAGTTGTATAGCACCTGTGGATACAGATGAAGAGGTAAGTACTGATGCATATATATGCCACACTGTCATCTATACTGTTTTACATAGGGCTTGAGATGCTGGACGCACATACCTAGGGGTGTTATGTACCTACACATGTACCCCGATACAGCATGTAACATTGACATTAATAATAAGTCACATGCCTAGCTCAGATGACATTCATTTCCGTTGCAATGTAGCAGCAGGAGATGAATGTAGTGTGAGATATTGTTGATGTGACATGGGTGTGTGTACTGTATGTGTAATGGGGTGTTTTTTGTTCGTTTACCTGCTTCCGCAGATTCTGCAGCAACGGGCCTTCTTGTCTTGGATGCTGCAGCACTTCGGGATCGACAATCTGTACAAGGAAAGATGGGCAGCCATTATGGACCTTGCAATGGATAAGCATTTACAAAACCCATGCATTGAAAAGACTATAATGGACAATACTTCCTTTGGATTTGGACTGCATTATTTCTTCACCACATTTTTTTTTTTCCACACTATTATTTGGTAAAATTATTATTAAATTAGTGTACACATGACAACTATTGTATAATCTGTGGTATGTAGTCATGGCAGCTAAACCACCAGTACACCTCTGTGTTTTTGGCCACATACATGTTAGGCTGCTAGAAAGAATGTTACAGTGTTGAACAATATGAGCAGTTGTGGAACTACAGGGCCCAGCATTATGAGCAATTTGAAAGTAGGAGCATGCAATTTCTTGTGCATGACCTTGCTGGGCTATGTAGTTCCACAGCAGCACTTTACTTAGCATAACAATACAAGTGAACATTATAGTTATAAAACATTGGCATGTATGTTTAAGTTTGCATGGGGTCACACTTACCAGCTCTGGATGGCGTTTGCGGCCTATCGGTATCCGCCACGTGCATGCCAGGCAGGACCTCAGGGGGTATGATGCTCTTAAGCTTCACCTCATACGAATTGTAGCACAGAGTGGTGGGGCTTCCTCCTCCAGTCTTGGTGGCCTCCTCCAACTCCATGGCCATTTTACTTTTCAACTGCCGTTTGATGTCATTGAATCTCTTTTTTACATTGCGGACCAGGCGCTTGTGCTGACTGACAGCGTTCACCGCCTGGGTGATGTCCTTCCACATAGCCCTTTTGCGCTGTGCAGTGGTCTTGTGGTGAGATTTGCCAAGCAAACGGTCAAACACTGGCAGGATAGCCCGGACAAGTGCTGCATTTTCCTCATATGAAAAACGCACCTTTCTGCCACTTTTGGTGTGGCCAGCTTCCACCTCCTCCTCCTTCTCCTCCTCATTTTCTACTCCAGCCATGTATCCCTCCTCCTCCATGCCAGTGTCTTCCTCCTCCTCACCACCATCTTCCTCCACCTCTGACATGTGGCCCTCCTGCAGCTGCTGTGGGGTATGGTCAAGGTCTTGGCTGTAGGATGGGGATGCCAGCGGATCCTCCACCTCCTCCTGCTGGGGCTGGACGCCCAGGGCATGGCCTGCTGCTGGCCTTGCTGTGGCCATGCTGCCTGCCACACTGCTGGCTCTCACACTTGGCTGGCTGCTGCCACTGCTTCCTCTGCCACTGCTCCCTCTGCCACTGCTCCCTCTGCCACTGCTTCCTCTGCCACTCCTCACTCTGCCACTGCTCCCTCTGCCACTCCTCACTCTGCCACCAACACCTCTTCCTCTAATCACACTGCCACTGCTCCTCTCCATGCTCCTTATGTGATATCCCAGGTAAGTATGTAGATGGTTTCTTCTTCTTCAAAGATTACACGTTAGTTTTCAAAGACTGATTTTCTTTTATTATTCGTTGAACAATGTATTAAACAGACAATATTACAGTGTAATTTTGCTCTCGCAGGAGTAATTACATGAAATACACTACCATTTCAATGCAAATTTTATTAGACCGGAACCTGTCTGTTCTCCACTTGAATTCCTCGGTTGTCAGCCTCTCACACTAAACATAACATAGTGTCCTACCTTTGACGCTAGAAATAACAACGGTAAATACAATAATACTTAGGTACTCTACATTGTAGGTGAAGTATGTAATAAACCACAGACCAAGATATAAAACTTATTGCGCAATAAGGTATACTTCTATAAAGTTTAGAATTTTCTAACTGTAACTAAACCGTTATATAAAATGTCTCTAAGTTGAACTGTTCCTTTTTCTTAGGGTTGAGCTGCTAGGCACCGACTACAATAGACGTAGAGGTAAGTTGGCTGTAATTTCCTGCTCTGAGACTTTCTACTTTAGTCGTTGTAACGCTGTATCTGCTACTCTGAAGATCCTGTTGGAGGCGTCCCCTGGCCCAACGAAAGCCGGGTTTAGCCCCTGGTGCTTAACATATAATTTCCTTCCTGTATGTTATGAAGTGTTCCCTGACTCTAGCAGATATGTTGTGCCTTCCTTGTGTCGGCTAGGGAAACTATAATGTCTTCTTAGGCGTCCCCTGGCTTCTTGCTAGCCGGGTTTAGCCTCTGGTGCTTAACATATACTTTCCTTCCTGTATGCTACGAAGTGTTCCCTGGCTCTAGCAGATATGTTGTGCCTTCCTTATGTCAGCTAGGGTAATTATAATATCTTCTTAGGCGTCCCCTGGCTTCTTGCTAGCCGGGTTTAGCCTATTATGTATACATATGTAGAGGTGAGCAAATCACAAGATAAGTGTCCACTAGTACAAATTTCCCAAGCTTCACTTCTTTTGGATGCTTTTCAAGACACAGTTACTATTCCTTAATCAGCAGCTGTATTGTGCAACCGTGTATGGGTGATGCGTTGTCACTGTAAGCTACACTACTGTGTGTCAGCAGCGATAGTCTGCACTGGGGATGTGCTGTCACTCTGAGCTGAACTGCTGTGAATCAGTCGCGATAGTCTGCACTGAGGATGTGCTGTCACTCTGGACTGAACTGCTGTGAACCAGTAGCGATAGTCTGCAGTGGGGATGTGCTGTCGCTCTGGACTGAACTGCTGTGAACCAGTAGCGATAGTCTGCAGTGGGGATGTGCTGTCGCTCTGAGCTGAACTGCTGTGAACCAGTAGCGATAGTCTGCAGTGGGAATGTGCTGTCACTCTGGACTGAACTACTGTGAACCAGTAGCGATAGTCTGCACTGGGGATGTGCTGTCACTCTGACTTGGATGATTTGTCTTAGGTACAGTGATATGGGCTGCAGGAGGCGCAGGGCTATCAATTATCCTTCCTGCTCTTCCCTGTCTATGCTGCGCTGGCTCCGTTTATCAGACTGGGGATGCCTCCTCCCCATTGGGATGAATATGGGGCTGGAGCTGTCCTGCACTGCACTGAATATGCATATGGCCTGAGGCTGCACTGCACTGAGTATATTGCGGGGATTAGCCTGATTCGGGGGCAGCATAAAACTCACCACTCCCCTTAGTCAGCACGCCTCCTTCGGGTCTCCGCCTCTCTGATGTCGTCTGGATCAGTGCTGCTGCGGCATTCTCCTCACACCAGGATACCGGAGCCTCTTCTGTCAGTAATGGCGCCGCCCCTGTGACGATGCGGCCCGCCTCTTCTCTGACGCGGCTCCCTCCTTCACAACGATGGCGCCGTTCACCTCTGTGACGATGCCGCCCCCTCCGGCTGTCAGTCACCGCTGCTCAGCCCTCCGGCTCTGGACAGCCTCTCCCTCTAGCACTCGCCGCCGGACTCTGCCCACCGCTGGACACTGCCGCTACCTGACAATGCCGTGCAGCGTTTCCGGAGGTAAGACCGGTCACACGCACCGGAGCCTCCGTTACCGATAAGTACCCCTCAGCACCGCTGTCCGTCTCCTTAAAGCTGCGTAGCTCTGCTTATTAGACTTCACTACGGGGAACTGCGCCACTCCAAAAAACGGCTGATCAATTTATATCCTTCTCCTCGCGCTGGGCACCTGTTCCCGCTCTCTCCACGCGCTATATAACTTTATTCAGCACCTTGTTTGACTGGATTCAGTGGGGTCTCGCGCTGGTCGCGAGTTCCCCAGCTTTATCACTGTGTAAACTGTCAAATGTCCGTTAACCCCTCTGACCAGGGTAATTGAGTCTGCCCTGTAATTAGTCTCTCTCCGGGCAGTCCAGCCCATTTCCCTCCTGTGGGGGAGGACAGTTCATGGTTTAACTAATAATTATTCTGCTTTCCATGAAAGCCTCTGCTGCCTTCCATGAAGGCAATATATATATATATGGAAGAGTACAACACATAATGTCCCCTATGGGGATGGCATATATCACCAACCAAGATATATCTGACCTTAAGAGCAACTCTTAAGGCATTATATGCCTATAACCTTCTGTTGTAACATATATACATTCATCACATTTTTCCCCGGTAAAACATTGCATGTCCTCAGGCAATGTACTTTATACATTTCAAAACATCAATATACTACATATATATACATACACATCTCCAACATTGCGAATCATTATATGCTTTTTAAGTAAAGAAAGTTTACATGTTGACCATGAATAAGAGTTTTCTTTATCATTTATGTTCAGTCTCTGAATCGGAGGGGTTTTACTCCCCGAGTACTTCTGATCGGCCTTCTCGATCTATCCTCTGGTTCAACTTCCTCATGAAACAAAGCCGGTTCAGGCAGCGGAATGAGTTCTGAGGCTCTATCATCATTTGACTGGTGCGACGTTACCCTGCGAACTCCGCAAGATGGCACAGAGCCGTTCATAAGAAGTAACAAGTCCATAGGATCACGCAAAAAGTCCTCCAAGTTCGGCTGAAGGTCCTCAGTTCCGTGCTGATCTGCTTCGGAGGAGTCTTGTTCTGTCTGAGCCTTATAGATTTTCAGGTTATTTCGATGGATCATCTTCACCTCACCATTTTCCTCTCCCTCTTTCACGATTCCATACACTACAGTCTCTGTTGAAGGTAAAAGAACAACTTGGTATGGAGTACTCTCCCAGATAGGGTCCAATTTACTGTTTCGGTGTTGCTTTTTCTTCAGAACTCGGTCTCCTACTTTTAGCGGTTCTGCCCTGGCATTCTGATTGTAGTCTCTTTCTTGGCGATAGTGAACTTCCCCCATTCTCTTGACGACAGCTTCGGCAGCAAGATCAATTCTCTGTTTGTGCTCCATTACCCAGTCAGTTTGGGCAGGGTTCGGAATTTCAGTAAGAGCATTGAGCTCCAAGTCCGCTGGTAGTTTGCCTTTTCGTCCAAAGAGCAAGTAGTAAGGAGTATGTCCCGTTGAAGCATGCTCAAGGTTATTGTACACGTAGGTAAGTTCGGGCAATAATGAAGGCCAGGTTAATCGTTGAGTTGTGGACAAGCCCCGGATCATTCCCAGTAAAGTCTGGTTCGCTCTCTCGCAAAGCCCATTGCATTGTGGGTGATAGGGTGTAGTTCGGATCTTCCTACACCCATACGTTTTGCATAGTTCTTGGAATAATTGCGCCTCGAATGCTGAACCTTGATCCGTGAGGATCTGTTCTGGAAACCCGTAGGGTCTAACAAAGTTCTTCATAAAGGCCTCTGCCATGGCTCTTGCGGTCAGATCATGGACGGGCACGGTCACCATAAATTTTGTGTAGTGATCCATCATCATTAAGGCATACTGGTAACCGGCATCACTGGGCCCCAACTTGACATGATCCAAGGTTACTATCTCGAGTGGGAAGGTACTTTGAATGGGCTGTAATGTAGCTTTCTGTCCGGGTTGCACATGGGCCTTAACTGCACAAGCAGGACACTTTTCGATCCACTTCTCAACATAGGTATGAAGCCCTACCCAGAAGAAATTCTTTCTAATGGCACTCTCGGTTTTCTTGACCCCGAAATGTCCAGTTTTGTCATGGTAAGCTTGTAACACTTGAGTCCGCTGTTCCGTGGGGACAAGTATCTGGTTAAGATGATCATGGGTGCAGGGATCTATATTGCTTTTGACCAGGACTCCATTGACGAAGCTTAGTCTGTCTCGGTACCTCAGCAATTGGACCAATTCAGTCGGAAGTCTTTGCCGTTCTTCCCGGCTGGGGATTCTTTGTGCAATCAGGAAGTGTTTTAATTGTTGGAGCATAGAACAATTACTTTGCAATTCCTTCCAATTTAAATCTTGATGACTGGATGCACCCCCTTGGACTGCTGAAAGGACAACTTCTGCCCCACGGAGGACAACCGTTCGTTGTTTAATGGGCTGTGGGCCAAATAAGGGTATTTCGACATCTTCCCATGAATCTTCCTCTTCCGGTTCCACTTCCTGGGGCAATCTTGAAAGGGCATCCGCATTTAAATTCTTCTTCCCGCTTCTGAATTTGATCTTATATTGGAAGTTTTCTAAGCGGGAGACCCACCTCTGTTCTAGCGCTCCAAGTCGGGCAGTCTGTAGATGTGCCAGAGGATTGTGGTCAGTATAGATGGTGCATGGGGTGGCGGCTAAATAGTCTTTAAATTTTTCTGTCACCGCCCATATTAAAGCCAATAGTTCTAACTTGAACGCGCTGTAGTTTTGATCGTTTCTTTCGGATTTCTTCAGACTCCTGCTGGCGTAAGCTATTACTCTTTCTTTGCCGTTTTGGTCTTGTGCTAGGACAGCACCTAACCCTTGATTGCTGGCATCCGTATATACTTTAAAGGGTGAGTCATAATTTGGATATGCCAGTAAGGGGGCGTCGATAAGAGCCTGCTTCAGCTGTTGAAAGGCATCTTCCTGTCGATCGTCCCATCTGACTCGGGTATTTCCTCGGATTTCCTTCCCCGGTATACCCCTTAACAGATCGTGAAGAGGGGCGGCAATTTTTGCAAATCCAGCCACGAATCTCCTGTAATATCCTACAAATCCCAGAAACCGTCGGACATCTTTAACAGTCACCGGGGTGGGCCAGTCTTGCACTGCTCTGATTTTTTCTGGGTCTGCTGTAATTCCTTCAGAACTCACAATGTGGCCTAGATACTGGACACTGGCCTTGAGGAGGTGGCATTTAGAAGGCTTAAGCTTAAACCCATATTTGGCCAGCCGTTGGAAAACTTCTTCTAAATGTTGAAGGTGTTCCTCGTAAGTATGGGAAAACACGATGATGTCGTCTAGATACAACAGTAAGATGTCAAAGTTTCTGGATCCTAGACAGTATTCCATCACCCTTTGGAAAGTGGCTGGCGCATTCATAAGTCCGAAGGGCATTTGCAAAAATTCAAATAAACCCATGGGGGTTGTAAAAGCAGTCTTTTCAACATCTTCCTGGGCCACTGGCACCTGCCAGTAACCACTCGTCAGGTCTAAAGTTGAGAAGTACACAGCCGATTTTAGGGCAGCTAAGGATTCCTCTATTCGGGGAAGAGGATAGGCGTCTCGATGAGTCACTGCATTTAATTTTCGATAATCGACGCAAAAACGGAGTTCTCCATTCTTCTTCCGAACTAGGACTATCGGCGCAGCCCACGGGCTGTGACTGTCCCGAATTACCTTAGAAGCTTTCATGTCTTCTATCATCTGCTTCACTGGTTGATATAGAGCAGGCGGTATTGGACGATGTCTTTCTTTTATCGGGGAAGCAGTGCCAGTAGGGATGTAATGTTGAACCCCTTCTACTCTACCAAAGTCGGCAGCGTGTCTACTGAAAGCATCCTCATTCCTCAGGACTAGCCGTAGTACTCCCGCTTTCTCTTCTTCTGGGGTATCCGGTTCTCCAATCTGTAAACTTCTCCACCATTCCTCCTGGCCATTGACTTTTGTTTTTTTCTGATCGGTGACAGTCTGTTGGACGGCAATGGTGCTTACATCTAGGATATCTTGGAAATTTGCTTCGTAAATCTGTGCAATGGTTTGAAAGCGGGCCACCTTGACGGGGTAATTGTGCGGATTCAGGAGTCGCACAGGAACTTTTCCTTGCACAACGGTGACCAGGGCCCGGGCTACAATGAACGGCTTAGTCCAAGTGTCCTTATTTCTCTCCACAACAGCATCGTAATCTCGTCCTCGTGGGCCAACTTTGGTCTTGCACCAAATCAGATGCTCTGAATTTGGGGGTAATATGATGTTTCGTCTCTCAGCACTGCGAACAGTTCCTATCTCTCCTCTCTTGTCAGCAAATCTCTGTTGACTCTGAAGGAATCGGATGGTCTGTTGTACCGATCGCCGTTCGGGGAGATTTCGAGTAGACAATTCTTGTTTTAAAGCATCAATCAATTCTTCTGGGCAATTCTTTAGGACATTCATGCCAATAACGATGGGGGGTAGCCATTGATCTTTGACGGCTGTAATCAGGCATCCCTGATTGAGAAGTCTGGCTCGTCCTATTTCAATCTCAGCCTCCCAGTATCCACAACATTCGATACTTTGCCCATTGCTGGCCAATAGTGTCAGCCAAGGCGGTGGTGGAGTTATGATGTTGTCTTCTCGCCAGTGTTGAGTAAATTTATCCCATTGGATGGTGGTCACTTGTGACCCAGTATCTAACAACGCGTGTAAGTTGACTCCATTTATTTTAATTTCAATGATGGGACAACACCCCACGAATTTCGGTGTCCATTCTTGCGAGGTGGGACCTTCTATTGAGGAATCTCCCAACGGTTGGTCCCTGCCCTCGGGATTTCTTCGTTTAAAGGGGCGGAGCTACGGCAATTTCTCTCTATATGCCCACTTCTCTGGCAACGCCGGCAGATAGGCCTTCCTTGCTCGTCGAATTGATCTGTAGGTAGTCGTCTAGAGCTCCACGAAGTTCCTCGCCCTGCACTACCATAGGGTGGTTCTCTACCCATCCGCCATGATCTCGATGGTGCCTGTGTTTCTTTCAACGTTTTTAACTCTCGACACAGCTCGGTCATCCCTTGAGTTAATTCGGCAATTTGCCCTTTTATTTCTGTGATAGGGTCTTTAGAGGCGGTGGATTGGATTTGCTGAAGGGTGGTTTCAACAGGTACAATTACGTTTCCCTTTTTGGGTTTATCGCCTAGCACTTTTCTGATCAATTCCTTGAAGTTTGAAAAGCTGATGGGTGCTTCTTGTCGATGTAACATTTTTAATTGTCCTTTAGTATTCACATCATGAATTCCGTCTAGGAATTGATTGGTTAAGGTCTCGTCTTCTTCAATAGGTTCTTTTGGGGCACACATCTTTATATCCCGGAAGGCCTCTTGTAATACTACAGCGTATTCTCGAAGTGTTTCATGCGGCTGTTGTTTCCTGGAATAAAACAGTGTTTTAAGTTCGGACAGAGTCTTTTCATCGAACTCCTTTGCCAACTTGTCCAATATGTCCTTTGCCGATTTCTTTTGGCTTTCCGGCCACGACTTCACTTCTCTTTTCGCAAACCCCTTCAGTTGGGCCAAAAGAATCTCCACTTGTTGGTCTTCATCTAATTTGTATACCTGGAACATGGTCTCAATTTGTTCCCTAAAGTCGCGGAACGCATTGGTTTCAGTTGTCTTACTGTCTCCCGTATAAGTGGGAAGCCAGGGTGCTCCAAAGTAATAGGGCATGGTTATCGATGCCGGTTTACGCATGGTAGAACTTACTGTATCCGTTGCATCTCCTTCTCTTGTAGCGTTTATTTTACTGTTAGGTGAAAGGTTTATTGTTGGTAGGAACCTTTTTCCGGATGTTGACGCAGGAGTTTGTGGATTTGACATTTTTCCTTCGTATCCTGTTCGTGGACGCCAATTGTGATATCCCAGGTAAGTATGTAGATGGTTTCTTCTTCTTCAAAGATTACACGTTAGTTTTCAAAGACTGATTTTCTTTTATTATTCGTTGAACAATGTATTAAACAGACAATATTACAGTGTAATTTTGCTCTCGCAGGAGTAATTACATGAAATACACTACCATTTCAATGCAAATTTTATTAGACCGGAACCTGTCTGTTCTCCACTTGAATTCCTCGGTTGTCAGCCTCTCACACTAAACATAACATAGTGTCCTACCTTTGACGCTAGAAATAACAACGGTAAATACAATAATACTTAGGTACTCTACACTGTAGGTGAAGTATGTAATAAACCACAGACCAAGATATAAAACTTATTGCGCAATAAGGTATACTTCTATAAAGTTTAGAATTTTCTAACTGTAACTAAACCGTTATATAAAATGTCTCTAAGTTGAACTGTTCCTTTTTCTTAGGGTTGAGCTGCTAGGCACCGACTACAATAGACGTAGAGGTAAGTTGGCTGTAATTTCCTGCTCTGAGACTTTCTACTTTAGTCGTTGTAACGCTGTATCTGCTACTCTGAAGATCCTGTTGGAGGCGTCCCCTGGCCCAACGAAAGCCGGGTTTAGCCCCTGGTGCTTAACATATAATTTCCTTCCTGTATGTTATGAAGTGTTCCCTGACTCTAGCAGATATGTTGTGCCTTCCTTGTGTCGGCTAGGGAAACTATAATGTCTTCTTAGGCGTCCCCTGGCTTCTTGCTAGCCGGGTTTAGCCTCTGGTGCTTAACATATACTTTCCTTCCTGTATGCTACGAAGTGTTCCCTGGCTCTAGCAGATATGTTGTGCCTTCCTTATGTCAGCTAGGGTAATTATAATATCTTCTTAGGCGTCCCCTGGCTTCTTGCTAGCCGGGTTTAGCCTATTATGTATACATATGTAGAGGTGAGCAAATCACAAGATAAGTGTCCACTAGTACAAATTTCCCAAGCTTCACTTCTTTTGGATGCTTTTCAAGACACAGTTACTATTCCTTAATCAGCAGCTGTATTGTGCAACCGTGTATGGGTGATGCGTTGTCACTGTAAGCTACACTACTGTGTGTCAGCAGCGATAGTCTGCACTGGGGATGTGCTGTCACTCTGAGCTGAACTGCTGTGAATCAGTCGCGATAGTCTGCACTGAGGATGTGCTGTCACTCTGGACTGAACTGCTGTGAACCAGTAGCGATAGTCTGCAGTGGGGATGTGCTGTCGCTCTGGACTGAACTGCTGTGAACCAGTAGCGATAGTCTGCAGTGGGGATGTGCTGTCGCTCTGAGCTGAACTGCTGTGAACCAGTAGCGATAGTCTGCAGTGGGGATGTGCTGTCACTCTGGACTGAACTACTGTGAACCAGTAGCGATAGTCTGCACTGGGGATGTGCTGTCACTCTGACTTGGATGATTTGTCTTAGGTACAGTGATATGGGCTGCAGGAGGCGCAGGGCTATCAATTATCCTTCCTGCTCTTCCCTGTCTATGCTGCGCTGGCTCCGTTTATCAGACTGGGGATGCCTCCTCCCCATTGGGATGAATATGGGGCTGGAGCTGTCCTGCACTGCACTGAATATGCATATGGCCTGAGGCTGCACTGCACTGAGTATATTGCGGGGATTAGCCTGATTCGGGGGCAGCATAAAACTCACCACTCCCCTTAGTCAGCACGCCTCCTTCGGGTCTCCGCCTCTCTGATGTCGTCTGGATCAGTGCTGCTGCGGCATTCTCCTCACACCAGGATACCGGAGCCTCTTCTGTCAGTAATGGCGCCGCCCCTGTGACGATGCGGCCCGCCTCTTCTCTGACGCGGCTCCCTCCTTCACAACGATGGCGCCGTTCACCTCTGTGACGATGCCGCCCCCTCCGGCTGTCAGTCACCGCTGCTCAGCCCTCCGGCTCTGGACAGCCTCTCCCTCTAGCACTCGCCGCCGGACTCTGCCCACCGCTGGACACTGCCGCTACCTGACAATGCCGTGCAGCGTTTCCGGAGGTAAGACCGGTCACACGCACCGGAGCCTCCGTTACCGATAAGTACCCCTCAGCACCGCTGTCCGTCTCCTTAAAGCTGCGTAGCTCTGCTTATTAGACTTCACTACGGGGAACTGCGCCACTCCAAAAAACGGCTGATCAATTTATATCCTTCTCCTCGCGCTGGGCACCTGTTCCCGCTCTCTCCACGCGCTATATAACTTTATTCAGCACCTTGTTTGACTGGATTCAGTGGGGTCTCGCGCTGGTCGCGAGTTCCCCAGCTTTATCACTGTGTAAACTGTCAAATGTCCGTTAACCCCTCTGACCAGGGTAATTGAGTCTGCCCTGTAATTAGTCTCTCTCCGGGCAGTCCAGCCCATTTCCCTCCTGTGGGGGAGGACAGTTCATGGTTTAACTAATAATTATTCTGCTTTCCATGAAAGCCTCTGCTGCCTTCCATGAAGGCAATATATATATATATGGAAGAGTACAACACATAATGTCCCCTATGGGGATGGCATATATCACCAACCAAGATATATCTGACCTTAAGAGCAACTCTTAAGGCATTATATGCCTATAACCTTCTGTTGTAACATATATACATTCATCACACTTACTTCCTATCAAAGAGTGAAATGGCGCCAATGCCCCTTTATATAGGTGGTGTGATGCATAATGGTGGGGACAGAGATGGGCCAATAGGTTGGGGGGTTCTTAGTCATGCGGAGACAGTTTTGTAAATCGCACTCCGGTTGGTCCAAAATTCGCACATGACCGGCGGACGAACTCGCACTTTTTTGTGACTTAAAATCGCACCACTTTGCCGCAAATCGCACCTCTTCGCACTTTTCAGCCTCCAAAGCGCATCACATTAAATATGCGAATTATGACTGAAAAGTGCGATTTGAAAAAGGGCGAATAGCGGCGATGTGGTGCGCTAAAAAAACATGCGCATTTATCTCATCCCATAGAATGTCACCCAGTGTGTTAATAGCCTAATTATGTGACAGGTGAGACTGCACACAAAACAGGCTGCAGGCTGCAGTTACACAGACCTGCCAGAGGTGGCTTGTAACAACATATCTTTTGGGCCAAATGTAATAGGGTGAGAGTTTCAGAAAGTGAGAGATTTTGGGAGAGTTTTCCCATGTTTTTTAAAGCAGCAATCAACTACATGGCAAAATCTACCTGGTTTTGCAGTGTAATTGATTGCTGCTTTAAAAAAAAGGGGAAAACGCTCCCAAAATCTCTCACTTTCTGAAACTCTCACCCTATTACATTTGGCCCCTGATGTCTGTTGTGAGATGTGCTAAGCTCCTGCTTGCAACACTGAAAGTCTACACATCAGCTTGCCTGCTGCGTACAGGTCCCTCAGCCTCTGCAGCAGCCGCATGTTTGGCCCACAGTGAGATTTGGAGAGGCGTGGGTGGGGAGTGTCAATCCAACTTAAGGCCCATACACGCTGGGTTATTTTGAGCTGAAAGCAGTTCAGTTTTGTCGCTCGAGCTGCCACCACAACGTTTCCACAGAGAAAAAAACAGCAGCCACCTGTCGTACTGGGATTGTGTTTATTGGGGAGATATATATATATATGTATATATATATATTTGATAAAATATACCCAGCGTACAAAGTCCCAAAGTCTCTCTCAATAAAGCACAGGTCCAACAGTGCCCACAATGTGTGCAGCTCCACTTTAGGGATCCAACCACGAATCCCAGATGGGTGTGCTTGTGAAAAGAAGAAGAAAGGCATCGCACCAGTCAGCGGATAATACATATACAATATTTACTGATAATAAGCTGACATACATGGGGTAATTGAATATAAGCTTGCCATGTGGAACCCAGGCGGTGTATGCAGGAACAAGCGCAGATGACAGCCGCGAGGCAATGATCAGTTGCAGGCGGAGCTCAGGACACACAGCAACCGGCCAGGAACCTCCACACGATCGACACGGACAAAGCCAAGACGTCACCACGTCGGGATACAGCAATCACACCCAATGCATTTCGTCACAGACACGGACTTCGTCACGCACCTTCGGCACGCACCCTGTAAGAAGTAGAATCATCCCATCTTAGTAAATCCCCATTCAGCTAATGAGACTTCTGGCTGTTGCAGAGTCAGCCGGCTTACACAGGGACTGCGCCCACAATACACAATCACAGCCAAATGCTGGAAACCATCACACAATGAATACAGAAGTGATGAAATCACAAGTTGTATTTGTCAGTGATGATGTCACTAAGTACCATTAATTACAGTCAGTGTGTCTTGTATATGTTGATAACATTCAGCGCTACAATAAAAGAAATATACTTACACCCCTTGACACAAACAGCAATAAATCTAAAAGATAAATGACTTTTGTTCATCAACAAGTAGCAAAGGATATTTGCACAATATTTATCCCATCAGGAGAAGAGATGACGGCCGGCTGCGAGCCCTGTAGCACTAAGTCCAACCATGTGTTTTGTATGAGTCACCATGGAAAATTATCCAAAAATATGAAAGTGATTAGTTGAACTCTGCACTTATTCCCAAGCCAGCCGACGAGTCCTCAGATCATAAAAAGCAGTCTGCTCTTCTAACGATGACTTCCTGTCCAGTAATAACGCTGTAGTGTATATTATATCACTCAGTGCAGCAGTGCAGGCTGGGAGACATCATTTATTATCCTATGAAACAAAGTCAGTGCTTTCCTGGAATGTGAAGTGTATTCTCATGTAACCCCAATCACTGACGTTTATGGATGGAGTAAGTGTGGACCCTGGGACCTGGGTGATAGATGTCTTCAGATGTGTCACATGGCAGAGAGGCCTCATCGTGTCCCTGTGGCTTAATGTCCCCGCCCGAATCTCTGTGTAATAGGGTTCTCGTCTTCTACCAGGGCTCAATTCCGAAATATGCAGCCCAACTCACGCCATGTACAGTAGAGGAGAACCACCTGCCATGTTTATTATACAGGACACACTAAGGGGAACCTGTGCTGCTCCCCTCCTCTAGAAGGTCCTTCCCCAACCATGACATTGTCTTATGTGTGCTATTATATAGGAATTTTAGCATTTTGTGTAGCACAGTGATTGGTTGATCCGCATAAATGTTGTTCTTTATGGTGCTAAGGACAATTGGTGGAGCCAATTAAATAAAGCATAATTATAATAATAATAATAATAATAATAATAATAATAATAATAATAATATATTTTTGCATGCAGCTCACATAATTACCGGGAGGCTTACATAGACTCATTAGGGCAATTTCTCAATGGCTGCACCATACTGCACCATAATGTACCATACTGCACCATGCTGTACCATACAGCACCATACTGTACCATACTGCACCATGCTGCGCCATACTGCACCACACTACCATACAGCCCCATACTGCACCATAATGTACAATACTTCACCATACAGCACCATGCTGCACCATACTGTACCATACAGCACGATACGGCACCATAATGTACCATGCTGTGCCATACTGTGCCATACAGCCCCATATTGCAGCATACTGCACCATAATGTACAATACTTCACCATACAGCACCATGCTGCGCCATACTGTACCATACAGCACGATACGGCACCATAATGTACCATACTGTGCCATACAGCACCATAGGGCACCAAACTGCAACATACAGCACCAAATTGTGCCATAGTGCGCCATACAGCACCAAATTGTGCCATACAGCACCATATTGTGCCATACTGTTCCATACTGTGCCATACGGCACCATACTTCACCATAATATACCATACTGCACCATACTGTACCATGCTGTGCCGTACAGCACCATACTTGACCATAGGGCACCAAACTGCAACATACAGCACCAAATTGTGCCATACTACACCATACGGCACCATACTGCATCATACAGCACCAAATTGCTCCATACGGCACCATACTGCGCTATACTGTACCGTACTGCACCATAATGTGCCACACAGCACCATACTGCACCATACAGCATAAAATTGCACCATATGGTACCATACTGCACCAAACTGTACCATACAGCACCATACGGCACCATACTGTGCCATACTGCACCATACCGCACCATATGGTACCATACTGCGCCATTCAGAACCACACTGCACCATACTGTGCCATACAGCACCATACTGCACCATACAGCATAAAATTGCACCATACGGCACCATATGGTACCATACTGCACCAAACTGTACCATACTGCACCATATGGCACCATACTGTGCCATACGGCACCATACTGCACCATACAGCACAAAACTGCACCATACAGTACCATGCGGCACCATACTGCACCATACAGCACAAAACTGCACCATACGGCACCATACAGCACCATACTGTACCATACTGCGCTATACAGCACCATACTGTACCATACAGCACAATACAGCACCATGCTGCGCCATACAGCACCAAACTGCACCATACGAGACCATACTGTACCATACTGCACCATACTGTACCATACTGCACCATACGGCACCATACTGCGCCATACTGCACCATACTGTACCATACAGCGCCATAATGTGCCATACTGTACCATACTGCGCCATACTGCACCATACTGTACCATACAGCGCCATAATGTGTCATACTGTACCATACTGCGCCATACAGCACCATACTGTACCATACTGCACCATACGGCACCATACTGCACCATACTGTACCATACTGCACCATACAGCACCATAGTGCACCATACTGTACCATACTGCTCCATACGGCACCATACTGCGCCATACAGCACCATACTGCACCATACTGTACCATACAGCACCATACTGCGCCATACTGTACCATACAGCACCATACTGCACCATACAATACCATACTGCACCATACTGCACCATACAGCACCATACTGCACCATACTGTACCATACAGCACCATACTGCGCCATACTGTACCATACAGCACCATACAGCCCCATACTGCGCCATACTGCACCATACTGTACCATACAGCGCCATAATGTGCCATACTGTACCATACTGCGCCATACAGCACCATACTGTACCATACTGCACCATACGGCACCATACTGCGCCATACTGCACCATACTGTACCATACAGCGCCATAATGTGCCATACTGTACCATACTGCGCCATACAGCACCATACTGTACCATACTGCACCATACGGCACCATACTGCACCATACTGTACCATACTGCACCATACAGCACCATAGTGCACCATACTGTACCATACTGCTCCATACGGCACCATACTGCGCCATACAGCACCATACTGCACCATACTGTACCATACAGCACCATACTGCGCCATACTGTACCATACAATACCATACTGCACCATACTGCACCATACAGCACCATACTGCACCATACTGTACCATACAGCACCATACTGCGCCATACTGTACCATACAGCACCATACAGCACCATACAGCCCCATACTGCGCCATAAAAATAGTATTTGCAGGAGAAGAATGACGCACTATAATAACATGACGCTACCGCACCCTGAAGTCCATCTTATTTCACACATAGACTACACTCTGGTTTTTGTACCAGGTGGTAAAGAGAGCACATGGGGCCCTATTTGTTTTCCTGGCAAAGCCGCCAAGTACATATGTAATATTCCAAAGTTCCTCTTAAAAAAGTGACTTCAGGTTAATGATACAGACAATAATTAACTTGTCATGGAAATATCCTGTTTAAAATAATTGCTGCGTCCAGATGTTAACGCTGTAAAACGTACGTGGCGCAGAGACCACCTGATTATTTGCAGAAATAAGAGACATGTCTGCAAAGGTCAGAGGCAGCCAGTAACATTCCCGGGCAGATTGGGCACGCTGCGCTACAGCATGTTACAGCTATATTATCTGTGCGGGGGATCGGCAGGATGACAACTTGATGGGAGAAGAACTTTAATTGTATAAAAGTATACATTAGATCTTTAGAATAAAATATACTCAAAACCCTTGGGGGGGGGGGGGGGGTTGGATCAATTTTCTAAAGGTCAATATTAAATTATATAAAATTGGTAACAAATAATCTGGACGCCCGATTTTGTCATTGTATTACATTGTATTACAATTCATGCAATGCGATTTTTTCATTGTAAAGACCAGTTTAATTGTATAGTCAGCCATGGGTGCTTTCATACCCCCAGTATCCAACTACGCATGGAGTTGATTTTATATAGTGTGGCGAGCGCAGCGAGCCACCGAGCCCGAAGCGTGAATACATGAAAAGTAATCCACGGCCCCTCGCGGGGCTCGCTGCGCTCGCCACGCATCGGGCTCGGGGGGTATGAAATCACCCATGGCTGACTATACAATTAAAAATTGGGTCTTTACAATTAAACATTGCATCAAATTGCATTGCATCGCATCGCATGCCTTAAGTAGTGGCATGAAATGAAAAAATCGGGCGCCCAGATAATACACAAGTACGTCTGATTTTAAGGTGAAAAATTGCAGATTTACTAACCCTTGGTAGTTCATGTAAGACAATGACTTACAACTGAATACAATAGAGGACAAGTACAGGGCACATAACCATAGCTGCATCAGCAGGCGGCACTGACATAAGTATCAGGGGGCAGAGAACAAGGGATCAGCAGCACCGTATTACAGAGTACATAACCCAGGAGACAGTGACTTACAGCTGAATACAATAGAGCAGGGGTTCCCAATCTTTTTTGATTCAGGGCACCCTAGAGAATCAGAATTTTTTTCATGGCACCCCTAGGTCCAAAAAAAATTAATTAGCTTGGGTTTATATGCGATTCTTAGCGGCAGTTATATGGTAAAGGGCAGGATTTGCTTCTGTTTGTACACATTCTATGATTGGCAGCCACCAGCACTGGTTTTGCTCATAAATAATTAACCATTCATAATTTGAGTTGGTCCTGGACCACCATGCCGCGGCACCCCTGCATGTGTCCCGAGGCACCCCAGGGAGCCACGGCACACAGTTTGGGAACCACTGCAATAGAGGACAAGTACAGGGCACATTACCATAGCTGCATCAGCAGGCGGCACTGACATAAGTATCAGGGGACAGAGAACAAGGGATCCGCAGTACCCTATTACAGAGTATATAACCCAGGAGACAGTGACTTACAGCTGGATACAATAGAGGACAAGTACAGGGCATATAACCATAGCTGCATCAGCAGAGGACACTGACATAAGTATCAGGGGGCAGAGAACAAGGGATCCGCAGCACCCTATTACAGAGCATATAACCCAGGAGACAGTGACATACAGCTGTACACAATAGAGGACAAGTACAGGGCACATAACCATAGCTGCATCAGCAGAGGACACTGACATAAGTATCAGGGGGCAGAGAACAAGGGATCCGCAGCGCCCTATTACAGAGCATATAACCCAGGATACAGTGACTTACAGCTGAATACAATAGAGGACAAGTACAGGGCACATAACCATAGCTGCATCAGCAGGCGGCACGGACATAAGTATTAGGGGGCAGAGAACAAGGGATCCGCAGCACCCTATTACAGAGTATATAACCCAGGAGACAGTGACTTACAGCTGAATACAATAGAGGACACGTACAGGGCACATAACCATAGCTGCATCAGCAGGCGGCACTGACATAAGTATCAGGGGGCAGAGAACAAGGGATCCGCAGGACCGTATTAAAGAGTATATAACCCAGGAGACAGTGACTTACAGCTGAATACAATAGAGGACAAGTACAGGGCACATAACTATAGCTGCATCTGCAGAGGACACTGACATATGTATCAGGGGGCAGAGAACAAGGGATCTGCAGCGCCCTATTACACAGTACATAACCCAGGAGACAGTGACTTACAGCTGTATACAATAGAGGACAAGTACAGGGCACATAACCATAGCTGCATCAGCAGAGGACACTGACATAAGTATCAGGGGGCAGAGAACAAGGGATCTGCAGTGACCTATTACAGAGTATATAACCTAGGAGACAGTGACTTACAGCTGTATACAATAGAGGACAAGTACAGGGCACATAACCATAGCATTAAATGAAAACCATTTTCACTTTCCAAAACTTTGCATAACCATAAACTTTCACCCGTCCGTGGTGCGGGTCTTAAGACTAGTAGTTGTGATTAGATTACATTAACCATCATTTCAGCAGGTCTTGGACCCCCAACCCAGGGCACCCCTGCAGGTTTGGGAGCGCCTGATGTAAGCAACTCAAGTATGTCACAGCTGATGATGAGGATGATGACGAAGAATCGCGGGGTCTGTTGATTTCCTATTCTCCGGAAGGGAAGCAGAAAACGGCATCTTCTTTATTTTTGCCACAAGGCAGCCATAATAATGTTGACCCTGGTGAGTAAATCAGTGTATTGTCATTTGGTGAGAATACAAAGTTTCTCAATACAATCACATAGAAGATAATGTGTGTTTTGTGTATACAGCGCGGTAGAGAAGATCTGTATTTGGTTGTTATAGAAACAAGTTAGAATCTGACCTCTGCAGCCTCGCAGATAAATGTAAATCACAAATCGCAGAAAGAAATAAAACAATCAAAAACATATCCAACCGAAATGATGTTTTCCTGCCTGCGGAACAGCCATAGGAATGAGTGGCTCTAAGCCGCGACAGAACTACAAGTCCCAGACTAAAGATTGCTTAAAGCCACGCCCCCAGGCAGCTCACCTTTCCGCCGGACACCCCCACTACAGTATGTGTCTACCACGCTGCCCCCTCCCAGGAGTCCTATTGGTTTATATGTGAGCAGCCTTTGACACTGTTGACCACCCTCTCCTGCTCAACACCCTCCGCTCCTTTGGCATCACTGGCACGGTCTTCTCCTGGTTCACCTCATACCTCTCCGATCGCTCCTTCTCCGTCTCCACTCCGAGCTCCTCCTCTCCTACTACCCCGCAGCCAGTCGGTGTTCCCCAAGGGTCAGTCCTTGGCCCTCTCCTCTTCTCCCTCTACACCACCTCTCTGGGCACCCTCATCAGCTCCTATGGTTTTCATTACCACCTTTATGCTGATGATACCCTAAACTATCTCTCCTCCCCCGACCTATCCCCATCACTCCTGTCCAAGGTCTCAGAATGCCTCACGGCCATCTCAGCCTGGATGACCCAACGCTTCCTGAAACTAAACATGGCTAAAACTGAACTTCTAATCTTCCATCCCCCGAACATCCCCTCTTCTCCCACTATCTCCATCAGCATTGGTGAAACCGAGATCACGTCCACCGACCAAACGCGCTGCCTCGGTGTCATCATTGACTCCTCCCTCTCTTTCACCCCCCACATTCGTGCTCTCTCACAGTCTTGCCGCTTTCACCTACGCAACATCTCACGCATCAGACCATTCCTCTCCACTGACGCGACCAAAATTCTCATTCACTCTCTTGTCATCTCCCGCCTTGACTACTGCAACATCCTTCTCTCTGGGCTACCTCTCACCCGCCTCGCACCTCTCCAATCCATTCTTAACGCTGCTGCTAGGTTCATCTTCCTCTCCCGCCGCTCTACCTCCACCTCCTCCCTCTGTTTATCTCTTCACTGGCTCCCCATTCCTTTCCGAGTTCTCTTTAAACTCCTCACCACCACCTACAAGGCTCTCTCCTCCTCCACAGCTCCTTACCTCTCTTCACTGATCTCTATCCACACTCCATCCCGTCCTCTTCGCTCCATCACTGACCGCCGACTGACCTCTCACCTAATCTCCTCCTCCCACTCCCGTATCCAAGACTTCTCTCGCGCTGCCCCCCTGCACTGGAACAACCTCCCGCCACCCATCAGGCTATCTGATTCCCTTACCTCCTTCAAGCGCTCCCTCAAAACCCACTTTTTTCGACTAGCCTATCCCTCCTCCTAACCTCTTTTGATCCTCCTATCCTGCCTCCGTTCCCCTCCGTTCCTACTTATCCTATTGTATTTTGTTCGTCCACCCACCTGCTTTTAGTCTGGTAACTCTTATGAGCAGGGCCCTCCTTCCTCACGTACTCACTCTACCTCATTACCTCACCTGTGCTCCTGTCCTGTTCTTCCCTTCCTCTACTTCATCTTCAGTCTCCTCGACAATTTCGACACCTACTTCAGAACTGATGCTGATCTTAGTTCTACCAGCTATACCCCTATTTATGCTGTATTTTATCAACACACCCTGTACATTACCTTGTCATTTGTTTTTTGTTTGCTATGTACGGCGCTGCGGACACTTTGCGGCGCCTTATAAATAAACATTACTACTACTGCTACTACTGAGCAATGCTTCTTCTTTAATGCAGATGAAATTCATATTTTTTGCATACAATAATTTACCGTCATTGCAGGAGATGGGGTCCAATAAGAGTCGAAAGCGATGTGACAGAATACTGATGTCACACTGTTTCCTATTTCGGCTCCCCCACAGTCACGTGGGCTGAAGTATACTGTATGTCAGTGGGAGCTGACAGGAAAGGCATCTGGGCTATCCCTCTCCAGAAGAATTGCTGATATAGTGGCCTGTAACCCTGATGGTGTTATCCTATGGGAGCCAAGCTTTGGAATGCAAACGTGGTCAATCCTGCAGCGCAGCAACGACCACAGAAACAGGCAGATCGGTCTCACTGAAGTGGGCAGCGATCATGTGATCACACGGAACTTTCCCTGTCAACCTTTTGTCAATGCCGACCTAGTGACCAGGTTGACGTAGAATCTGGTATATACCGCCTGATTCAACTTTGTTAGCAAATCAAAAACCAAACACGTGGGCAAAGCCATGCTGCGCTGCAAGTGGGGCAGATGTAACTGGTGCAGAGAGAGTAAGATTTGGGCAGGACAGTGTAAGAATAAAGCAGCCAGTATCTAGCCTGCACAGAAAAAATCTAACTCTCCCAAATTTAACTCTCTCTGCACATGTTACATCTGCCCCACCTGCAGCAAAGCATGGATTTGCCTATTTGTGTGCTTTTTGGCTTTACTAACGAATCAGGCCCATAGTACAAAGGCATTGGAATGACATCAATTGCAGAACATGCAGCCGTAAATAAGGAAAGCTAAACCCGCAGAGCGTAATAAGCATAATGCAGGGTAGGTGCAGACATTTTGGTGAATAATATCCACTTGTTATGTAATCCACCCATGAAAGGTACCAACCTAGGCAGCCATGTTGGGCGCAAAATTGATTTTGGCGGTAATTTAAAGTTTGTGTTGGTGCTATTCTGCCGATTCGATTTTCCTGTGTACGCGCGCTCCTTCCCGTCCGTACCTGATACCCTGCGGTTATCTTTGTGGTCAGAGAGTACATTACGAGCATGGCGAGTGCTGTGCGAGAATACAGGAAAATTTTACCGATTTAATCATTGCAAAGATTAACAGCTGCAGCAGAGTGTGAGTGAGCGTGCTAAGTCTCACTTAGAGGATTGCAAAGAGGAAAAAGGTGTTTCACACACCTTTTTCCTCTTTGCAATCCTCTAAGTGAGACTTAGCACGCTCACTCACACTCTGCTGCAGCTGTTAATCTAATTTTTACATTTTTATCACTGTTATTATTATTTTTTAAATCATTGGTTAAGCTATATTCATTGCTTTTCCCAAACCAGCGCCAGGACCTGTGAACAGGAGAGGCTCTCCTTGGGATCCTCCCATGTCCACAGACCCCCTTTTTCGATTTAATCATTGCCCCCGTAATGTTTTTTTTTTTATGTTTCAGAAAATGTAATGCAATGTCTTCTCAGCAGTAGCAAATGTCTCTGGGGCACCTGAAGGATCGCCCGCCTTCCGTAGTAAATAATTGCGTACAGTAGCTCTGTTGGCGTCACTCTCCTTCAGGAGCATACAAACACTGCGCCACTTGTCTTACTTAGCGTTACATAAGCGCATGTGCTGCCGCTAATTGTGATACATGGTCATGTGCAGCAATTATCTGTCTACTCCTGGAAGCTGCAGATGAAGCTTTATTCCTCCTTCCAGGAGGTGTGCACAAGTCTGTCATTTGTTGTAGTAGTAAAGCAAAGCTTCTTATAGTACCAGCGGGCACTGTGCGCCAGCTGATTCCAGGCACTACTCTCCACTCGGGTGGCGCAAATGGTTCCTGGCCGCCTGCAGCAGACAAAGAGGACAGGACCCCGGAACGCCTGACTGCTCCATTCATCAATATCCGTCATTCTGGAGCTTATCGTGTCCGGTCAGGGGGGGTGCCTGTCCGGGGTGTCCTGTCCGGTGGGGCTGATGTGACACCTGTCACCAGGGAGAGGAGAAGGGGGAGAATACAGCCTCCCTGCCTGGTCCAGGGGTGTAATAAAAACTGGAACGGTCCGGACTACAGCGGAAGGCTGTAATCTCCCACCTTCCCCATGTTCTTAGCGCAAGGTATCACAGGCATCCCCCTAGACAGGACACCCCCCGGACAGGACAATACATGCTCCGGAATGCAGAGTTTGATTTCCAGTCCGGCGTTCCGGGGTCTTGTACAGATCCAGTTTTTACTTAGGGAACTGGCCCAGATCTCCAGGCTGGAGGACCTGCGCCAACTCCAGCTGCAAGCAATCAGCCCCTCGCACAGCAGAACAAGGGCTGAGCTTTGTGGGGACAGAAACAGAAGCAGAATGTACATATTATACTATTTATCTGTTTGTCTGTCATACTGTCTGTGACCGGATGCCTGCCATTACGCTCTGGCTATGCCCTTTGGGTCCACAGATAGCGGTTCCTGGTCTCACGGGACCTGGCCAATAGGGGATTCCCTGTTACCATCAGTAACCGACTGTTACTGACTCCACCCACTACGCAGTGGGCTGGGATATCGCTGCCACCACCAGACTCCTCCTACGTGGCGCCTGGAACCATGAATACTTCCTCAGGCCCAAACGCTGGCACCTGAACACTTCCTGGTGGAGTGTGTGCGTCGACATGCTGCTGACACACCTCCGACTGGCGTAGATTGGATCCCCACTGGTGACGGACAAGACCTCAGCTTCGGTAGCTGGCAGAGTGGAACTTGGAGGACGCTGGATACTTGTACCCAGAACAGCCGGAGAACGGAATTATTGCAATAATTCTGTTGGTAGCAAGATGAAAGTGGACGTCTTGGGCAAAAGATGGTTTATTTGCCAATAGATCTTAAAAGATCTCTTCTCCCATCATAGGAGGCACAGCATACAGATGTTACAGCATTCAAGTAAGTTAGAAGTACACTTTACAGGCAAAACTGGTGCCTTTTTATCCAAAATCCAATACACATCACCACAGGGGGTAATTTCACCCTGTTCTCCCCACCCAATCGGCATTGTGCAGGAGGTGTACAGGCCTGGGACATTTACATTCATACATCAATTGGAACATTTTCCTGCCATAAATAAATCCAGATTACATGTCAATGGGTTCAATCCAAGTTCCTTAGAATATTTAACTTCCAGGAACGGTGGAGATCATTTAATTATCTCCTGGACATGTTTGCTTAAAGAAACACAAATGTCTGTGCATTACCAAAACCTCGCACACAGGATGGCATGGGTTCATTGACACATCACATATACAAGTTTCCTTACTAACACCTTTACACAGGAACTACAGACACAAAGCTTGCTACCTGCTGTGCTTTGGCCACTCACAGACCTTCTGCCAGGAGGAGGCTGTTTAGCATCTCATTTCCTCATCACCAAGATTGCTAAATCCCTTCCTCCAGAAATGTACAAAGTGCATTGTAAGTTTAGAATGAATTTTCAATACAATATACAAAATATATGGTGCAGTCCCAGCTCAGTGCTAAACATATATCTCATAAATACATATACTTTGTGCCTTGTGCCCAGCAGCAGGCTTCACCTCACAGCAGCACTGCAGAAGGGATCCTGTCCCAGCTCAGTGCTACTCATACAGTTTAAAACATGTCAAGTGCCCATGTTCCAAATAACGGCAAAGCACGGAGAGTTAACCCCTTCAGTGCTGTGGCCGCCATTAACCCCGTGTGCTTTCCGGCCACACTTCTCCCCCCCCCCGCCCCTATTCAAGCGGGAAACCAGAGGGCCATGTCCCAACAATTTGGCTCCTGGTACCCCAATCCATTTGGGGTTACTGGGAGCGCCTGGGGGTGTTGGCACCAGCCTAGACAGTTCATCCAGATTGCAGTTGACCGTATCTGGTTGGTGCTGAAAGTCCACACAGTCATCATACTGTCCAAGTCCAAGGCCCCACCACATCGGTCTGTAGGGGGCAAACCTTCATCAGGTGGGTGTTCCTTAACCCCGGTGGGGTGCCAGTGGCACCAACTGTGCAAAAGCAGGTCTGCTGCATACACAATTGCCACCCAGTGTGTCAAAATTGTGGCATACCCCACCTCTCACCATAGCAGTATCCTGCTCAAACAAGCCAAAGGGTGCTCCTGCCCATATGGCTCCTCCTGGCTCAGTACTGCTCCCAGTCCGTGCAGTGACGCAATAGTCCGTACCACAATGTCCTGGTAATAAATATGCATCATCAGCACTGGAGCTGGTACCAGAGCCTCCTTCAGTGACTGGAATGCCAACTCACAAGCAGGTGTACAGTCCACTGTCTTGGGAAGACCTTTCCTAGTCACTACTGTAAGGGACGTCACTACCAAACTAGATTCAGGGACAACTGGTATGTAGGGCCTTACCTAAGGTCAGTACCTGTCTGGGGGTTGTGGGCCAGGGACAGCCTCTGGTCGCCTCTGCCTTCACTGGTCTGGGCCTACCCCTGTCTCCTCCCACACTATCCTCCAGGCGCTGCAACTCTGTCACTCCTCCTGGGCACCCGTCTGCACTAACTATCAGACCTGCCCTCCTGTCCTACGCAAAGGACCTACATCTTGGGGAACTCACCCTGTCTGGGGTATCCTCTTCTACCTTCCCGACTACCCTGGGCCTGAACCCTTCCTGCCCGGGCACACTCCCTACCCCCACCCCATCAAGGCCGCTGTGAGCTTGGCACCGTATGCCTGTCAGGGATGGGTCAGAGAGTGGAGCCTCTGCCTCTGCTACTCTGCACACGTCAGCTCCTCTGCCTCTGCTACTCCACACACGTCAGGTCCTCTGCCTCTCCTACTCCGCACACATCAGCTCCTCTGCCTCTGCTACTCTGCACACGTCAGCTCCTCTGCCTCTGCTGCTACTCCGCACACGTCAGCTCCTCTGCCTCTTCTACTCCGCACACATCAGCTCCTCTGCCTCTGCTACTCCACACACGTCAGCTCCTCTGCCTCGGCTACTCTGCACACGTCAGCTCCTCTACCTCTGCTGCTACTCCGCACACGTCAGCTCCTATGACTGCTGCCACTCCGCACACGTCAGCTCCTCTGCCTCTGCTACTCCGCACACGTCAGCTCCTCTGCCTCTGCTACTCCACACACGTAAGCTCCTCTGCCTCTGCTACTCCACACACGTCAGCTCCTCTGCCTCTGCTACTCCGCACATGTCAGCTCCTCTACCTCTAATACTCCGCACATGTCAGCTCCTCTGCCTCTGCTACTCCGCACACATTAGCTCCTCTGCCTCTGCTACTCCGCACACGTCAGCTCCTCTACCTCTGCTGCTACTCCGCACACGTCAGCTCCTATGACTGCTTCTACTCCACACACGTCAGCTCCTCTGCCAATGCTACTCCTCACATGTCAGATCCCACGACTGCTGCCAGAAGGTCCGATGGCATTGTGGGCCGATTTTGTGTGCTAAGCCTGCTGCCTCAAGTCCTGAGCAGCTGGGCTTCATTCACTGTGCGCTGCCCCCCCCCGCGCTCATCATTAGCATATTGACGCAGCCACTCCTGAGCCCGCCCCGCTGCCACTTTGCTGTCACTATGTGCCACCTGCCCACATCCCGTCATTTTGCATGACTTGTCGCGGCAGTACCTGAGCCTGCCCCGCTGCCTCCCTGCCTGTCAGTCACTGAGGGCCTCGCTGCCGCCGGATCATTTCAATGTTGCTAGATACAACTTTACCAGCTCATGTGGTCGAAAAGAAGGTGACTCCCATCGGTCCCCATGTGCTATATGGAGGTATGAGAGTGTAATTCTAACTATCCTCCTGAACAGATACCTGGAGACCAGCGGCTACAATATCTAGGAGTTTATATCCACCAGAGGTTATATAAATGCTCTGACAGAGGGGGGGGGGCTTTATTGTGTCTTATGGGCATTACTTGTGTGTCATAATATGTATTGGGCAATACAGTGTGCGGCAATGTGTAATGGGCATAGCAGTGTATTCCATAATGTGCAATGGGCATTACGGTGTATTCCATAATGTGTAATGGGCATTACGGTGTATTCCATAATGTGTAATGGGCATTACGGTGTATTCCATAATGTGTAATGGGCATTACGGTGTGTTCCATAATGTGTAATGGGCATAACGGTGTATTCCATAATGTGTAATGGGCATAGCAGTGTATTCCATAATGTGTAATGGGCATTACGGTGTATTCCATAATGTGTAATGGGCATTACGGTGTGTTCCATAATGTGTAATGGGCATAACAGTGTATTCCATAATGTGTAATGGGCATAGCAGTGTATTCCATAATGTGTAATGGGCATTACGGTGTATTCCATAATGTGTAATGGGCATTACGGTGTATTCCATAATGTGTAATGGGCATTACGGTGTATTCCATAATGTGTAATGGGCATTACGGTGTATTTCATAATGTGTAATGGGCAATACAGTGTGCAGCAATGTGTAATGGGCATAATGTTGTGTTCCATAATGTGTAATGGGCATAATGTTGTGTTCCATAATGTGTAATGGGCATAATGGTGTGTTCCATAATGTGTAATGCGCATTACGTTGTGTTCCATAATATTTAATGCTCCTTTTTGTGAGCCCACGCCTCCTTTCTGTGAGACCATGCCCCTTTTTTCACCACGTGGCTTTGCCGCGCAAGGGTCCCGCCTACTGCAGGTGGGCCTGTGTGCTCAAAATGCCAGGGCCGATTTCTGGTCCCATCCGGCCCTTACTGCTGCAACTCCGCGCACGCCCGCAGGATCCACGGCAAACAGAAGGACTATTATAGAAGGAGGTTTTAGTGCTGGGAAGTGTCCCATTCATTACAGTGTAGATCCATAATGTCGCCATCCGCCACTGATACATCTCCTTGTTTTGACTTTGCTTTTTTTTTGTGTCCCAGGAAATGAGAAGCCTGAAGGCAACAGAGATCATTATAGCAGATTGTTTTATTAATTGTTCCATGAATTTTCTGCCAGTTTGTTAACAGCGTCCAAGGAAACCACATAATCTACAGAAGTTATCATTTAGTGTTTAGCTGGAATGTGTTATGGCACATGCTGCATGCCTTGGTGGTAATTCTGTAGCCTGATATTGCAGATGGAATACTGATGGGCTTCCGCAGAGATAAGGGGACTTGGACAATGTCAGCTGCATCGAAGGAAGAAGACAGAGAGAAAAATAACATTGACAAATATTGTGTAGTAATGGAATCTGCCGCGGTTTCTCCGCCTGGTGCGTCATATTATTTACTAGGCAAAACCGCACGCACGCCAAACCAGTCCTGCTCTGAGATCCACATCTGCCAATTCCGTATTAGTATTTAATATTATTTATACTTTATATCGTGCCCATTATGGAGATCCGCGCTGAGACAGTGTTCTGCTGCCAATGCTGTGGGAGGTCCCTGCACTTATTTTTCCAAGCATTCAAATATCTCACAGCATTTTCTAGACACTACGGGGTTAATATACTAAGATGGGATGTTGCTATGGACAACAAATCAGATTCTATCTACTTTATTCTAGAATTTGCTAATCTCATCCAAATCCGTCCTGCGGGAGGCCCTGCACACGCTCACGATGCCCATGGTGTGCCCGGCATACACCTGTCTGTGGTGGGACCATGGTGTGCCCGGCATACACCTCTCTGTGGTGGGACCATGGTGTGCCTGGCATACACCTGTCTGTGGTGGGACCATGGTGTGCCCGGCATACACCTCTCTGTGGGCGGCTCCCAGATTTCACCACATTTTTTTTCTTAAAGCCCACGCTCTCTGCCCCCTCTATGTTATGCAACTTTGCCATATGTTGCTTCTGTGACCCACTTTGTTTAGTGGCTGGACCCCTTTTGGGCCCCTGACACCCCGGCGGTGTTGGGACTGCGGGTGTTAGTGGCTGTGAACCTAATCTGGACCCAATCAATGTCCTCTACCCCCTCTTTTTTACGCAACTTGCCATATCTTGCTTCCCTGGCCACTTTGTATAGTGGCTGGGCCCATTTTTGACCCACAGGACCCCCACGGATCGGGATGGGATTCGGTCCAACTAATGACCTTTCCACCTTTCCCCATGTCGACCTTTTCCCATGTCGACCTAATGGTGTCGACCTAATGACTGTCAACCATCGTGCTGTAAACCAAATGACCCCAACCCTGTCGGGATGGGGTTCTTAGTTGCCATGAACCTAATCTGGACCCAACCAAGCCACTTCACCTTGGTTTTGTCTCGATCGGTCCAACAGTGTCTGGATGCATTCTGGACAACCAAACAAATAACAGACGACTAATATGTAAGCGATACAGTACGTGTTATATATATAGGTGACTGCCTCATCTTTAAAAGCCATAAGGCACTTGGCAGGTGAGCTTTAAACCAGGAAAAAGCACATGTCGACTTTAGCTATGATGTGTCAGCAGTTGGCAGGCTCTTGAGAAACAAATGCTAGTGTAGGACTTGCAGTGAAATGGGGTCCCTTGGCGATGGGCTGCAAGCTTAAATGCATTGATCAATTCATGAACTAAAACCCCATTATTTATTTGATTAATTGTATACTAAGGTGAGTTAGTTCATTATGGAGAGTGTTGAGTCCCTGTATTTGTATGTATTAGAGCATGTGGTCACAGGCCACTTTCACCCCAACCTGGGAATGGCGAGTGCTGTTTGCACCCCATTCGCAGGGATGGCGAGTGTTGTGGTACTCTGTATGTGTGTATATATGTGGGTTAATTTTTATTAACCTTTGTTACTGTGATCATAGCTTTCTCTTTCACCCCAGATGAGCTAATTTATCTGTAACCTGTTACAGCTGCCCCTTTAATTCTAAGTCAGGTGTTGTGTTAGGTGACTGCCTCATCTTTAAAAGCCATAAGGCACTTGGCAGGTGAGCTTTAAACCAGGAAAAAGCACATGTCGACTTTAGCTATGATGTGTCAGCAGTTGGCAGGCTCTTGAGAAACAAATGCTAGTGTAGGACTTGCAGTGAAATGGGGTCCCTTGGCGATGGGCTGCAAGCTTAAATGCATTGATCAATTCATGAACTAAAACCCCATTATTTATTTGATTAATTGTATACTAAGGTGAGTTAGTTCATTATGGAGAGTGTTGAGTCCCTGTATTTGTATGTATTAGAGCATGTGGTCACAGGCCACTTTCACCCCAACCTGGGAATGGCGAGTGCTGTTTGCACCCCATTCGCAGGGATGGCGAGTGTTGTGGTACTCTGTATGTGTGTATATATGTGGGTTAATTTTTATTAACCTTTGTTACTGTGATCATAGCTTTCTCTTTCACCCCAGATGAGCTAATTTATCTGTAACCTGTTACAGCTGCCCCTTTAATTCTAAGTCAGGTGTTGTGTTAGGTGACTGCCTCATCTTTAAAAGCCATAAGGCACTTGGCAGGTGAGCTTTAAACCAGGAAAAAGCACATGTCGACTTTAGCTATGATGTGTCAGCAGTTGGCAGGCTCTTGAGAAACAAATGCTAGTGTAGGACTTGCAGTGAAATGGGGTCCCTTGGCGATGGGCTGCAAGCTTAAATGCATTGATCAATTCATGAACTAAAACCCCATTATTTATTTGATTAATTGTATACTAAGGTGAGTTAGTTCATTATGGAGAGTGTTGAGTCCCTGTATTTGTATGTATTAGAGCATGTGGTCACAGGCCACTTTCACCCCAACCTGGGAATGGCGAGTGCTGTTTGCACCCCATTCGCAGGGATGGCGAGTGTTGTGGTACTCTGTATGTGTGTATATATGTGGGTTAATTTTTATTAACCTTTGTTACTGTGATCATAGCTTTCTCTTTCACCCCAGATGAGCTAATTTATCTGTAACCTGTTACAGCTGCCCCTTTAATTCTAAGTCAGGTGTTGTGTTAGGTGACTGCCTCATCTTTAAAAGCCATAAGGCACTTGGCAGGTGAGCTTTAAACCAGGAAAAAGCACATGTCGACTTTAGCTATGATGTGTCAGCAGTTGGCAGGCTCTTGAGAAACAAATGCTAGTGTAGGACTTGCAGTGAAATGGGGTCCCTTGGCGATGGGCTGCAAGCTTAAATGCATTGATCAATTCATGAACTAAAACCCCATTATTTATTTGATTAATTGTATACTAAGGTGAGTTAGTTCATTATGGAGAGTGTTGAGTCCCTGTATTTGTATGTATTAGAGCATGTGGTCACAGGCCACTTTCACCCCAACCTGGGAATGGCGAGTGCTGTTTGCACCCCATTCGCAGGGATGGCGAGTGTTGTGGTACTCTGTATGTGTGTATATATGTGGGTTAATTTTTATTAACCTTTGTTACTGTGATCATAGCTTTCTCTTTCACCCCAGATGAGCTAATTTATCTGTAACCTGTTACAGCTGCCCCTTTAATTCTAAGTCAGGTGTTGTGTTAGGTGACTGCCTCATCTTTAAAAGCCATAAGGCACTTGGCAGGTGAGCTTTAAACCAGGAAAAAGCACATGTCGACTTTAGCTATGATGTGTCAGCAGTTGGCAGGCTCTTGAGAAACAAATGCTAGTGTAGGACTTGCAGTGAAATGGGGTCCCTTGGCGATGGGCTGCAAGCTTAAATGCATTGATCAATTCATGAACTAAAACCCCATTATTTATTTGATTAATTGTATACTAAGGTGAGTTAGTTCATTATGGAGAGTGTTGAGTCCCTGTATTTGTATGTATATTAGAGCATGTGGTCACAGGCCACTTTCACCCCAACCTGGGAATGGCGAGTGCTGTTTGCACCCCATTCGCAGGGATGGCGAGTGTTGTGGTACTCTGTATGTGTGTATATATGTGGGTTAATTTTTATTAACCTTTGTTACTGTGATCATAGCTTTCTCTTTCACCCCAGATGAGCTAATTTATCTGTAACCTGTTACAGCTGCCCCTTTAATTCTAAGTCAGGTGTTGTGTTAGGTGACTGCCTCATCTTTAAAAGCCATAAGGCACTTGGCAGGTGAGCTTTAAACCAGGAAAAAGCACATGTCGACTTTAGCTATGATGTGTCAGCAGTTGGCAGGCTCTTGAGAAACAAATGCTAGTGTAGGACTTGCAGTGAAATGGGGTCCCTTGGCGATGGGCTGCAAGCTTAAATGCATTGATCAATTCATGAACTAAAACCCCATTATTTATTTGATTAATTGTATACTAAGGTGAGTTAGTTCATTATGGAGAGTGTTGAGTCCCTGTATTTGTATGTATTAGAGCATGTGGTCACAGGCCACTTTCACCCCAACCTGGGAATGGCGAGTGCTGTTTGCACCCCATTCGCAGGGATGGCGAGTGTTGTGGTACTCTGTATGTGTGTATATATGTGGGTTAATTTTTATTAACCTTTGTTACTGTGATCATAGCTTTCTCTTTCACCCCAGATGAGCTAATTTATCTGTAACCTGTTACAGCTGCCCCTTTAATTCTAAGTCAGGTGTTGTGTTAGGTGACTGCCTCATCTTTAAAAGCCATAAGGCACTTGGCAGGTGAGCTTTAAACCAGGAAAAAGCACATGTCGACTTTAGCTATGATGTGTCAGCAGTTGGCAGGCTCTTGAGAAACAAATGCTAGTGTAGGACTTGCAGTGAAATGGGGTCCCTTGGCGATGGGCTGCAAGCTTAAATGCATTGATCAATTCATGAACTAAAACCCCATTATTTATTTGATTAATTGTATACTAAGGTGAGTTAGTTCATTATGGAGAGTGTTGAGTCCCTGTATTTGTATGTATTAGAGCATGTGGTCACAGGCCACTTTCACCCCAACCTGGGAATGGCGAGTGCTGTTTGCACCCCATTCGCAGGGATGGCGAGTGTTGTGGTACTCTGTATGTGTGTATATATGTGGGTTAATTTTTATTAACCTTTGTTACTGTGATCATAGCTTTCTCTTTCACCCCAGATGAGCTAATTTATCTGTAACCTGTTACAGCTGCCCCTTTAATTCTAAGTCAGGTGTTGTGTTAGGTGACTGCCTCATCTTTAAAAGCCATAAGGCACTTGGCAGGTGAGCTTTAAACCAGGAAAAAGCACATGTCGACTTTAGCTATGATGTGTCAGCAGTTGGCAGGCTCTTGAGAAACAAATGCTAGTGTAGGACTTGCAGTGAAATGGGGTCCCTTGGCGATGGGCTGCAAGCTTAAATGCATTGATCAATTCATGAACTAAAACCCCATTATTTATTTGATTAATTGTATACTAAGGTGAGTTAGTTCATTATGGAGAGTGTTGAGTCCCTGTATTTGTATGTATTAGAGCATGTGGTCACAGGCCACTTTCACCCCAACCTGGGAATGGCGAGTGCTGTTTGCACCCCATTCGCAGGGATGGCGAGTGTTGTGGTACTCTGTATGTGTGTATATATGTGGGTTAATTTTTATTAACCTTTGTTACTGTGATCATAGCTTTCTCTTTCACCCCAGATGAGCTAATTTATCTGTAACCTGTTACAGCTGCCCCTTTAATTCTAAGTCAGGTGTTGTGTTAGGTGACTGCCTCATCTTTAAAAGCCATAAGGCACTTGGCAGGTGAGCTTTAAACCAGGAAAAAGCACATGTCGACTTTAGCTATGATGTGTCAGCAGTTGGCAGGCTCTTGAGAAACAAATGCTAGTGTAGGACTTGCAGTGAAATGGGGTCCCTTGGCGATGGGCTGCAAGCTTAAATGCATTGATCAATTCATGAACTAAAACCCCATTATTTATTTGATTAATTGTATACTAAGGTGAGTTAGTTCATTATGGAGAGTGTTGAGTCCCTGTATTTGTATGTATTAGAGCATGTGGTCACAGGCCACTTTCACCCCAACCTGGGAATGGCGAGTGCTGTTTGCACCCCATTCGCAGGGATGGCGAGTGTTGTGGTACTCTGTATGTGTGTATATATGTGGGTTAATTTTTATTAACCTTTGTTACTGTGATCATAGCTTTCTCTTTCACCCCAGATGAGCTAATTTATCTGTAACCTGTTACAGCTGCCCCTTTAATTCTAAGTCAGGTGTTGTGTTAGGTGACTGCCTCATCTTTAAAAGCCATAAGGCACTTGGCAGGTGAGCTTTAAACCAGGAAAAAGCACATGTCGACTTTAGCTATGATGTGTCAGCAGTTGGCAGGCTCTTGAGAAACAAATGCTAGTGTAGGACTTGCAGTGAAATGGGGTCCCTTGGCGATGGGCTGCAAGCTTAAATGCATTGATCAATTCATGAACTAAAACCCCATTATTTATTTGATTAATTGTATACTAAGGTGAGTTAGTTCATTATGGAGAGTGTTGAGTCCCTGTATTTGTATGTATTAGAGCATGTGGTCACAGGCCACTTTCACCCCAACCTGGGAATGGCGAGTGCTGTTTGCACCCCATTCGCAGGGATGGCGAGTGTTGTGGTACTCTGTATGTGTGTATATATGTGGGTTAATTTTTATTAACCTTTGTTACTGTGATCATAGCTTTCTCTTTCACCCCAGATGAGCTAATTTATCTGTAACCTGTTACAGCTGCCCCTTTAATTCTAAGTCAGGTGTTGTGTTAGGTGACTGCCTCATCTTTAAAAGCCATAAGGCACTTGGCAGGTGAGCTTTAAACCAGGAAAAAGCACATGTCGACTTTAGCTATGATGTGTCAGCAGTTGGCAGGCTCTTGAGAAACAAATGCTAGTGTAGGACTTGCAGTGAAATGGGGTCCCTTGGCGATGGGCTGCAAGCTTAAATGCATTGATCAATTCATGAACTAAAACCCCATTATTTATTTGATTAATTGTATACTAAGGTGAGTTAGTTCATTATGGAGAGTGTTGAGTCCCTGTATTTGTATGTATTAGAGCATGTGGTCACAGGCCACTTTCACCCCAACCTGGGAATGGCGAGTGCTGTTTGCACCCCATTCGCAGGGATGGCGAGTGTTGTGGTACTCTGTATGTGTGTATATATGTGGGTTAATTTTTATTAACCTTTGTTACTGTGATCATAGCTTTCTCTTTCACCCCAGATGAGCTAATTTATCTGTAACCTGTTACAGCTGCCCCTTTAATTCTAAGTCAGGTGTTGTGTTAGGTGACTGCCTCATCTTTAAAAGCCATAAGGCACTTGGCAGGTGAGCTTTAAACCAGGAAAAAGCACATGTCGACTTTAGCTATGATGTGTCAGCAGTTGGCAGGCTCTTGAGAAACAAATGCTAGTGTAGGACTTGCAGTGAAATGGGGTCCCTTGGCGATGGGCTGCAAGCTTAAATGCATTGATCAATTCATGAACTAAAACCCCATTATTTATTTGATTAATTGTATACTAAGGTGAGTTAGTTCATTATGGAGAGTGTTGAGTCCCTGTATTTGTATGTATTAGAGCATGTGGTCACAGGCCACTTTCACCCCAACCTGGGAATGGCGAGTGCTGTTTGCACCCCATTCGCAGGGATGGCGAGTGTTGTGGTACTCTGTATGTGTGTATATATGTGGGTTAATTTTTATTAACCTTTGTTACTGTGATCATAGCTTTCTCTTTCACCCCAGATGAGCTAATTTATCTGTAACCTGTTACAGCTGCCCCTTTAATTCTAAGTCAGGTGTTGTGTTAGGTGACTGCCTCATCTTTAAAAGCCATAAGGCACTTGGCAGGTGAGCTTTAAACCAGGAAAAAGCACATGTCGACTTTAGCTATGATGTGTCAGCAGTTGGCAGGCTCTTGAGAAACAAATGCTAGTGTAGGACTTGCAGTGAAATGGGGTCCCTTGGCGATGGGCTGCAAGCTTAAATGCATTGATCAATTCATGAACTAAAACCCCATTATTTATTTGATTAATTGTATACTAAGGTGAGTTAGTTCATTATGGAGAGTGTTGAGTCCCTGTATTTGTATGTATTAGAGCATGTGGTCACAGGCCACTTTCACCCCAACCTGGGAATGGCGAGTGCTGTTTGCACCCCATTCGCAGGGATGGCGAGTGTTGTGGTACTCTGTATGTGTGTATATATGTGGGTTAATTTTTATTAACCTTTGTTACTGTGATCATAGCTTTCTCTTTCACCCCAGATGAGCTAATTTATCTGTAACCTGTTACAGCTGCCCCTTTAATTCTAAGTCAGGTGTTGTGTTAGGTGACTGCCTCATCTTTAAAAGCCATAAGGCACTTGGCAGGTGAGCTTTAAACCAGGAAAAAGCACATGTCGACTTTAGCTATGATGTGTCAGCAGTTGGCAGGCTCTTGAGAAACAAATGCTAGTGTAGGACTTGCAGTGAAATGGGGTCCCTTGGCGATGGGCTGCAAGCTTAAATGCATTGATCAATTCATGAACTAAAACCCCATTATTTATTTGATTAATTGTATACTAAGGTGAGTTAGTTCATTATGGAGAGTGTTGAGTCCCTGTATTTGTATGTATTAGAGCATGTGGTCACAGGCCACTTTCACCCCAACCTGGGAATGGCGAGTGCTGTTTGCACCCCATTCGCAGGGATGGCGAGTGTTGTGGTACTCTGTATGTGTGTATATATGTGGGTTAATTTTTATTAACCTTTGTTACTGTGATCATAGCTTTCTCTTTCACCCCAGATGAGCT
This sequence comes from Crinia signifera, assembly GCF_055691185.1. NCBI lineage: Eukaryota > Metazoa > Chordata > Amphibia > Anura > Myobatrachidae > Crinia > Crinia signifera. The sequence goes on along the minus strand of NC_139224.1, from coordinate 175,564,502 downwards.
AATTTATCTGTAACCTGTTACAGCTGCCCCTTTAATTCTAAGTCAGGTGTTGTGTTAGGTGACTGCCTCATCTTTAAAAGCCATAAGGCACTTGGCAGGTGAGCTTTAAACCAGGAAAAAGCACATGTCGACTTTAGCTATGATGTGTCAGCAGTTGGCAGGCTCTTGAGAAACAAATGCTAGTGTAGGACTTGCAGTGAAATGGGGTCCCTTGGCGATGGGCTGCAAGCTTAAATGCATTGATCAATTCATGAACTAAAACCCCATTATTTATTTGATTAATTGTATACTAAGGTGAGTTAGTTCATTATGGAGAGTGTTGAGTCCCTGTATTTGTATGTATTAGAGCATGTGGTCACAGGCCACTTTCACCCCAACCTGGGAATGGCGAGTGCTGTTTGCACCCCATTCGCAGGGATGGCGAGTGTTGTGGTACTCTGTATGTGTGTATATATGTGGGTTAATTTTTATTAACCTTTGTTACTGTGATCATAGCTTTCTCTTTCACCCCAGATGAGCTAATTTATCTGTAACCTGTTACAGCTGCCCCTTTAATTCTAAGTCAGGTGTTGTGTTAGGTGACTGCCTCATCTTTAAAAGCCATAAGGCACTTGGCAGGTGAGCTTTAAACCAGGAAAAAGCACATGTCGACTTTAGCTATGATGTGTCAGCAGTTGGCAGGCTCTTGAGAAACAAATGCTAGTGTAGGACTTGCAGTGAAATGGGGTCCCTTGGCGATGGGCTGCAAGCTTAAATGCATTGATCAATTCATGAACTAAAACCCCATTATTTATTTGATTAATTGTATACTAAGGTGAGTTAGTTCATTATGGAGAGTGTTGAGTCCCTGTATTTGTATATATATATATATATATATATACTAGGTGATTCATCGCGCCCTACGGGCGCTCTTCACACCGTCGTAAGGGGCTGCGCCCCCTTAATTTGTGAACGTTTGTATATGAGAAATATGGTTAGAATTGTATGAAAGATGCCCTGTATTGCAACTTAGGTGTCCGCGAATCGCGGGAGGGGGGGTCGCGGAGGGTGCCGCGAATTGCAGGAGGGGGGGTCGCGGGGGTGCCGCGAATTGCAGGAGGGGGGGTTGTGGGGGGGTGGACGCTGCAAATCGCGGGAGGGGAGGGATTGCAGAGAATCGCGGGGTGGGTTGCCGCAAATCGCGGGAGGGGGGTTACGGGGGCGGGGGTTGCGGCGAATCATGGTAGGGGGGGTCGCGGGGGGTGTGCCGTGAATCACGGGAGGGGGGGTCACGGGGTGGGGTGCTGAGAATCGCGGGGGGTGTGTGTGTGTGCCGTGAATCGCGGGAGTGGGGGTTGCGGGGGGGGGTGGGGGGGTGTGACGCGAATCGCCACAAGAAAAAATCAACACAGAAAGGTCAACACATTCATTGGTGTCCATGTCGACACATGAGAATGAATATGAAAACATTCAAAAAATGAAAAAAAAAACTTCAAAAACTCATGTCAACCTTTTTCATTGTCGACCATAGTCGACCATAGCCATGTCAATGTTTTCCATGTGCAATTTAATTCTGGAGCTGCCGCGAATCGCGGGGGGTGCCGCGAATTGCGGGAGGGGGGGTCGCGGGGGTGGGTGCCGCGAATCGCGGGAGGGGGGGTTACGGGGCGGGGGTTGCGGCGAATCATGGGAGGGGGGGTCGCGGGGGTGTGCCGTGAATCACGGGAGGGGGGGTCACGGGGTGGGGTGCCGAGAATCGCGGGGAGAGGTGTGTGTGTGTGTGTGCCGTGAATCGCGGGAGTGGGGGTTGTGGGGGGGGGGGGGTGTGACGCAAATCGCCACAAGAAAAAATCAACACAGAAAGGTCAACACATGTAAATGTTGACATAAGTGTGGCACTTCATTGGTGTCCATGTCGACACATGAGAATGAATATGAAAATATTCAAAAAATGAAAAAAAAACTTCAAAAACTCATGTCAACCTTTTTCATTGTCGACCATAGCCATGTCAGTGTTTTCCTTGTGCAATTCAATTCTGGAGCTGCCGCGAATCACGGGGGGTGCCGCGAATTGCGGGAGGGGGGGGTCGCGGGGTTGGGTGCCGCGAATCGCGGGAGGGCGGGGTTCACAGGGGTTCCGGTGGGGGGTTGCCGTGAATTGCGGAAGGTGGGGGGTCACGGGGGTGCCGCGAATTGCGGGGGGGGTGTGACGCGAATGGCCACAAGAAAAAATCAACACAGAAAGGTCAACACATGTAAATGTTGACAGAAGTGTGCCACTTCATTGGTGTCCATGTTGACACATGACAATGAATATGAAAACATTCAAAAGATGAAATAAATCTTCAAAAACTCATGTCAACCTTTTTCATTGTCGACCATAGCCGTGCCAGTGTTTTGCATGTGCCATTTAATCCTGGGGCTGCCGCGAATCGCGGGGGGTGCCGCGAATTGCGGGAGGGGGGGGGGTTGCGGGGGTGGGTGCCGCGAATCGCGGGAGAGCGGGGTTCATGGGGGTTCCGGTGGGGGGTTGCCGCGAATTGCGGGAGGGGGGGGGTCGCGGGGGGGTGCCGCGAATCGCCAGAGGGGGGTCGCCGGGGGGTGACGCGAATCGCCACAAGAAAAAAATCAACACAGAAAGGTCAACACATGTAAATGTTGACATAAGTGTGGCACTTCATTGGTGTCCATGTCGACACATGAGAATGAATATGAAAATATTCAAAAAATGAAAAAAAAAACTTCAAAAACTCATGTCAACCTTTTTCATTGTCGACCATAGCCATGTCAGTGTTTTCCATGTGCAATTTAATTCTGGAGCTGCCGCGAATTGCGGCAGGGGGGGTCGCGGGGGTGGGTGCCGCGAATCGCGGGAGGGCGGGGTTCACAGGGGTTCCGGTGGGGGGTTGCCGCGAATTGCGGGAGGTGGGGGGTCACGGGGGGTGCCGTGAATCGCGGGAGGGGGGGTTGCGGGGGGGTGTGACGCGAATCGCCACAAGAAAAAATCAACACAGAAAGGTCAACACATGTAAATGTTGAAATAAGTGTGCCACTTCATTGGTGTCCATGTCGACACATGACAATGAAAATGAAAAAATTAAAAAAATTAAAAATAAATCTTCAAAAACTCATGTCAACCTTTTTCATTGTCGACCATAGCCATGTCAGTGTTTTGCATGTGCCATTTAATCCTGGGGCTGCTGCGAATTGCGGGGGGGGGGTGCCACGAATCGCGGGAGGGGGGTCGCAGGGGGGGTGCCGCCAATCATGCAAGGGGGGGTCGCGGGGGGGTTCTTTTTGCCGCGAATCACTGGAGGGAGGTCGCGGGGGGGTGTGTTTTTTCCGCGAATCGGGGGGGGTCACGGGGGAGGGTTTGCCGCGATTCGCGGGGGGGGGGTCGCGGGGTGGTGGTTATGCCGCGAATTGCGGGAGGGGTCGTGGGGGGGTTCTTTTTGCAGCGAATCGCGGGAGGGGGGGTCGCGGGGGTGTTTTTGCTGCGAATCGCGGTAGGGGGGGTCGCGGGGGAGCGGGTGTTTTTGCCGCGAATCGCGGGAGGGGGGGGGCGTGCGGGGGGGGAGGTTTTGCCGCAAATCGCGGGAGGGGGGCGCTCACCTGGTGGCTGTGGAGTAGCAGTGCTGGGCAACATGGGAAGGCAGTGGGTGTCTGGCACTGTCTGTGGGCTCACTGGGCTGGTTCGGCAGTGGGTGTCTGGCACTGTCTGTGGGCTCACTGGGCTGGTTCTCTATCACATACCTCCCAACATGACCCTCTCCAGGAGGGACACAATGCTCTGCTTCTAGACTTCCCCTTAATGTATGATTGCCATCACCTGTTTTAAACAGGTTAATTTCTCAGAAAGGTGTTCAGCACAGATGATGGCAATCATACATTAAGAGGAAAGTCCAGGAACAGAGCGTTATAGACACAGACACCCACTTTGAGTGACAGATGTAGCCAAATATATAGGAGATATATATATATATATATATGCTATAACTGCCTATGCTGAAGGAACCATTGATGCATGTGATAGAAACATCAATTCTGCACATAGGTTTCATGTGGGTCAGCATGCACAGAACAAGCCCCTGTGTCTGAGGCCGGAGGGATGGCCGGTAAACCAGCGTTCAATTACCACATAAATAACGGGTTCTGCGCTCTCCTTGGGAATGCGAATGAGGCTGTTAATAGTGTTTAATGAGCAGCATGATTGATGCATTGATTGATTTATTGAGTAAATGAATATGTAATTAATTAATTGTATCATTTTGTAGTGATTTTGTAAAATACAGTTTTTGGAAACAGTAAAAAAGATACAGTAATAATCTCTGTAAAAACATTGCTTGTATATCCTACATGTGAATGTAATAATCTCAGACTGAAGCCCCCCCCCCCCCCCCCCCCAAAAAAAAAAAAATACTGTTGATATTTGGACTCCTACAAAATATCTGCAGACCCCTTATAACAGTCCAAAGGTTCAACCTGACTCCAATTCTCTGGATCCCTATGTGGCCAGTAACCGCAGTGTGTAACCAGTGGTCCCAGATCCCCATGAGTAGAGAAGAATAAGAAGTACACAGGTGGCAGAGGAAGACACCTCGTCAAATGTATTTTATTTTATTCATCCAGTGCGTTCTGTTCTGTAGGGATCCAGATGACCCAGACAAATGAACGGACTTCTATAGTTGATGTCACAACATCATGAAGACCCTGTGACAGAGCCCACAGTGAGGAACTTGGAGCAAGGCAAGGCTCAGGGTATTAGCTCAGGATTGCAGTCATGCCCCTCTGGTGATGGGCACCCCAAGGGTAAACATTTGTAAATCAGTGCCCGGCTGTTCATCATTGCCTTTTGTGAGTGCCAGTGATATAAGCACACTTCCTCCAGAGTCTAATGTCTAAGGAGTGTATTGCATAAGCCATGTAGAGGAACTGTGGAGAAATGTGCAGCAGCCAAGAGCCACAAGGTCATAGTGGTGTTCCTGCTTGATGTCATGTATATATATGGAGGGTTCCAAACTACCTTTACCCTGCTGCGACCTCTTTCTCCTGGCACTTGTCATCTTATCGGAGGCGGAACTTCCGGGTGGTGGTTTCTGAACCCCTAGTTTCCAACGTATTTCGTGGCGGGCAAAGTTCACACCGGAAAATTCATTGGATACTTGGATGCCGGAAAAAAGATTCATAGAAAATTTCCATGGTTCTCCAAGAAAAATTCACCAGTGTCCAATCGGCTATCAGCGTGTAATCTTTACCCCACAGTGTCCATATTGTTGTAGGGGACAGCTGTATGGTCATCCGCCTAATAGCAGCTACTGTACTCCTTCAGAAATACAACGTAATGGATATTTGCAAGGCTTTTACATAAGCCATTATTATGTATCAAAATATCTAATTTAATCGTGTTATATTGTGAACATCATCAGTCCTTTGGGGACTCTTTTCCTGCCAATAATTTTTTACTGGAATCACGTTCATCTTTATTTGCACCAGTAACCGATGATGAATTGCCTCTAATTTGCTATCACTGCACCAAATTCTTTTGCATGTTTAATATTAATCTCCCCGGAACTAATTAAATTCATCATCTACAATTTCCAAGACCTCTGATTTTTGTGTGCTCTTAGTAACAACGTCTGCTTATTACCTTATCTCCTAGTCAGGCTGTGTAACCATATAACACAATAAATTATCAGTTAATTAGACAGCAACTAACTATAAGCGGTCAGCAGTTTGTGTTGCAAAAATAAAACATATCGCTTAGGAAGCCGGATTGTCAAATTCCGTCATTTACATCGTAAATAATTGCACGTTAAAAGGTCAAAATCAATGGCTACATATATATTGCTGAATTACACACAGCATATGGCCAGATGTAGTATAGTGTAGAGATATCTGGATTGCATATATGAAAATAATGTATAGACACTGATCAGAGAAAGATGAGGGAAATAGTCATCATCATCAACAACTCCAAATTGTGCACCCGGTGTATAAAGGTGTCGGGTGACTGTAATACACGCACCCTGTGTATTCAGGTGTCAGGTGACTGTGATACACGCACCCAGTGTATGCAGGTGGCAGGTGACTGTAATACATGCACTCGGTGTATGCAGGTGTCAGGTGACTATAATACACGCAACCAGTGTATGCAGGTGTCAGGGGACTGTAATACATGCACCCGGTGTAAGCAGGTGTCAGGTGACTGTAATACACGCTCCCAGCGTATGCAGGTGTCAGGTGACTATAATACATGCACCCGGTGTATGCAGGTGTCAGGTGACTGTAATACATGCACCCGGTGTAAGCAGGTGTCAGGTGACTGTAATACACGCTCCCAGTGTATGCAGGTGACTGTAATACATGCACCCGGTGTATGCAGGTGTCAGGTGACTGTAATACATGCACCCGGTGTAAGCAGGTGTCAGGTGACTGTAATACACGCTCCCGGTGTATACAGGTGTCAAGTGACTGTAATACACGCACCTTCTGTCTGCAGGTGTCAGGTGACTGTAATACACGCAACCAGTGTATGCTGGTGTCGGGTGACTGCGAAACACGCACCCGGTGTATGCAGGTGTCAGGTGACTGTAATACACGCAACCAGCGTATGCAGGTGTCAGGTGACTGTTATACAGGCACCCAGTGTATGCAGGTGTTAGGAGACTGTAATACAATCACCCAGTGTATGCAGGTGTCAGGTGACTGTAATACAAGCACCTGGTGTATGCAGGTGTCAGGTGACTGTAATACAAGCACCCGGTGTATGCAGGTGTCAGGTGACTGTAATACACGCACCCAGTGTACGCAGGTGTCAGGTGACTGTAATACACGCACCCGGTGTATGCAGGTGTTGGGTGACTGTAATACACGCACCTTCTGTCTGCAGGTGTCAGGTGACTGTAATACACGCTCCCAGTGTATGCAGGTGTCAGGTGACTGTAATACATGCACCCGGTGTATGCAGGTGTCAGGTGACTGTAATACATGCACCCGGTGTAAGCAGGTGTCAGGTGACTGTAATACACGCTCCCGGTGTATGCAGGTGTCAAGTGACTGTAATACACGCACCTTCTGTCTGCAGGTGTCAGGTGACTGTAATACAAGCACCCGGTGTATGCAGGTGTCAGGTGACTGTAATACACGCACCCAGTGTACGCAGGTGTCAGGTGACTGTAATACACGCACCCGGTGTATGCAGGTGTTGGGTGACTGTAATACACGCACCTTCTGTCTGCAGGTGTCAGGTGACTGTAATACACGCTCCCAGTGTATGCAGGTGTCAGGTGACTGTAATACATGCACCCGGTGTATGCAGGTGTCAGGTGACTGTAATACATGCACCCGGTGTAAGCAGGTGTCAGGTGACTGTAATACACGCTCCCGGTGTATGCAGGTGTCAAGTGACTGTAATACACGCACCTTCTGTCTGCAGGTGTCAGGTGACTGTAATACACGCACCCAGTGTATGCAGGTGTCGGGTGACTGTAATACAAGCACCCGGTGTATGCAGGTGTCAGGTGACTGTAATACAAGCACCCGGTGTATGCAGGTGTCAGGTGACTGTAATACACGCACCCAGTGTACGCAGGTGTCAGGTGACTGTAATACACGCACCCGGTGTATGCAGGTGTTGGGTGACTGTAATACACGCACCCAGTGTATGCAGGTGTCAGGTGACTGTAATACACGCACCCAGTATATTCAGGTGTCAGGTGACTGTAATACACGCAACCAGTGTATGCAGGTGTCAGGTGACTGTAATACAAGCACCCAGTGTATGCAGGTGTCAGGGGACTGTAATACAAGCACCCAGTGTATGCAGGTGTCAGGTGACTGTAATACAAACACCCGGTGTATGCAGGTGTCAGGTGACTGTAATACACGCACCCAGTGTATGCAGGTGTCAGGTGACTGTAATACACGCACCCAGTGTATGCAGGTGTCAGGTGACTGTAATACACGCACCCAGTGTATGCAGGTGTCAGGTGACTGTAATACAAACACCCGGTGTATGCAGGTGCCAGGTGACTGTAATACGCGCACCCAGTGTATGTAGGTGTCAGGGGACTGTAATACATGCACCCAGTGTATGCAGGTGTCAGGTGACTGTAATACATGCACCCGGTGTATGCAGGTGTCAGGTGACTATAATACACGCCCCTAGTGTATTCATGTGTATGGTGACTGTAATACACGCACCCAGTGTATGCAGGTGTCGGGTGACTGTAATACACGCACCCAGTGTATGCAGGTGTCGGTTGACTGTAATACACGCACTCAGTGTATGCAGGTGTCAGATGACTATAATACACACGCACCCAGTGTATTCAGGTGTCAGGTGACTGTAATACACGCACCCAGTGTATGCCGGTGTCAGGTGACTGTAATACATGCACCCAGTGTATGCAGGTGTCGTGTGACTGTAATACACGCACCCAGTGTATGCCGGTGTCAGGTGACTATAATACACACGCACCCAGTGTATTCAGGTGTCAGGTGACTGTAATACACGCACCCAGTGTATGCAGGTGTCAGGTGACTGTAATACACGCACCCAGTGTATGCAGGTGTCTACATGTACCCTGTGCTCTGATTCACTTGTATGTCAATTCTATATTGATTGACTTCTCCAAGCATTAAAAAATCAGCGAAGCCCTATTTGCCGGGTTTCTGATTTTTTATTACCAGCCTCGACTCTTTCAACCTGGTGCTGGTTACAGCCGTGGGGGGGACCCCACAAAGTTTTTATTTATTTTATTTATTTTTCTATTTTTTTTTTTAAACTGAACTGAAAAACTTTATTTTCCCGTTGTATTTGGCAGAATACAACGGGAAAATAAAGTATATTTTCCTGCCATATTTGGCCCGCCATTCACGGGTGTTTTACGCTAATTAGCGGCCATATTTTCAATACGGCCTCTTAGTAAATCAGGAACCACCATTCTTTTGAATGGTGATTTCTGTCGTATTCTATCGATGGTGTAATCATTCGTATTTGTAAATTCAAATATGAATGTCCCATCAATACGAATATGAAAATTCGTATTTTTGGCATAGTAAATGCGAAAAATACGTATACACCCCCCCAAAAATCATATTTTCGTATGACAATACAATTCTTTTCACAAATTTTTCTTAGTAAATTTCCCCCAATATATCTGAGTTTAGAATTATGGCTTTGATAGTTGCTGTGTCAAATTTTTGCATGGCATATGGGTGTGGTATGACTTGTCGACAGTGACCATGTAGACATCCAGTATGTCTTCATGGATATGTCAACATGATGAACTGTCAACAAACCATCCCTGGTTGAATAGTGGTCTCTTACCATTTCTCATTGGCAGCTCCAGCTTCTCAGTAGACCTGTAATACTCTTGCTGTCACACCTGGGGTCTGAGTGAATGTGACGAAGGCCTCGGGCGTAGGCTCGGACCGATGAAGGAATCGGGGAGGCTTGATTAGGCCCTTGTACATACATTGTACCGTAGTGCACCCAGAGGCAGGATGAGCAGGGAGCAGGCAGGAGTAAAAGTGCAATCAGTTTTATTGAAACAGATGATAACAAGGAAGATTGTACTTGGCAACTGGCAGAGAGTAACGTACGCACGGCAACAGGAATGGCACACAATGACTATGACAAGAAGATGATAAAGACGCAGCGCACTGAGGAAGCGCTATGAGCCGATAACCACACTGAGGGCAAAGTACGTTACTTGGGGTTGCCTGGGAATACTGATGACTTGGAATGATGATAAGAACATCGATGACAGGAACAATTGGGTCGACACCACTAGGTCGGCATGCAGCAAGGTCGACCTGAGTTAAGGTCAACATGGGTCAAGGTCGACATGGATCTAGGTCGACATGGGACACAAGCATTAGGTCGACATGGACTAGGTCGACAGTCAAAAGGTCGACATGGGGTTTTTCACTCATTTCTGAGCCGACATGTGCCGAAAGGCGGTATTTTATGCCCTACCATCCACTAGGGTGTGGTGGGAGAATAAAATAGTGTGCCGAGCGCAGCGAGGCACCGTGCCCGAGGCATCGGAGTGATGCGAGGGGATGCGGTGCACTTCAAACTGTGTCCATAACGATTTATAGATAGACAGAGCTCTGTATGACATCAGTTCCATCTGTTGTGATATAAGCTACACAATGTACAGAATATATACAAGACATAATGAAGCCTTCAGCAGGCCCCATGTAACATCATAGGCGAGCCGCCTGCAATCCGTGTGTCTTGGCTGCTGGCAGTTATTGGCCGGATGCTGTGGCAGAACTAGGCAGCGTTCCTGCTCCGAGTATGGGCGAGTGTGCGTGCCACACAGGTGCGCTGTGTCTGCCGTGAGCCGGGGACAGCCTGACAAGTGGCTCATTAGCAGAGTTAATAACGTCTGCTCTGTTGGTGCTTGAGTGCTAATCCCAGGCAGAGAAAACCTCTCTCCTTCAACAAGGACTGTTGTCACAACTTCTGTGCTGCCAAGTCTTTCCCAGCCACTCGCTGTAACAGGCGATGGGAGCGTTTCCACGTAGCACAGACCTTCAACTAACATCCTCTGATTCCACCATGCGCAACCTTATATATATATATATTTAAGACATTTTTGGAACTCGGCGACAAGTGTTTTCAACTCAAGTTATAACGACGGATATATATAATATATATATATATATATAAAATTATTTATTTTATACAGTTAAAGGAAGGGTTACAAAAACAATCAATATAAAATATCACTTAGGGCAGTATTCAATGTGAAAAATTTGCCGTGCATGGCGAGAGATTTTTTCTCTCGCCAGGGGCGGATTGGCCATTAAAGTTACCGGGAAGTTTCCCGGGAGGCCGGCCGAACCCGAGGCCGAAAGCTCCACCCAGTCGCAGGTGTAACACTGCCCGGACACTGCAGGACAAGCACAGCCCATGTGCTGCGTTGATCAAACTGACATCGCCGGCGCCGCAGCACCACACAAATATATAGTTCAACTTCAATCCCCTAAAACAGAACTACCGGCGGTGCAATGAAAGGGCCCACAGCCGTGGACACTGCTAGAACAAATAATTTATTAGTACTAGTAATGTCCACGTCTGTTAGCCCTTTCATTGCTGCGGGCGGCAGGCTGTCGGGTGACTGTGCGCCTGAACATGAGGAGCCGCACACAATTCTCAGCGTCTGCACTCTGCATCCAGGTACCTCCTCTCAGTAACCTGCTGGCCTGACACCTCCAGCGCCGTTCCCGAGGCTCCAGACGCCGACCCGCACCACTCCCAGCTGCGATGATCAGGAGGAAGACGGAGATGGGAGGCTTAGGAAATCCTAGTGCCCAGCTCCGCATATTGCAGAGGTTGTGGATAGGCAGGGGAGGATGTAGGGGAGTCCGAGGCAGAGACGCTAACTGAGCCCTGCACGCGTCCAGCATGGATGGTGCGGCCGAAAATGTTTGCTGAGAGGTGTCTGAGGCAATGACACCTGGCGATCCCTGCATCCCCTAGGGAGATTCCTGCACTGGAATCACCTGGAAGAAGCAACTCTACCATCCTGGTGTTACACAGGTGACTTGCTATGCACCTTATGGAAGTCTCAGGTACCCATTTGCTCTCTGCCTGATGATGGCGATATATGTTAATATTTCTTAGTATTTGTATAAGAGTGTGCTGGGAGCTCAGTGATGCAGTTGTTTTTGTGTGATTCGGCGCGCTTCTGGAAATTTCCTGGGTTGGTTTTGTATTTCAATCCTGCCCTGTATCTATCTGCCTCTGTATGTTTCTCTGTCGTCTGTGTCCCCTACTACCCCACTCGTCAGCCTGTGTCCTCTACTACCCCACCCATCCATCCATGTTCCCTACCCCCCACCCATCCATCCGTGTATCCTACCACCCCACCCCCATCCATGTCCCCTACCCCCCCCACCCATCCGTCTGTGTTCGCCACCCACCCGTCTGTGTTCGCCACCAACCCGTCTGTGTTCGCCACCAACCCGTCTGTGTTCGCCACCAACCCGTCTGTGTTCCCCACCTACCCGTCTGTGTTCCCCCATCTATCTGTCTGTGTTCCCCGACCTATCCGTCTGTGTCCCCCACCCATCCGTCTGTGTCCCCCACCCATCCGTCTGTGTCCCCCACCCATCCGTCTGTATCCCCCACCCATCCATCTGCGTCTCCCTCCCCCACCCATCCATCTGTGTCCCCCACACATCCGTCTGTGTCCTTACCCCCCCACCCATCTGTCTGTGTCCTTACCCCCCCACCCATCTGTCTGTGTCCTCTACCCCTCCTCCTAACCTCTTTTGATCCTCCTATCCTGCCTACCATACCCCTCCATCCGTTCCTACTTATCCTATTGTTTTGCGTTCGTCCACCCACCTCCTTTTAGTCTGTTAACTCTTATGAGCAGGGCCCTCCTTCCTCACGTACTCACCCTACCTCATTACCTCACCAGCACTCCTGCCCTGTTCTTCCCTTCCTCTACTTCATCTTCAGTCTCCTCGACGATTTCGACATCTTCTTCAGAACTGATGCTGATTTTAGTTCTACCAGCTATACCCCTATTTATGCTGTATTTTATTACCACACCCTGTACGTTACCTTGTAATTTGTTTTTTGTTTGCTATGTACGGCGCTGCGGACACTTTGTGGCGCCTTATAAATAAACGTACTACCTCCCACCCATCCCTCTGTGTCCCCTACCCCCCCATCTGTCTGTCTCCTTCTCCACACCCATCCATCTGTGTCCCCTCCGCCCAAACCATTTGTCTATGTCCCCCATATGATGCTCTGTCTGTTCATCTGACCAACTATGCCCACATATTATTGTTTGCTTGTGCGTCTATGCCCTCTTAACCTTCACCTGTCTACCCATGCCCTCATCTGTCTGTCCATCTATGCCCCCTGTTCTGTGCTGTAGTCAGGTAGTGATTTTCTGTTCGCTCCCCCTCCCTCTCTCCCTAACTTTCTTGCTCCTTTCTCCATGATACACACACTCTCTCTCCCTCCCTCTCTTGCTGACACCTTCTTTCTCTCCCTCTTGCCCTGACACTGTCTCACTCTGACACTTTCCTTACTGTCACTCTCTTCTTCTTTCCCTTCCTGAAACTCTATTTCCCACTTCTGTTTGCACGTTTCTCTCTTTTTCTCCATCATACCACCTGTGAAACCCTCTCCTGCTCTGCTCCTCTGATCCCTTTATCTCTCTTTCTTCCAGACACCCTCTCCCTTTCACTTCTTTCTTCCTTTCTCTCTCTCTCTCTCTCTCTCTCTCACACCCTCTCCTGCCCTCCTGAGAGGCATTAAACTGACAGTGTGTGTGTGTGTGTGTGTGGGGGGGGGGGGGGGGGCTATGGGGCCCTTCAAGGTTTTGCTATGGGCCCCAGGGTGTTCTAGTTATGCCCCTGCATGCTTCACTATTTTTTTATGAGCCCATTTGACCTGCTACAATCACTGTCAATGTCATTCATAAAACATACATTTAATTTCCATTTTTAGACTGCAGCACCTCACTATCTTCAATTGAATGGTACAAAGGAATTGACTGTATCACCAATTTAGGAATTTTAAATTTTTTTTTTTCTTTTCAAATGTAACATGCCACACCCACAGTTGGGTTCCCAACATACCCTTGCTCCTGGCACCATCGTAACCTAGCTACCCCTCTGCTCCCTTCACAGTGTGACGGTGCTCCGTGCTGGAAAGGTAGCCTTGCGCAGAGCCCCAACTCCATCTCTGTCCCCACTGTCAATGTCCTCACATCCTCTCCACCTCTGCCCATGCATCCCGCAATCGCAATCCCTGAATCCCCTCCGCCTCCGTCCCCATGACCCCTCAGTCTCTTTCCCCGCATCCCTGCCATCTCTGTCCCCGCATACTCTCTGCCTCTGTCCCAACATCTCCTCTACCTCTGTAACCGCTGCCTCTGTCCCCGTGTCCCCTCTGCCTCTAAACCCACATCCTATCTGTCCCTGGGTCCCTGATGTCTCTGTCCCTGTGTCCCTGCTTTACCTGGATTTTGGCTCAATTGCGTGGCATAATGTGAATTTTGGCTCAAACAGTGTGGCATAATGTTATTCTTGCCTCAAACTGTATGAATTTTGGATTATTCAGTGTGGCATAATATGAATTTTTAAAGTGAGTAGAGTTGATGCTGGGTGTGGGAAGATATGCCAGGCTGCAGTTAGGAGGCTGCTGCTGGGGTCTGGGGAAGGGGATGTAAGGGGATGCAGCAGTGTGTCTCCCGTTTAAAATCCAGTATTGATTAGGCTGATTTAACGCTTATGGATGGTATGCTTAAACCAGCTTAACCAGCCCAGCGAGCCGCTTAACACTGCCCCGCCAAATGCCCTCCGCACCCGAATCCCTTCGCTAGCATGCGAGGGGATATGTTCTCTGAGTGTAACATCACAGAGAACCAGTATCAAAAATATCAACAGCCTGAAGGTGAGTGTGTAAGGTGAAGTTAGTGTCAGGCAACCATACAGGGTCCATTCACATTTTACAGTCCCTCCAACAAACACAAGATGAGTTTATGAATTTAATATTTAGACACTATCAATGCTTTAGCCTTGCCTGTCACTGATGTCTCTAAGTATACTTATGTGGTAATCCTGCCTTCTATTATACTGGCTCCGCCCATTGCTGATTTAGTGCCGCCCACATGAGGCCACTTTCAGAAATTTTCCAGGGCCACTTTTAGTCCCCAATCCGTCCCTGTCTCTCGCCATGCACTCGCCCTGTTCCGGAGGGCTCGCTGCCACTCCTGCTCCCACTATTCAATGTGGTTAAGACTCGCCGCCACTCGCGGCGAGTCTTAACCCCTGCAGCGGACGAGCGTCCGCGGCAGGGAGCCGGGGGACGGTGGCAGCCAGGGAGATGAAAGTCTCCCTGGCTGCCCCAGAACATATGTGGAGGGGAGGTGGGCTCCCCGGGACCCAGGCAGCACAAGCTGCCCCCCCCCCCTATAGCCAGCGGGGGACCCAGTATTCACTGCACCCGATCGTGCATATGTAATGATCGTGTGCAGTGAATATATGAATATCTAATGAGCGGCTCGAGAGCTCCGGCCCCCTGCTGGCTGCTCTGTGTAAAAAAAAAATAATAATATTTTTTTTTTAATTAAATATATATTCACTAGGTGATTCATCGCGCCCTACGGGCGCTCTTCACACCGTCATAAGGGGCTGCGCCCCTTAATTTGTGAACGTTTGTATATGAGAAATATGGTTAGAATTGTATGAAAGATGCCTGTATTGCAACTTAGATGTCCGCGAATCGCGGGAGGGGGGGTCGCGGAGGGTGCCGCGAATTGCAGGAGGGGGGGTCGCGGGGGGTGCCGCGAATTGCAGGAGGGGGGGTTGTGGGGGGGTGGATGCTGCGAATCGCGGGAGGGGAGGGATTGCAGAGAATCGCGGGAGGGGGGTCGCGGGGTGGGTTGCCGCAAATCGCGGGAGGGGGGTTACGGGGGCGGGGGTTGCGGCGAATCATGGTAGGGGGGGTCGCGGGGGGTGTGCCGTGAATCACGGGAGGGGGGGTCACGGGGTGGGGTGCCGAGAATCGCGGGGGGGTGTGTGTGTGCCGTGAATCGCGGGAGTGGGGGTTGCGGGGGGTGGGGGGGGTGTGACGTGAATCGCCACAAGAAAAAATCAACACAGAAAGGTCAACACATGTAAATGTTGACATAAGTGTGGCACTTCATTGGTGTCCATGTCGACACATGAGAATGAATATGAAAACATTCAAAAAATGAAAGAAAAAAACTTCAAAAACTCATGTCAACCTTTTTCATTGTCGACCATAGCCATGTCAGTGTTTTCCATGTGCAATTTAATTCTGGAGCTGCCGCGAATCGCGGGGGGTGCCGCGAATTGCGGGAGGGGGGGGTCGCGGGGGTGGGTGCCGCGAATTAAGGGAGGGGGGGTTACGGGGCGGGGGTTGCGGCGAATCATGGGAGGGGGGGTCGCGGGGGTGTGCCGTGAATCACGGGAGGGGGGGGTCACGGGGTGGGGTGCCAAGAATCGCGGCGTAGGTGTGTGTGTGTGTGCCGTGAATCGCGGGAGTGGGGGTTGTGGGGGGGGGGGGGGGGTTGTGACGCAAATCGCCACAAGAAAAAATCAACACAGAAAGGTCAACACATGTAAATGTTGACATAAGTGTGGCACTTCATTGGTGTCCATGTCGACACATGAGAATGAATATGAAAATATTCAAAAAATGAAAAAAAAAACTTCAAAAACTCATGTCAACCTTTTTCATTGTCGACCATAGCCATGTCAGTGTTTTCCATGTGCAATTTAATTCTGGAGCTGCCGCGAATCACGGGGGGTGCCGCGAATTGCGGGAGGGGGGGGTCGCGGGGTTGGGTGCCGCGAATCGCGGGAGGGCGGGGTTCACAGGGGTTCCGGTGGGGGGTTGCCGCGAATTGCGGGAGGTGGGGGGTCACGGGGGTGCCGCGAATCGCGGGAGGGGGGGTGTGCGGGGGGGTGTGACGCGAATCGCCACAAGAAAAAATCAACACAGAAAGGTCAACACATGTAAATGTTGACATAAGTGTGCCACTTCATTGGTGTCCATGTTGACACATGACAATGAATATGAAACATTCAAAAAATGAAATAAATCTTCAAAAACTCATGTCAACCTTTTTCATTGTCGACCATAGCCGTGCCAGTGTTTTGCATGTGCCATTTAATCCTGGGGCTGCCGCGAATCGTGGGGGGTGCCGCGATTTGCGGGAGGGGGG
The DNA here is from genome assembly GCF_055691185.1 of Crinia signifera. Taxonomy (NCBI): domain Eukaryota; kingdom Metazoa; phylum Chordata; class Amphibia; order Anura; family Myobatrachidae; genus Crinia; species Crinia signifera. The sequence continues at coordinate 175,547,790 of NC_139224.1, read as the reverse complement.
GGTTGCGGGGGGTGGGTGCCGCGAATCGCGGGAGAGCGGGGTTCATGGGGGTTCCGGTGGGGGGTTGCCGCGAATTGCGGGAGGGGGGGGGGGGGGCGCCGCGAATCGCCGGAGGGGGGGTTGCGGGGGGTGTGACGCGAATCGCCACAAGAAAAAAATCAACACAGAAAGGTCAACACATGTAAATGTTGACATAAGTGTGGCACTTCATTGGTGTCCATGTCGACACATGAGAATGAATATGAAAATATTCAAAAAATGACAAAAAAACTTCAAAAAACTCATGTCAACCTTTTTCATTGTCGACCATAGCCATGTCAGTGTTTTCCATGTGCAATTTAATTCTGGAGCTGCCGCGAATCACGGGGGGTGCCGCGAATTGCGGGAGGGGGGGTCGCGGGGGTGGGTGCCGCGAATCGTGGGAGGGCGGGGTTCACAGGGGTTCCGGTGGGGGGTTGCCGCGAATTGCGGGAGGTGGGGGGTCACGGGGGGTGCCGCGAATCGCGGGAGGGGGGGTTGCGGGGGGGTGTGACGCGAATCGCCACAAGAAAAATTCAACACAGAAAGGTCAACACATGTAAATGTTGACATAAGTGTGCCACTTCATTGGTGTCCATGTCGACACATGACAATGAATATGAAAAAATTAAAAAAATTTAAAATAAATCTTCAAAAACTCATGTCAACCTTTTTCATTGTCGACCATAGCCATGTCAGTGTTTTGCATGTGCCATTTAATCCTGGGGCTGCTGCGAATTGCAGGGGGGGTGCCGCGAATCGCGGGAGGGGGGTCGCAGGGGGGGTGCCGCCAATCGTGCAAGGGGGGGTCGCGGGGGGGTTCTTTTTGCCGCGAATCGCGGGAGGGAGGTCGCGGGGGGGGGGGTGTTTTTTCCGCGAATGGGGGGGGGGGGCCACGGGGGAGGGTTTGCCGCGATTCGCGGGAGGGGGGTCGCGGGGTGGTGGTTATGCCGCGAATTGCGGGAGGGGTCGTGGGGGGGTTCTTTTTGCAGCGAATCGCGGGAGGGGGGGTCGCGGGGGTGTTTTTGCTGCGAATCACGGTAGGGGGGGTCGCGGGGGAGCGGGTGTTTTTGCCGTGAATCGCGGGAGGGAGGGGGGAGCGAGGGGGGGGAGGTTTTGCCGCAAATCGCGGGAGGGGGGCGCTCACCTGGTGGCTGTGGAGTAGCAGTGCTGGGCAACATGGGAAGGCAGTGGGTGTCTGGCACTGTCTGTGGGCTCACTGGGCTGGTTCTCTGTCACATACCTCCCAACATGACCCTCTCCAGGAGGGACACAATGCTCTGTTTGTAGACTTCCCCTTAATGTATGATTGCCATCACCTGTTTTAAACAGGTTAATTTCTCAGAAAGGTGTTCAGCACAGATGAAGGCAATCACACATTAAGAGGAAAGTCCAGAAACAGAGCGTTATAGACACAGACACCCACTTTGAGTGACAGATGTAGCCAAATATATAGGAGACTAGGTGATTCTTCACACCGTCGTAAGGGGCTGCGCCCCCTTAATTTGTGAACGTTTGTATATGAGAAATATGGTTAGAATTGTATGAAAGATGCCTGTATTGCAACTTAGGTGTCCGCGAATCGCGGGAGGGGGGGTCGCGGAGGGTGCCGTGAATTGCAGGAGGGGGGGTCGCGGGGGGTGCCGCGAATTGCAGGAGGGGGGGTTGTGGGGGGGTGGATGCTGCGAATCGCGGGAGGGGAGGGATTGCAGAGAATCGCGGGAGGGGGGTCGCGGGGTGGGTTGCCGCAAATCGCGGGAGGGGGGTTACGGGGGCGGGGGTTGCGGCGAATCATGGTAGGGGGGGTCGCGGGGGGTGTGCCGTGAATCACGGGAGGGGGGGTCACGGGGTGGGGTGCCGAGAATCGCGGGGCTGTGTGTGCCGTGAATCGCGGGAGTGGGGATTGCGGGGGGGGGGGTGGGGGGGGTGTGACGCGAATCGCCACAAGAAAAAATCAACACAGAAAGGTCAACACATGTAAATGTTGACATAAGTGTGGCACTTCATTGGTGTCCATGTCGACACATGAGAATGAATATGAAAACATTCAAAAAATGAAAAAAAAAACTTCAAAAACTCATGTCAACCTTTTTCATTGTCGACCATAGCCATGTCAGTGTTTTCCATGTGCAATTTAATTCTGGAGCTGCCGCGAATCGCGGGGGGGTGCCGCGAATCGCGGGAGAGGGGGTCGCGGGGGTGGGTGCCGCGAATCGCGGGAGTTACGGGACGGGGGTTGCGGCGAATCATGGGAGGGGGGGTCGCGGGGGTGTGCCGTGAATCACGGGAGGGA